>NC_050463.1:25360893-26560893 GCF_903995425.1 Onychomys torridus
GAGAGAGATTCCCTCCCCCTCTCTCCCCCCTGTAAGGAACACAGCCTGAGAAGAATTTGAATTAAAACACAGGCTATTTTGCTTTCTGCTCAGACAAGTAGAACCCACTGGTCTAGATTTTGGGCAATACCTGAGTATGAGAATACAATAGAGGTTTTCTTATGTCTTACATCTTCTACATAAAACAAATTATGTTAGAAAATGATAGTTTCTATGCTTTTTCACATTTTTTATAGACTATGTAGGCACAGTTTTTGGGGTTTTGTTCAGAATGCTTTAAACCGCTCTAAATATCTAAAACTTCTAACGAGCATTAACACAAGTATTTGGGGAGAACTTCTGTGACTGATTATTTTAGTACTTTAGAGAATTGCGATAAATCCTTCAAAAGTGATCAGTCTTTTGGGTTTGTGTATATTGCATGAAAGGGAGAAAGAAAAAGAAGGGAGGTTTATTGAGAGAATATAATGTCAGTTATAAGATTGTTTAAGTGGAAAGAGCTTTACCTCTGTAACAGCTTCCTTTGTGTTCGTAAAAGATGAACCAATGATTCTTTTTGTTTGAAATACTTCCTTAATATTTTGTCCATGAAGATCAAGGTTTCTATAAACATGACACAAATACTATTTTATGGAATTGTTGAGTGCCATTTAGATGTAGATGTACCACATTATGAGCTTTTCACTGGCTTTTGTTCAGGCAGCTACTTTAAGTATTAATCCAGTAGATTCAAGAGCTGGAACCCAGACCAGTCCTCCAACGTGGTATTACTTACATCCAGCAAAATCTTATTTCACACTTTGAGCTACAAACATTAGAAATACTAATTTGAGCCCTAGTTTTTTAAAAATACTTGTTCTCTGAAGAAAAGAAATGAAATAATTCTAAAGCTAAAAAAGAAAAATAAGATTTTTTTATTATTATTTTTTTACTTACATTAAAAATTTTCTTTTTCACACTTGTTTCACATTCATAGTGACTGGAAAGGCTCTTTTGTGTAAGTTCAGGGAACAGACTTCCTAATATTTTTTAATAACAAAATCCCTGTCTTCTAGCTTTTTCTGTCTGAACTCTGTACAATGAAAACTCCTTACAGTCACTTTAAAGGGGGAAAAAAAAGATTTCTCTGTACACTGTGTGTATCTCAGTACACAGGTCTTTACACTGTGTGTGTCCCATTACACAGATGTGTACACTGTGTGTATGCCAATACACAGGTCTGTATAATGTGTGTATTCCAATGTACAGGTGTGTACATTGTGTATCCCTGTACACAGGTCTGTCACTGTGTGTATCCCAGTACACAGGTCTGTACAGTGTATGTATGCCAGTACACAGGTCTGTCACTGTGTGTATCCCAGTACACAGGTCTGTACAATGTGTGTATCCCAATGTACAGGTGTGTACACTGTGTATCCCAGTACACAGGTCTGTCACTGTGTGTATCCCAGTACACAGGTCTGTACAGTGTATGTATGCCAGTACACAGGTCTGTCACTGTGTGTATCCCAGTACACAGGTCTGTCACTGTGTGTATCCCAGTACACAGGTCTGTACAGTGTATGTATGCCAGTACACAGGTCTGTCACTGTGTGTATCCCAGTACACAGGTCTGTACAGTGTATGTATGCCAGTACACAGGTCTGTCACTGTGTGTATCCCAGTACACAGTCTGGAAGAGGCAGATAGATGTTCTGACCAATTCTTTTTCTGTCCAGGGTAAACTCCACACCCCGCCACCACCTAGTCAAAGCCCACTGCCATGTTTTGAGGTATTTGTGGATATTCCTGTTCGGGTGCTAAGCAAGTCTCTAGTGTAAGATCTACTTTTTATTGTCACTGAAATCTGTGAGAGGAGGAGGCTGCTGTACGTCTGGACCCTGCTGCCTTTTCAGTCCTCTGGACTCAATGAAAAGTGCTTTCTAAAGCTTGCTGGCAGGGTTTTGCCCCAGAACCAGTAAATACTGCTATTCTCATACAGTAATGTTAGCAGTGATAATTTATTAGATTTTTAAACGGCCTTTATATTTCATTAAACTGTGTAAATTTTCTTTCTTTCTTTTTTTTTTTTTTTTTTTTTTTTAGCTGAGGATCGAACCCAGGGCCTTGCGCTTGCTAGACAAGCGCTCTACCACTGAGCAAAAATCCTCAACCCCCGTGTAAATTTTCTACTTGTATAGATCTACCTTCAGGGACATTGTCAGGGACTGGAGCTGTCCTGTCTTAGTGTCTCTCCCCCCCCACCCCCAACACCATCACTTTTTGTTTTTTTTTAAAAGCAAAATCTAGAATTATTTCAGATAACTACAATAAGGAACACAACAGGTATTTGAGGACTTTTTTTAAAAACCAAGGAGAAAGTACAGAAGGTCTCTCTTCTGCCCCCTGCGCCTGAGCTTATTCTCCAAGTGCAGGAGTTGGGCTTGCATAGCCCTATGCTACAGTGAGTCTGCTGAGGGATTCCATGGCTAGTCCTGTTGCAGGCACACTTGGTACTGGCTTTTCTGTAGGCCATTGGATTCTCCCCTGTATAACTCTACGGCCAGAGAGCTGCAACCCAGCGTTACCTGCTGTCCACTGGGACATTTCACTTCGGTGATGATGGGCCAGATCTGTGAGTGAGTGGGAGGGAGTAGAAGCCGACAGATAATAGGGCCTGTTGGCCAGGGGTTGGGCCTGGAATCTCATCTGAATTTTTGTCTTTAGATTTATTTTATTTTATCTGAATGAATGTTTTGTCTACTTGTATGTCTGTGTACCATGTGCATGTCTGGTGCCTGAGGAGGTGCGAAGAGGGCGTGCGATCCCCTGGAACTGGAGTTACAGATAGTTATGATCTGTCCCTGTGGTACTTACACTCAAGCTCGGGTCCTCCAAAAGAGCAGTGAGTGCTCTTAACCCCCCTGAGCCATTGTTCCAGCCCCTGGCCTCCAGTTGTTGTTGTTGTTCTTTTTTTTTTTTTTTTTTTTTTTTTTTAAGAATTTTATAATTGCCAGGCATGATGGTGCACAACTTTAACCCGAGGACTTGGGGGGCACAAGCAGGTGGATTTCTATGAGTTCAAGGCCAGCCTGGGGCATATAGCATGTTCCAGGACCGCTAAAACTACAATAGTGAGTGCTGTTATTATGAATCCCTTGAAACTATAAGAAGGCAGATGTTTTTCTCTAAAAGATAAAATTATTCCAATATTTAAGAGCAGCCAGTTTATTATTATGTCTTTAAGGCTGCCAGGAAGGCTTAGCAAGTAAAAGTGCTTGCTACCAAACCTGGCAGCCCGAGTTTGATCCTTGGAACCTCCTCCTGACCTCCTCCACATGTGTGCTATGGCTCTTGGGATGGGGACACACACACACAAAGTAATACATAAATAAGTAAATAAATAAGTAAAATTTAAGCATTTTTTAAAAAGATTTATTTATTTTATGTATATGAGTGCTCTATGTACATGCATGCCTTTATGTCAGAAGAGGGCATCAGATCCCACTAGAGATGATTGTGAGCTGCTGGGAATTGAACTCAGTACCTCTGGAAAAGCAGCCAGTGCTCTTGACCACTGTGCCGTCTCTCCAGCTTCCCCCACCCAAATTAGCTTTTGTTTTGTTTTGTTTTGTTTGTTTTTCGAGACAGGGTTTCTCTGTAGCTTTTGGAGCCTGTCCTGGACTAGCTCTGTAGACCAGGCTGGCCTCAAACTCACAGAGATCCGCCTGCTTCTGCCTCCCAAGTGCTGGGATTACAGGCGTGCACCCACCACCGCCCGGCCCAAATTAGCATTTTTAAAATTGGTTAGTCCTTCTGGAAGAATAGACTATTCCTACTATGGATAGATGTTTGATCCAGCAGACACTTTTCTGAACTAGATTGAAACTTAAATTGCTTTAAAGATAGATTTCTGTTTATTCTGATTTATTTCAGGTAATTCCAGTGTTATTTCAAAAAATAGGCTGATCACGTACTCAATGGACTGGGTCTTGTAGGTGAAGATCCTGCTCCTCAGATGCCCGCTGGTGGATCTCACATTGTTCATAAAATCAGGAGCACGTACCCAAAGCACAAACCTCCTTTGTCTTTCCTCCCTCCCTCCCTCCCTCCCTCCTTCCTTTCTTCCTTTTCCTTTTGACAATTATTTTTTTAAAAAGATTTATTTCATATCTTAACATAATATTATAAAACAAAATTAACACATCTGAGTTGAACAAGACAAACAGAAGAAAAAGAGCCCAAAAGAAGGCATAATGACCGTTCACATACTCAGGAGTCCCATAGAAACTCTAAACTGGAAGCCATAACATACATGCAGAGGACCTGGTGGAGACCCGTGCGTGGCAGGCCCTATGCTTGCTCCTCAGCCTCTGTGAGTTCATGACCTTTGGTCCTGCTGACTTAGAAGGCCTTGTTTCCTTAGTGTCCTTGTCCCCTCTGCTCTTACACTGCCTCCTCTCCCGCAGGGCCCCTGGTCATCTCTGAGGGGAGGCATTGATGGAGACCTCCCATTTAGGGCTGAGTGTTCTGAGGTCTCTCATTCTCTACACAGTGTCTGGATGCGGGTCTCTGTATTTGTTCCCAGCTGCTGCAGGAGGAGGCTTCTCTGGTGATGGCTCATCTGCTTCCCCGGCCGGAGTGGCCTGTCTAAAATTCTTGAAAAGACCATTGAAGATGATTGTGTGTAGTCTTTTAATAATAATCTTCTATCACTGTATACATATGATATGAAATACATTGAAAATGATTATAATACGTGCTTGGACTTAATGAAATTTATTTTTTCTGTCCTTTTCAAAGGAAATGTTTTGTCAATTAGGAAATCGAATTGACCTTTGTTGTTACATTTTGTATGTCATATATCTGAGTATAAAAATGACTATATATTTTTTTTTTTTTTGGTGAGTGATATTATGAAGAAAATCATGGTGTCTTTCAGACATTGATTTAGAGTGTTCGATATTTTATTGAAGAAAGACTGTTTGTCTCACTCTGTTTAGAAAAGGAAGATCAGTGTCTCATGACTGAAGCCTGGAATGTGGACCAGGGAGTGATTACCAAACTGAAGGAGCAGTACAAAAAGGAGAGAAAGGGGAAGAAGGGGGTGAAGAGTAAGTGGAAAACATTGTGTCTCTAAACTACAGATTCTGCATCTCTACATCTCCCCAGGTTTTTTTTCTCAATGTTTTCCTAAAACTACTTACTCTTTTCATTTCTGCTCCCGACTGCTTTCCTTTGCGCCATCTCTCAGGGGTTGAAATTAAGTGGCAGTGACTGTGAATTAAACAAAAAACAGATATGAATCTGGAATTTTAACAAAAATGTAAACCTCGTGCGAATGTTGGCCTCTATGCATGTGAATGTAGTGATGAGTTGGCTTTGGAGGTCTGTGCTTAGTCACAAGGATGTTTATTCCCAGTGACAGTTTATAAATCTTATTTAAACTCGATATGCTCTCAGTCCATCAGAGTTACTGCTTATACTTTCAGATCTTGAGACAAAAAGACGTTAATTTCTACCCCTGAATAGTCTGTGTGTTCACAACATGAAATTCATTTGCCCTTATCTCTATATGCTGTACAGGGCACACAGTCAAACATAATTGAAATGGGTCTGTTTTCTAGTGTAAATGTTTTGGCCAGCTTAATTAATAGCAGTATTACCAATTACCTTTTTTCCTCTTTTCAATAAAATGTATGCCACAGAAACAGAAGCCAAAATTAAGTTTATAGCCCTGTGGATCATATAACTCATCATGCAAATGAAAAGCTTATCAATAGATCTAGTTAAATATGTAAAATAGAGAAATAAATCCTGTCAAGACCTATAAACAATACTCAACAGCTTTTCAGGGGCTGGGATGTAGCTCAGTTCTGGTGGTTCTCTAGAATGCATGCACAAAGCCTTGGACTCATCACTGAAACTCTGGAAACTGTCTGTCATCCCAGCACTATGGCGGTAGAGACAGGAGGACCAGGAGGACATCAAGGTCCTAATAGCTATGTAAGGAGTTAGAGAACATCCCAGGATACACGAGACCTCATCTCAAAAAAACAAAACAATGCATCTTCACAGGGAGTAAGATTAAACTACCTTCTTGTGCTTCTACTTACTGATGTGATAAACGTGGCTTTTTCCTTTCATGGCAATAGGAATTTCATCCTTCGAGGTGTGAACGTACATCTATTTTCTACAAAGGGAGATGAAAGTCTAAATTTAGTGAGAAACGCATTTATAAGTTGTGAAAGACTAGAAGGAAATGCTGTATCCCTTCGCTGCTTTTTATTTATGGTAAAAACATATCAAGACCAGCCATTCCTGGCAGACCTTGTTTTACAATCTGGTCGTTTTCATTAAAACAGTTAAATATTTATTTAAAATCTTAGAATTTTTAATTCATTGAAAAGTCTATGTCCATTATTGATGTTAGCACAATTTTAACAATTACTGAGAGATGAGATTATTTAGTGTTACCTCAAAATAGATAAAATCAGAATGAGAAAGATCAACATTAAAACAAAACTGTTTGATCCCCCATTCAAATATGCTAAAAACTTTAAACTTAAAAAATATATTGAGACATGAATTACTATGGCTTTTAGAACTAGTCCAAGTCAGTTAAACTAAAATGTTGAGGAAAATTTGTATATCATGCATTAGAAATTATTTCCAGATTAAACCAATGTTGATATATTTCTTTGGGTCATTATGTTATAAAATGAGTATCTTGGGAATGTAAAGATCTTTCAATTGGAAAGGTAGCCAAGACTTGTGTGGAACTCCTCTACTCTTACATTGTGGTTAGAATTTAGCCCTTCAGTTCTAAAACTGCACCATTTGACTGGAATAGTCTTCCTGTGAACAGAAGCAGCTGGAGTCCCTGCACTTGGGGATTGAGATGCGGATTGCAATGAATAGCACATGGGCTTTTTAAGTGGAGAAGTGTTAACTCTGGGGGAGAGATGAAACGCCTGGCACTGAAGGAGTGTGGTCCAAGGCCAGCACATTAGTTACGGTTCCACCTGTTACTTTGTTAAAACAGTAGTGTGAGGACAAGTGGAGACCTGTGATAAAGAGAAGAAGGAAGTAGAGCTTGGAATTGGCATGCGAAATGTTCATTTATAAGCTACCGAATAGACTTTGAATTGAGCTGTTACCCACTGTAAACTGGTTGTTTTTAATGGGTCTAGTGTAAGTATATCCAGTCAAATTGTGTACTCCAGTCATACTATCTTAAATTTTTGTAGGTATTAGTGAAAATTGCTTAGAAATAGTTGTATTCTTTGCTGGTATAGGAAATACCATAACGGACTATGGGTAAGATTTTTCCCATTCTTAATTAAACTTGTAACAGGAAAAACTACCGAAGATCTGTTTCAGCCTCTATCCTATATAAAACAGTCAAAACAGGGATGTGGGAGAATGAAGAACCAAAGCCCAGGTAAGTAACCAGCAGGGCATGAGACTTCACTGTGGGTTCCATTGCAGGATGTAGCAGTGAATGTAACTAAGTAAGCCACAGGGGTCTGTTGTTCACTTGAGTTCACATTTGGTTCATGATCTCTGATTGTCTGTCTTCATTTAGACAAGTAGTTGTTGGTTTCTTGTAGATAAGTATGACTTTTAATGATACATACTGGACTTGACATTCTTTTCATGTAGTGCTCCCATTAACTTAATTTACAAAAATCATATATTTAAATATAACTTTTCCAGAAATAATCAACTCTTAAAATTTGAAAACTTTGAAAATAACTGCTCCTTATTGATCTAGTAAGGTGTTTGGAAGGTAGATGTTGGCAGATGTGGAAAAGTTGATTGTACAGTTTTTATGAAATGAGTGATTCTGTTTTCTCTTTCTGTCTCCTCTGCCCTCCCCCTTTTTGGCTAGGGCCCAATAGGTCAAAACTACAAGACATGCTTGCTAATTTGAGAGATGTTGATGAGCTTCCCTCCCTGCAGCCATCTGTTGGCTCCCCTTCCAGACCCAGCAGCTCCAGGCTTCCTGAACAGGAGATCAGTAGGGCAGATGAAGGTGAGCACCTGGACCTGCGGCTGGGGTAGGCGCCTTCACACTCAGTCTGCACGTGGCCGCTTTCTTAAGTCGGGGGCTTGTCTCCAGAACCTGCTCTTTGTTTCTGGTTTAGAATATCCCCTAGCTCCATTGGCTAAACAGACTGATAACAGTCTTACTCCATTCCAACATTGAGAAAATTGAGTCTAAAAATTGGTTCTAAATGTTCGCTTTGAAAGACAACATACTAATTTGTTATTGATTTAAAAAATGAAGGGACACCGGGCATGGTGACACATGCTTTAATCCCAGCACTCAGAGGCAGAGGAAGCCAGTTCTCTGAGAGTTTGAGGCCAGCCTGGTCTTCAGAGCAAGTTCCAGACCAGCCAAGGGCTGCATAGTGAGACCCTATCTCAAAGCAACAATAAAATAATGAAGGGAAAGCTACCTATTTTCCTATTTTCCGCTTCCTGTGTTTTCTCTTCCCTCTAGAAGACCTTATCCACTTCATATGGCTTTTAACATAGTTACAGCTATCATGTAGAATAGTTCTATTTTGTTTTATGTTTAATATAAAATCATATATTTCCTGGGTGGTGGTGGTGGCGCACAGCCTTTAATCCCAGCACTTGGGAGACAGAGACAGGTGGATCTCTGTGAGTTCCAGGAAAGGCTCCAAAGCTACACAAGAAAAACCCTGTCTTGAAAAACTTTAAAAAAAAAAAAAAAAAATCCCCAAAACATATATTGATAATTTTCAAGCTCAGCTTTAATGCTGTATATTATACTTTAGATTTGGAATAAAATTCTTTCTTGAACTTTTTGATTGTTTCTAATTTTTCACAGTGCAATTCTATGGCATATAAATACAAAAAAAAAAATAATAATTCAGGGTTGGAGACATCACTTGGTGAGAGAGCATCAGCCTGTCCCACAGAGCTCAGTTCTATCCTCTGCACTAGGGTAGAGGAGTGAGTGGAGGAGAGAGGTGAGGTGGGGGAAGGGAGAGAGTATTTGCTTGCATATTTAATTGCCTGTTCCTAAAGATTCTTCACCCAGCTTTCAGGGAAAGTTTCCATGCTTGGTGTAGTATTTGGATTCCAGTCAGTTTTCTAAAAGCTTCTTGGGGTGGGGGGTGGGGCGCTGTTGTAACCTGTTTCTTAACTTCTGAGGCCAATGAGAGTAAGATGCCCACCCCATTAAAGACACGGTGTCCCTGCTGCTCTCTTCTGACCGCTGACTAGACCTTCCCAGAGTATTAGTACTAATCCACACTACAGTCTGCCCCAGAGCCTTATGTTTCAGGGACGAGTCATTTGTATGAAAATGTTAGAAATGAAAAAATAGAACAAACAAAAGATACCTGCTGAATGCCTAGTCTCTAGGCACACATGAATTATTTGAAATTTTGGCCTGAAAATTACTGTTTGGACACTTTGACTCCACAAACGCCCTGGGTTATTTGAACCCTCCAGATGATATGCTGCATTCTAGGTGAAGCCCATTTTTAGTAATGCCACTCTTGTGTGTTTGTGGTTTGATAATAGTTTAATTCATAGTCGGTTTTATTCTAATAGTGATTTTCTTTTTTCTGACAAAGAGTTTGAGTTTCTGTTACTACTACTAGGTTTTTGTCACTATTTATCCCTGGCTAACCTGAGCTCATTATGTAGACCAGGCTGGCCTTGAGGTTCATCTGCCTGTGCCTCCAGAGTGTTGGGATTAAAGGTGTGCACCACCACACCCATATACCATTACTGTTTTTAAAAGCAAATAACTATTATTTAATGTGTTCAAGTAGCTGTTATTAAACATGATTAACTGTAGCACAGAAAAACAACTTTTAAGTCTGCTGTGTACTCAATATAATTAACTCGCTTCTTTGTTTAAAAGGTAACATCTTTTTAGCAAATGCCTTGAATTGTTAAATTCATCTTAAATGTTTCTAATCAGTGAAGCAACCTCCTCTGGAAAGGCAAGCTCTGGTGCCTTTTTGGAATAGTTTTCTTTCATAAAATCTTAATTTAGCATTTTGCTTTTCACTGGCTCTTCCGTGACACGTGTTGAAAAGAGTGAAGTGCTGTGTTCAGAGTTACACAAAGTAAGAATGTTCAGCTGATTTCACAGTACAGCTCCATCTCACAGCACAGTTGACATCTACTAAAGGTCTGAAATGGATTTAAAACCTCTTTAAATTAAATAAAGCATGTGTACTAATGGGAACAGCTCATTAAATCTTCACACATCAAAGTTAGCTGCTGACTGTTCATGCCATCACTCAGATCAAGAGGTAGAGCATTACCAAGGTGGAGCATCCTGTGTGGCCTCTTTAACCACCTGTGACTTGATAATGCTGACTTTCACACTGTGTATCCATTTTTCTCAAGTAGGCACATTGCACAGTTTTCATTTTGAAATGTCTTCAGTATTCGGGGTTATAGAATTGATTAGTTTTATTTTGAATGAGACCAATAGTGTTCAACATATAGCAAGAACCACTTGTTAGTAGACTTCATAATTGATAGACATTATTTGAGTAATTAGCATAAAATCTCAAACAGAGAATTTACTATGATCATACTATTTTCTATATAATGATAAAGGAAAGGACAGTAAATCATTAGAGTTGTTTCTATTTTTCTTCTCTAATTGGATGCTGCTGCTAGCAGGATAATGTATGAAAGAGCAGTCTTTAGGACTTTCTGCTCGTGGGATCTCACTGCTTACAGAATTGTCTAACAGTAATGTAAAATGGGGCATAGCCCCTCTGGCCTGTAATTCTAGCACTTAAGAGGCTGAGGCAAGAGAATTGCTGGTGGTCTGGGCCAGCGTAGGCTCCAAAAACAAAAATAGAACAAACAAAAGTGTACATGTCCCTTAGTAGAAACGTAATGCAAGCAGTGGGACTGGCTGTGAAGTGTCTGCATGTGTAACTGGGCTTTGTCTCCCTCAGTGGAAGCGCTGACGTTTCCTCCTTCTTCTGGGAAGTCGTTTATCATGGGAGCAGATGAAGCCCTCGAAAGTGAACTGGGGCTTGGAGAGTTAGCAGGCCTCACGGTGGCCAATGAGGCAGACTCGCTGGCCTACGATGTAAGTAGCTGTATTTTGTATGTCATCACTGTGTTTATAGAAAAAGATGTCGGAGGTAAAAACTTTTTCGCAAATGTGGGTCTCGGTTTGGTTTTAATTTCAGACTTTGCAAAGATGGATATAAAAATGAGCTGACATTTTCTGAGTAACCTGGAGATGAAAGAGGCTTTGTCTAGATCTGTAGGTCAGTATAGCATGTGCGTTGGGTTTTGGTAGGGAAAGGAATTCTCTTTTCCATTGCAAAGTATGAGTTGTGTTTTTGGTTAGGCGCCTGCGATAAGTTGATGTCTTACCAGCAGCGTTGGCCTGCCTCTTCAGTACATTATCCAGTGTGGGCTCCCCTGGGTAGCCTGGTCTTTCCTCACAGCTTGTTGACTTCTTTTTTTCATGTCCCTACAACAGAGGTTGTCCAAATTACCTAGTCTATAATGGCTATAAGCAGAATTCCCATTGCATACTTTTGTCCTGTCTACCTAAACCATGGAGACTACTTTATCCAGTTGCTGACGGGAATCAGATCATTCTGATGCAAACTCACTTTTTTCCCCCTCAAGAAAAATCGCTACCTCTTCACCTTATTTCCAAAGGTAGTTCTGTGTTTTATTAAACATGCCTGTAATCTATTGCTATACCTTTTCAAAGTACAAAATGAATTAATGGCATTTTGGAAGTTCTTGGTCTCATAATTAGTCCTTTGTCAGAGATTCTTTTTTAAACCTTGCAGATTCTTTGTGAATATATATTATGGCTTCAGGTTTCATGAGATTTCTGTGTGTGCAAACGTGTGTCTCTGTGTCTGTATGTGTTTATTGTGCTTTTCCTTTGGTTCTTTTTACTCTGTTCTGTCCTGTCCACTTGGCTTTGTTTTATCTTATTATTATTATCTCTGTTTTCTAATGAGAGAGAGAGAAAGAGTGGAAATTCAGATAGGAGGGAGGTAGGGAGAGAGAAACTGTAATTAGAATATATTGTATGGAAAGAACCTATTTTTAATAAAAGAGGAAAAAACTATCACCTTCAAATCCCTGTGGAATCTGGGCTGTGCAGACTGGCTTGTCTGTGTCGTACTGGCTGCAGGTTTTGTGTAGTTGAAGTGAAGAGGTTGGCGTTGACTCTGTTCTCACTTGAAGACTTGACTTGGAGAAGACCAAGCTGTCTCAGAGAGAGTTGTTGGCAGGCTGTGGTCATTGGCTGAATACTTGACTGTTTTACCGCCTGATCGCTCTATGATGTCCACGCCCTTGAGTGCATGTGTAAAGAGAAAATGCAAGCAGGAGAGTAGCTCAGTGGTTGCCTTGGTTGGATTCTAAATCTCCAAGGCCTCTTGAGTTCTGGTGTGTGACACCACTCTCAGCCATTTTAACATTTTCTATTTCAAGTTTATAAATCTTGTTTCCCTCTTGGGGAAGAAAGAATTAAAAGTCACAAAAAAAATGTGAAAAACTGTGATTATATTTTAAATTGATAAGCTGTCTTAGTTGGGGTTTCTGTTGCTGAGATGAAACACCATGCTCGAAAGCAGCTTGGTAGAAAAGGTTTTATTTCTGCTCACAGTTGCACATTACAGCCTGTCATGGAAGGAAGTCAGGGCAGGAACCTGGAAGCAGGAACCAAAGCAGAGGCTGTGGAAAAATCCTGCTTACTGGCTTGCTCAGCCTGCTTTCTGTCTTTTTTTTTTTTAATTTAAGAAAAATTTTCATTCATTTTACATACCAACCACAGATCCCCTCTCATCCCTCCTTTAACCACCCCCCCATCCCCTCCTCTAAAATGGTAAGGCCTCCCATGGGCAGTCAGCGAAGTCTTGCCCGATGACTACTTTGTTGACACAGTTGACATAAAACTAGTCAGGACATAGGCTTAAAGAAAAAACCCTAGTTCTTTGACCCAAATTACATTTCCTGTGTGCAATTTGAATTGAATTACTTAATTTTGAAAACACTCTAATAATTAGTCAAGCTTTCTGTCACTGTGACATTATAACATGTAATAAGTAACCTGTTAGGAAGGAAGGCTTCCTTGAGTTTCAGTCCATGTTGGTTGGACTTGTAGTGAGGTGTTAGTGTCAGAAGAAGGTGCTTGCTTCATGGTATTCAGGAAACAGGGAGAGGAGAGGCCTGGGCTTCTGCTTCTCCTAAGGACAAACCTCTTAGTGATGTCACTGTCTGGCCTAGGCTCCATCTGCTAAAGACTCTACCTCCTGGGAATGCCACAGGATGCTGACCAAGCCTTCAAGAACATTCAGGATCGAAACTGGCAATAGTAGAGCTCTGTTTGGAATCATTATTTACCTACACTTTAGACTGAGTTATGTTAACTGTTCTCTTATTATACATTTATTTCTTCATGTATTGCTAATTTTGATAATTGGTTTGTTGTTTGCTTTAAAAATACATTTTTTGAGAGTTGTACAGTGTAATAGTTTAATAGCAAATCAGCTATCTCAACCTGATGTTTTATTTTTTTAATAGATAGCAAATAATAAAGATGCCTTGAGGAAGACGTGGAACCCTAAGTTTACGTTACGGAGCCACTTTGATGGCATCCGAGCCCTTGCTTTCCACCCCATCGAGCCTGTTTTAATCACAGCGTCAGAGGACCATACACTGAAAATGTGGAATCTGCAGAAAACAGCCCCAGCCAAAAAGTAAGAAGAGTCTGCTTTTTTTTTTTCTTTTTCTTTTCTTTTTTCTTTTTTTCTTTTTTAAGGTTTAGTTAAGTTATTTATGAACAGGGAAAGACATATTTTAAAATAATTTTCTGAGCCAGGAAGTAGTGGTGCACACCTTTAATCCTAGCACTTGGGAAGCAGAGGCAGGCAGATCTCTGTGAGTTCGAGGCCAGCCTGGGTTACAAAGTGAGTTCCCGAAAAGGTGCAAAGCTACACAGAGAAACCCTGTCTCAGAAAACCACAAAATAAAATAAAATAAATAATAATAATAATAATAATAATAATAATAATAATAATTTTCTGTTAATATTTCCAAAAATCTCTTCTGGTTTTTTATTCTTTACCATGTCATAGGTAGGTCCTCCAGACAGTCTAAGGGTTTTTATCTGATGGTTACCAAGGGTTTGTGACTGCTGATTACAGTCCTTATGCATAAATGTTTCCAGTGACTGTTTTAGTTATAAGTGGGGCCTCTTTCTGGCAATGAAGATCCCTGTTAATGTAAATAGATATAAGTAGGAACAGGTACAATTATTAAACCTTTGATCTCACTCTGGTCCATTATTTACAAAGTTTGGATTTACAAAGTGAAGACATGGTTAATGACTTTGCTATGTATGGCCTTAGCTTTTTTTTCTCTGACAACAAGTTTTCCATACTATCTGGTTTGTCTGAACTGAAGGATACTGTTGTCTTTGCTTGGCTGTTCATTCTTGGCTTGGAATATGAAATGTCAACAGTCACACTGTCCTATAAACTGTTTCCTTAGCCCCCAAGGTAGAGCAGGTCTAGTTGATGAGGCCCTTCTGGAGCTTACCCTCCATGGATCCATCCCCTCATCTAGAACCAGCCTCCACCAGCAAGGATCCCTCTGCTGTATGAGGCACAAAAGTACAGCTAAGAGTATAACAGACCGTGACACAGGCGCCACAGAAGTTGTACTGCTTGTAGGAGACGTTGCTGCCCAGTTTAAATGCACCAGTCAGGACAGGTCAAATGCTGGATACAGAGTGTACATGAGGGTCAGCAGAGGGGTTATTCCCTTTGATATGCTGTGCCTTTCCCTTTCTGATGATTCCGGCTCAGTCACATGGAGCTAAATATAAATGTCTGATTTAGGAAAATAGCAAAAACAACCTAGTTACCTTTGAGCTGAATGACTTGAGAAAAGATAATGTACACCTACAAATTCCTGCAACACTATGTAGAAAATGGTGAGTTCTTGCCTTCAACCAGTATCTGCGATGAATCCTTGCCTGTTTGGGTAAGGCAGTACGCTCAGAGTCCAGTTCTTAGTAATGAACTGATGACTTGGCAGTTTCCGCAGATCAAGGATAGACATATTAACCTTCATGAAAACACAGGGAAGTTAAAGTACCATTTGCTGAAATCCTGCTGTGTGTATAGTTCTGGCCTTGACTTTTTATATTTAGATTGTTGTTCATGTTGAATATTTGATACTATCTAGATTTTGTTTTTAAATATAGGATCATTTGAAGCTCTGAAATAATAAAAAAAAACTTTCCTGCATTAGTCAATTAATGACATAACTGGAAATTACATTCTGAAAATTAACCTTCACAGCCGGGGTTTTCTCTTGTGAATGATGCTCTGTCCCATTAGTGGACTTATTGTAACAGTGTGAGGAGGTCATGTAACATTAGTGGACTTATTGTAACAGTGTGAGGAGGTCATGTAACATTAGTGGACTTATTGTAACAGTGTGAGGAGGTCATGTAACATTAGTGGACTTATTGTAACAGTGTGAGGAGGTCATGTAACATTAGTGGACTTACTGTAACTGTGTGAATCGACCCTGTACATTGGACAGATGTAACAGTGTAAAGAGGCCATGTAACTAACTTTAGTAGACAGACTGTAGCAGTGTGAGGAGGTCATGTAACATTAGTGGACTTATTGTAACAGTGTGAGGAGGTCATGTAACATTAGTGGACTTATTGTAACAGTGTGAGGAGGTCATGTAACATTAGTGGACTTACTGTAACTGTGTTAGTAGACCCTGTACATTGGAAGGATGTAACAGTGTAAAGAGGCCATGTAACTAACATTAGTAGACAGACTGTAGCAGTGTGAGGAGGTCATGTAACATTAGTGGATGAATTGTAACTGCGTGAGGAGGCTGTGTAACAAGGTGCCACTGCTAAGGTGGGAGTCTGTCCTTGCTGTGAAGGTATGATTGGGGTTCCATGTGCCTCTGTATCCTGAGGCTGATGATATTATATCATGGAGTCTTATTTCTGACCACAGTACTATGACTTAGTCATACTGTTCACTACTGAAATGTGGGATGCTAAAAGTCATTTTCTTTCTCTGGTTTAGGAGTACTTCTCTTGACGTGGAGCCTATCTATACGTTCAGGGCTCATAAGTAAGTATGTGATTTTTCTTTATTTTAAGCCAACTTTTTTTTTTTTTTTTTTTTTTGGCTTTGGCTTTTTCGAGACAAGGTTTCTCTGTGTAGCTTTGGTGCCTTTCCTGGAACTCACTCTGTAGACCAGGCTGGCCTCGAACTCACAGAGATCCAACTGCCTCTGCCTTCCGAGTGCTGGGATTGAAGGCGTGCGCCGCCACCGCCGCCACCACCACTCTGCTCGCTACATGTATTTTAACCAATAATTTTTCTATAGTAATTACATATTTTCTTAATTTTCACTTGTGTATAAGAGGCATGTCTTCACTTGATTTGTCACAGAAATTGACAAAATGTAAAGGATGAGAAAGTAAATATTTTTCAGGTTTAGCAGACCATATACTCTCTGTTGAACTTTTTTTTTGTCCTCTTTTGGCTTTTGGTTTGGTTTTTGTTGGGGATTGAACTAAAGGTCTTAATTCATGTTACATTCTTGGTTTTGTTGTTGCTGTGTGTGCTACTATTTTAACCTTTAAAAATGTAAAAAGCATTCATAGCTTTAGGACTACTAGATGAATTTGGCCTCAAGGCCATAATTTACCAACCTTTGGTTTGGCAAAGAAAGAAAAATGAATAGTACTTCAGTAGTGTTTTTAATCATTGTTAAAAGCTTTAAAGTAGAAAGGCACTTGAGTAGTTAAACATTCTAAATTTTGACAAGTTACATCGTAGAATGAATGTTTGAGACTAGCAGTTTACTTAACAGCTGTTGATGTATTTGATGTCCCAGAGGTCCAGTGCTGTGTGTAGTCATGAGCAGCAATGGTGAGCAGTGTTACAGCGGTGGTACAGATGGACTGATTCAGGGCTGGAACACCACCAACCCCAACATCGACCCCTATGACTCTTACGGTACGGGCTTCACCAAAGTTCGGAAACACTGCTGTCTTTTTATGTTCTTTTCACAGTGTATATTAAGGGTACAATTATGTATTTAAGAAACTAGTAAAGAGAAGCATGCCTTTATTGCATTCAGAAGGACTCCTGTAAATAGCTAATGCTAAAGGTAAAAACATGCTGTTCTTGTGGAAGAGTTCATCTCTGCGGTTGTCCTGGATAACATTTGGTTTCGTTGATGCTTGCTGTCTTCATGTTAGACATCTGTCTCTTATTTGAAACATTGCAACTCATCTGTAGTACATATTTCAGTACTGTTTTTGACAAAGGACACTGAGTGCAGGCATTATTCCCTTGCTCAGTTATTGGAGGGAAATAGAAGAAGCTAATTAGTTTTACAGTCTATGCCTTCAAAATATTTATTATAAAGGGTCTCAAAGGTTAAAGAATGGCCTTCCGGCTAGGTTTAGTGGTGTAGGCCTGTGATCCCTGAACTTGGCGGGAGAAGAAGAGAATTGTGGGTTTAAACCAGCCTGGTGAGTTCCAGAATAAACCCAGGCTGTCTGTCTGTCCTCCCTCCCCCATTTTAATTTCACGACCAAACTATAAATATAGGATACACATTAAAATAGGGCCCTCTTAAGAAAGCAGACTTGTGCTTCTTAATTTTGATTTAGAATTTCCAGAACTATTTGTAATCACACCTGCTTTTCAGAAGGCTAATGAAACTAGGAAGATGTTGTCGGGTCTGTGGTTCATGCTCTATGGCGGCAGCTGAATGCCTTCACGATTTCCTGCTGGTTTTGCACTCTCTTGTCTTGCACAGATCCTTCTGTTCTTCGAGGCCCTCTGCTGGGCCACACAGATGCGGTGTGGGGGCTGGCCTACAGTGCCGCGCACCGGCGGCTGCTGTCCTGCTCAGCAGATGGCACTCTTCGCTTATGGAACACAACTGAGGTTGCCCCAGCACTGAGTGTGTTTAATGACAACCAAGGTACAGTCCCTAAAATTAAACATTTCCAGATCGTCTATAAAATATCCTACTCTGAAAAGGCGAACAAGTCAATGATCCTATAAACTCTTGACTGTATACATTTCTAAGTTTGTTTTTTTAACATAGCAACATTATCATTTGACATTTCAATGTATGTATAATTCTTAAAAAAATAGCATTTGATGAGAAAGAAAATGGGGTTTAAATTTTAAAAACTGAGACTTACTGAATTTTCAGTGAAGATTACAGACGTTAGGGATGTCCTGATGCAGCTGGTGAGCAAGTGCTGTCCTGGAGCTGGACCATTTCTTCCCTCCCCTCAGCTGCTCTGTGACCTTAGGCAGTCCCGCTACATATTCCCAGCCAGCTGTGCTGTTGTCGAGACTACCTTCATCATTAGTCTTGTCTGTTTTGAACTGTAATAAAGTAACAGTTTAGGATGTAATCTCTGTCTGGCTTTTCACCTACTGTAACGTATGTGCAATTCAGTGTCAGTTTATTTCCCTTTCTTATGTAAGAGTATTATATTAAGCTACAGTTTGTCTGTTCCTGTGTCTTCTGATAGACACTGTGGCGGTTATGAGTAAAGTTGTTATAAACATTAATAATTTCCATGATTTATTCATTTACCTCTTGGTATTTACTCAGGTTGGTCCAGTGTGGGGCTTTTAGGAATAATTTATCATGAACATTCCTAAATTTTTGTCATGGGTAGTAGAGACCTTTCAGTAGAATTGCTGGGCTTTAGGATGGGTGTTTTGTTGTTAACGTACATGAAATAACCAGCATTGTTCCCGTAGTGCTCATGGCACTTTATAGCCCGGGCTACAGCATGTGAGGAGGGCTGTCTACTCTGCATCCCCACTCACTCTTGATGTTGTCTTTCTGCTCCATTCTGGCCTTCCTGTGGGCACGTGGTAGTGGTCACTTCTGCTTCAGTGTTGAATTCTTTGCTACTGTTTCTTGCTTTTCACTTATTGGCTGTTCCTAGATCTTCTGCTGCACAATTTTGAATTATTACCTTGCTTTAGAACCAAATGAAGCAGATAATTTTATTTTTATATTCATCATTTTGTTTGTTTGTTTTCTTGTGGCATTGCATTGCTGTATAGCCCAGGTTCACCTTGAATTCATTGTCCAGGCTGACCTCAAATTCACAGTCCTTGGGCCTCTACTTCCAAGTACTGGGAAATGGGGAGTGTGCTACCACACTGGCTTTACTCATTCTGACTTTGGTATAAATGAGTTCCAGATTTAGTCCCCATCCTACTTTTCTGTATTTGTGCGGTGATTTGCACAGATACTCTACCTTTGAGTTATGCTCCAGGCCACAGAACACCTTTATTCTTCAGCAAGGTCATAGCATGCACTTAGACTTGGAAGACTTAATGCCATGCAGGCAAGTGTGGTGCTCCCAAGCTGCACTCCAGCCCTAGGTGGATTTGTTACTGTTTTCTTTTCTTCAAGATGGAGTTCCCATTGTCTCACTCTATGCCTGAAATGGAAGTGGAAGCTATTTTAATTTTCTTCTTTTTTTTTTTGGCATGAATTACATTCAAGATATTAATTACACTCATGATATTAATTACATTTGTGGTGTTCATTGATTGCATTCGCAGTATTCATTCAATAACTATGATATTCATTAATTACATTAATTGTATTGATTTATTACATTCATGATATTATGTCCCAATACTACTGTCTGTCTGTGGGACTTTTCTATCACACAAAACAGAAATCACTGCGCTATATTCCTTTCTTCTACATTTTGAGATAACATCTAATCTTTCTGTCTCTATGAATTTGTATATTCTATGTATTTCATGTAATACAATTCTATAGTATTTGTCCATTTTTTTAATGTAAAAACATTTTATGTACAACTTCAGGGGAAATAATACACAGATAGCTTGAAAATAAAAACAGGTTATAATTCAAAAGTCCAGGGTTATTTGAAACTGGAAAATGTTTTCTGTGTAAATATGATAAAATTTCCCAATAAGACCTTTTAAGCCAAATAATATCTGAATTATACATATAAATATTGATTATTTTTTGGAATACAGAAGAAACCTATCTTCATCTGTTCAAAGAGCTATGTTTTACTTACGTTATTTAAGTGAGATTCCTATTCATCTTCCCCTTCACTGTTTGATTTACGGCAGGCATTTTTCTATAAGCTAACCATAATCTAAAAAAATTTTAGCCTTCTCTCCTGAAAGTACAGCCAGCATATTCTTTTATCAGCTTGATACAGTAAATTCTTTTTTTTTAAAAGATTTATTTATTTATTATGTATACAGAAGAGGGTGCCAGATCTCATTACAGATGGTTGTGAGCCACTATGTGGGTGCTGGGAATTGAACTCAGGACCTCTGGAAGAACAGCCAGTGTTCTTAACCTCTGAGCCATCCTTCCAGCCCACAAATTCTTATCCTAATAGTGAAATGTCACTAAAGCATGCCCAGTGACTGGGCAAAACCAAAACTTATTATAAGCCACAGTCATCCTAGAGTACCCCCTGCTAGGTAACCTCCCTTGATCTGTGGGTTGCAGTCTGATTGTCCTTTGCTTTATATCTAGTATCCACTTACGAGTGAGTACATACCATGTTTGTCCTGAGTCTGGATTACCTCACTCTCATTTTCTTTCTAAATAAATTTGCATTTTCTGTAGATTAGTAGAATAATGGGTAGAAAACATTCAACAGGTAAGGATAATAAAAGACTAAGGCTAAAAGTTACAAAAGAAATACTCTCCACTGAATGGTTATAAAATAACTTATTCCAATGTTAAGCCTGATTTACTTAAGAGAATCATACTTTGTTGGTTTTTTTTTGTTTTTTGTTTTTGTTTTTGTTTTTTTTTTCATTTTGAGTACTTTCTCGAGTAGACCTTTTAATTGTCAATCTCTTTTAATATTTCTGACACTTAGAACTGGGAATCCCTGCCTCTGTGGACCTAGTGAGCAGTGATCCAAGCCATATGGTAGCATCATTCAGCAAAGGATATACGAGCATCTTTAATATGGAAACACAACAGCGAATTCTCACTTTGGAATCCAACCTAGATTCAAGTATGTATACTACTTTTTGAAAGTCTCTTTATTCATTTTTAAACTTAATCAAAAGTATCACTGAAAAATTAAAAAAAAAAAAGTATAACTGCCTGAGTCGCTATGAGGAATGCTTAAATTATAAAGTGTTCTATTGATAAAACCTGAGAACATATGTACTTTAAAAAACTTTTTTGGGGTTGGGGATTTAGCTCAGTGGTAGAGCATTTGCCTAGCAAGCTCAAGGCCCTGGGTTCGATCCTCAGCTCAAAAACAAACAAACAAACAAACAAACAAAAACTTATTTGTTTTAAGCTTCAGCAAGTCTAAGCAACTAAAACAAAACAAACAACAGAAAAACTGCACCCAAAGAACTTATTCCACATAGCCACGTGACATTTTCTGTTGTATATTGAAATAACAAACAATATAGTAATTGATCTCTTCGAAGACTCTTAAATAGTGTACAGCAGTTATTAATATGCTCCTTAAAAACTCGAAATCTGGTGGACAGTAAGATGACGGTCTTTTCTATAATGGTGCAAAGAGGAGCAAGGAGCGACCAAAGCCCTCTTCTCGTGTTTCTGTTTCTATCAGAGCTGCATGGAGAGCGCTCCATGTTGGAAGGACCTGCGGTCTGACTTTGGAGATTGTGTGGATATTGGTGGTGTTTTTTGTTTTGAGACAGGCTCTGGTTGGCCTGAAACTCACTATGTAGACCAGGCAGGCCGATCTGGACCTCACAGAGATCCGCCTGCCTCTGCCTCCCAAGTGCTGGGATTAAAGGCGTGGGCCACCACCACCCAGCTGATAGAACTCTGTTAAAGTCATCACAGAGGTGTAGACTTGGATGTCATCAGTGTCTCCAGGCCAGGTCTTAGATGGCATCCATGCATAGCAGGCAGGGGAAAGGAGCTGGTGACTTTTTAATTACCTGTAAATGTGCCAGTGTAGTTTAGCTTATGCACCTCTCACCTTACAGCACTGAAGCTGGAGAAATAATGGGAGAATAACGAAACCACAGCCGGACTAAAGCTGCATTGTTTATTTTTTCCTGTCTATTTGGGTATTTATATCTCCCTTCTATGAAAAAAAACTACTTTGACTAATTTGTATTGATTTTTAATTTTCCTTTTTAGCAGCCAGTTCTTCCTGCCAAATCAACAGAGTCATCAGCCATCCCACTCTTCCGATCAGCATCACAGCTCACGAAGACAGGCACATCAAATTCTACGACAACAACACAGGTAAGAGCTTACTAAGGACCGAGCCGTGCCAAAGCAAAGCCAACCACTTACTAACAGTAAGCTAATTATGGTGTTAATGGCGCTTTATAGTCAGGAATAGGCACTGAAACACTTTCTCCACTCATTTCTGTTCATTTCCTTCATATCTGCTAAGGCTGTATTACACAATATGGGATGACTTTTTATATTGTTTAACAGTAAGCAGATAGCATATTCTAAAGCCACAAACCTAAGTACCAATAAAAATGATCTGTTGCAATCCATAAGAAGTATTAATAGAAACATGCTAGAAGCAGAGGCTGGTAGTTGCATTTTGTTTTAAATTGCAGTAGCTGTATTCTGTTGTTCAATATTAAATCGCTTGATTCAGTGTTGTGTATGAAAACCCTCAGGTCATTTGTTTTGTGTGTTTTTCCACAGGCTGGTCTTGTACTAAAATTTGAGACCGGACTGGATTGGGGATGGGGTGTTCCCGGGTTTCAGCGGGCTGCATTTCACCGGTCTGAGGGATGTGCAGAGCTGAAGTGGGGGAAGGCCTTGTATGAGCAGCCGTGTTTCTGAGGCTATCTGCCCTTTTAATGTGGTCACTTGCAGTTGTGCTTAGTTGCTAGCAACTTAATTTTTAAAATTCTTTTCTGTCTATTGTTCCCACCAAACTCTGGCCATGTTTTCTTTCTTTTCCTTTGTGTCTTTGAATTTGAACTGTCTGTCCTCATAAGCCCATGTAATTTGCCTGTAACTAAAGGGTACACAAGTAGATTAGTGATGTCTAACTAGTAATTAGTGACCTTGTAAAACTCACTGAACTTACTGTGACTCAAAAGACAGTCTCATCTGAAACTTACGCTGTTTTTATTTTTTATTATTAACATGACCAGAGGCGAGAAGGGGAGATAAGTTGTTTGAACTGATGGGAAAAGTTGATCTAAGAAGTACACAGACAGTGATGTCTAGGGAAACCAGTGTAGCATGGAAGTTGGCATATGATCAAACTGAAGAAAACCATCAATAAAGAGTAACAATGTCTTTCTCCAAAGGCAAACTGATCCACTCGATGGTCGCCCACCTAGAAGCTGTTACAAGTTTAGCAGTTGATCCAAATGGCCTGTACTTGATGTCTGGCAGTAAGTACATTCGCTGTGGATTACTTGCTTGTCCTTGTCCATCTTCATGTTGATACAAAATTGTTCCTTTCAATCTCTTTTCTTTTGGAATAGGTCATGACTGTTCAATACGCTTATGGAATTTAGAAAGTAAAACATGTATCCAAGAGTTCACAGCTCATCGGAAGAAATTTGAAGAATCAATCCATGATGTAGCATTCCACCCTTCCAAATGCTATATAGCCAGTGCTGGGGCCGATGCACTGGCTAAGGTCTTTGTATGATGTGACGCATCAGCTTCACCTTCTAGCTCTTTATTAAAAGTCAACTGCACAACAGAGATACAGAAGACCAGGGCAAGAATCAGCTCACCCTGCTGAAGGAGCACAGAGGACATTTGTTAAAGTATAGTTTTGCAATTTGTGTACTGTTTTCTCAAGTTAAGGTTTGTTCAGGTTGCTGCAAGCTCAGCTGAATCTGGGAACCTGAAAACTTTCAAATTTCCCCCTAAAGAGGCACTTTTATTTCTGAAGTTGTTCTCATTCGCTAGGCAGGCCTGAGCGAAGCAGGTTTAGCATCTCCCTTCCTGATAAACAGGGCATGCTGTAATGGATCATTAGAGTTGGGTGGCTGGGAATGAGTGGAGGGAACTTAGATGCACTTTCCCCTGAGACATCTGCTAAACATATTAGGTAGTCAAACTAGCCTGTATCCACTCTGCTAACGCGTGATGTAGAGTGGCCAGACATTGTCCAAATGAGCTCCGAACAGAGCTCTCCTTCCGGCTGGTCTCACGGAGGATGGCAAATTGTTTCACCTAGCAGCAGGAAAAGATGCAGTGCTATGTTAAGTCTATTACTCAGAAATGCTAAACAAGTGCTTAGTTTGTATTACAACTTTGAACGTAGATGTGGCACCATTCTAAAGTCTAGCTGCCAGACACCCATGATGAACAGCAGTTAACAGAGCCTGCTTTTACTAAAGGGTTTTAACTTCTCCAGGTTTGAGAGTCTGTTTATTTTTAAGGGCGAACAGGGAATATTCCTATAATAATTTGTTTAAAAATTCGCCTCATTTGTGTGGTATTTATAGCATTAGAGTGATTTTTTCATATTGATGAAATTTACTTCCTAATGACTGAAAAAGGAGAAAGCTGTTTATTACCCATTTCCCAGCACCCATATAATTGGTTCAAATAATCCTTGATGTTTCTTCCCTGCCTTTCACATTTATGGTTTCTGACACCTACCATAAACAGTTTAAATCATTATTACTATGTTGTGTGGTCCTAAGCGAGTGGTTACCTCAGGCAGGTGCTTTCTCAGCCCTGCTTAATGAAGTAGTGCTCCCTGGACGTCCTCTACTAGAGTCTCTAAGAACGGCCTGTGATGCCTGGGGGCTCTGTCTGCCCACCCCATTGTTTCATGGGGACGCCCATGTTAACCACAGTGAATCAGTGCTGTGTCTGGATAAAACCATGTCTGAAAATGGCAGTTTTCACATTTATCTGTGGCCCGTACGTGGTCAGCTTTTGGGAGTCTCAGAATGCTACCAACTAACGTAGTGCCCTGCTGTGCAGACCTCCTACCTGTAACTGTCAGTCACTCTTCATGTCCTTCACACTCTGTCTCTGCGAAATGACAGAGACTAATATAAATGTTAAAACGAAACTAATGTCCACCTTTTCACCCAAATGTATATGCCATAAAAATATTATACCTATAAATATTATAACCCATAATAATGATTCCATTGCCACAGGCACGGTGTTTCTGGTGATCTATTCTTTGAAGTAGCAATCTCATGGTGATATGGGTAATAATTGACTTCTTAAAAATTTCTGCTCATCTGCCTTTAGAATTCTGCAGTGTGCTGGCAAATTTTCTTTAACATTATAAGACCCATGCTAAATTTCCCTGGTTGTTCTATAGACATGCTGTATAGTATTTTAATACGACTACATTTTATCTTTGTGCTTTGGTTAACAAACAGGCCTAAGAGATCAATTGGTACACACAAGTGAATTGAGCTAAATGCTTATGTTTCCACGCAGATATAGAATTTTACACTGATGGGTAAATTCTTCCGTCCTTCGTAAATTGAGCAAAAGGATTTTCTAACCGGACATTTTCAGACTATTAGAAGAGCCCCGTTAGAAGTAGTGGATTTCTGACCACAGTCCCTGCTAAAATGACTTCCCAAAGTCTTCAGTGTGTGACTTTCTCTTCACAATAGTCTGGAAACCAGGAGAGGCTGCCCTGTGCCTCATGATTGATTCTGTGGGACGTAATCCTAGACTAGGCGGAGTGTAAGACAAGTGACAGAGCTGTTGAAAGTGTTTAGGAAGTGTGCTTTGTGCCATGGAAGACTGTACATAGAAAGATTCTTCTAAACTAGCCCTGTTTGCTACCAGCCTGGACATGAGCCAAAGCTGTCTTCCAGCCAGATGGTAGCACGGACATTTCTCTGACTTTCCCCATCCTAATGAAAATTCACAAAATGAACAGTTTCAAGATTCAAAATCATTGAAATGATTGCATTCATAAATATTTACCACATTGTAAATATTCTGGGTGAACTGTTTTGGAACAGTATGGAAATCAGCAGGTGGATTAGGCCCCTGCCTTATTTTCCTAGGCTGTGGGTACGTTTCTGGGAGCTTACAGTACCCTTCTCAAAACTCAGCTGTCATGAGCTCGTTTGCTGCTCAGACCATAGACAAGTAAGTGATAGAATGACCTTTCAGTATTTTTCTATTGAACAAATTTATCAATTTTTGCCATTAAACAGATAATTAGTTATGCAAAGTATTTAGCTTTTGTAATCATTTAGTTGTAACTAAAAGGGGAAAATTGAACTGTATCACTGATAATGAACTTTGTGAGAAATTATCTGTTTATCTGACTTCCATTCTTTCAGTATTCTTGCTATAAATTTCTTTTGGAGATAATGATTCTTTATTTGAAAGATGTCTAAAATGTATGTATATTTTATAAATATATATTATAGGGATATATATAATATATAGACTACATATATATATATATATATCTAAACCATGGGTGCATTTTACTGTTTGTGTTCTCAGTTTTGGAGGTAGCATACTCAGAAGTTGAAGAGGATGACGAGTGTTGTACGGTTTGCTTTTACAGTATAATATATAGTTCTCAGTGTTTAAATTACTGTACATACTATAGTCACTATAGGCTAGCATGCTTGTTTTAAAGACTGTCATTCTAGTTTATTAAAATCTGAATGTAAGAAAACCTGGCTATTCAAATGTGAATTGAAAGAATTCCATTCTCAGTACTGAACTATTTCCATTGAACATTCAAGCTTTTTGACAAAATGTGTCATCGAGAAGGCAATAGCTAGAAAGTATGAGGTGCCTTTAAAAAAACTACAAATGCAGCCTTATAGCGAGGGTGAAGATTGAGTCTGTGTTCGGGTGGGAGGGGGAAGAGAGAGTGTGAGAGGTAGGGTGTGTGTGTGTGTGTGTGTGTGTGTGTGTGTGTGTGTGTGTGCGCGCGTGCGTGCACGCGCCAATCTGTGAAGATCCTTATTTGTGACAGTCAATGTCTTTTAATGTATCTGCTCAACTTCTAGGACATCAGGGGACATTTCATGCACAATTTTTGTGCTCTTTGGAGCACCTTCTATGCTTTCCAAGAGTTTCGAATGTGAACTCCTAGAAAATTCAGTAAAGAATAAAGAGCTGATTTTTAATTAAAATCAACTTCAGATAACAAATTATTGGTTCCCCAGAATGATGGGATTCTCATTGATATTGTAATTTTTTTAAAGCTTGCTTTTTTTTTTTAGTACTCTATATATTTTCCCTGTTCACAAGAGTATGTCATGAAATTCTTATATGATGAGGATTGAACTAGTAAAAATCATTTTTAGATGAAACACTTGAACTAATTAAACTTCCACCTAAGAATAGTCTAGAAGAATTTAAATGGCCTCTCATATCTACCTCATTGTCACTGCCGCCATTTAAAGTAGAACAGATCTCTAATGACGTTAGAAAGGATGGCTGATGCAGTTTAATAGTCTGTGTCATTTGAAGTAGAACAGATCTCTGTGATGTTAGAAAGGATGGTTGATGCCATTTAATAGTCTGTGTCATTTGAAGTAGAACAGATCTCTGTGATGTTAGAAAGGATGGTTGATGCCATTTAACAGTCTGTGTCCATTTGAAGTAGAACAGATCTCTGTGACGTTAGAAAGGACGGCTGATGCCATGTAACAATCTGTGTTGGTGCTTCTCTCAGGCTTTGTCATCTCAGATGTATCATCACAAAGCAGACTGGAACATTTAGTATTAACTTTAGTTTTTTTGCTTGTTTGTTTGTTTGTTTGCTTTTTGTTTTCCTCAAGAATGGCTTAAAACACCACTAATGTTCTTAGTGATTGGAGAGAGTTAGTCCCTGGTTGTTATGTGTAATATTTTTAACCGAGAATCAAGTTGTTGCTGAATTTACCTGAAATTCCAGGCATGGTGGCATACTCTTATAATCCTAGCACCTGAGAGGTGGAGGCAAGAGGATCACAAATTCAAGATTATCCTCAGCCATATAGGGAGTTCAAGGCCAGCCTGGGCTACATGAGCTCTTGTCTCAAAGCAACAATAAAAAATTAACCTGTTTAAAAAAAAAAGGTATGATTTTATTTGGCTTACTTTATTTTTTGAAGGTAATTTCCACACTTAGTTATGTAATTATTCACTTTACTGGCTTAGAAGTTGCCTCCATGACTGTGTTACTTGTCTGTTTATGTTGAAGTAAAATGAGTGTTTGAACTGGGACTCTGGTTGTACAAAAGTAGTATCTGATGGAGTGTGTGTGTATGTGTGTGTATGTGCATGTGTATGTGTGTGTAATGTATTGTTTCCTAAAGTCCATGTTAGTGGAAGGTCAGAAAATGAATATATCTCTGTTTAGCAGGTCAATGATTTGAATCAATTTTGCATTTGCCACTGAAAGCTTTGTAATTGCCCATATCAAGCATGCAGCTAGGTCTCTATGTCAGTGGAAGGGACTCCACATTGACCAAGTATTTAACAGAACCTTTACATCAGTTTTATTGTTAGGTGTTTAATTTTGAAAAGCTTTACGTTAGACCAAAAGAGATCTTTAGATCCACTATTTATTCTAACAATGTTTCTGAAGTGGTGCTGAGGATTTTTTCTGGATCTTGGCTAGTCAAGCTTTAGATTTCATTTAACTAGGACCATATGCTCATCACCCCTCTGGTGCAAATTAGAAAGTTGGTGTTAATTTAAATTAACTTCAATGTCTGCCTGGGTTTCTACCAGGCTGTGAACCAGTGAGTGCCTTGTTAATGTAGAATGATTTTTTCCCGTTGTACGTTAGCTCTTTCTGAAAGGGTCTCAGAGACTGGGGTTTGAAGTGACTTGTGGAGAGCTGCTGAGTTGGCAATACAGTATTGGGAAGTCTTTGGTCTGCCATATCCCACTCTTCCTGCTTTCTCTTCATTGGCTGATGTTGGCCTCTTGTGAGAAAACTAATATAGCCCCCTTCACACACTTTTTTTTCCCATTCCAGATTAAGGAGTATCGCCTATCCCCCGCCCCCCAGCTATATGATCCAATGCCTGTTTTTAGGAAAAACCACTTCTTTGTAATAATAAAGCTCTACCATTTATTTTATGTCTTATCAATATCAGTTTACTGGAGTGAACCTCAGGGTATCATCAGTTCAGAATCCTAAATAACCCTTTCTCTCCACATCCAAACCCCCAACTGGTGAGCCCTGAGCCAGATTGTTTGATATTCAGGTGTCTTAAATTTTAGTTACAATATCAATTAATGTAAATCCAAATGCTAATTTTTGTGGTGCAAGAAGTTCCTTTTGTAAATTCAGGGTATGGATAAGCTAATAATGATATCCAGTTTTGGTGGCTCTAAGTGTATTATTTGTTTTTAAATAAAGTGTACAAAATAGTTAATGTGCTCATAGGTGTGTCGTGAATTGGATTGCTTGTCAACTTTGGAATCTAGTCATAACTTTGCAGTGAGTCAGTTGAAATGCTTTAATATCTGAGGCTTTTGTTAGAGGGTTAATAGAGAGATGTAGAAAAACTGAAGAGCATTAGACAGTTGATACAAGTGCCAAGTAACAAAACATTCTCAGCTACAGACTGTGAGAAAGATGGAAATGTTTATTCTGAAGACTTTGGACTGGAGGAAAGCCAGGAAAATACAAATGCCTCGTGAAATCAGTTCAGTGCTGCTTTCCGGGAGGCATGGCATATATACTTGCCTAGTGTTTCATGTTTTCAAGTATTCAAATGATTGTTTTAAATTGTAGACACTTGTAAATTTAACCTTCCTCCCCCTTTGTTGGACTACTTACCAACCAAAAATCTCCAACCTTGGACCCACAAGTCACCATTCCTTTTCAAGGATTCGCTTGCCCGGGACGTACGATGTCAAACCCACAAGACAATATGGAATCTAAAAGACCTCTTCAGTACCTCCTATCTGTCCAGTCTTCTTTGTTGTATGTTGGCATGGTAGAGAGGAGTGTAATTTCCAATATTGTCAGAAATTCCCATTTGTCTTTTTAAATGGGAGCTGAGATGTGATTTGCTAGAGTCCTTTTGGAATAATCTGCCTTGGACGGTCAAGAGAACTCAAAATTACTGGTGAATTCCAGCAATTATTGCTGAATTCCCAGGGGTCGTCCTAGGCTCAGGCCCTGGTGTGACCTGCACTGTGTTTCCCAAGACCACTGGGGTTCTGACAGACCCCAGCTCTGTCCTGGACTTAAGATATTCTCAGCAGCACCTGAGTCTGGTTTTCCTTTTAATGCCGACACCATAATCACGGAACACCTCTCTGCTTGTGAACGTCTCAGTTTCCATGTGCTGGGACACTCATTGATAAAGCATCACTGCATGAAGCTCTGAAAATTTGAATCCTTATTTTTCAAGGGTAGTTTTTTGGGTGGTGGTGGTATTTATTATGTATTTTTTAGTGCCGGGCATCAAACCCAAGCCAGAGTTTCATGTGTACTAGTTCAGCCCTGTCACTGAACTGTGTCTTTAAGACTTCAAAGCCTCAACACAACACAGCTCCACCGAAAGAGAACAACTTACTGGAAGCCCACAAAGCCCTAAGCCTACCCTTGTCTTGTATTGATTCTAGATTAAAGGTTGTGGTAGCCGTAGTTAAGCAAGTTTGAATAACGATCTAGTGATGTTAGTGAGAAAGTCTGCAAATGCCCCCACATAAAATTCTCCTTTCTTTAGTTGGTTTCAGCCACTCAGCTTACTTAGAGAATGGTCCAGATGCTGACTCCACGTTGACTTATCCTGTACACTCCAGAAAGCTAATTAGCCCAGTGATGTCAAGAGCCAACACAAGACATCTAAAGCAGCACTCAGAATGCTAGAGCTGGGAATATTAACCCATATGCCATAGCTTTTATGTTCCAGGTTCCCAGCACCTCAAATAAAATACTTAAAAAAGAAAAATACATAACAGCATCATTCAGTTAAAGGTGGTGGTGCTAGCCTCACCATCCCCAGGTGAGAAAGTTTGCTTTTATTGAAGAAAAAGTCGCTGGGCGGTGGTGGCGCACGCCTTTAATCCCAGCACTCGGGAGGCAGAGCCAGGCGGATCTCTGTGAGTTCGAGGCCAGCCTGGGCTACCAAGTGAGATCCAGGACAGGCACCAAAATTACACAGAGAAATTCTGTCTTGGGGAGAAAACAATTCACAGAAAGGAAAACTTCCGTGTCACTCACGAGTTAGAGGAAATGTAGCTTGTGCTTGTCTATGTAGTGTGCTGGAGTGCTAACACGTACGGACTTCTACCTCCCTCCTGTCTGAGTGTGACCAAGCAAGTCCGTGTTCACATAGAAGCCAAGTGGAATTAGAGCTAAAGCAATTCCAGCTGCAGTTTGTTTGTTGAGTAACTGGATGATAATGGGAAAGAAAGAAAAGCAGCCAGGCCTGTGACCTGGACAGTGTACCTTCTATTCCTTCTTAAAGGGCAGAAAGATGGTCTCTCTTTTTGTTTTTGTGGGTTTTTTTTTTTTTTTTCTGGTTTTTCAAGACAGGGTTTCTCTGTGTAGTTTTGGTACCTGTCCTGGATCTCGCTTTGTAGACCAGGCTGGCCTCGAACTCCCGAGTGCTGGTATTAAAGGCATGCACCGCTGCTGCCCGGCTAGTGTGGTGTTTTGATTCATGGCTATATCCAGTAGTGATCAACTGAGGGCAGTTACATACCATATATCACTCTCAGCTTAATTATGGTGACTACGTTGGCGATCCTCTCTGACATTAGTAAATTCACCCTGCTGTTTGGTAGAACAACAGAATTTATTACTATTCCCGTCAGTATCTGGTAGCAACTGTGAGGTCATCTGTGAGGTACTTCAGTGATTTTTCTGCATTGGTGAGATAGTGCTGTGTCTGTATTATAGATCTGACACACTCCTCTGACATGTCCTTCAGCCTGTACATGTTATTGCAGATGACGGTATTTCATGATTGAATAGAGAATCCCATTGTGCTGGCAAAGATGTGGAGAAGGAATAAATAAATAAAATTCAATATCATTGTTGGGATTGCAAGTTAGTGCAACCCTGTGCAGTAAAATGTAGCTGGAAGGTTTCTCTGGTCCTGCATTGCTCAGCAGTCTGGATGAATCTTTCTCACCCATTTCCCCGCAGCCTCCTGGTCCCAAGTAAACACACAGAGGCTTATAGTATTTACAAACTGTATGGCCTATGGCAGGCCTCTTGCTAGCTGGCACTTATATCTTAATCCATTTCTATTCATCTATGTTTTACCACATGTTCTTGTTTTCCCTGCGTTCCATTACATGTTGCTCCTTGGGCTGCAACTTGGCTTCCTTCTCCCCAGACCCTGCCTTTCTCTTTCCTGTCTCTCTCCTTTTCCGCCTGCCTCTAAGCTGTCTTGCCATAGGCTGAAGCAGTTTATTTATTAACCAATGAGGAAGAGTATATATTCACAGCATCCAGAAAGACACCCCCTAATCCTAAAAATCCTAAAACAAAAAACAAAACAAAATCTCAAATTTTGTCAATCCTAGTACTGGATGGAAACCCAAAGGAAGTGAGATCAGTGGATTGAAAAGACACCCACACTGCAGTGGTCAACATTTTAAACAAGCCATGAACTCTTATTTCTGTAGATGCTTGAATACATACCTAATTGCAGGTGTTTTGTTTTGTTTTAACGTGATTCTAGGTCCAAGCAATGTTATATGCTCAGTGTATGAAGTATATACACACGTTGGCCTCTGTTGATAAACATGTTAAATTTTTATTTTGTGTGATTTAAAAATTATGCTTGAAGTACAAAGATTAAGAAGAAACTTGTGATACATTTATATGTCGCCATTGCAAAACATTTGGAACTTTATGTGTCCCCGTGAATGGAGTGATGAGGGCATTGTGCTCAGTGTCTCTGTCATAAGCTCACATTTTGTATGTTACAAGCTGCCCATTTGCCACCTAACAGAATAAAACAAGGACTTGCTTCTGCCTTCCTAAGCTCCTTAGGGCAGGGACCATACGTGTTTTCCTGGATTTCCCCTTAGCACTTCCCTTGATGATGTACTATCTAGAAAGGACTCAGATATTTGTTGGCTGAATAAGCAGAGTACATATTTCAAAACTCCAAAATCTCTAGATCAACAAGAGCAAAGAAGGGCTGAAGAGAAGGCCTGGCGGTTAAGAGCACTTACCACTTTTGCAAGGACTCTTGTGTGGTTTCCAGCACCCATGTCTACCCACTTAAACCACCTATCCAGCTCAAGGACAGTCTGGTGCCTCTGGTCACATAAAGCTCACATAATTTCAAAACAGAGGGCCGGGAGGTGAGGAGGGGAGCTGGGAAAATGGTTAAAACTGTGAAGTGCTTGCCTTACAAGCATGGGGACCTGAATTCCACCCCCCAAATCCACATATAAGACGCCACGATGTGGTTCTGGGAAGGCAAAGAGGTGGATTCTTTGGGCTTGCCAGCAGCCATTCTATAATAATTCCAGCACAGTGAGAAAGCCTGTTCCAAAGAGCAAAGTGGATCGCTCCCAGGGAACAACAGCTGAGGTTGGCCCCCCACATGTGCAGGCATGTATATATACCCTCCCAGTCATTGGATAATGCTCACATGCCTTTAGGTTTGTCGATGTGGCCCAAAGATTGAGGTCTGTGCCCTGATACGGGAAGAATTTGGATCTTGCCTCCTGAGTAGCATGAGACATCTCAAGGTGGCTCCCTCTTTACACCTTAAACTCCTCATCCTGCCCATTGATCGGGCTGGGCCATTCATGCTGGAGAGGAGGTACCTAACCCTGTCCAGGGCGTTCCTTCTTTCCACACTCTCCTGTAGCTGAGCGCCTGCTGTGTACCATTCTAGGAGCCTGCCAGTGAGCAGACAAAAGCCTTTCCCTGACACCCTATCCATTCTGGCCGGAGGCAAGCTAAACAAAATACCCAGAATAACCGAGGAAAGAGCCCCAAGAAAGGGGGTGTGTTCATAAAGTTAGTCATCGTCCACCATGCCCCTTTGCCCCTGCCTTCCCGAATGGGATCTAGCAGTTCATCCAAACGTGCATGAACCGCTGCCTACATTGCCTTAGTCTATATGTTTCTCTGCACTTTGCCTTTTCTCTTTTCCTGTAGATAGTGAGCACCTTCAAAATCTATACATACATGGATCACTTCTAAATTCTCTTTGTTGTTATTCTTTTTTCTTTTTCTTTTCTTTTCTTTTCTTTTCTTTTCTTTTCTTTTCTTTTTTTCTTTTCTTTTCTTTTCTTCTTTTTTCCCCCAGAAAGGGTCTTGGTATGTAGCCCTGGCTGTCTTGGCATCCACTATGTGGACCAGGCTGGCTTCAAACTCACCGGAGAGTCTCCTGCCTCTACCTCCCCAACACTGAGATTAAAGGCGTGAGCCACTAAGCCCAACTCTAAATTTCTTAACACTCACATGAAGCCTTTTATAAGTTAAAATGAGAAGATGTTTCAGTAAGCCACTTTGGTTTAAGTAAATGAAATCATGTATTCTCTGCACTCACTTTTTTTCAGCCAGCGACAAGTTGTGGTGATATATTGTGTACACTAATAAACTTGCCTGAGGATCAGGACAGAGCCAGCCACTAGATTAGACATAGAAGCCAGACAGTGGTGGCACATACGTTTAATCCCAGGACTAGGGAGCACACATTCTTTTAACCCCAGGAAATGGTGGCAGGGCAGAGAAAGGTATATAAGGCATAAGGAAACAGGAAATAGGGCAGTTCAGCTAAGACCATTTTGGGTGAGGACTCGGAGGCGTTCTGAGGATTCGTGGAGTTGGTGAGGTAGTAGGTGGTGGCTGTGGCTTCTCTGATCCTCAGGCAAGCTTTATTAGGGTACACAATCTATCACACAGCAGGTGGGACTCCTTTTACACCCCACAGTTCTTTATTCTTTTAATGACTGGCTTACCCTATGGTGTGGACATCCTATGACTTATTAGCCCTCTTCCTGTATTGCTGTATTTTCTTTGTTATGTCTCACTGCTGTAGTAAACATTCCTGTGGGGATCCTTGTGATTTGGATGGCTTTGCTTCTGTGGACCAGGTTCCCTGGAGTGCACTGATGTACAGAAGGATGTATGTACTTAATTTCTTTTTTCCGTGCATGTTGACAGATTGTGTCGAAAAAGGCTGGAATTTATATTTTTATAAAAACACTTCTTTATACCCACTGGTAAGAGATGCTATATAACATTAAAGAAAGAAAGAACAAAAAAAGAGAAAAAGGAAGATCCTAGTAGCTGTAGTCATCTTCTGTGTTCATATGCAGTTAACTGATATCTAAACCTCTGGACATCTTTTCTTGAGTTTGTTCATGGGTTGAGTTATCTCATAGGGCTAACAATTGGCCTAACAAATCACCACCTGTTTAACAGTTTAGTCATCTATTAATTATTTCATAGTTCTGTAGGTTAGAATTCCAAGCTGACTCCAGTGGATTTTTAGCTCAAGGCCCAAGAGGGCTGAGAAGGCATCTGCAGGAGAACTCACTCTCGCGAGGTTGTAGGATGGGATCCACATTTCTTCACTGGTCCTCAGTTTCCCTGCGTGCTGTCTGGTCCTGGTTCGTGGTTCCCTCGGCTGCGGCTCTATCAAGACTACATGAATGCTCCCCACCCTCTGGCCTCTCTTTTGGGCTGCTCTACTTTAAATGGCCCTTGCGACTTGTTCAGCATACGCAGCGATCTCTGTAAAGGTCAGCGGATGAATCTTCTTTTCATCCCTCTGGGCAAAGTTCTGTACCTTTCGGATTCCCACCGCAGCAGATGTCCAAAGCTGTGCCTTTACAGTTATTTCTCACCTTTATTCCCATCCAAGTTCCTGTTGTGTTTTATTGAACTGATTTGTAAATGCTAATTTTAAAATATTCCAATGTGTCCTGTGATTGGAATACATGTCTCTAATTCCCTTGCCTACTGATCACATACATGTAAGAGCCCTTTCCTTATACGCTCAACCATCTGGATTTCTCTCCAAGCTCTGTTTGCACTTTCACATCCCAGATTTCTGTTTTTCCAGTGATCTAATTTATGAGCACTTTGGCCTTGTTTCTAACATCTTTTTAAACTTTTAAGTTCTTCATATTATGTAAATATATTTTATTTGTATGGTTTTCACCCAGTCTATATTTCTGTTGGTATTTATACCCTTCTGCTATTCAAAGTTTTATATTAAGATATGAGTATATATACTTTTTGCTTTTTCTTTTCTTTTCTTTTCTTTTCTTTTTTTTTCCAAGACAGGGTTTCTCTGTGTAGCCTTGGCTGTCCTGGAACTCACTTTGTAGACCAGGCTGGCCTCGAACTCACAGAGATTCACCTGCTTCTGTCTCCCAAGTGCTGGGATTAAAGGTGTGCATGGGTTTCAGTACCCTCTTATTAAGTACAGTTTTCTCAATGAATTAAAATTCCGACATGGTGAAATTTTCACATATATTGGCATTTCTTAGTATGCTATCATTTTTACTTTTATTTCTTTTTATAGATGTCAACAAATGGATCTAATGATAGTGGCTCTATATTTATTTACAGTGGTTTATAGTATAGCACCACATAGTTTTGCCCACATCTTACACCCCTGTTCTTTTCAGTACCCCTTTGCATAGTCTTAGGCATTTGAAATTTGTTATTTACTCCAACTTTATCTAATTAGTGGTTGAAATTAATTTGGAAAATTTGACATAGTATATAATTTTCTCAGCTAAGAAAAACATACTTTGTATTTTATTAATAACTAATAATACTTGAAAATTTTCTTTACTTGACTCCCATGTTTTTATCAGTCATTATTATGAATGAATTTCACGATTTCTATTTTTAAGGACTGTTTCTGCATAAACATATTGTGTACAATAAACATACATACTAAATTTTATTAATCTTAGTAGTTTTTTTCCTAGTATCTTGGGGGTTTTCAAAATAATATTTCATAAGAATACTCCGATCTTTTTTGATGATTGACAGATTTTCTTTACTGACACCTTAATTGTCTGGGACTCTATCTAGCGATGAGTAGTACTGATAATAAGCTATCCCCATCTACTACTGATTTTAGTTGAAATGGCTTCAACACTAGTTATTTAGAGTATTTGTGTAGCCAGCTGGTCAGCAATCTTTGTTTTATTGAAGTGTTTTACCCAGTTTTCCCCCGGACATGAGAAACAGCTGCTGAGCTTTATCAGCTGCCTTCTCAGCCTCTTTTGATAGGATCATGTGTTAACTGAAGTGGTGGCTCAGACGTTAAGAGCTCATACTGCTCTTGCAGAAGATCCAAGTTCTGTCCCCAGCACCCACATATGCCTGCTCACAGGTACCTGTAACCCCAGCTCCAGGGAATCAGCTACTTCCCAAGGCACCTGCACTCAACATGCTTGTACCTACATACAAATGCACACAATCAAAAGTAAAAATAAATCTTAAAAGTTGCTGACTAGCTGGGTGATATATATAAAGTTCTGACACCAGAACACCCCTTAGAGTAAAGCCCACTTGAGCACAGTGTGTGTCTTGGGGTTTCTATTGCTGCGATGAAACACCATGACCAAAAAGCAAGTTTCAGAAGAAAGGGTTCATTTGGCTTACACTTCCACATCACTGTTCACCATTGAAGGAAGTCAGGACAGGAACTCAAGCAGGGCAAGAACCTAGAGGCAGGACCTGATGTAGAGACAATAGACAATAGAGAGGTGCTCTTACTGGCTTGCCCCCCCCCCCCCCCCATAGCGTGCTCAACCTGCTTTCTTATAGAATCCAGGGCTACCAGCCCAGGGATGGGACCACCCACAATGGGCGGGGCCCTCCCCATCAATCACTAATTAAGAAAATCTACAACAGGATCTTACAGAGGTGTTTTCTTAATTGAGCCTCCCTCCTTTCGGATAACTAGTTTGTATGCCAAGTGGACATAAGACTAGCCAGCACAATGTGTTTTTCTGAAAAATCTGTTTTGGTTGTTTTGTTAGAATTTTAGCATCTCAGATTTGTTTCATGTATATGAGTGTTTTACCTGTGTGTATGTGTGTGTGTGCGCCATGTGCATGCTTGGTGTCTGAGGTCAGAAGAAGGCATCACATCTCTGGAACAGGAATGAAGCATGGTTGTGAGCCAAGGTATGGGTGATTGGAACCAAACACGGATCCTCTGCAAGAGGGACAAGTGCCCTTAACCTCAGAACCATCTCTCCAGCCCCTGGAGTTTTAATATCCATATTCATGTCCTGAGAACTGGGGATATAGCCAGTGTAGATATGTTATATGTGTAAAGTTCATAAGGTCCTAGGTTCTATTCTGAGATAACACACACACAACAAATTTTTTTTAACATTTTATTTTTTCAGAGCTGAGGACCGAACCCAGGGCCCTGTGCTTGCTAGGCAAGTGCTCTACCACTGAGCTAAATCCCCAACCCCTACACACAACAATTTAATTGGAGTAATCAGAAGGTTCACACACACACACACACACACACACACACACACACACAGACAGAGAGAGAGAGAGAGAGAGAGAGAGAGAGAGAGAGAGAGAGAAAGCCATTTGTATAATTTGCTAAAGCTGAGATAGTCCCACATGGCATCTACAAGTTCTACGCTTGGTGTACACCTTATAAAGGGCATGCATATATATGTTCACTAGGAGAGATGTTCTAGAATGGCAACAGTGTGTAGCCCAAGTCAAAGATTGCCCGAGTGTTCCGCCATAGAGTGGAATAACATTTTTGTGTGTTCAACGTGAGATATCTACCAGTGAGAATGGGTAGTTCCTATCTACAGCAAACAGTGGTACGTCTTACAAGCTACATCAAGCATGAAGGACAAGCTGGATGCTTTTGCTTCTAAATGTACAAATGTGCACAGGATCTATGTGTGCTGTTGTGAATCCTGCAGTCTGTTCTGGCAGCTTCTGCGTCTGCTGTAGTCTATGACTGAGGTGGGACAGCAGTGCCCCCTCCCAGAAGATTCTCTGGTTGATGAGCAATGCCTAGCCCTTCCTAGATGCCCAGAGCACTCTGCATCTGGGCCCAGAGAAAAGCAAGCATCCTTCATAGAGGAAAGAGCATCGGGGATTCTGGCTCCTTCCAGAAAAACTGTTTTTAATTAGTGATTTGAAAATACTATGACTGGAATGGACTTTGAAATATGTTTCCTATTGTCTACCCTTCCAAACCAATGACGGTCCCTTTCGGGCCCATGTTACTCCTTGCTAAGCAGAATTTATAAATTAACACTCAGAATGTTGGATAACTTTTTAGCTTATTTATTAAAGGGTGAACATTAGACATTTCTCTCAAGATACTGGTAAATGATTTTTACTGTATTTATTGTTGACACACACTTGGTCTGAGGAAATGTCCATAGGTGAATTCTTGGCCACACGTGGCCCACAAGACGTAGGTTGGACACACCTGTGGTTGTGTTTCTCTTTTTCTCTTTTCTGCCCTGGTTTTGGCCACACTGCAGCCTAGAAGACCCAGTTCTGGTTCTGAGGGTTGTGTGATTCTCAAATGCTTTTGGTTCCAGTACATGTTGCTACGTTTGTCGATTTGGTTGTTTTTTTTTGTTTTGTTTTGTTTTGTTTTCCACAGTACTTAAATAATTCCTCAGACTTGGTTTGGAATCTAATGTTTAACAAATGTGTGACCTTCGGACAAGTCACGTGGCCTTTCCAAGTCTCTATTTTCTCCTTTGTAAAATAGTACCTGGTGTGCCAGTATGGGGATTAATCGGAATAATATTCGTGAAAGCAGTCACGAGACTGTCAGGCGTCTGAAGACCCCTCAGGAGGGGCCCATTTCTCACTTCCTTATCCCTCATCTTGACCTGTAGCCCGGGACAGTTCACAGGGCCTGGCCCTGAGTGGGAACTTCAGTGAGGCATCTCAACCAGCTGACCCAAAAGCAACACCTTACAAAGACTCCTTGGTTCAGAAACATCCATACCGTGGGTGCCTCCAGGTGGTTTATTTAGAAACCTCCCTGGAAAAGAAATCACAGCAAAGGAAAACTTTTTCCATTCTTAGTATTTTTCCAGAAAAGGAAGAGAGTTTTACGGACAGTACCTCATTCAGAAAAGGCTAAGAAAGCTGCCTTTTAATCCTGAGTGCACTTCTTTTAATACACTGTTCGTGAACATGTGAAAATGGGTAAACACCAACTGTGAGAACTGGCTCGTGGACAGCCATGGCCCATTTCCCATCTCTTCCTTTCAGAGTGAGCTGTGTCCTCAGAGTCTTCGTTTGGTCCTTCAGAATGTCCACTACTTGGATCTCCTAAGGTAAACGTTGCTATAGACTTGGGGAGGAGGGGCCCTCTAGTATGAGAAAGTCAATGTGATGGTCAAGTCACAGGTCCACCAAGAGGCTCTACGTGTACTTTGCCACTCACTGGCAGGTCATTTGCTATTGAGGTGGGTGAACACTGTAGGATCAGATACCTTCAGAGACCTACCTCATATGGCCTCCAGCAATTCCTAGGGTACCCGAGACAACAGTGACAGTTGTGTGGCCAGTATCTTGCTGTCAGTGATCCCTGTCACTGGTGGGCTTGCCACACTGTCACAGGGCAGGCAGGTTAAGATACAATGCACCCAAGGGATCTCAGATGGTTTCTTCCTTTCATAGTAAGCATAATGCCAGCTCCATGTCCCAGAGGACAACGCTTACACAAGACAAGTCAGGTGACAGTCATCGGAGTGGGGGGTGGGCACCATAAGACCTGCTGAAAAGGGCATGTGTGAGGAGTCCCAGCAATCACTGAAACCAGGGAGATTGCTAATAAAGTGCCTTACCAGGATGAAGAAAAGGAACCGTCCTTGGTTTTGAAAGGTAGAAAATAGGAAACATATTTCAAAGTCCATTCCAGTCATAGCATCTTTAAATCACTAGAAATAACTTTTCTGGAAGGAGCCAGAATCTCCGATGCTCTTTCCACAACGAAAGATGTTCGCGTTTCCTTGGTCCTAGATGCAGAGTGCTCTGGGCATCTAGGAAGTGTAGTTAGAGTTTTCCTGCCTGGCCCAGTCAGGACAAATCTCTCTTACCCGCCAGTCCCATAGTCGCTCAGACCCAACCAAGAAAGCACACAGAAACTTACATTGTTTAGAAACTGTATGGCTGTGGCAGGCTTCTTGTTATCTGCTTCTTCTATCTTAAATTAACCCATTTCTGTTAATCTATACTTTGCCACATGGCTTGTGGCTTACCAGTGTCTTTACATGTTGCTTCTCATGGCGGCGGCTGGCGATGTCTCCCTCCAGCCTTCTACTTCCCAGAATTCTCTCCTCTCCTGTCCCGCCTATACTTCCTGCCTGGCCACTGGCCAATCAGAACTTTATTTACACAGAGCGATATCCACAGCACTTCCCCTTTTCTTTTTTTTTAAAGGAAGGTTTTAACTACACATATATAATATCTTAGATAGAATATATTAAGTATTAGACTCAGGTTCTTTAGGATAGGACATATTTTGTAATGATCCTTGTAACATGCCACCTACCCATGCCCTAGACTTCCCTGGATTTTACTATGTGTTTTTTGCTTGATATTGTTTGCACTTATTGTAATTCCAACTTATCTAAGTCATTATCCCTCATTACTCCTGGACAATATTTGATAACCATCTCTTTGTATATAGTCTTGTATTAGGTTAGAACTTTCTTATTTAGACAAAAGGGGGAGATGTAGTGGATAGCCATCCCAGCACTGGCCTGGAAGTTCCAACCCCCATTGAGGCTTCAGTAATGATCACACCCACAAGGTGGGGCTGAGGAGGGAGCCGAAGACCAAGGATCAGGAGGAGGTCGCTCTCTTGGTTCGGGGCTCTGGACGCTGGAGGTAGACCGAGCAGAGTTCTCCAGAGAACACCGCCGGACTGCGCTATACCTTTGCCAGACCCTGCAACCTACCCCTTCATTTGTAAGTTACCCCACAAAATAAACCTCCCTTTTAACTACGTGGAGTGGCCTTGATAATTACACCAATATCGAAGGGCTAAGCATTTCTCATCAGCAGCTTTCTGAAGCAGAAAGATGGCAAAAAAGGATGGTGGGACCACTCCTCACAGACTGCCTCTCCTGTTGTAAGCCTCAGACCATCTCTGCTGGTCCCTCAAGGCAAGGGTCAGACTGCAGCTGCTGCTGTGGCCTGTGTGGAGGCACCACACTTCTGGGCTTCTGAGGTGGAACCATCTACCCTCATGCTCTATGGAGGAGCTAGGTATGGGAAAGGTCCCTCAGAGTCCTGCCTGTCCTACACCCAAGGAAATTATCCAAAGATACTGTTAAGAGTTATGTCAAGAAAACAAACAAACAAACAAACAAACTCCTCAGGGCAACCTGCTTTTAATATATCTTGTTTTTACAAATGTTCAGAGTCATTTGTTTTTACAAATGTTCTTGAGATTCAAAGACAATTGTTCATTAATAAAATATATCTTCCTTAAATTGATGAGGCCTTCTGCATGAGGATTTCTGCTGTTCCTGACCCCGTCCCCTCAGCTGCTTAGAGCACACGTGGTCACTGACAATTACTCTATGAGCAGCTCTCTTTTCCTTCCTTCCTTCCTTCCTTCCTTCCTTCCTTCCTTCCTTCCTTCCTTCCTCCCTCCCTCCCTCCCCTCTCTCCCTCCCTCCCCTGACTCTCTCCCTTCTTTCCTTCCTTCCTTCCTTCCTTCCTTCCTTCCTTTCTTTTCTTTCTTTCTTTCTTCCTTCTTTCTTTTCCCTTCCTTCCTTCCTTCCTTCCTTCCTTCCTTCCTTCCTTCCTTCCTTCCTTTCTTTTTTTCTTGATTGACAGAGTTTCTGTGTGTAACTGCTTGGCTGTCCTGGAACTCACTCTGTAGCCCAGGCTGGCCTCAAACTCACAGAGATCCACCTGCCTCTGCCTCCCGAGTGCTGGGATTAAAGGCGTGCGCCACCATGCCCGGCTTCTATGAGCAACTTTTAAAAGAACCTATCTGCGAATGGGCCAACCTTGTCTGAAGGGACAGACACAAACAGAGATGTGTGTGAGCTGAAGAATGCGGGAAGGAAGGGCAGAGAGGAAGGCAGTGAGAACTGGTGGGGAGGAAGAAGGAAATGGCCGCTTTGGCAGGGCAGGCACTCAGGAAATGTGGCAGTTTTCCTTCCTACCTGTGTGAGCTCAGGCAGCTCCCTACCCCCCTCTGTGTCTCCTTGTCCTCCTTGGGAAGAAAGGAGTACTCACTGAAGATACAATGAGCTATGAAAATATGTTTGTCCCATGGTAGACTCCCAGCTATGGTTGACGGTCATTCAAGATCCATCACTTCTGGAAGAGGCCTGGAGGAAAGATGGATTGGAGGAACACATCATTCGGTAGCATGAATGTGGTGTTGATCCAATGACATGATGAGGATCAAGCCACTTGTTGAACCCACAGATGAACTTCGTGAGGGATGCCATTGTCACCCAAATGCCCCCTAGGTCTCTCTAGCCTGTGAGGGTGAAGGCAGATGGACAGTAACCACTCAGTGGTGTTGGCTTGCCACTGGCACACTGTAGGACCCAGGCCTGTCTCAGATCTGCTCACAAACAACCCGGTCGACCATGACAGGGTAGTCTTGGCTGCTGCCCACATGGGCAACTCCCTCAGAAACTACCACGGTGCCACCAGTGTTTTGTTGGTAGCGATCCTTGCTGACCACTGAGGACTCGGGGGCTCCAGGAGGACAGGTGGCTTTTCCACTGCAGGAAAGCACCCCACAACAAAGGCACAAATAAGGATGTGGACGCTCCCGTGGGTCACCGACTGGGAAGCCACTTCTGCGATTCCCATGTTTGCAGTTGTCCCCGAGGTCAACAGTGGTTTGTTTGTGTTTGTTTGCTTTTCTTTTTTGGAGAAAACAAATCACCTTGCCACTTTGCCCGTTAGAAAACTCTTGTTTATTTATTTTGCCTGGTGCATATCTTAGCCTGTCATTCCCACAGTGGTTTGAAATCTTTTGATTTGTCCCTTCTTTTGTTTAAAAAATGTGGCACAGCCCTCCTAATGAGGTGGGAAAGAACCTCCCTTTCATCAGTTCCAAGGGGACCTTGTGACGTATCAGGGCCCTGGGTAAAATCAGTAGGGTGATTGCAGGACACAGTTCTGTAGATGCCCGAGGATGTCAGTGCAACAACAATAAAATTCATCTTGGGTCTTGTTACAGCATTTGTGTGGTTTCTATGGCTTCTGGCCCTTAGGGGTGTATGCACCCAGGGCAGCCATGTAAAAGCTCTTTGTAGGGAACCCAGATTCCGATATGCCATTAGCCTGAATACACCCACTCACCTCAAGCAAGTGTGAGGCCGAAGGAGTTGCAGAAAGGAGCTATTCATCAGGAATGTATTTGTTAGCAACATCTTGGCCGCCAAGCCAAGGATAGTGTTTGCTTGTTTGGGCAGTTTCTGCTTACAGGCCCTGTTTGTGTAAGGGGGTCAGGACCAGGGAGAAAGCTCAGCTCAGTATTTTTCAATTAAAAGACAAAGAAAAGAGAAAGAAAGAAAGAAAGAAAGAAAGAAAGAAAGAAAGAAAGAAAGAAAGAAAGAAAGAGAAAGAAAGGAAAGGAAGAAAGAAAGAAAAGAAAGAAGGAAGGAGAGAGAAAAGAAAAAAGAAAGAAAAAAGGAAGGAAAGGAGAGAGGAAGGGAGGAAGGAAGGAAGGAAGGAAGGAAAGAAGGAAGGAAAATTCCGTTTTGAAATTGTGATCTTTTGACCTTACTTGTTTTGCATGCTGATGGTTATTTGAGTAGTTTTCCTTAGTGGGACCCTCCTAGAGAAATAGACGTGGGTCCCAGAACTGTGGTGTCTGTCCCCTAGCCCTCTGAAAAGCTTCTCGGTGGATGATAATATGCACCAAGCCGGAGTGTGCTGTCATGGGGCGAAGGGTAGTGCCGAGCAGTTTTAGAGCTAGACGTGATTTTTTTCCCTTGGTTAGCACAGAAGGTAGAACAAGACCCAGCCTGCTCTCAGATGTCCTGGTTCCGAGCTTTGAGAACACACTGGCACTCAGCTCTGTGCTTCACAGAACTCCTAAACCTTGTTCATTAAGCTGGGCCTGCTGGTGCATGCCTGTAGGCTAAGCGCTCAGAAGGTTGAAGCGGGAGGATCATGCATTTCAGACCAGCCTGGGCTACATCATGAGGCCATCTCAAAATGAAACAAATCAGGCTTATTAAATTATATTGAGTTAACAACTGGGTATGGTGGTCACTTACATCTTTAATCCCAGCAATCGAGAGACAGAGGCAGGCCGATCTCTGTGGGTTCGAGGCCAGCCTGGTCTACAGAGCAAATTCCAGGACAGCCAGAGCTGTTACACAGAGAAACCTTGTCTTGAAAACAAACACTGTTCAATAAAAGATGTTCCACTTTAGGGTTATGAAAATAAAAGGGAAGAACCAGTGTAGCCCTGTGGTAGGATCCCATAGAGGACTTTGGTCCTCTCCAGCCCCTCCCCCCTTTTTTTTCTTTTTCTTTTCTTTTCTTTCTTTTTTTTTTTTTTAAAGATGTATTTATTTATTATACAGTGTTCTATCTGCATGTCTCCCTGCAGGCCAGAAGAGGGCACCAGATCTCATTACAGATGGTTGTGAGCCACCTCGTGGTTGCTGGGAATTGAACTGGGGACCTCTGGAAGAGCAGTGGGTGCTCTTAACCACTGAGCCATCTCTCCAGCCCAACTTTGGTCCTAAAATACAGTGATTGTACCATGTAGTAAGGAACCTAAGAGGGACATGAAGACAAGGGAGAAATCAACTGGGGTGGAATTAGACACTCTCTTATCCATCCTGTTTCTTCTAGGAGCATCTGCCTCTCTACTTGTACCATTGTGTCGGGTACCATCATCAGAGGTGACTCAAAATGCAAGGATTTCATTTCCTGGATTCTGTGTCTATGGTAACACGTGTGGGTTGTGTCTGCTAGTGGGAAGGGGCCATGGGAGTCTGTGGGTCAGGAGTGGGTGGGTCAGGAGAGAGCCATAGACTTTCTGAGCAAGTCAGAGGAGGCTCAGAGGAGGCTCTGACGGGGAGTTGACATTTGATCCGACACTTGAAAGATATATATGTAAGAGTTTACAAACCCTGCATGCATGGGAACATCATGGGAGCATGGGCAATAGATTAGTCCTATCCACTGGAAGTGAGCAGGATGGCTGTTGACAGAATCAGGGAGAGTGATGGAGAGTGTGGCATTTGTATCTGGCTTTTCAGACTCTTCACAGGGTATATTTAATAGCCCCTGAGAGAGTACTTGTTGGACTTCTATGTACATTTTGAGTTCCCAAGCCTACTGGAGAATGTCCCCTGCAGCCACTTTGGTCATTTTTTATGTCACTGCCGTTAGAAGCACAGTGGGCAAGGGTCCTAGTCACTAGATGTACTTTGTTTCCTAATTTCAGAGAGTTCCAGCTCACAATCACTCATCTCTCTTGCCTCTGGGTAGAACATCATGACACAGCGTATGGTAGTACAAAGCTTCATGGTGGCTGGGAGCAGAGACAGAGAAGAGGCTGGGAATAAGACATCCTTCAAGGCACACCCCATAATCTGTTAGGCCCCACATCCGAACAGTGCATCAAATTATAAATATATCAATGCATTATCCTGTTGATCAGTTCGGAGCCCTTGTGATCCAATCATCTTTCCTTGATGGGATCCATGAGCTGGGGACCAAGCCTCTCTCACACACGAGTCCTTGGTGGGAACTGTTAGTATTCAAACCATAACAAATCTGCCTTGTACCAAGTCTATGGCCTTAGACATCTCCATGCCTTAAAGGAGTGGTTCTCAACCTGTGGGTTGCAACCCCTTTGAGGGGCGGGTTGAATGACCCTTTCACAGAGATCCCATATCAGATATCCTGCATAGTGGATATTTACATTACAATTCACAACAGTAGGAAAATTATAAAGTAGCAATTATATAATATTATGGTTAGGGGAGGTCACCCCAACACGAGGAACTGTATTAAAGGGGTTGCGGCATTAGGAAGGTTGAGAACCAGTGCCTTAAAGGAATGATCTGTGAAATCCAAATAAGAAGACTTCGCCAGCAAATAGTAGAGTCACGTTAACGTATGCAACCTTGGCACAAAGCTTAGGTTATGACAGTAACTGTCAGGCATAACTACAATTTGATTTCTCATGAGGTTGTTTGTAATCACTAGTCATGCATTCAGCACATAACCCCATGATAGTAATAATAGATTTTAATTCATTTGTCTGTGCTTCCCACTGGACTATGTATTCCCCAAAGACACTGGCCGAATAAATGTCTTTTTCCAAAGCAATTTAATCCATGCTTTCAAAAATATTTCCTACTTACCCATTTATATATTGTAATCTAAGGGGAGGCCTTCTTGGGACTTTGACTGGAAATAACATTTATTTGGAAACTCCTTTTAAGCTGAAAAAATTCCTTGGACACGGGAGGATCGTGTTTTTTTTATAAACTCATGCTAGCCCCTGAGACAGCAGCTGTGGAAGTTGCTTGCCCTGTTTAAAAAGGGTTATTTTAAAATCCAAGAGAAACAAGAAATATCTGAACCTTGTCAGTGTGGCCAAAAGATTTTTTTTTTTTTTTTTTTTTGCAGATCCTTGCTGCAAAGCTTCCAGCCTTAGCAAGAAACTTCTGCCAGAGGTCATCCATTTCTCAGAAGTGGGAAAATTAAGTGGAGTGGCATTGAGAAGGCCTGGGTACCCGGAGAGGCTTGCTCGATGCTTCTGTCCATCTGTGCTCATTTCTCTGCGAGGAAAGAGCAGGGAAGAGATTTTTTTTTTTTTTTTTTTCTGTTAAGAGCACATTATGAAAGACAGAGTTGCTTTAGGAGATTGACTGCAGAGCCTGGGGCAGAGGTACAGACCAGACTGCAGGAGTGTGCAGATCCAGGTAGGGTAGGCAGAAGGTGGGGTGAGGTTTCTGAACTGAGTATGGCTTAGGTTGCCATGGTGACATTGCAGCCAAGCCTCCTGTGTTATTCCGTTATCCCCAAGATTTGGATCTCCAAACTGCTCTGTGCATACACAATCCCGCTCTCCATAAGCTTCCTCCTGGGTCAAGTGAGGTGATATTGTGTCCCTCAATACGTTGTGCACCCTAATAAACTTATCTGGGGTCAGAGAACAGAACAGCCACAAGATAGACATAGAGGCCAGAAAATGGTGGCACACACACCTTAATCCTAGCCTTCTGGTGGCAGAGACCCTGGATCTCTGTGAGTTCAAAGCCACACTGGAAACAGGTAGGCATGGTGACACACGCCTTTAATCCTAGCACTTGAGATCTCATGTCTTGCTTGGGATAGACACACACCTTTAATCCCAGGAAGTGATGGCAGGAAGCAGAAAGGTATATACAGCATGAGGACCAGGAACTACAGACCTTGTTAAGCTTTTAGCTTTTAGCAGCCGTTCAGCTGAGATCCATTCAGATGGGGATTCAGAGGCTTTCAGTCTGAGGAAACAGGATCAGCTGAGGACTGGCAAGGTGAAGTTGGATGTGTCTTGGTCTGTTTCTCTGGTCTTTCAGCGTTCACCCCAATACCTGGTCCCGAGTGTTTGTTTTTTGTTTTTGTTTTTATTAACAAGACCTTTTAGAAAGTCATCTACCATCAAGCTTGCAGAAGACATGCCCCTCACTTCATTTGTTCCCCACCCTGCTTCCAGTTATCCCCGTTCCCTGTCTTGGTTATTGCCTTGGCTATGATGGCTGTCTTCAGCCCCCCCCCCCCCCACCCCCTACCCCCCCACCTCACACCCCCCCCCCCCCCCCCGCACCTTCTCTCACTGGCTGGAAGTACCATCTCTTCCAACTTTTCTTTCACCCTGTGTCCTGCCATCATTTCTGCTCATTTGAACACACGACATGTGCAGAGAAGTCTGAGGACATCACAGCCTCACAGCACCTCCTCTACCTGGGGCACTTCCCTCCACCTGGCATACACACACACATAATTGTTGGCATCATGTGGTCAGTGTCCCATTGGAAGAAGTGCCATTTCCCTTCCCAATCATCACACCTGTCACTCGGGTGACCGTCAGGGACCCGCAGGGTCCATCTTTGTTGTCGTCTTCACTGGACTTGGAATCACCTGGGAGACACACCTCCCAGTGTGTCTGTCCCGGAGCTTCGAGAGAGGGTTAAGTAAGGGGGATGACTCACCGTGAAGGTAGGGGGCAGCAGCCTGTGGATTGGGGTCCCAGACAGACTATAAAGGAGAAAGGAGAAAGCAAGCTGGCTGTAAGAATTCTTCTCTCTGCTTCCTTCATCAGGACACACGTGACTAGCCACCTTACAGGCCTGTCACCATGCTTTCCCACCACAAGGGACCATGGATCCTTTCATTAACCATGAACCAAAGTGAACCATTTCTTCTTTAAAGGTAAAGAACTTCCGTCTGGCATTTTGTCAGGGATGAGAAAAGTAATGTCAATGATTATCTAACTTCTAAACCATGATACCTTTGTTTTTTTGTTTTTTGTTTTTTTAAATGAAAGAAGGCACCAAAACAATTAAAATTACATTATTTTTCTTTAATATTTGCTTATTGGTGACAATTTTTTTTATTAAGATCCCTAAGAAAGTATTTGGCTTTCCATATCCATGGATTCAACCAATCTCAGATAAGAATATTAAAAAAAAAAAAGTCAGTTGGGATGAGGGACTGGGAGGAGTGGAGGGAGGGGAAACTGTGGTTGGGATGTAATAAAGAGAAGAATAAAAGGTTTTGTTTTCCCTTTTAAACTTGTCATCACTGAACCCAATAGAAGAGAAAGTGGGAAATAATCTAGACTGCATTGGCACAGGAGACAGTTTCCTAAACAGAACACCAGTAGCACAGGCACTAAGATCAACAATTAATAAATGGGACCTCATGAAACTGAAAAGTTTCTGTAAGGCCAAGGACACCATCAATAGGTGTGGTGGGAATGCTTTGCTGGTGGGAGTGCAAACTTGTACAGCCACTTCAGAAGTCAGTGGGGTGGTTTCTCAGAAAACTGGAAATCAGTCCATCACGAGACCAGCTATACCACTCTTGGGCGCATACCCAAAGAATGCTCAATCATACCACAAGGATACTTGCTCAACTATGTTCATAGCAGCTCTATTTGTCATGGCCAGAACGTGGAAACAACCTAGATGTCCCTCAACTTAGGAATGGATAAAGAAAATGTGGTACATTTACACAATGGAGAATCACTCAGCTGTTCAAAAACAAGGACAGCGGGGAATTTGAAGGGAAATGGATGGAACTAGAAAAAAAATCATCCTGAGTGAGGTAACCTAGACCAAGAAAGATAAACATGGTATGTACTCACTCAGAAGTGGGTGTTAGCTACAATAAAGGATAACTGTGCTACAATCCACAGACCCAGAGAGACTAGATAACCAGGAGGTGAGTTCATGGGGTGATGCCTGGATTTCCCTGGGAAGGGGAAACAGAAGAGATTTCATGAGTAGACTGAGGGCAAGTGGGGATGGGAGCATGAGCCATCAGTTTGGAAGAGAGGAGAAAAGTACTGAAGAAGATACTGCAAAGAGGGTGGGGGACATTTCAGGGTCAGGTAAAAACCCAGTGAAAGGGAATCTCCCAGGAATCTACAAGGACTAGACTCCTAGCAATAGTGGGTACACAGCCTGCACTGGCCATCTCCTGCAACCAAACTGGTGCCTAGCCCAATTGTCATCAGAGAGGCTTCATCAGCAACTGATGGAAACAGATGCAGAGACCCACAGCCAAACATTAGGCAGAGCTCAGGGAATCCTGCAGAAGAGGGGAAGAAAGGATTGTAGGAGCTAGAGATTTCAAGGACATCACAAGAAAACCCACAGAACCAACTAACCTGGGCTCATAGGGGCTCACAGAAACTGAGCTGCCAACCAGGGAACCTGCATGAGACTGACCTATGCCCTCTGCATGTATGTTACAGTTGTGTAGCTTGGTCCTAAACAGAAAAGGAGGGTGTCTTAGTTCGGGTTTTTATCGCTGTGAAGAGACACCATGACAAAGGAAGCTCTTATAAGGAAAACATTTAATAGGGGGCTCACTTACAGTTCAGTCCATTATCACCATGTCAGGGAGCATGGCAGCATGCAGGCTGATGTGGTGCTGGAGGAGCAGAGAGTCCTATATCTTGCAGGCAACTGGAAGTCAACTGAGGGAAGCTTGAGCAAAAGAAACCTCAAAGCCTGCCCCCACAGTGACACACTTCCTCCAGCTAAGCCACACCTCCCAATAGTGCCACTTGCTTTGGGGGCCATTTTCTTTTAAACCACTACAGAGGGGGGGTTGATTGGGGGGGAATATAGGAAGTGGGGAGAGGGGGAGGGACTGGGAGGAGAGGAAGGAAAGGAAACTTCAGCCAGGATGTAAAATAAATAAATAAATAAATAAATAAATAAATAAATAAATAAATAAATTTATAAAAAAAACCAGTCAGCACTGAATATAAGACTTGTTATTTTTCTTGAAACAATACAATAATATATAGTTGGGGCTGGAGAGATGGCTTAGAGGTTAAGAGCACTGACTGTTCTTCCAGAAGCCCTGAGTTCAATTCCCAGCAACCACATGGTGGCTCACAACCATCTGTAATGAGATCTGGCGCCTTCTTCTGTGTATATAATAAAGAAATCTTAAAAAAATATATAGTTTAAAAACGTGTGTTTTGTGTATATGTATGTGTTTTCACATGTGTGGGCATGTGTGCCTGAGTGCATGCACATGTGTGCATAGAGGCCAGAGGCTGATGTGTGTCCTCCTTGATTCTGCTCTTCCTTATTTATTGAGATAGAGTCTCCTCCCATTTGAACCCAGAGCCAGATTCAGTTGGGGTAGCTAGCCTGCCTTTATAGGTGTTCTTTCTCCACATCCCACATGCTGGGATTAGAAAGCTGCTACCAGGCTCACGTGGCATTTATGTCGATGCCCAGAGTCTGAACACTAGTCTTCATGCTTGTCTGGCAAGGGCTTCCCCCACTGTGTCAACTGCTCAGCCCAGTGAAATACATATTTATATCACATTAGCTATTATAAGTTATATAGATAGGATGTAAATATGTGGGAGGGAGGATGTACAGAAACCATATGAGATATGGTACAGTTTTATATAAAGGACTCAAGCATCTGAGGATTTGGGACTCATGGGTGTGTGTGTGTGTGTGTGTGTGTGTGTGTGTGTACATTTGGTGATGTGTGCTTAGCCATTTGGGGCATATAGAAGCCAGAGATTGACATGACATCAGGATCTCTCTCTCAGTTGTCTTGCCAACTAGTTTTTATTGAGATGGTCTCTCTCTGAATCTGGAGCTGTTTTGGCTGGATTGGCAGCCTAGTGAGCCCCTAGGATCTGCCTGTTTCTGCCCTCTGTTGCTAAGAGTAGAAGTGTGTTGCCATCCATCCATCCATCCATCTTTTGTTTGTTTGTTTTGTTTTTTGAGACAGGGTTTCTCTGTGTAGTTTTGGTGTCTGTCCTGGATCTCACTCTGTAGACCAGCCTGGCCTCGAACTCACAGAGATCCACTTGGCTCTGCTTCCTGAGTGTTGGGATTAGAGGTGTGCACCTCCACCACCCAGTCCATCCATCTTTTGAGTGACTGCTGGGAAGGCAAACTCGGGTCCTTGCACAGTAAATGCCTTCCTTCCCCAGCGCCATCTCCCAGCCCAGCCCAGTGTTTTTAATTAGTGCTGTATTGTTTATGGGTATCAAGACATCTTGTAAGCTAAGTATTAATTCTGCTCACTGGATAAAAGCCTCAATTTTTATAATAAAAACATCTCAGACCTAAATTAACCAGACCCAAAGTCTGTTATGATGTTTTTATTTATTTGCAAGATTTATTTTTGCCTCAAGCCAGAACAGCATTCAACACATTTTTTTGAAAAGATTATTTATTTTTATTTTATGTGTACAAATGTTTTGCCTGAATGTATGTCTGTTTAACACATGCATGCCTGGTGCCCATAGAGGTCAAAGAGAGCAATGGATTTGCTTGAACTGGAGTTACAGATGGTTGTGAGCTGCTTCATCGATGCTGGGATTGGAACCCCGGTCCTCTGCAAGAGCAGCTAGTGTTCATAATGGTTGAGCCATCTCTCCACCCCGCCCCAGATTTTCATAAAATAAAAAAAAAACCTTAGTAAATAGTCATCTTTATTTAGGGATCTTCTTGACATTTTTTTAAGTGCTGGGGTTCAAACCAAGCACCCTATGCATGATGGTCAAGTACTCGACCACTGAGCTACACCCTAGTCCTTTTCACTTGGATGTTTATTTTATATTTTGAGGCAGGGTCTCATGAAGTTGACTAGTCAGGTCTTGAACTTGTGATTCTTTTGCCCCAGCCTCTCGAGTGGCTGGGATTGTAGGCATGTGCTCCCATGCCCATCACTGAACATGCCTTTGCATGCACCACATGTGTATTTTACAGGCAGATGGACCAGTCCTTGGTGGAGGATATGAAGCTTGATCAAGCTCCTCCCACTTCATGTTTATGAGTTCCGAGCTCTAGTACTGATTTTTTTTTTTTTTTTTTTTGCAAGAAAAGGAACAGTAGAGGATGGCCCCCACCACAAACCTGGAGACTTATCACATGATCCATGAAATTCTTTTAAACATTTATTTAAGCCACTCCTACAAAAAATAATAAAAAGATCACATAGTTCTAATGAGAAATAAAAACAAATTTCTCGTAAAAAGCTCAATTCAAACCTGTCATAACAGCTGTCTTATGAATATGTACACGTAGCTAGAGTTCTCTCTTTGTAGTTAGAGTCTCCTGCCTGGCCCACAGTCAGGACAAATCTCTCTCACCCGCCAGTCCCACAGCCGCTCAGACCCAACCAAGTAAACACACAGAGACTTACATTGTTTACAAACTGTATGGCTGTGGCAGGCTTATTGCTATCTAGTTCTTCTATCTTAAATTAACCCATTTCTATTAGTCTATAGATTACCACGTGGCTCTTGGCTTACTGGTACCTTGCATGTCTCTTGTCATGGCGGGGGCTGGCGGCGTCACTCTGCCTTGCCCTTCCACCTCCCAACATTCTCTTCTCTCTTGTCCCACCTATACTTCCTACCTGGCTCCTGGCCAATCAGTGTTTTATTTATTAACCCACCAGAGCAACACATTTGACATACAGAACATCCCACAGAATGTACAACTGTCAAAATGTGAATTCTTCAGCACATGCAAAACAGTGCAGCTTTTGGACCCAACCTTCAACTTGATGGGCAGCTTTTTACAGGCAGACTTCGAAGCATTTAAACCACAAACAGCAAAGGATAGTAACAACGCATGCATTTCCCCAAGGCCTACCAGAGCTCTGCCCTCTTCTTATGCCCCAGAAAGAGGGATAATGCTGGGGGATCGTCCCAAGAATCAGTAAGGTGGCCAACTGTCTGCTCCAAACTCAGTTCCGAGGCTGTGAGTTGAACTCTGTACAGATATTCTGGATGATCCTGGGGACGAATTTGTAGAGGTTGTCAAACTCATCCACAAAAAAGGAGTGGTCCCTGGCCGGGTGCGTGGCAATCACCTCCAGCTCCTCCTGAGCAGCCCATTGGATGCCTATGGCATACGTGATCACCCCTGTGGAGACAAAGAGGATGAAGCAAATGTCCCCGAGCAAAGGGACTGATGATGAATATTTTCCTTCTGGGTTCCCCCAAATCAGAAACGTGTCAAAGGAAACCAATGAAAGAACCCCAGTAAGGCTCTAGCTTCTAGAAATAAACTAAGTGTGACTATTCACTCAACAAACACTTTGGACATCACTCTATACCAACAGCAACAAAATTCATATAGCTGTTGTGTTAAGAGTGTATAGTCTGAGGTTGGGGATTTAGCTCAGTGGTAGAACGCTTGCCTAGCAAGCGCAGGCCCTGGGTTCGATCCTCAGCTTCAAAAAAAAAATTTAGTTGGGCTGGAGAGATGGCTCAGCCGTTAAAGGCTAGGCTCACAACCAAAAAAAAAAAAAAATCTAATTTAAGAGTGTATAGTCTTTTGACCTTACTTGAGTATGGAGTCTCTTACAGATAAAATGAAGAAGTAAGTGGTGATGAGGTCATGCTGGAGCAGAATGGGTTCCTAATTCAATACCACTGGGTCCTTAAAAAAGGAGGGAGAGATGGAGACAGACACAGACAGTGAATGACAATTGACGGAGGTCAGACAACCCAAAGAACTGAGGAAGAGTTAAGGATGGTGCTACCCAGAGTCTCAGAGAACATATTTCTCCTGACGAGTTGATGTTGGGTGGCTAATGCACAGAACGGAGCAAGAAAAAAATGACTGTTTTGCTACAAATCTGTGGTATTTTCCAGTTTTTTTTTTCTATTTAGGTATTGTCTAGGATGCAAGGAGCCAGCTGTGGGTTTTAAAATGTTTTCAAGGAGCAGCAAGAACAGTTTTGCTGTTTGTTGGCTTTTGTCTAAAGATGGGAAGACTTTACCCAGGAAAAACGACACAACAGCCGTAGAAACTGGGTTTTCCAGACCCCAGGACCACAGTGTTGGGGAGAAATTTCTATCAGCAACAAGGGCAGATGGTCACCTTGGATAGGCTTGGTACTCCAGGGGACACAGTCCTTATTACATTTTCAGACCGAATCTCGGAGTTGGGAACTAAGACAAGAAATCAACCCCCATGTCATTAAGGCACTTAACAAAAATCTGAAACTCCAGTTCCAGAGCATCTAACACCTTCTTCTGGCCTCCTAGGGAACTGTAGGCATGTGGTGTATAGACACACATGCAGGCAAAAACATCCATACATACAAAATAAAAATAAAAAGTATATAGAATATTCTAAAAGGCAACCCAAATTACACATAGGTGCGGAATAACAAAACCAACCATGGTACCGAGTTCTGTGTCCTTGCTTAGGACTCTAGTGATCACTAACCCACTCGGTTTACTTTCTCTATCTTTCTATCTATCTATCTCTATCTCTATCTCTCTATCTCTATCTCTCTCTATCTTTTGATGTTTTGAGATGAGGTTTCACTATGTAGCATTGACTGACCCAGAACTTGCAATGTTGACTAGGCTGGCCTCGAACTCATGGAGATCTCTTTGCCTTTGCACTCTCTGGAGTGCTGGGATTAAAGCTTGAGCCACCCTGTCTGGCTCTTGGTTTGCTTTTTATTAGTACTTGAGGTTTTCCTCAAGCTTGTTACATTTCCACAACACTCTTCAGAACAAGAACAGTATGTCCATGGGTTGTATAGGGGAGGTTTAAATGCAATTGATTTCTTAGAAATGTTTATAAAATACTTTGTTCATCTTCCATGTTTTTAAATCTTCTTTTGTTGGCTTCTTAAGGCTCTACATTTTTTCTTTGTTTATTTATTAGTGGGTGTGCATGCACACACATGAGACACAGTTCCTGTGTGTGCCACACCCTGAGTATGTGGGCAGAGGATGGTTTTGCAGAGTTAGTTCTCTCCTTCCACCTTTATGTAGGTTTGGGGGATCAAACCCACATTCAGACATGCCTCTATCCATTGAGCTATCCCATGAGCCCTCTTAGGAAATTTTGCATGGAAATCTTTTAAAATATTTTGAATAAGATTTCCCCCACAGGACCAAAATGTGGTTATCAGTCATTGCCCAAAATAGTATTTTACATCAAGGTATGTAAAATAGCATGTGCTTATAGTCCCAGCACTTGGGAGGCTGAGTGAGGCAGGAGGATTTTGTGTTTAAGGCAAGCTTGAGTCATATAGAAAAAAAATCCCTGAAAAAAAAATCAAAGTAAAAATGAGTAGTCACCTCAATATTACATTTTTTTTTGGGGGGGGGGAAGCTGTGGATCGAACCCAGGGCCTTGCGCTTGCTAGGCAAGTGCTCTACCACTGAGCTAAATCCCCAACCCCAATATTACATTTTTTTTTTCAAAAGGCGTCATTATTCTGTAAAATGTACAAACATGATTTGGAGTCAAAGAAGCTAGAGACTTGAGATATTTCATAAAGCAATGAATCAAATCCTCTGCAAGAATAGCAAGAGCTAACCACTGGGCCATCTCTCCAGCTCCCTCTGTGTACACTTTCTTAAGTCAGAGACAGAGCCAACACATAACACCAGCGACCCTGGTCCTCCACCCCTGCAAGAGATGCTTCTGTGCCCGTGTTTATAGCATCCGTGCTCACCCTTCTGGTAGGCAGCCATGGCTGGGATCCTCACGTCGTCGTAGGACCTGCCGTCGGTGATAAGAATCATTACCTTCCTCTTGTTGGGTTTGGACTTCTTGAAGAGCTGTTCGAGGGCATACTGGATGGCAGCCCCCGTGCTGGTACCTCCACTCCAGTACCCCACCCTCCTGATGGCACTGAGGATGTCGGCTTTGCTGTTATACTTGTCGAACCCAAATTCCAGCCGCTGTTCGTAGGTGTACTGCACGGCCCCGATGCGCGTGTCGGTGTCCGAGATCTCGAACTCCTTGCTGAGGTTGGCCACGAACTGCAGAACAGTGCGGAAGTTGCTCGTCCCCACGCTGCTCGAGCCGTCAATGACAAAGCCGATGTCGGCCGAGTTCAAACAGGTCTTGCTGCAGGCCAGGCGGTCTGTGTCGCAGACCCGCTTCACCAGGGGCTGCACCGTCTTAGGAAGGCTGAGCCAGCTCGGCACGTTGAAGGAGTAGAAGCCGTTCGTTCTGCACACCGCCTGGAAGAGAGAAAGGAAAGACGCGGTCCAGGTCAGGGGGTCAAGTCCTTCAGCCTGCCGTCATCACCCTTCACCACCAGGCAGGCTTTGCAGAGTCATACTTCCTGTATCAGACTTCACAATGCAATTTATTCCAGCTTCCTGGTTGGGTGCCACTGAGGTCAAGACCCCTCCAGTAACATCTGGACTCACTCCAGTGCCCTCAGCTGGGTCCCTGCCTTCGTGGGAAAATGGTCAGATGAGCAGATTCACAGGGAGATGCGCATCGTTGGCTTTAGCTTCATGTGTATGCATGCCTCTGCTGGCTCCTCCACGTGTTTGTATTGGAAACCAGCCTGAAGTGTGGCATTTATGGGTACCAACCACCCCGGGGGTGGGGGAACTAAAGAACGCTTTTGTTCTGATACACAAACGGGGATGTTTCCAGGGCAGCCCTGTGCCCCGCGGGAAGGGATTCACAGTCCGTGAGTGGCCACATGTGTTGGAGCCACACTGGATGCTCTTACGGTCTCTAATTGGATTCTCACGTAGACCCCTCATCATGAAACAAAGGGCCGGCTGTGAAGGGACATCCTTGAGTCCCTGAGATTGGAACATCAGTTTTATCTGCCATTAAAACCAAGCTCTGCCTGGCACGCAATCCTGCCTCCAGGCAGATGGGTGTTTGTCTGTCTGTGCCCAAGCTCGTTCCAGAAAGAAAAAAAAAAATCAAAGAGAATGGCAAAAAAAGCCTGAGCAAGTTGGTTAGTATGTCCTTAGAAGTGACTAGGCTTGTGTCCTGAAAGTGGGTCATCAATCCTTGATCCTACTGACCTCTGGGGATCTGGCAGGGGCAGACTTCACGACTACAAATGAACTTGTATAACGACAAAATTATTTTAAGCAAGAAATAACCGAAAAATTTCCTAGGAAACATTTTTTTTTTTATTGATTTATAAAAACCTAAATGAGGTTCATGAAACTTTCCACAGCCTAGGTGAATGAAGGCTGGGTCAGAGCTGAGTGCTGGCTAGTGTGTGGAGAGAAGGACTCCCACCAGACAGCCCGTGGAAAGGAGACAGTGGTGGGTGCTGGCTGTGGACTGGAGATGGGTTTGGCGGGGAGACAGTGTACATGTGGAGGTCACGACAGGCTTGACCAGGAAGGGAGGTTGGGGCCTCATTCAAGAGTATCTCAGCTGTAACAGGTGAGGGATTTGGAGCAAGGACCCCAGATTAGGAGGATGTTTCAGAGAAAAGTGGGGAAACTCAAAAGGGGAAATGGACCAGTGATGCGGTACCATCTGAGACTTGGGAGGTCGTTTAGGACTGGGATAATAGCAGAGGGGGAGAGCTGTGGTGTGGGTATCGAGGCGTAATTCTGGGATGCCACTGCCCTTGGGCAAGTGTGGGGCTATCGAGGAATATCACAGGAACATGACCATTCTGATCTGGGAAGTATTGTGGTTGATATATTGTGCACCCCAATAAACTTATCTAGGGGTCAAAGAACAGAACAGCTGCTATATTAAACATAGGTTTAGGCAGTGGTAGCACACGCCTTTAATCCTAGCATTCCAGAGGCAGAGATCCATCCAGATCTCTGAGTTCAAAGCCACACTGGAAACAGCCAGGTGTGGTGACACACGCCTTTAATCCCAGGAAGTGATGGCAGAAAACAGAAGGGTATATAAGGCGTGAGGACCAGGAACTAGAGCCTGGTTAAGCTTTTATATTCAGCTGAGATTCATTCTGGATGATGACTCAGAGGATTCCAGTCTGAGGAAACAGGATCGGCTGAGGAACTGGCGAGGTGAGGAAGCTGTGGCTGGTTCTGTCTCTCTGATCTTCCAGCTTTAACCAATACCTGGCACCAGGTTTGTTTTTATTAATACTTTTTAAGATTCATGCTACAAAGATACCTTTTGTTTTCTACTATGTACTCGTGTGTGTGTGTGTGTGTGTGTGTGTGTGTGTGTGTGTGTGTGTGTGTGAAATCTACCTGGCTGTTTGGTTAGGCTCCTCAGTGTTGTGAGAGGAGCATGGAGAAACTTTAAATGAGACTTTGAGGACACTGTTCTTGCCCCCGCTCTCAAGCTCCTGGTTGTGAAGTGAGAATAAGGGTTAGTTTTGAAAATTCCAGGCTCCCCTATGGGAGCCCCTACCACTTATTCACGAGTTTCATGCACACTCAAAGGCTCTAGAAAACAGCACTGAGGTGATCAGAACTTTTCAGAGCGCAGAGGCTCCTGCCCTTGAGTGGGTCCCTGGGCAGTTACGTACCTTGCTGGCAAAGTTGGGCTCTATCACATACTGCTTCTCACTTTCAGCAGCCCCCTCGACGGAGATGAAGAAGACGTTAATCCCCGACTCTCTTGCAACTCGTGATGCCTCTTCCACTTTGTCTGTGGGCCAGCCGTCCACCAAGACCACAGCCACATTGGGAGCGCCACCCCTGTTTCCATTTGCTTTGGAAAAGAAGCTCTTGGTTACAAAGGAGATGGCGCGGCCTGGAAGGAAAAGAAAATTTGTGCTCGGAGTGATTGTGGTAACTATGAATATAGGAACAGATCACAGCAAACATACTCATTCCCTCTCTGGTTGTTTGTTTCTTCTTCCTCCCCTTCTTCTTCTTCCTCTTCTTATCTGTCTGTCTGTCTAGCTATCTATCTGTCTGTCTGTCTGTCTATCTAGCTATCATCCATCCATCATCTCCCTCTATTGTATCTATCTATCTATCTGTCTATCTGTCTATCTATCTATCTATCTATCTGTCTGTCTGTCTGTCTGTCTGTCTATCTATCTATCATCCATCCATCATCTCCCTCTATTATCTATCTAATCTTATCTATCTATCTATCTATCTATCTATCTATCTATCTATCTATCTATCTATCTCTGTCATTCATCCATCCATTTATCAGCCAGCCAGCCAGCCAGCTACCTATTGGCTATCTATTTGAAACAGGGTTTTTCTGTGTAGCTCTACCTGTCTTGAAACTTACTCTGTAGACCAGGCTGGCCTCAAACTCACAGAGATGCACCTGCCTCTGCCTCCCAAGTCCTGGGATTAAAAACATATGCCACCACCGTTCAACTTTTTCTTCATAAAAAAAATCACTTTATTTTTCGGTGTAGAGGGCAGCAAACAGACAACTCACACACGATGTTGTACAATTGTACAGTCTCCCCTCAGCTTCATTTTTAGATGCATAGCTTCTAACTGTCTCTTATTTGAAAAGAGAAAGTTTTAGGGTCTAGCAAGCAGGAGAGAGAGACTTCTGTGATGTCAAAGGGCCCCGTTTCTGCCTGGGTATTAGACTTTTATCAGGCCCCTAAACAGGCCCATGCTGTGTCTGAGAACACAGGATGGGAGGGGGCAATTTGGAGTGGCAGTAGCCTCATCCTGGCCTCTTACAGCCTGAATGGGCCTGGTGCTTCTGCTATTGTGTGATGGCTGTCTTCCATAGTTGATGATGCCTTTTCTCCAGTCCTAGACTGAGGGCACAGGTCTGTCTGGCCATGGAGGGAGTGTACCTCCTAGGAACAGAGAGGCTGGGTCCTAGCCCTAGCTGTGACAGTTACTGGCCATGTAGGTAACTCAAGGTCCTGGGGCCTCGATTTCTAGACTAACAGTCTGCTTCAGCCGAGTGCCACAGTCATGAGGAATGATGGAGTCTCTGGCATCCTTTTCTCATGTGTGTATTTCATACTGTGCAAGAATCTCAGGACATTTTCAACTAATTCAACCCACTGTCCCAGTTTTCCAGAATTTTCTCAGTTTTATCATTGAATGCCCTAGGTCCTTCTGGGCATACTGAGATGGCTGGCTGATTTTGAGTTAGCTTGGCTGCACAGAGCATGGCTCTTAACTTATATCCTGCGCGTGCGCGTGCGCATATATGTGTGTGTGTGTGTGTGTGTGTGTGTGTGTGTGTGTGAGAGAGAGAGAGAGAGAGAGAGAGAGAGAGAGAGAGAGAGAGAGAGAAACAGAGACAGAAACAGAGACAGACATATATAGAGAGAGACAGACAGACAGACAGAGAGAATGGGGAATGTAGGGCACGGCCCTAGCGCCATGAGCTGTGCATACCACTCCCCTCAACATGGCAAAATTCTGGCTGGAGCAGGTTCATGACAAGGCCTTCTTGACAGAATCTGAAACCGGTTCCTGACACTGGTAGAGGTAGCGGCTCCCTTACTGTCCCTTGATCTGCACGGCACCCTGAGAAGTCATTCAGAAGTTCGAGCTACAGTGTGCTTCTTCCGCCCTTTCTAAGCTCCTTCATGAACCAAATCCCCACATGCCTCAGTCCGTTCCGTTGACTGTGTTCCCTGGATTCCTGAATGATGCGAGGCACAGCAAGAACGTATCACCCCCTGAAAATATGTACCGGCTGGGTTAGGACCCCTCTCTGACCTCATCAGGGGAGTCGAGTGCCTGGCTAAATTTTTCCCGTTGCAGTTTTGCATGTGTAAGCACAATATTGGACACAAACACGTGATCCCCTCTGTCACACTTATGATGCAGTTAATGTGGCTTGGCAGACATGGACTTAGGAACTTGGCTAGTGGTTATTGAGCATTGCATTGCTGGGAAGGAGTCTGCGTCTTCCAGATATTAATATTCTGGTCACTAGAGAGATATGAGGTAGAGGGAGCTCATTATTCAGCCTTTCTATAATTCCAAGGATGCTCTGTGGAGCTCTGCTCGCTGCTTTACTCCATACACTTACGCTACCAGAACTGGCATTTGAATTCCCTTGGCCTTAAACGGTTGGAAGTTTCCCTAGAGCAGAACCAGCCTTCCCCCAGTCTTCGAGCATGGTAAAACCATTCCCCCTTGTCCAGTCTCCCCCGGTGAACAGGTCCAATGGGACTTCTGGGGCTGTCCCACTGAGAACTAGACCTCGGACTTCTGGTACCACTAGCCCCTCCTGAGGTTCACGTGACACAGGAAACTCATCTTCAAACACAGGACTTGTCTCTCCTGGCTAGTCACTATCCCAATGGCTTTGATGGGGACAAGACCCCCAAAGGGACCTCCTGAGTGGAATAGTGACAGACTTTCACACTAACTGGTTGGTAGCTTATAGGCTGACCATGGAGGAGTCACACAGCTATTCTGTTAGTCCCGGGGAATGTGGCTGCAACCCAAAGAGACTCTGAGGCACCGGTGTTCTGACCATATTCTTGCACCCGAATCCGTGGTAATACTTTAGGAAAGAGATAGAGGTTGCATGTCATTTCTTGATGGATTATTTTTTCCTCCTCCTCCAATATAGAATATTATATCACAACCACATAGAAGGAGCACCATGGTAACAAGGTAGAATTAACCTGAATCTGGGTCACATACCTACATTAGAAAGGCCTCCTCTCTGGGTAATTTTCTCTATGGCTGTCTTCAGATCTTGAGAATTCATGTGGGTTTTGAGGTTAAACTGGGTAGCAGGGTTGTCTCTAAAGCAAACAAGAAAGAAAAGTTGGCTAGAAAATTATTCCCGTCGGAGGAAGGCAGAAATCATGGCTGATGCCTTCACGTACAAGTAAGATGGATGGTGTGACAAAGCCTGAGGCTGGGTTCATGAAGTGGTCCTCGGCAGGCAAGGTGATAACCAGACAGGGAGGCTGGGGTCCTCCACAGGGAACATAGAGACAGCAAGATGCTTGGGACAGGCTTGGAAGGTTTGAGTGCTACTTTTTTGTTTGTTTGTTTGAGACAGGGTTTCTCTGTGTAGTTTTGGCGCCTGACCTGGATCTTTCTCTGTAGACCAGGCTGGCCTTGAACTCACAGAGATCCTCCTGCCTCTGCCTCCCGAGTGCTGGGATTACAGGCATGTGCCAACACTGTTCGGCCTTGAGTTCTACTTTTGACTGTATGTGCCAGGTCATAGCTGTGTAATCTTGTTTCTTCTTAAAGCAGGGAGAAAAGTTGTCTTTAGTTCATCCCCTCAGCAATGGAATTTCCTTTCCTTTTATTGATTTCGTTGTTTGACAACATCTTACATGTGTACTTGCATATCATGTATTCTGACCGTCTGCACTTCTCTCCTCCCTCTTATTTTCTCCCCATCTCTTTCACTGCTGCCCACACACCCTGTCCAATCTTTACTGGTTCCTTTTTCACATTTATGACTTTTGGTTTGGTTTTGTGATCTGTTTGGTTTAACGAGGGCCACTGTGTGACCATTGCATTGGAAATGTCTATGAGCCTGGTGGGGTCCTCGGAGAGCACACAACTTAGGACAATGATTTCTCCACTCCCAGAATCTACCAACCTAGCTGTATCATCTTGAGGAATCATTTGACTTTTGGAGGGGTCCAGCTTCCTCAGAGATAAAAGCATCATCATTACATATCATACATAACACGATAACACAATGATCACATGGCTAATGTTGTCCAGTGGGATTCTACCACACTGGACAGTGAGTCCTCAATGTCTCTGGATTACCTAGGTCCTCTGCAGTAAGAGTCTCAGATGTTAGCCACCACACGGGTGACCAGAGACCTGCTAGCCATGCCCTGGGTGCCCCCCAGCACTGGAAACAATAATGAATAGTGGTACCAGGAAGACCACTGTACCTGTCTCGTCTTGTGACTCCTGCAAGTAGGTGACATGACTGACCTCTCATCAGAAGGTCAACGGCATCTTAAGACAGCTGGGGCAGATCTGGAGCAAGTTCCCTGGTGAGGCGGAATTAGGACCCTTCTCTAGAGATGAGTATGCATACGTGGGAGAGCAATGAGAACACGTTGGAACTTCAAGTGGAGGGTGTGGAGGAGTGCCAGAGGGGTGAAGTTTCTCCCAAGTGTGTGTGCTCCCTCAGTCACGGTGTGAGATGAGGTCATACCTCTGGAGGCCGTGACACTCAACCAAAGGCAGAGCAGACCCCCAAAGAACACATCCTGTGCAGCCACATAAGGCTGCATGCTTCAAAAGAGCTGGGCTCTTTTGACCCGGGAGCCTGCAAATTACAGAGCTAGTCCAGGTAGGCTGTGGGGCCAAGTCCTCAAGAGGTAGGAAGTCTTTTTTCACAAACAACAGAAGTCCAGCACTGAGCAGCTGCTTGGGAAGTTTGGGAGGAGAACTCTAAGGTGCCTGGTTCTTAGCTTGTCCTTGAGACTCCATTGTGGTCCACAGGGAACTGGCCATCAGGATTTCAGACTAATGAGGCATTCTCTGCCTCCTTCCCATCTCTTTTTCTTCCCTATTTCCAACCTCCCTCAGTGTCTCAGGCTGATCTTAGCTATGCCCAGAAGGTGTGCTTATCTGAATGGCAGGCGACAGCAGTCTGGGAAGTGCTGTCTTCGCCTCCAGCCACTGATTCAAACCCTGTACCTATCCACATAACCTGCATGTCCCCATCCCTCATGTCCCAGAAGTTCAGCTCTCTTAACTTTTATTCTTTTTTTTTTTTTTTTTCTGGAGCTGAGGACCGAACCCAGGGCCTTGTGCTTGCTAGGCAAGCACTCTACCACTGAGCTAAATCCCCAACCCCTTAACTTTTATTCTTGATTCTATCATGAAATTCTATTAGCTGCAGCAGCATCTGCCAGAGGACCTCTGTTCTAACTCCTGCTCTGTTCAAAAATTCCTCAGGGGCTCTGGATGGAGAACAGTGGTAAAGAATGTGCTTAGTGCCTGGCGGTGGTGGTACATGCCTTTAATCCCAGCACTCGGGAGGCAAAGTCAGGAGGATCTCTGTGAGTTCGAGGCCAGCTTGGTCTACAGATCGAGATCCAGGACAGGCACCAAAACTACACAGAGAAACCCTGTATTGAAAAACAAAAACAACAACAATAACAACAACAACAAAAATGTGCTTACCAGGTGCAAGGCCTGAGGTTTGAGCCACAGCATCCAAGTTAGCTCATGCTTAGGTAGCATGAGTTAGGCTCTGGGTTCAATCCCCAGCATCAAGAATGAATGAATGAATGAATGAATGAATGAATGAATGAATGAATGAAGAGTGAATAAAGATCCTTGCTGTGGTTTGGATATTGTTTTGAGTTCACATGTTAGGAGTTTAGTGGTCAGTGCACACTGGCAAGTTCCTGCTCTGGAACCCAGGTATACTTTCAATAGCTGCTAAACATCTCCATCAGAAGGTACCTCAGGTTCAGTAGTTCTCAAGCAGAAGACATTTCTTCTCGTGGTCTTCTCTATTCAACCTCACTTCTTGACTCACTGAACTTGTGGCATCCTCTTCGCCAAATGCCACATCCGGTCATTCCCATCTCCTACCTGTCTCCTGGCTCTTTTCATCTGCTCTAGTCCTGGCTTTGGACCTTGATCTCTTTACTGAATGACTCAGGTTCTATTTGGACCTGGACCGTCTCTCAAAGGCTCATGTTTTGAGACTGGCTCTCACTCTTGGTATTATTAGGGTGCAGTAAAAACCTGAGGTGGTGGGAGGAACTAGGTCACTGAGGGTGTGCCTTTGAGAGGGGGTGTGATAAAGAAAACAGTAGCTAAAAACGTCAAATGTTTTCTCATGGGTGCATGGCATGAGTTAAGTTTCTTTGACTATTCACAGCAATGCAGTCCACGAGCCTGCTGTTTTTCTGCTCTGTGGTGCAGTCAAGCTGCTGTACGTGCACTGTGATAGCTCTAACTGTTGATTTGGCACTTGGGAAGAGAGTCTCAGTGAAGGATTGTCTAGATCAGCTCAGCCTGTGAGTGTGTCTATTTGGGATTCGCTTGGCTGCCTTAACTGGTGTGGGAAGGGACAGGCTGAAGGTGGACACCATCATTCCCTGGTTTGGAGCCCTTGACCTTAGAAGAGTAGGGAAGGTTAGCTGAGTCCAAGGCACGCATTCATCTAGTCTCTCTCCCTGAATTCTTGCCTGGACTTCTCCTCAACAGTGTGCCATAACCAGGAACTGAGAGCTAAAAGAAATCCCTTCTCTTCTAAATTGCTTTATACCAGGGGATTTTGTCTCAGTAACAGAAATGAAACAAGTGCTCTCCCACTGAACCACATCCCAGTTCCTTTTCTGTTTCTTTGTTTATGTTGTTTTCAGATAGCGTCTCATTATGAAGCCCTGGCTAGCCTGGAACTCTCTATGTAGACCAGGCTGGCCTCGAACTCACAGAGATCTGCCTGCCTCTGCCTCTCAGGTTTTGGGATTGAAAGTCTGAACCACCGTGTTTAGCTCTTATGTTTGTTTTTGGAATCAGCTCTTAGGAATCCATAAGTTCAGGCTTGTTCCCCCTGTTTCACACCACTGCCATACTGTAGACGTTTCTTTAGCACTTTCTGGAGGACACTTATCTCCAGCTCAGCAAATTTCCTCTCTCTTTCCCAAAGGAACAAAGTATTGATTCCACAACCAACAGCCCTGCAGCTCATGCCTACCTGGGCTCACCTGCAGGAGACTCATGCCCACCTGGGCTCACCTGCAGGAGACTCATGCCCACCTGGGCTCACCTGCAGGAGACTCTTGCCCACCTGGGCTCACCTGCAGGAGACTCATGCCCACCTGGGCTCACCTGCAGGAGACTCTTGCCCACCTGGGCTCACCTGCAGGAGACTCTTGCCCACCTGGGCTCACCTGCAGGAGACTCATGCCCACCTGGGCTCACCTGGCAAACATGTTTCTATGAACCACATGTCAGCTTTTTTTTACTCTAAATGCTAGACAGCATCTCAGTCCTACTTAGGGCATGGGGGGCAGATCTTTTAAAATAACAATAACTAAAGCAAAAACCACACACACACACACACACACACACACACACACACACACAGAGAGAGAGAGAGAGAGAGAGAGAGAGAGAGAGAGAGAGAGAGAGAGAGAGAGAGCGAGAGAGAGAGAGAGCAAGGGGGTGGAGAGAAAGTGTAGTAATTAACTTTGAAAATGACTCTAGAAAGAACCAAGTCAGTAAGGCCAACTGTTACCTCATTCAACTGTGTTTAGTCAGGTAACTAAGTATTTCCCCCACCTCAGTATATTACCAGGAATGATTCTGAAAGCCTACTAACTTGGTATTAAAGTGAACGTGCACATTAGTGAGTAAGCCAATGTCTGAGATGCAGCTGTAACCTGAGAGCAGGTCATCCTCCTGACTTTGGCTCCCCAGTGCTTAGCACGCAGGTGGGAATGTGGAAGTATGGAATGCACCTGTGAGGGAAGGCAAAGCCTGTGTCTTCCTGCTTAGTCCATTCTCTGTGCAGAAGAGCACTCTGCCTCAGAGCCCCACACCAGCCTCATGTCCATACCTCCTCGGTGGTAAAACTCATTAGGGGCATTTGTTAAACTTATGTTGGTCACTTGATATCTTCCAGAAGAAAATCAATCACTGGCCTGGGAGTTTCTAAAATTAAGACTCTATTGATTCCTCTTCAGGGAGGTTTAGGAGGCCCTGGATTTTGGAGGGCTTCTGTTAATGTCCTAACCCTACTGTTCCGCTGATGTCCCAGAGACTACTGGTCTACCTCCGGATACTTTCACCAAATGGACGAACCTCTCAAAATAATGTTATGCCAGCAGAGACATATTATCTAATCATATTTCCTCCAGCAAGAGTCTTTTAAAATGGCTTCCCCTAATCAGGCAGTGCCTGCTGGTTACTCTAAAATAATTTGTGTTTAGCCATTTAATTTTCATTGTGGGCTGAAATGGGGATGGCGTGGACTTGGCCAGTGAAATGAATCATGCCTGTGAGATCAGGAAGAGGTCCCAGGAAACATGCTGGTGGCGGCAGGGGAGGTGACAGACTTGACCCTTCAGAGCTCATAGTGAAAATGATTCTGGCTCCATCCTCTCAACAGCTCTGACCTTCCCAGAAGCACCGCTGCCAGCCTGTGTGGCCTGAGCCAACTTGCTGAGGGACTTTGTACAACAGCCCTTGCAAATGGCCACTAGCCTTTTGATTTCCTAGCAGCAGAAACAGGGAAACAGGGTCTTCCAGAATTGAGTTTTTTGATGCGTGTTTATGCAATTTATAGCAGTATTTCCCAAAGAGCAGCAAACAAACCTGTCTTAACCACTCCCTGCTGGAGGAAATGGGGCATTCCATCTGATGACCTGTGGAATCCCCCCAGAAGCAATTGGCACACCAGATGTTAATCTGTAACCACATTGGGGGGCCCTCCCAGTGAGTGGTGGGATGTTTAGGCAGTATAGCTTCCCAAGTTCATGTGGCCTCTGATCACATTGGATCATGTTAAGATGTAGATTTGCTGTTGGAAAACCAGTAAATGGTCTGAGGTCATGTCTTTCCAACCTTCCTAACGCTGTGTGACCCTTTAATATAGTTCCTCGTGTTGTGGTAGCCCCCAGTCATAAAATCACTTTGTTTCTACTTCATAACTGTAGTTTTGCTGCTGTTATGAATCATAATGCAAATATCTGATATGTGACCCCCCATGGGGTCTCGACCCACAGGTTGAGAACCACTGCCCTAGGTGACGATGTGGATCACTCTTTAAGTAGCAGTGTCTTAGTGAATGCTTTAAAATTCCAGATGCTCATCAATGGGGTCTCCAGTGACAAGGAAGGGAAGAGAATTAATAGGTCCACATTAGAGGAGCTGGAGGTATGTCTCAGTGGTTGAGAGTGTGTATTGATCTTGCAGAGGTTCCATGTGCTCTTAGCCACTCGTAACTCCAGCTCCAAGAATATCCAACACCCTCTTCTGCCCTCCATGGACAACTGTACTCACACTCACATACCCCCACGTAAGCACATGAATATACATAACTAAGTCTTAAGAGAAAGAAATCTAGAAAAGGGAAGAGAAAGTCTGAGAGGGGAATGGGATGGAGCCCCACAGCCCTGTCCATGTCACCTAGAAGGAGGCATGTGTGTCAGTAGATGAGAGTCACATGAGAGCAATATAGGCCTGTGGGAATAGCCACGCCTTTCCTCTCTGGTTGCATGAAGACTCACCTGAGAAGCTAGTGATGCCATGGCTCCACATGCAGAAACTGGTTTCACTGAACTGATATTTGGGTTGGGCATCAGGAGTTTGAAGGAATCCCTAAGTGGTTCTAATGCACACCAAGATGGCGGTCCACTTTTCAAGAGGGAGGGTGATCTCAGAGGACCCTGCACATCCCAGCTGATGTGTGATAGGAGTTCACAGGAATCACTGGCAAAGCCAAGTGTGTTTGTTTTGTATGTACTTCAAGAGAACAACACAGGGAGATGTATTAGGGTTATCTAAAGGAACAGAACCTATTGAATGAATAAATATATTATATATAATATAGTATATATGCTACATATCATACTATATCTTATATGTACTACATAAACTATATTATATACTATATAGCACAAATATGATACCATATTATATATAGCATATATACTATATGAGCCAGTATAAATCCCCTTTAAATATATGTAACATAAAATATATAAAAATATATGACATAGTATATGCTATTGGTATTTAATATATACTATATAGTGTGGTGATATTTTATCTGTGTACCCCAATAAAGTTTATCTGAGGACCAGAGGAAAAAGCCAACCACTACAGTAAACATAGAAGTCAGGCAATGGTAGCACACGCCTTTAATCCTAGCATTCAGGAGGCAGAGATCCACGACATCTCTGTGAGTTCAGGCCACATTGGGAACAGAGCCAGGTATGTTGACACATGCCTTTAATCCCAGCACTAACCATAGAGGTCTGGAGGTCTGTACAGACAGATAGGAAGTGATATAGCTGGGCAGAGAGAGGAAATGAGATGGCAGAACAGAAAGGCATATAGGCGTGGGTATACAGGAAGTAGGTCTCTTTGGAGACTGAGAGCTGGTAAGGTGAAGTTGGCGTGGCTTTTCCTATTCCTTTGATCTCTCAGGTTTTAACCCCAATATCTGGCTCTGGGTTTTTTAATAATAAGACTGTTTAGCAATTCATATATGATATAGTTTATATAACTATATAATTATAATTATATATAATAATTGATACAATTATTATCTATAACATAATTATATATAATGTATTAGATAATATACAGTTATACACAATATAATACAATACATATACAGTATATGATGTATTAAACATGTCATATTAAATATATCACATATACTATATATAATATGTCACACATATATTATGTATTATATATACATACACACACACACATATATGTACATATATATATATATATATATATATATATATATATATATATATGTACATATATGGGGGATTTATTAGACCAGCTCACAGGAGGTGGCTCAGGTAGTCCACAATGGTCTGAAAATGGAAAGGCCAAGACTCTGGTAGTTGTTCAATCTATGAGGCTGGCTGTTTCACTAGTCCTAATATGGTCTTGGAGTCTTGGCAATTCCTGGAAAACTGCTGGTCTTCAGTCTATGTTGCACGGATCCTAAATGTTCTTAATAAAAACCTGGAGCCAGATATCAGGCCACAACCTTACCTCACCAACTCCTCAGCCTGAAAAAGAATGAGTTCTTGTCTCCTCCTCCCTTATATTCCTTTCTCTACCCAGCCATATCACTTCCTGTCTCAACCTTCCTAGTGCTGGGATTAAAGATGTGTGCCACCACTGCCTGGCTCTGTTTCTCTTTTAGACTGGATTAATCTCATGTAGCCCAGGGTGACCTTGAACTCAAAGAAATCCAGACAGATCTCTGTCTCTGCTTCCCAAGTGCTAGGATTAAAGGTGTGTGCCACCACTTGTAGTGGGTAGCCATTCCAGCCTTGGCCTGGAAGTTCCAACCCCCATTGAGGCCCACAAGGCGGGGCTGAGAGAGGACACTGAAGACCCAGGATCAAGAGGAGGGGTCTCTCTTGGTTCCAGGACCCTGGACGCTGGAGGTAGACAGAGCAGAGTTCTCCAGAGAACATTGCCAGACTGTGCCATACCTTTGCCAGATCCTGCAACCTATCCCTTCATTTGTAAGTTACCCCACAAAATAAACCTCCCTTTTAACTACATGGAGTGGCCTTAATAATTTCACCAATAACCACTGCCTGACCTCTATGACTAACTCTGTAGCTGGCTCTGTCCCCTGATTTTCAGGTTTATTTGCTAAGATTTTCAAACTTTATTTGCTAAGACTACAAACAAAATATCACCACAAATCTACATGGGAATCCTGAGGAAAATGGATTGATTCTGGTCACAATAACGAAGTAGAAGAACTTGCCAGCAAAAGTGAATACACACAGGCAAAAAGCGAAGTTCCCTTCTTCTTTGTCCTTTTATCTGGGCTGCTACCAGAGGACATGGCCCAGATTTAAGGTGACTCTTCCTACTTCAAATAATCTTATTAAGTAAATTCCTCAGCAGAGCACCTGGCAGCTTGGGTCCCAGTTAAGTTCAGATATAGTCAAGTTCACAATAGTAAACATCACAGAGGGAAAAGAAGAAGCTTGAGATTCTTTAAAAAAAACAAAACAAAAACCTTTCTCCGTGTATCATATGTGCGCATATGGTATATGCATGTGCATGTGTGTAAGTATGGATGAGCATGTACTATGGAACATATATAGAGGTTGGAGGACAACCTGTAGGGCCAGTCCTTGCTTTCCACCATGTTTTGAGGCACAGACTCAGTTTCCCACTGTGTATTTCAGGCTCATGAGTTCCCTAACTCTCTATTTCCCACCTCCCTCTAGAAGCACTGTAGTTACAGAGGCATGCCTACTGTTTCTAGATTTTCACATGGGTTCTGGGGATTAGAACTCAGGTCCTCATCTTTGTGTGGCAAGCTGGCAAGCTCTCTTACCCTATGAGCCATTCCCCCAGCCTTCAACATTCTTTTGTGTGCTGTATTTTCAGGTCACTGAGCTTGAAGACTCTACTCGTCTTTCTAAGGACGGAGCTCACTTGGCTTGTCTGCCTGTCTCCCTGAGAGAGGAACGTGGCGAGGTGGGGTCTTTTCAAGAGGAACAGAGAGTCAGTCCAGGGAGGTGACTGGCAGCTGTCTTAGGATTCTGTTAGTTCCCGGAAAGGCAACATCAACTGTGGGGACAAAAAACAAAGCCATGGGGCAAACTTGAGAAGTGTGTGTGTGTGACACGTGGCAGAGGGGTTCCCAACCCAACCTTGGGGAGTCAGTGCCTCTCCACGCCGGCGGCAGACCGGGTTCCCAGGAATAAGAGGTTAAAGCATCCATCTCAAACCCTTATTCTCTCGTCCGATTCCAGTTCCACGTATCTGGGCCGCTGTCTAGCGCAGCCTGGGAGGAAGTAAGAAGTATTTCTTCCAAGCTCTTGGAGTGAACGTAACTTGCAGTTAGAACCCAGGCTGTCCTTTCTCACTCAGGAAAATGTGTGTGTGTGTGTGTGCTTGCATGCGTGTGCGGTGTGAGTCACATCTGCCAGCCACACCCCTGCTGTGTCCATCTCCCTCCCCCATCACTCCCACCCCTTACTTTGGGGCAGACTGCTGTAGCGAACGTGTGCCCTAAACAGCACACATCAATTTCCCAGTACTGAAGGTGCTAGCAAGGGTGCACATCATAGGACGGCCTCTGCCTCCCTCAGGAGGAGGACTCAGCCTTTCCCGGAGTCCCTTGCTCATGGCCTTTCCTCCTTTGTCCTCAGAGCCTGCAATAGGCATCTCCCTATTCTTCCAGCCAGTGTCCTTTGGGCGGACAACAAGCTAGGACAGGTTTTCTGCTTTCGCAGACTTGTTATTAGATGGGTCAGCAGGGTGACGGTCTCTCTCTAATTATGTCAGCAGGGTCGTTTATACCCTTCAGACATTTGTGTGGTAGCAGCTAGGGCCGTTTTCTCTGCTACACATGTTAATGCCGTCTTTTTTTTTTTGAGCTGAGGATCGAACCCAGGCCCTTGTGGTTGCTAGGCAAGCGCTCTACCACTGAGCTAAATCCCCAACCCATGTTAATGCCCTCTTTACTTCCTCCCTGCACTCTGACTGTCCACGGATAGGTGGCGCCACTGATCCACAGAAGGCTCCAGCCTGCCGGACTGCTCCACCTTACGTGACTGCAAGCCTCCAAGGCCAAGAATCAGGCAATGAAAAGCAAGGCGATGTAAGAAATGTAACCCAAGTCACAACCCATGAAAGAGGTAGCTGCTGTAAATCCCAGCGCAAAGGAACATTTATTTTTAAATGAAGAAAACTAGCATTTTGCCGTGTTCCAAAACCATTTGCCCTATTTTGAGGTCCTGGAGTTGGCAATGAGGTCTGAGAGAGCATGCACAATCTCTTCCATGTATGGGGCTGAAATGAAAAATTATCACAAGTCTAGGGGGCGGTTAGCACCCTGTGGATGTGGGCTGAGCGACACAGGGCAAGCTGTATGCTTTTTGCAGCCACCCTGCCTGCTAGAGTTTATCTATAACAACGAGCTCTGGCTTGCTTTCCTGTGTTAGTGTGACCCTTGGTGTCAAATACAACCACACGCCTGTCCATTGTATAGTTTAAATTTTAGAATGCATATGCAAGACAGGGCCCTGACCCTTGACCTTGGGTTGCAGCACTGACTCTCCATCTGCGGGCTGGTGGGAAGCCTCAGCTATCCACAGCTTTCCTGGTGGATGGTCGAGAAGTCTCCCTTTGAAGTCAATTTTGTTTGACATTTGAAAGATTATCTCATCTGATATTTGCCCTCTTCCCATGGCTGTGCATTTAGTGGGTGTTCTTAGGAAAGCCAGGTGGTATTTCTGAGTCGGCAGCAAATGCCACCTGTCCTATTGGAGGCACGTGACGACCGTGGGAGGCATGCCATGGTTGCTGGCAGGATGTCACGGTCATGGGTTATGAACTCCACAGGCAGGGTGTAGGGAAGAGAGAACATACCACTACTGTGGAGGGTCAGACCGTCTGTCAGCCTGGACCACAGGAGAGACGGCAGCCAGTGCAAGATGAAGCAGAAAACAAGAACTTGGTAGAGGATGCTGCTCTGTAAGAGGAGAATAGAGACAAGCAAAGCTCTCAAGAGACACTGGAGGGGATGCGGAGAGCGCAATTACACGTCAGTCTTCTTGTGAGCACACCTCAAGAAACAGTTCACGTCACTAGGCTACCTTTGGGTCTGCTCTTAAAATGTCCCCAAGGAGTCTTTCCATTAGATTTCCCGAAGAATCCAACATGTTGCATTTCACAGATTTATACATCTAGAACGTTTAGTTTCTTATTTCCCGTTACTACTTGGCATACGTCTTTGAAGTCCTCAGTGTAATTCTTGTAGAGTCTAAATGCCAAGGTCTAAATTCTAAGTCAGCAACCGTGGAGATGGAGGTGGGAGCCTGAGAGGTGGAGACGTTTAGTCACTGGGTTTCCTCGGGTCCCCCCACCCCCACACCTCCACCCCACTCCTCTGCAGCTGTTCTTAATAGGGTAGACAATTCTTGGCAAGGCCCGGAGATCTCACGGCACTACGGCAAGACAAGACCAGGAGCCTTTAGGCTCCATGATTCCAAGATAAAGGGGATGATTTGAACGGTGTGGGCAGGTGCAGAGTGGGCATGGTTAATTTTACCTGAGAGATACCTAGCAAAACACACGCCATATGTCTGGGTGTGCCCCGAGAGAGGGTGTTTCCAGAGAATATTGGTATGTGGGTATGAACTGACTGAGGAAGACCCGCCCAGGGTGTGTTATCATTGGGCAGAGACTTGGGGTTGGGATGGAATGATTGGCAGGATTTCTGGATACGTGAAGGTGCTATCAGTGCATGCCTGGCAACCAGGGTTTGGTCCCTAGGGCCACGGTGGAAGAATTGAGGACCAACTATTACAAGTTGTCTTTGGACTTCTACCATGTACCGTGGCATGTGTGTGCCTGCATGGTCTCTCTCTCTCTCTCTCTCTCTCTCTCTCTCTCTCTCTCTCTCTCTCACACACACACACACACACACACACACACACACACCTCTCTTTTACACACATAAATAACAAATAAACAAAGTCTTAAAGCAGGATGGGGCTGGTGCATGCGCCTTCATTTTCCTGCTGCTGGAGATTTTCTGTTGCCTGTGGATGCCAGCTTCTTCAGTGTTTGCCTGCGGACTGGAACCAGCAGCCCTCCAGGGCAGCATTCAAGTGTGTGGCCTCAGATGGAGTCTCTATCGTTGGTTTCTCTTTCTCTGTGGCTTCAGCTTCTTGGCCTGAGCAGCTATCCACTTCTCCTACAGGCAGCTTCTGTGGGACTCTCAGGGCTCTAATTGGGTAAGCCAATCAAATAACCCTATCCAGACAATCCTATTTCCTATTGGTTCTGTTCCTCTGGAGAACCAGAAGGCAATTGGATCTGGTGAGCATCCCAAGGCTGTGAGATTCCTCACCCGACAAGCTTTCCCTTTTTTTCAAAGTCACAGACAGGAAGGAGCTCAGCAGCGGCTTGTCCACTCTCCCACCCACTCGCTTCCTCTGTCTCCACTAACGGGAGGTGGGAACCCGGCGCACCCGCAATAAGGAGCAATTTTAGCTGAATAACGTGACTCCTTTCAGCCCTGTCAGGCCACCCTCCAATTAATTTGGTTTCTCACAGTCCACAGCGGCTCGGCTGTACAACCCCCGGAACCCACCATTTCATCACGGATCAGCCCCCCTCATAGGGACTCGGGGCTGCAAGCAACAAGCAGTAGCTTGCTGGTCTGTTAGCCCAACGTTCATTCGTTGGCTGTCTTCTGAGCCGGCCACTGAATTATACAATGCCAGGGCTGGCGGAGCCCTAATAAATCATCAGTTGACCCCATATTTTAGAGGTGTCAGCATTTACACGGAGAGGTTAAGTGCTCGTACAAGGTCCCCCTGGCAAGGCTAAGGTCAGCATTCAGATCCCCCTGTCAGCCAGTTCACCATGCTTTCCTCCCCGCCCTGCTACAGGCAAGGCGGAGATGACAGACTAGTTTATATTGGACAGAAAATGGACAGACTGACACCGTCCATTTAATTATTAAATTAAATAATAAGCAGCCGGGATGGAGAAAAGGTAGACAGACACCGGACAATGTTTAGAAAGTGAAATCGGAAATCAAGGATGTAAACACTTTCTTCCAAAATTGGGGCAGGGGCTGTGTTCTTCTCTGTGTTCCTCTAGCAAAATGCTACAGATTGGGTATTTTATTAGGAAAATAATTATAGTTCTCCTATTTCTGAAGGTTGAAGATCCCATTTCTGGGGAGGGTTAAGTGCTCTGTCATCCCATGGATGACAGAGACCCTGAGACAGCAAGGGTAAGAAAGACCAAAGTCATTTTCATAGCAAACTCATCTTCTTGATAATTAACCTGATCCCTTGATTACGACAACAAGAGTCCATTGCTAAGCACTCCTGGCTGTCCCCAGCTCAAATCACTATTCCTCTGAGAATGGAGTTGTCAACACATGAACTCTGAGGCCACACTCACGGTACAGTAGGGAAGAAGGGGCTTCTGTTGATTTTGCTTCCCCGTGACATTTATTATTTCATCCTCACTCTTATCACCGCACAACAACTTCTTGGGACATTCTTCTTTTTCCTTGGCATATTTATCACCGCATTTTCATGTCACACCAGAAACCCAGGTACCCACAAGCTTTGCAGCCAGCTACTTTTGATGCAAGATAACGCAGCAAGCTTTGAATCCCCCAATAAAATTGACTAGAACATCTGGCACTAAATACTTATACTTGCTCTTTATAGGAAGGCTCGCTCTGCATTCGCTATCTTAAAAAGTAGCATAGGAGTGAAAATGGGTTGACATTTTGAGAACAAGAAGACGGTAAGCAAAACTTCCACTTTCTCCCCCGCTCCCATTTCAAGCCAACACCTCACAATAGATCATAGGACACTGCATTTGCGGCAACTGGTTATTTATAACTGACTCTTAATTTTCTTCCTGACAGAAATCGAAGATAGAAACAAATGTATTAGAATTTAGTTCTAAAAATATACACGCTATACAGTATTTGAAAAAGAAAGCATTTTCACTTATTTTTCTAGTAACTCAAAGTGGAGCCTGCTAATGCCTTCATATAACAACAGTAACTAATATGCTACTCCAGGTAGCCCCCGGGATGCTTTAGGAAACATATGGAAATATGAGGACATTGGAATGCTTATATTTTTCAGAAGGAACGGTCACGCAGTCAGTGAAACTTTGAAGCAAGAGTGCTGAGCTCTGTGTTGCTTTGCAATTCCATGGCCTGAACTATAGGTGTGTGTGGAAGAAAAGCATCATGGGTATCCCAAGCCCCTTTGTGGGTAGCATGATCATGATCTTGCCCCAGTAGTTGTTGATCAGACCACCCGTGTGAAATGTGCTTGCAAATAGGAGATTTATACAAGGTTTTTCTTTTGATTCTGATCTGTCATATCTGTAACCTGTTGTAGGGAGGACCCCATCCATATCTAAACTAAGATTGACTTATTATTCCAAATAGAGAAAAGAATATTGAGTCTGGAATGTTGCTATGGCCCCTTAAATTTTTTTTTGTTTTTGTTTTTTTTCCGAGACGGGGTTTCTCTGTGTAGTTTTGGTGCCTGTCCTGGATCTCGTTCTGTAGCCCAGGCTGGCCTCAAACTCACAGAGATCTGCCTGGCTCTGCCTCCCAAGTGCTGGGATTAAAGGCGTGCGCCACCACTGCCCAGCGGCCTCTTTAAATCTTACCCTTAATGAAACGATCAGGTGGATTGGGGCCAGTCATCTCAGTGCTCAAGGCTGGTGGAGGCCCTCGCTCTACAATGGAGCTCTCTGTCACCTGGTGGACTTTATCAGAACAGTGTAGTGTTTGGAGGAAATAGAACACACAACCTAAAACACTGTGGCAGGCAGCATCTCGCCTTCAAATAAGTGCAGCCCAGGTTGCAGCCTCTCAAACACATGTTTTCATAGTCAAGGCTGAAAGGGGACTTCGCTTTCTTTGTCTGGAGATAAGAACCCAGTGGTAGCCTCACTAGGTTATCCTTTACTTACACCCGGCACTCTTAATCCCTACAAATGGATACCCTCAAAGTCAATCATGAGTGCAAATGGTATTTACTCCCAATTGTGTATTAGTAGCCTTTTTCTTCCCTCTGGGAAGGCTCCTCATATTTCTTCAATGGCAGCTGGATTGCTTTTTTTTTTTAATTTACATTTGCATTACAGAAGAGAGTGAATCAGTGCTTGAGGATGCGTTGATATTTGTGGCTTGAAGTTAGGTGTGCAGTATCACTTGATCACCAGGCTTAGAGCATTAGCTGTACTTACCCATACTGAACAACACCCACGAGAGGACCAGCAGGGCCAACGTCAAGAGCCTGGACGACGTCCGCTAAGAACTGCTTCTGGATCCGGAAGCGGCGCTTGCCGATGCTGGCACTCCCATCAATTAGGAATGACAAGTCAACTTTGCAGTCTGAGGGGTAGAAAAAGAGGCTGTGATTCTGTTCGGCTCTGAGTGCGCCTACCTAGGCATCTTGTCTCTTTTACTGTTCCCACCTAAGGCTTCCGGTGCTCCCTTCTAAGCATCTTGTCTCTCAGTGCTCCCTTCTAGCCATCTTGTGGTTTTCATTCACCATATGCCCAGAGAGTCCAATGAGAAGAAATTGAAAAGAGGCGGAAGGTCCAGGCTACATTTCCCCGAGTACCAGGGTCCTGGATACTTGGGCATGTTTTTGTTTCTACACCTGCTTTAGAATTCTGTGGATCCGCCACCACTGTAGACTTCAGAAGACGGTGATACCCAACATGGCTTGGGAAGAACCTCAAGATGAATTCTGAGGCTCAGACCACAGAGTGCAGACTCCTAGAAGCCATGGAAAAGGCTCAGCGGGTAAGGGTATGCTGAGCATGCATGAGGAACTGAGTTGGGATCCCCAACATCCAAATTAAAAGCTGGATGTGGCTGTATCTATGCCTGGACCCTGAGTGGTGAAAGGTATAGAGACAGGATGGTTGGGGAGCTGGCTGACAGCCTGTCTAGCCAAAATAGCAGTTTCTAGGCTCAGTGAGAGACACTGTCTCCCTTTCTAAGGAAATTAGGTGGAGAATGATAAAGCAGGCATATGACATCATTTGTTGGCCTCCACACACATGCACATAGGTGAATTCATGTGTGTGTGTGTGTGTGTGTGTGTTTAAGCCCATATCCCACACACACCCACACAAACAAGAAATACATATTCCTAGATGTGGGAATTTGTCATAACAGAGTGTTTTTTATTATCATCCTTTGTAAAAATATGTGGGGTATAAAAGGACTCACAAGGCCAGAATGGAAGGGGTGGAACAGGAATTATAGAATAAGAATAGACAGAATGTTTCTCACTTCCCTAGATGAAACAATGGAAGAAATTATCTACATACATTTATAAGACAGTTTTGTGACTTGGTTGGATCCTGCCCTGTTTCTGTTGTGAAGAGTAGGGAAGATGTCCAGGGTTAGACTGTCTGACTTCTTCAAATAAACCACTGTTCCCTTGTCTCCAGGGTTCTTGGAAATACAGAGGTTCCTGAATCCCCAGGCAGAATCGAACCATATATACATTTTGTTTTCTTATATATACATTATACATTATATATTGGAAGTATTTACATGATATATATTCACTGCTAGGAATTAAACTATATATAGTTTATATATAAACATATAATTTATGAATTAAACTATAAATAATATATTATGAATATATAATATGAATAAAACCACAGACATTTATACCTAAACTATATATAAATAGTTTAATTCATAAGTTACACACACTAAGAGACTAACAATAACTAATAACAAATCAGAATAATTACAACATACTGTATTACAAACTTGGGGTTATTTATTTCTGGAATTTTCCATTTAATAGTTTCAGATCGTGGTTGATGACGGGTAATCGAAACTATAGAAAAGAAAACCATGGGTTAAGAAGATCTGATGTTCTAGATTGTGCTAAGAAAGGCGGAAGAGATGCAGGGCTAATTTCAACCCCCGTGCTAGCTGGGCTAACACATCAACGCTTGTCATCTCCTTGCAGTGGTATTGACTCAGTAAGACTGACTTCGTTGGTGAGTTGAAGCCCTTATTGGGAGTCCATATCGCCTTAAGATTAATAAAAGAAAATGAAGAATTGATTATTGAATGATTGCATTTGGGGAGACAAGAGTATTAAGAAAAAAAAAAAAAAAGACCACTTCTACAGAGAACCAGAAGAATAAAGAATTTTGATCTGGAGGATCCAAAAACACCCGGAGGCCAGCACCCCTCGTGGCTGGGGGAGGGACTGCACAGACAAGCCCGCCTGTTCCTAATGGCCGTCATAGTCTCTGCAAAGAACTTGTGGCTTCTTTGGGGCTGGCATTGCCTGCTCTTCATTAGCAAGGGCGCTGTAGACAAGCAAGGGCTGCTGAAAAACCCAAGTGCTGCTGAGCTAACAAAGGTTGAAGCAACACTGATTGCCAATAATTATTGATGAGTGATGATGACACAGAGTCGGTGAATGGAGAAGGGTTGAATCTGAGAAATGTGCTGAAACGGCTGTTGAAACCAGAGGCGGTTTGGAGGAGACCAGAGGGAGGCTTGGCTGCCTCTGCTCCAGCTATTTCGTGCGGTAACTCTTCAGCAAATCTCACAGGTTTTTGCCCTAAGTCTGCAAGTGCCTTCTAGGCTTCCCTGTCCAGCTGGCTTTCTCCCATGCTGCCCATATCCAAGCACAGCCTTTGAGATGAAGACGGAAGGAAACAACGCAATCCAAATGTGGTTTAAAGACTCCGCGGAAGACGGGGATGAAGCAGAAGACTGGCAGAATTGCTAGGAGGTCCCTCCCAAATGGCCAGCGGGTGTTTTTCTAGGTCTTGCCTTGCAATGTGAGAGATCGCCAGCAGGTGGCAGTAATGTCCTTCGGGGCTTTCGGGTCCACTAACACAGTTTGTAGGAGATACGGACTCCAGGGATCCACTCAAAGATACAGAACCAGATTTGCCTTTAAATATGACCCCCAAGTTCGAGAAGCACTCCCGAACAAAGGTTTTCCTTCCAGACGCCAGCAGAGTAGTTCAATATTGCCTTTTAAGACAGAGGAACATCGATTCTAGGAAGGAATAATGGGGTTTCCGTCATTCACTTATTTTCAGTGAAAACAGTACATGGCTTGGGTAGCATCTGTTTTGGTTCCTCAAGGACAGTTCTTGCTCGTTTCTCACGTCTTGATCTGTGTTCGGGAACAACGTGTTCATTTTTACAGCGAGCAATTTGTTCTCGTGGACCTCTGGCCTGATTGCTGACGGCTGATGCAGAAGTCACCTTTGTTAATCTTCCCAGGATTCTTTAAAAATCATTTAATCATCACTGGGACCAAACGCAGGGCCTTGCTGCACGTCTTAGGCAGTCACTCTATTACTGAAGCCAAAGCCCCTGCCTCCAAACTCCGTGTGTGTGTGTGTGTGTGTGTGTGTGTGTGTGTGTGTGTGTGTGTGTGTAGAGCGCACACATGCCAGGGCACAAGTGGATAAGCTGTGGGAGTTGCTTTCCTCTTTCCACCATGGATAGAGCCTAGGTCATTAGGCTTTGCAAAAAGTGCCTTTCCCAGCCAGGTTGTCCCTAGAGTCCCGCTGACGTCATTTTCAACTGTCTTGTCTCATACCCCACTCCAACCCTGTAGAGTTTTCCTTTTCGATATTTCTTGAAATCTGCCTGTTTCCCTCATTCCTGGTTCTAACTCCAAGAACTTCTGGCTTCTGTTACCTCCATGGTACCCCTGCCCCTGCTGACCAGCCTGTCAATTCTTCTCATCTGCCCTTGCTCTTCCATCCCTGGGGGAATTCTTCACCCTGTTGCCATAGTGACAGCCCAAACCCCTCCATCCTCTCTCCCTCATGCATATGCTTTAAATCCTCCAGAGGCTCCCCATTCTCTTTAGAACAAAGTGTCAGGAGATAGGAAATAAATAGATCTGTGGTGGGAGAGAAGTGGGTCTGAATGGAAGTGAGTAGGTAGAGGGGGGAGGGAGGGAGAGAGAGAGAGACAGAGACAGAGAGACAGAGAGAGAGAGAGAGAGAGAGAGAGAGAGAGAGAGAGAGAGAATCAGATGTCAAAGCATCCCGAGTTTCCAGCTGCCAGTTAACTCACTGGGATCTCCCTGGGACACTGGCTCCAAAGACTGTGTGCTGAGTTCTTCTTTTGGCACAAATTCTGGAAAGAGAAGTTAGAGCTGTTGTGACTTCCAAGCATAGGAACACCTGGCCTTTCCCCAGAGAAGGGGACAGAGTGCACATTCATACTCAGCTCTGGGGCTTGGCTTATAGCTCCCTCTTTTCCATACTGGCCCCATCCTGAGAAAACGAAGTGCTGACAGCCTGCCCAAGGGTACTTAATCTGTTGGATGTTCAGAGGACCTTGTTCTGTTCCCATTGTAACTGTTCTATCTAAGCCCTGGTTTATTTAGGGGAAAACATTGCAGATGTGCTGGTGTAAATTAGCATCTCTAAAATTCTACAAAAGCTGAGCTCAGGAAATCAGTCTGGCTCACCACACCTTTACTACGCTCAGTACACGTAGGTCCTGGGCCAAATTTTGGTGATGTAGGCACCGAACAAAGATGAGTTAGACATGCACAGGGCAATCTAGAAAAGGTTTTGTGAGTACCAGCGTGGAAAGCAACTCATATAGACGGGCAGAGAGGACAGTATCTCATCCCCAGCCCTTTAGGCTAGAGGCAGAGGTATAAGATGTTCATGCTTGGAAAGGCTGTTCTGAAGGTGGGCTTCAGCTAGGCAGGGGTGGGGCGTCTGCTGATTAGGGCGATGGACACAGAGTGTGGCAATAGCCACAGATACAATATGTGCCGGTTCTGCTGGGATGGCTGTGACCCTTGGGTTTCCCAGAGGCAGTAAACATGTGTAGGAAACAGGTCTCCCAGTTTTCAGGATGCCCAGCAGTTCTGGAAATTTCCGGCATGGAGGCAGATGTGGGGGTTCAGACTCTCTTTGCTCTTAGCTGCTACAGAGAACTTCCTCCTTTTTTTTTTTTTTCCATCTTCAGTTTGCAAAGCATGTGATTTCATCTTCCCATTAAAGGTCAGCCAGCTTGCCCCATTTCCTCACACCGTTTGGAAATTTTGTTTTGGGTATTCCACTGTATTTCTCAGCCAGATGCCTCCCAGGGACACATCTCAAAGCTCTACATTGTGTGTGGGGTGGAGTGGGGGCAAGTTCACGGGTTTGACCTTCCTAGCCCTGTCTTCTTTGGTCAGTAAAATCCTGCTGCCTCCCAAGAACAGCAACACTTTGTCAGGGGGTCAAAAAGTTAATGTGGTAGACAGTGCAGGACACACACACACACACACACACACACACACACACACACACACACATCCATGGACGAGAATGAAAAAACCTCAGACCATTTTCTTTTTACTTCCTTTTTTGTAGACAGGGTCTCACTATGGAGACTTGGCTGGCCCGGAGCTCACTCTGTAGACCATCCTGGCCTCAAACTCACAGAGACTCACCTGCCTCAGCCTCCTGAATGCTGGGACTAATAGTGTGCACCACCACCAGGCAGCCCTCCTGAATATCACTTTCAAAGGAGGCTGAAATAGGGAAATACTGTCCATGCTGCCAGAAGAAATGAGGATCTAATCCCATCTCTCAGTGAACTCACTTCCTACAGCCATGTTTTTTCCCTTTTGAAGAACCAGCACTACCCCAGGCATCTCCAGGAAAGTTTGCACGGGACCAAGCATGGACCTGAAGGTCCCAGGAGGAAGCCTTTGACAGCTAGACCATCTGAGCTACCGCTTGGACCATTAGGCTACCCTTGTTCTCCAATGCTGTGTGTCTCCCTCTGGTCGGGCTTCAGCGGCCAGCTGGATACTTACCTGAATCCAAAAGGACTGGTCCAGGCCTCCACAGGTCCATCTCTCCTGAATTTCGAGAAAAAGAAACAAACTTACTGAAACAAAACCAGGATACAGCCTCAGGTGAACTGCTAGGATGTTGCTTCCCAGCCGCCCGGGAGGAGGGTTCAAGGGAGGAAGATGGGACCAGAATTCTGCATGGAACCCCAGTGATGTTCGTTCCTCCCACGTGGAGCTCTTAAAACCAAAGCCATGTGCTTCACTCTCTCTGCACTAAGAGGCACAGACTAAAAGGAACCCCAGGATTCCCGAAAGTCTCATCAAGTCAAAAACACCCGCAACAGACTTCTTCTATATAGTCTCCGCTGCATTAGTTGCTGATTGGTACTTAAATACTTCCAGAGACCGAGTTACTACCTACCCAGACAAAGCAATGTATGTAACATGGTCTTAGATTACTGAGGACATGGCATGATTTCCCTTGCAGCCATCTGAAGTATTTTGAGCTAAATTTTTTTCCCCCACCACTCACGTTATTTATCCATCTTTCCACCCACCCATCCATCCTTATGTTGGGCCATTCAGTATGTACCCAATACCATGTTAATCACACTCATTCCACCTATTTGGATTGTTTTCCAAAGCTGGCACCCCCCACCAGTTTCTGAGTTTCCTCTCCTTTTGTGCCTCAGTCAGAGCAAAGAAACATGACACTTGGGTCCCAATGTACGGATGTGCTGTGGATAGGGTGCTGAAGAGCCGCGATTCTTATCCAATAAGCTCTGTTCTTATTTGGGACATCTGTAAGGTTAGGAGGAGCTCTGAGGCAGTGTGAACATGTTGGGAAACCTCACAACGCAAAGATGGCTTATTTCTTTATCCCATGCTGCACCCTTCCCAGAGAACTTAAGGGCATGAACAGCTTTTGTCTCCTGAAGGCTATCTGTCCATCCTGCTGAGGTTGGAACTACAAAAACAAAGTGGTATCCTTTTCTTCATGCAAAGAGGCCAGGGAATTTTTAGAAGGTTAAACGTCCATGTATGTCCGTTAGTGTTAAGACCTGGATTAACTTGGTTCAGGCATTACTGACTTGGAGTGAGTCAGTAGCACCCTCTGAGAGCTTTAACTGGGTAGGATGGGACTGTCACCACCACCAAGACCTTCATAATAATCTTTAGTTCGGACGGTGGTGGTGCATACCTTTAATCACAGCACTTGGGAGACAGAGGCAGGTGGATCTCTGTGAGTTCGAGGCCAGCCTGGTCTACAGAGTGAGTTCCAGGACAGGCACCAAAACTACATAGAGAAAAACTCTGTCTCGAGAAAAAATAAAAAATAAATAAATAAATAAATAAATAAATAAATAAATAAATAAATAAAATCAATCTTTAATTACTTTACCCTTATTACTTCAGTGCCACCTGCTGGTGAAAATCAGCACTGTGCTCCTTTCCTCTTTAAAAAGATGCTGGTGGCGTCTCTTTTACCAAATCACTGACAATGTTATTTTCTTTTAAGTATTTAAAATTTTCCTCAGCACGAAGGCTAGAATGCTGAGCACATTATGGCTTTGGTGACCCCAGGTTCTTGCTTTTGTCCCCAAAGCCTGTCTGTCCATCAATGCCACTTTCATCCTGCTTGGGACGAATCTGAACACATTCCCATTCATTTAATAGCCAGGGCCTGAAAAATATTTGGACAGCTGAGACTTGGTGTATTTTGGACTTGGTGGTAATGGGAAGTAAATGTGTAAAAGGACGTTTGTGTTCGGGTGTCAAGGAGGGACAGGGTGGCATGGGAAGAGAGAAGTCAGAACACCATCCGGAGTTTGCCAAGAACAGGCAGGGCGTGCCTCACCCACTTTGTCCACTATTCACCTATGGCCGTCTCCTGTGACATCACGAGGAAGTATCCCACTCTGACTCACACGGGGGAGACTCAGAAGGGATGAGTGTACATACAGTCACTCTGAAAAGTGTAAGCCACTCAACAAAACAGGGGATTATTTTGGTGATGGTCTTTGGTTGGCCGTTTCACAGAGTTAGATCTAAGGGAAACATTATGTTCTGAGCAATGTCCAGTGGGAAGAACACGCAGGGACTGTTAACATTTACCCATAGCTTGTTCAGTGGCACTCAGAACCACTTTGAAATTAGTAAGTAACATTGAGTCTGAATTAGGTACAGCTGTGACCCTATTTTGCACACGAGAAAACTGGAACACTCACAAAAAATTGCCTTAGTTGAACTTTGAGCCCAAGTCGGTAGGATCCTGAGACTGAGCTTAATCTCCCTTTATATACCCATCTACCCACTCATCTATCTATCCATCCAACCATCCATCTATCCATCCAACCATCCATCTATCCATCCATCCAACCAACCATCTATCTATCTATTTGTCATCCATTCATCCATCCATCCATCCATCCATCCATCCATCCATGCATGCATCCATCCATTCATCCATACATACATACGTACACATACATACATCTATCAATCTATTAATCCATCCATCCATCCATCCATCCATCCATCCATCCATCCATACATACACATACATACATCTATCAATCTATTAATCCATCCATCCACTCACCTATCCATCCATGCAATCATCCACACATCTATCAGTCTATCTATTAATTTATCCATCCATCCATCCATCCATCCATCCATCCATCCATCCATCCATCCAAACATCTACACGTCTGATTACATCACAGAAAGCCTTGGCCTGGAACTGTCACCTGTAACTCTTGCTCATGTGGTTAAGTCTTCCAAAGGACCTAGGATGATGATCCCTGCCTCTCTGACTCAATGTGATACCTAGGCAGGTTTCAGAGCCTCCTGGTGCCCTGCACATCTGGAAGTCACTAGCCTAGGACCCCAGAGGGAGCTGCAACATACAGCCATCAGGACTATAAAGTTTTATGGGCCCAGAGCCCAGGTGGCCAGACAGCTCCCAAGTTTCTCCCTGCTGAGTCCCTGGAGGAGGAAGTGGAAGTCTGAAGGTGTCCAGAGCTGAGAGATGCTAGCAGCCGATGGTCGCCTTTCCTGGCTGCATGTCCCTAGAACAAGAGGGCAGCACACTTTCTTCAGACTTTCTCTTGCTGTACCCCCACAGGAAGTGCTACAAGAATAGAGGCCAGCAGCTGTGCCCAAGGCATTGCTATGCCAGCAGCCTATTGCAAAGGCACTTTTAGAAACCACTGGGGACATTTTCTAGCCCTGGGCATGAGTTCATGCCAGTGAGGCTTCAATGGCATCAGGTCTACAAATGGGATGCCCTCCAATACACACTGTGACATGTTTATTTGGGACCTGGAAACCTTTTTTTTCCCCAATGGACACACTAATTCCGTGCTTAGGTTTCCAGGCCAGAGAAGCTTATTTGCAAAACTCAAACAGAGCCCATGGGGCCATGCTTGATATTCTGACCTGGGTACACATACTCAACTCTGCGTAGAAGGGATCCATTGACCTGCTTATTCTAGAAGCAGGAGAACAAAAGATTCCCAGGGCTTGAGTAGTTGCATAGTTGCAGGCTCAGTAGATGAGGAGCCAAGGGTGAGGCAGAGCTTGCCCGGTTGGAGGCAGCGCTGTTTCCACAGGAGCAGTCAGCCTCAGACACAAGCAGTGTGTTCTGCTCTGCATGCAGCACTCCAGAGTGCAATGCCAAGTCACAGAAGGAGCCGCTGGAGAACTGGAGAAGTTAACTCCAGAAAAGATGAGTCCTTAAGATGAGGCACATAGACTTGGAAGCGTCTCTCTAGTTGAAAGACACTGGGACGCTCAGCTTTGCTTGGTTAATGAAGACCTCAAAGAGCCTTTGTTTGGGTAGAGTGTCGTGTGGAAGGGCATTAGACCAGATGCAGTTCTTTTTTTTTCTTTTTCCCTGAGATAGGGTTTCTCCGTGTAGTTTTGATTCCTGTCCTGAATCTCGCTCTGTAGACCAGGCTGGCCTTGACCTCACAGAGATCCGCCTGGCTCTGCCTGGGATTAAAGTGCTGGGATTAAAGGCATGCACCACTGCCGCCTGGCTCTTTTATGCAGCTCTTTGTAATTCCAGGATCTGACAGTCTTTAGGGCTGAGGAACTGGGCAGCTTGCTTGACATGTATGAGTCTACTGGCGGTGAGAGCTGGTTGGAGACCTAGCAGCCCCAGATATACTTATCTGCCTTAACTCAGTGTGTACAGATATTTGTCATATCCCCCGCACCCCCACTCCCTGCAGGATCTTTTGTGAGATCTTGTGGCTATCCATTTCTGTGAATCTTTGGGTTGAGAGAGTGGCCCCAGGCAAGGACATGCTGAGAATTCTTGGGAGGGTCTGAGTGGCTCCGGGCAATCGTGGGGATGATGGTATTCTAGTTTTCTTTCTGTTGCTATGATACAATAGTGACCAAAAGCAACTCTTGGGAGGAAAGGATTTGTTTATCGTACACTTTCTAGTAGACTGTCATTGAAGGAAGTCAGGGCAGGAACTCAAGTAGGAACTCAAAGGCTTTGAAACCATGGAAGAGAGGTGCTTGTTGGCTTGCTTCCAGGTTCATGCTCATCTAGCTTTCTTATAGCCCGGGACTACAAGACTAAGGAATGGTGCCACCCATGGTGGGCAGGGACTTCCTACATCAGTTACAAATCAAGATGATCAATCCTCAACCGACCAGCTCACATGTAGTCTGATCCAGCATTCCTTCAACTGAGATTCTCAGTCTAGGCTGGGTCAAGTGGGCTCAAGCATTAGAAACATGAAGGAGACTGAGGAGGAAGTAGAGACTCGTGGAGCAAAAGAACTGGAAGATGATTTGGTTAGGAAAAAAAAAAAAGGAACAAGGCCAAATGCATTCAGTAGAACAGACGCTCCAATCAACCCAAAGATGGTCAGGCAGTGAAAAGAAAATGGGAGCTCGAGACTGAGAACATGACCTTGTTGCTATCCACCCCCTGGGCAAGGCCAGCTCCCACCTTTTAAAAGGGTTCCTATGAGGAGAAGAGAGGGGTAAGGAACTTTTAGATAGAAAGACAGTAAAAGGAGACAGACAGAAACACAGATAGCTTCAGGAGGACCTGGATCAAAACCCAACAGTCCTTTCTGCCTCTTCAAAAGGGGCTTTTTATAACAATGCCAAGGGGCGGGGCAAAAGACACCCCCCCCCTGCTAGATCAAAGCACACCACACAGGCAAGTGCAGACCCTTCCAAACACCTGGTAACCACACACATGGTCAAATCATCCCCTTATGCAGCCCTGCTGGGTAAAGCAAGCTCAGATTCTCGGACCCTGAATAATTTGGGGCCCCCTCCCATGCATGTCTGATGCACATGGTGCATCTTGATATTTGCACTTTATCCCAGAGGTCAGTCTGAGGAGATTGATTAGGTGGAGGAACCTCTGGAGGGGATATAAGGTAATATAAGTCCTTGGGACCCTGACTTGATAAAAAGCTTCTTCTTTTTTTTTTTTTTTTTTTTTTGTCTTACTGAGAACAGACAAAACAAAGATATTTCTTGAAGGTCAAAATGACTTGGTATGCCCCCACACTCTGCTAACCTGGAGCTGAGCTGGAGAAACCAAGGGCGACCATGGAAGTATATTTCTAGGACGCAGAACTAGAAGCAGCGAGGCCCTTGCCTAAGCTGATACCTGCTCCTGGAGGCTCCTGGTAGGCGTCTCTGGAACCCTGTCCCTGTGGGGATTCTACAGGCTCAGCAGGTCCACACACAACCAGCAGCTGATTTCTCCTTTCATTTGTCCCCTGCTGAGAGCGGCTCTGTTCAGATAGTTTCTGCAATCTGTGCTTGGCTCCACCCTTGGGAGCTGCAAACATCTTGGCCACAGGACCGAGGGGAGAAAAAATTCCCCATGGCTTGGCCACTTCTGGCTCTGACGCCAAGATAACAGAGTATACATTGGCAAAAGTGCCGTTGTGCAGTTTATGGAGACCCACTTAATCCTGATGGGGGTTGTGGGAGGGATGGGGAATAGTTCTTACTCTTTTGTTTTTTTTTTAAGCTGAGGATCGAACCCAGGGCCTTGTGCTTGCCAGGCAAGCATTCTACCACTGAGCTAAATCCCCAACCCAGTTCTTACTCTCTTATCATGTATAAAACAAAGCAGAAGCTACTGGGCTAAAGAAGCGGCTTAATGGTTAAAAGCATTTGTTGTTCTTGAAGAGGAACCAGGTGGGTGTGATTCAATTCCCAGCATTCACATGGTGGCCCACTGTTGGGGGGATATTCGATCGCACTGTGAACCCCAAGTTGGCATTTGCATTAATTCAGTAAAATTAACCTTGGGTCAGGAGGCTGAGTTAGCAATTAGTTGACAGAAAGTAATCATAGAGCCTCAAAGGGCATCTGGAAGAGATAGAGAGATGCACAGGAAGTAGTAGGGAGGGGTTTTGAGTGGCAAGGTCTTTTCTGTTTTGGTGGAGCCAAAGGTCAGACTTTTCCAGAGATACCAGCAAGGAGAGAAGGTTAGCCGGGTGCTACTCAACCTCTCTGAGCTCGCAGGTTTTCACCCCAGCCTTTGAGTCTCGAGTCTTATTTATAAATAGAACGATAGGGTTTTAGTTAAACTACCTTTAGCAGCAGTGACTGAGTCAGTGCCTACGGGAACAGAATTCCCGTCAGAGAAGCAGGCTGGTAACTGCAGAGTTGCAATTGCTGAAATAGCAGTAGATTAAGGAGCAGCCACTGTGCTGAAGGTAAAACCCACAACCCACAACCCTCCACAACTCCAGTTCCAGAAGATGCAATGCCTTCTGCTGACCTCCGCAGGCACCAAGCACGCAAGTGGTGCATATACATACATACATACAGGCTAATCATTTATGCACATACGATTAATTAAATGAATAAATAAAACACAAAACACTGGGAAGGAGATATTAACACCTCTTCCTGGCCGTCCGGCCTCTAGGCCTCATGCCATGTGGCCTCAAAGGGAGTAGCATAGTTCTTAGCCAGCACATAAGCTCCCGAGCAGGCCTGGTGTGAGCTCCTGGGAAGTCCCTATCCCACTCTCTGTGTGTATCCTGTGGGCCTCAGCATTGTTGCCGAGACCTGCTGCAGCTTCTGGGCAGCGCAGAGCCATGAGAGGCTGCAGGGCAGTAAATTTTGAGTCCCGGCTTGTTGCAATTCAGAGGCGCTTTCCTGGGAGAGAATGCGCTTCTCTCCTCCAAGCATAACGGATGTCCCCAAGCAAGATGCGCTCTGCCCTTTCTTGGGGGATGATAAAGGTTTCCCTTGATCTTTTAAATGAGTTTCCCCAAGCATGAACCACTGAGAGCATCGCTTTTCAGGCGTCTGAGAGCCTGGTTACTGAATCCTTAGGAATGGCTATCGGAACCTGTACAGAAATCGCCTCTGGGATAGGAAGATTGGGCAAAGGCCCTCCTTATTTTCCTTCCAGGTTTCTTCACAAGCCTGGGCCTGAGGGCAGCACCTCGTGTTGGCCCAACTGGTTTTAGGCTCTATTAACTCCAAATCGAATGGAGAGGATTTGGGCAGTTAGAATCATGCAGAGCAGCAATGAGGAAGACAGCTGAAACTCTCACCTGGATGGGAGCCAGGACTGGGTCGGCTGCTCGTGTAGGCAGTGGGGGACCACAGACCTGAAATAATCACAGCTGGACTGGTCAGAGCACGAACGTGAAGCTAGATTCTCTCATTCTTTCCATGAGTCAACCCAGCAAGCCCAGACCGAGGTCAGAACCAAGGCAAGGCTTTTGTACTGTCTGAACCTGCCCTGGGGGAGGCATTGGAATGGAAAATAAATATGTAGATACTAAGTAAGTAAACAAATAGGTAGACAGACAAATACATAAATGAAGTCGATCGGATTTAGACCAGTGGCTGGACATTCCAGGCACTAAACACCCTTGTGTTTTATGATTGGCAAAGTACGTCCCTTTATTCGTAAGGGCCGTATTTCTTAGATTTCCTTGTTCGCAAAAATAATTCCGCTCAACTGTGCCACTTGTGGGGAGGTTAAAGTAATCCTTCAACAGAAATGTCACTTAACATTTAGCGATTTGCCTAAGCTGCATCAACACGAAGTTGGTACAAATAGCATTAGCTCTCAGTCATTTTTAGAGGCAGCCGATGGGTTAGCCTTGATTATTCTGGGAGAGAGTCAAACGTATTTCAGAACTCATTGCTTACTGGGCAGTTGCTCTGGAGGAAGGCTTTACAGGGAGATGGGAGATGGAGGAGTTTGCAGAGAGAAACACAGAGCCCCTTTGGGGAAGAAGTTAGCTGAGGGAAGGAGGCATGTTTCAAAGGCGGTAATGAAAAGATTCTTAATTCTTTTAGGACTATCCATGGTGCCCCCCCCCCCCCCCCCCCGTTGTCTTGGTTTCAATTATGTGACATAAACTCAAAGCAGCTTTTTTTTTTTTTTTTTTTTTTTTGTACAATTCGTAAAAGTAACATAGGCTCACTGTACAGATGTTTTCTCCAAATACGATGCCTGGCAAGGGACCATTGTTGGTTGTCTATCCAGAGCTGGCTGGCCTCTGGTTTTGGTATGTAGAACTACATCCCTTGTTCTGAGAATACATTCTTATTACATACAACACACAAGCGCCGGACCGTGTGTGTGTGTGTGTGTGTGTGTGTGTGTGTGTGTGTGTGTGTGTTGGGGGGGTCCATGTTGCACCTCACTTCTTTGACTGAGCAATCGACCACAGGCCAGTCTTCTCACACTAGCCAGTGCCCACGCCTATCAGCTTTTTGGTTATTTATTTTTATTAATTTTTAAGGTTGACATGTGAAGTCACGGGTTTCATTATGACATCGTCTACATACATAGCATTATGGTATGTTCCTATTCATGTGCCTCTCTCCATTGCCTTCCCCCACAGGCCCTCCCCCTTGGGGGTCCCTTTCTTAATTGCACCCCCAAATATCTGTCCCCATTTTCATGTACTATATATTCCACCACCCTCTTACCCTCTGTTCTCCAGTTTTTCTTTTAGATCCTTTCTCTCCCAGTCTCTCCCTTCACACACACACACACACACACACACACACACACACACACACACACACACACACACATCTAGATGAGAGAAAACATGGGATATTTGTCTTTTGGACTGAGCCTCATTTTGCTTAAAGTAATGATTTCTACTTCCCTCCATTCTTCTGGAAAATGCCATAGCTGCATTTTCCCTCATGGCTGAACAGCATTTCATTGTGCACATGCCATGCATTTGAGCCGCTGTACGGGAACTTGACTTCTAATGGTGGGTGAGTAAACCTTTGTTTCTCTTCACGTGACCATGTCCCATGGCTGCTCTTCCCACCCGTGGATCATACTTACCTTGCAATTCATTCTTGGTAAATGCTATCATTTCTCCACACTCTTGCCCAAACTGTGTATTTTTCAGTTTACAGTATGAAGTGTGTGTGTGTGTGTGTGTGTGTGTGTGTGTGTGTGTGAGAGAGAGAGAGAGAGAGAGAGAGAGAGAGAGAGAGATTGATTTTGCTGTTTATTTGGCACTTATTTCATTCCTGATGAAGCTGAATATCTTTTGTTGCTTTGCTTTGGTTTGGTGTTTTAAGACAGGGTTTCTCTGTGTAGCTTTGCAGCCTGTCCTAGATCTCACTCTGTAGCCCAGGCTGGCCTCAAACTCACAGAGATCCGCCTGCCTCTGCCTCCTGAGTGCTGGGATTAAAGATGTGTGCTACCACTGCCCAGCTTGAATATCTTTAAATATATATATTTAAAAACCATTGCCTGGTCATGGTCTTTCTCCATTTTTCTTTTGGAATGCTTGTCTTTTTGAAAGATTGAATTTCAAGAAAAGCCTTCTCCAGATACCTTAAGGAAGAAAGACTTCCACAGGCGACAGAAACACTGGTGATAAGGAAAAGGGCACATGGAAGGCGTGCGCTGGCAGACACTGGGCTCCTCCGGCCTGGTTCCTCCACTTCCTCCTAGTCCTTGCCCAAGGCTGGAGGCGAAATGAATGACCCTGGCCATTTCTGGACCTTGTCACCAGGTGGCGCTCTTCTACCCCTCTGGTCTCTGTACTGTGCATACATTGAATGCTGTGCTAGCCGGACTGGGAAAACAATGCTGCCATGCTACCTTCTACATCTGAGAGATCCCAGCAGACCCAGCGGGACCTGCAGCTTGTCAATCTTTGCAGAACTCCTTTCTAACAATAGCTGTGGATCTGGCTCTCCAGGTGGCTCTCTTTGGCACTGGGTGCTTCTAGGTGGGGGGGGGGGGGGGGCGCCGCCGATGCCATCTTTGGCCTCTCCTATGAAGACAGCCTTATTCCTGTCCTGTGAGAAGTCTCTGTGTCCCTGGCTCTTGGCTTATCACTCCTAGCCTTCGCTTGTTTTTTTTTTTTGTTTTTGTTTTTGTTTTTGTTTTTTTCTGACGTCTTGGCTTGTATATTCATGGGTCAGTGAATGGGCCGCAGTGTGCCCAGCACCCTTTTCCTGGGAGTCCTCTCAAGCCTCAGCGTGCTTTCGTGAGCTGAGAGCACTCCTGTCTCTGCTGCATCTAAATATTGATGTATTTTGTTGTCAACCTCCCTCTAAGGCCATGGTTCTCAACCTGTGGGTCATGACCCCCTTGGGGGTCGCCTATCAGATATTAAGTTACAGTTCCTGACAGTAGCAGGATGGCAGTTATGAAGTAGCAATGAAATAACTTTATGGTTGGGGGTCACCCCAACATGAGGATCTCTATTTAAGGGCCGCAGCCTTAGGAAGGTTGAGAAACACTCAGAGTCCAAGGTGTTGTGTTCTGCCTGAGAGGATGCTTTTGTAAACTTCAGTGTAGGAGGAGGACTTTCAGGCCTCAAACCCAGGAGGGAGGGCCCTATTCCAGCTCCACAGGCGTGAGGTGTCCTGAGCTGAAGGGATCAGCGATGGATCTTACTTAGTGCGTTGAGGTGGGACAGTCACTGATATGTCCTAGAATGTTGTCTGATGGCACATACTAGGCATTCAATAAATATCTCTTAAATGAATTAGGCTTTGCTTGAACATCCCAGTCACACCTACTTCTAGCATCTCTCTAAGTCATACATATAAAAGGAGGGAAATACAGTAACAACTAACTTGTCTGTCAACACTGTAAGAAGTGCTGCAACCCTTGAATATAGTTCCTCACGTTGTGGGGACCTCCTCAACTATAAAATTATTTTCGTTGCTACTTCATAACTGTAATTTTGCTACCGTTATGAGTCATAATGTAAATATCTGTGTTTTCCAATGGTCTTAGGTGACCCCTGTGAAAGGGTCGTTCCGCCCCCAAAGAGGTCACAACCTATAGGTTGAGAACAGCTGATCTAGGACCAAAGGGGGGTGGTGACTCAGGTTCAGGTTCATAGGAATGGGGTTTCTTTGGGAGTGATGAAAATGTTCTAGAATTTGATTGTGGCGATGGCCATGTAACTATGGATATACTAAAACCCCCTGAATAAGAGCTTTAAATGGGTGAATTGTATGGGATGAGAGGAGAGTCTCAATACAACTACTATTTTAAATAGACTAATGCACTTGGACATCCAAATCTGCTTCTTTTCATGCATGCAAGAATGCCTTTGAGTGGGTAATGCAATGGCTCAGAAGTCCTTCTTCCCTGCCTACCTGGGCTCCTGTCTTAACGACTATGGTGCCTGCTACACAGAGGCCTCTCTTTCCCCGAGGATGGCCCAGCACTGTGTGGGTTGCATGGATGCCGGTGCTGTGCACGTAACAAAAAGGAATATTGATGGGCTGGGAGGCTGCTGTCCAGAGCCCCTGTCCCAAAGCCAGGAATAGCAAAGCTTTGCCAGGTTGGGAGTCACTACTTCAGGCTTTTTTGAGGAGTTTGCAGCCAAATTGGCATCAAGATTCCCAAGCTGCCAGGAGAAGCCAAGTAAAGAAGCCACGAGTCACTGTTCTCTGTTGCATAAGAACCGATGCCCTCTGGGAAAGACAAGAGCTGATTCAGATACTTGAATGTGTTAGAGAGAATGGAGGAAACCTAGAGCCAAGAGCTTGGGATGTAATAAAGAAAAAGCTCTGGTTCTGGGGACTCCTGTGAGCCCTGGTCACCCAGCGCCAGAGACTACTTCTCTCTTGTTGCCAGGTATCATTAACTTGTGTTAATATCAGCCCAATTGAACATGAATAGGATAGGGTGGGGAGCATGTCCGATGTCTTTTGAAACTCCACCAAATTATTTTTATGATTCTCTGATTTGGGACCTTTAGGTCACAACTTCTCCCATAAGGCAGCGATAAAGTAGAAAGTTTGCAGTGGAATCAGCGACAAGAATACAATAAAGCATGCGATATACTTGGCCCATGGAATGCATGCGTGCTGAGCATCCTGACAGTTATTAATTACTGACGATGTTAGGGGAGCCCGGCAGCCTCCGATCTTGCCACTTTGTTCTTCCCAAAGTATGGCCCTCCGTGGCTCAGATTTTTGCTGATATGTTTGCTGACGGCAAGGATTCCAGGTATTGGCATGTGGATTCCTGTTCCACTTGCTCACCCGTGTGACCTGGGGCTTGTACCCTTATCACCTTATTCCTTAGCTTATCCACTGTAACAATGGATTCGCTCAAGTTAGATGTCATATGGTTCTGCCCCACAGAGCGGTCATGATCTAGCAAGTTCTATGATCTATGTGTAAGTTGCTTAGAAAACTGCCCAGTGCCTTGAAAGTACGAATTCTCCCGTAGAAAATAAAGGGATGGGCAAACGGGTGGCTGGAATCTGCTAGGCTAGGGTGGGGTCACACTGCATGGCAATCATGAGTGAAAACTAGGGGTGAGGCTGAAAACAAGGCCCAGGGAATTTCCTCCAAGGAGGGAAATGTGTTGCCGGACAGGAAATATTCAGAGAAACCTTCCGAGATAATAGTGATCTCATTGCACCATTCCCCATCCCCCCTCGCCAGGAAACTGTTTGAACTGATACAGGTGCTTTTGATCTCAGGATGGTGAAGACAGAAGCCTGTGTAGAAACTGGAGATTGGATTATGTGACAAGCAAGCCTTTCAGCTCTCTGACATCCTAAAGGGATTCTTTTATCTAAAGATGTCTGGGTGTGGGCCATTTATTATTTAAGGAAACAAAACCCAGTAACACAGCAACGGGGAGAGCTGGGTCTGCTGTCTTCCTCAGCTGAGCTTTTGGAGGAAGGGCGATCTTGTCAAAGTAATGTTTCACAAACTTGCCTATCTTTGTGGGTATGGCAACGGTGGTTGTGTTTTGAGCCTGGAAGACACAACCTGGCTTCCCACCCCAAGGCAAGGGCTGGGCACTGCATACCAGATCCCAACAAAGCTGTTCCTCTAAAGATACACCACCTGCTCTTGTAGCACACAACGTACACGGCCCACTACTCACCTGTCTCCTGGCTCCTGTGGCCCGCGGGCAGGGGGCTGGGGTTGCTGGTTACAGATGCTTTGAATGGCTTTGATGTGGCTCTGTGGGTAGCCTCAGCTACTGGGATAGCTAAAGCCAGTGTCAGGGTGACAGGCTGTGTGGTGGTCCCTGGAATAGATGGCCTCTCATAGGCTTTTGTGGTCTCACCTGTAAGAAAACAGAATTGCGTTGGGGTTTACAAAATAGCCTATGGGACTTAGAGGACCACAAGTCAAATAAATGTTTGTTGAACACCACTGGCTTGTAGAAGACGCCTGTACTAGTTGTAGGGGAGGGTGGGATCTAGATAAATAGCCCAGACAATTTCAGAGCAATAAGCCAACCAACAACCAAAGATTTAACAGCACACTTGAGTGACAGTTCAAAACCATAGCAACATAGAAAAGGCATCAGTTGCCCGATTGCTTTGCTGGGCACCATAAGCGATGGTTTTTACTCCTTCCTTCCTTTCAAACCCCATTTCTCTTTCTCCCTTCTCCTCTCCCATCACTTTGCCATCTCAGCTGCAGTTGGCCTATGGACACACGGCTCTTCCAGGGCCTCCACTATGGCTCACTCTTAGAGAACGTGTTTTGGATTAAGTAGGTTCACGACCAGTCAACTGACTCCTCTTGGCCCCAGATGTCTTGCCAATAACTGGGATAATGGAACTAACTAAACGACAAGGATTGTCTAGGTTCTAAATTAGGAAGATTTTGATTGCCTCACAGGTTTTTATCCTTTGGCAATTTCTTATGCCTGTATACTGACTTTGGAGGGCATTTTCACTTCCTATTATCCTCTCTCATTATCCCCCACCCTGGAACCCCTTTTCTTCCCAACAAGTTCCCTCCTACTCGATGTCCTATATTTGATTCACTGAGTCGCTTGTATGAGTATGAGTAGGAAGTTATTCTTTTAAGATTTTATTTTATTTTTTAAAGATTTATTTATTTTTATTTCATTTGCATTGGTGTTTTGCCTACATGGATGTCTGGGTGAGGGTGTTGGATCCCCTGAAAGTGGAGTTACAGAGAGTTGTGAGCTGCCATGTGGGTGCTGGGAATTGAACCTGGGTCCTTTGGAAGAGCAGTCAGTGTTTTTAACCACTGAGCCATCTTTCCAGCACCCTTATTTTCAGTCTTAATTTGGTATATATGTGTGTGTCTATGTGTCTATGCATTTGATCACAGTGTCAATGAAGGTCACAATGGGAGTCAGATCCCATGGAGAAGGAGTTACAGGTGGTTGTGAGTAGCCCTACATGGGTGCTGGGAATAGAACCCAGGTCCTCTGCAAGAGCAGCAAGTGCTTTTAACCCCTGAGCCATCTCTCAAGCCCGAGTGAGAGGTCATTTCCAGGAGCGTGGGGGAGCAGATACAAGGCTCCAGTTAGTGCTCCAATTGCTCAGAGAGTCTCAATGAAGGTTTAGGGAAAGAGAGGCTGCTCTGTGAATGCTGGGAACTATCTTGGAGACCTCAGGCCAGGGCTGTAGAGAGACATGATGGTCTCCCCCATGACCAGCCCCTCAGGTCTAGATCTACTGCCAATGGCTACTGGACACCCAGCAGAATATTAATGCTTCTATAACTGTGAACCTGGTGTTGTGGGGCTGCTGTCATACATTGCCCTAAACTTGGTGGCTTAAAGCAATAGAGATTCATTTTCTTATGGCTCTGGAGGCCAGGATTCCAAAATAAGGACTTCTGGGCCAGATTTAAGGCCTCAGCAGCACTGAGCTCCCTCCAATAAGCCAGAAGGTAGATGTGATTCTTGCACCAGCCGGGGTCATCTGGATTGGCCTGTAGTTGTCTCTGAGGTTAGCATTCTTCCTTGTTTTCCCTGCTCTGTCTTCTTAAGACCTCCTTTTCTCAGGGTGTGAAGTCATTTTCCTCTATGTTCTTTTTGTGGAGATGTGTGTGATTGTATTCAGGGTCCACACAGATAATTGACGGTAAACATCCAACGTCAAGACCCTTAATCATATTAGCAGAAATGCTCCTCTCCATGTAAGGGCACGCTCAGGTTCCAGTGATTGAGATTTGAGTATCTTTTTGAGGGGGACTTTTCCTGGCTCTAGTATTCCTCATGATTAGGGTTGATGCATTTTAGGCACATGGAAAAGCTGGCCAAGGGGGTCAAAAGATGCCTCTTTCTCCATTCAACTTGCCCTTCGATGCCGTACAGCACAGTGCATGGTACAGCATCCCAGGAGAGCAGGGTTAGAACTCCAGTCCTGCAGATCAACATTTGGTAGGTGTTCAGACCCACTGCCCTACACTGGCACCTGCTCCCTTCCGTACCCTGACCCTGTCACCTTGCAGGGGTAGATCACATCACTAATTTGGGAGGCCAGGCCAGACGAGAACCAAATCCAGCATCAGGGTTCGATGTAGCCATTCCATCTGCTCTTGCGGGTGGGAAGCAGATTTCTCATTTTCATTGACCCTGTTCCTTGCCAACCGTTAGCCATCTTTAAATCAGTCAGAAGACCAGGCCAGAGGATCATTAGCGAGCCATGGATGGCTTCTGGGCTTCAGCTGGCATCTGCACCATCCTGGGGCCAAGCCAAAGCTGCCTGATGTATTACATTCCCCTTACTTTAAAGGACAGCCATTCACAATAAGTTCTAGAGAAGTGTTTAATTTCTCAAGAGGGATCCTCTGCCTTAAGCTGTTGCTAGAAGGCTTTGGCGCCTCTTGAGGGAGATGTGGGCCTAGGTTTGCCTTGCTTCATCTAGGGGGAGATGAGTAGGACTGCTTGTCGATTTCGATCCAATGATTTATTTCGAGAGACATATAAATAATCAGGCAGTATATATATATTTTACTTTCAAATAATCAATTCAGCCATAAAGCAGCCAAACAAAGCTTTTACTAGAACAGCTTCCCATCATAAACTTATTAGAGTTTGAAAGTCACAATTGTCTTTTTCTTCCCCACCTGTCCAGATCCTAGGCTCCTGACTACCCCAGTCACCTCAGTGTGTGAATATTCATTTTCAAGAGAGCTAGAGATTAAATGTCATGAGGGCAGCCAATGGGTTACTTGACAGGATAGAGCTGCTTTCAAATACTTGATCCATTTACTCAAGAGTCATCTCCCTGGTCCTATGTGGGCTGTTTTTGCTCATTCCCCATCACAGATTAGAACCATCTTTAACATGGAGGAAGAGGATGCTGCTCTTGCGGTCCTAACTTCTCCCAGTTCCTTATTGAATATTTAACTCTTGGTTCATTTTGAACACGATACCTAGTCAGACAGTTACTGCAGACAGTGTCAGATATATGGAAGTTTTGTCTCCTTTCAAAGGTTTTCGCAGACATGCCGTAGGCTCTCAGTATGTTGTTCATTTGGTCATGGCCAAGAACAGCTCTCAGGCACCCTCTCAAAAGCAGCAGATGGAGCCCCGGAACTCTCTGCCCCAGCAGCCGAGTGGAGTTGAGCAGATCGGGCTTACAGATGCAGCCACCAGGAGCTGTTCCCAGAGAGACTGATTCACCATATCTCAGATGGGCCATGGAACTTTCATATAAGAACCACAGCCCAGGCCAGATGGGCTTCTAGCCCATCAATGACAGTCTTGCTTCCTTTATGAGTGGGGACAGTCATGTCTACTTGGCAGGGCTGCTGCCGTAATCTGAGTGAAGTGTCTAAGTCACCCATACTGTGTTTGGCACATGTAGGAATCCAATAAATGGTAGGAGTTGACATTTCACATTGAGTTATGTTTCCCCCTCTGCAGCGGATAGCATTGTGCTTTGGTGGCTGGGAAGAGGACAGAAGTCAAGGTGCCCACAGGTCTGAGTTCTGGGGGAAGATTTGGTTCTTCCCATCACTAGCTCATTCTGAGCCTCAGGGCTGTACACCAGGGTAGGAGATCTAAGATCCACTGCCCAGCCACTATATGCTGGCACTTTGGAGGATTTTTACATAAGCATTCCTGATGGAGATTGTCACAGTTTTGGAAGTAGACACAAACATTTCTATTTTTAAGCTAAGGAACAGGCTTCTTAAGAGGTCCAGGAGCAAAATACAGGATTGAATGGAAGCAGAGGCAAGGTTAGAACTCAAGTGTGGTTGACTCCAAACTCATGCTCTTTGTCCACTAAAAGGGAACAAGTAGAAGAATTCCTGAGTATATCACAAGGTCTTGGTGGCGATCTCACCAAAGCTTACCCTCAGAAGTGGCAACAGCATGGCTGTGGTGGGTATGGGTCGTGAGGGCAAGGGACGCCTGGGAGGTGAAACTCATGTGGTGAGCAGCAGCCTGACGACCTCCTTCCAGGGCAGGGCTTAGCAAATAGCCAAGGGGAGGCAGAAGGGTATTTTCCTGGCACTCTTTCTCGGTAGCAGATTTCCTTAGCCGTCTTTGGCCATGACACCAGGAATGTGCCTTTCCAGTTTTCTAGTGCATTTCTGCAAATCAACACTTACCTGTTTTTATTTATCCCAGAGCACATGGAGGTGGTAGCCAAGTAGCAGCTGCCCACTTAATGGTTGCTAACTGCCTGGGAGAGACAGCCTTTACATTTCAGGCAATATCTGTCCCCAGCGTGAGCCCTGCAAGGCAAATCAGATACCTTCCAGGGTTCAAGTGAGATGCTTTGCCACTGAAGTCATTGGCTATGCTTTGGGAGGTCATCCTAACCTAATTTACCTATTAATTCATTCTTTTGAGAGCCTAGTAAGCATTTTATGCAGCATGTTGAGACCTGAGCCATGGTTGGCCCTGCATCTACCTTTTCTCTGTTTTGTGCAGTTTCTGAAGGTATTTGATCCCTTAGGAAGAATAGCTATGAGACCACTCTTTCATGATTGTCACTGGAATTTTTTTTTTACTTGAATTATTAAGAACTCACCCCATGCAGGCATGCCCTTTTAAAGAGACAGAGCGAGACCCTAAGCGTCCCTTTGATATTGGCACACTTGTCACTGAGCTTGGGTCTAGCACACAGGAGATACTCAGTAGTGAGTGAATGGGTGAATGGAGAAACATACTCTTTGAGATGCTGTCAATTGTGAACGATCTAGAAATAAGGAACAGATATAATACCTGGTGATATGCCACAGAAGCTTGAGGTGGTGTGGCAATGGGGACAAGCGACATCAGTAATGGTTGTGCTTTCACCGTGTGGCTTTTGGGTACTTTATAGATTTAAATAGAAGGAGGAGGAGGAGAAGTCCCAGGGCCCACCTGCACCACTTCAAGATGCTACAGAGTCATAGAGAAAAGTTTTGGTGGGTGGGGACAATTCAGCTTGGCCGTGGCTGGTGTAGATATGGGGAGCTTTGGACAGACCTCTGCTGCCTGGGGCTTTGAGACTGAACAGATTCCAAAACTCCAAAGCAGTGTCTCTTCTCCCTGGTTTCTTCCCACAACTGTTACCTGCTTGAGGGTGATACAACCCATCAGTCTCCAAGGAACCAGCTACAATCGTACCCTTGGGGAAATCCTTCTTTGAAAGCAGGGGAAGATACTGGCGCTCTCTGCCTCAGGCTGTTGTAGCTCAGGGCTCTGGCACAGAAAGAGGACTTGGCAGATAGCTCTGGTCACTTGATGTTGTGTGAGACTCTTCCCATTTTTCAGGTTTGGTCTGAGGGCTGAAGCCAGAAGGACCTGAATACTACTTTCTATACCAGGAAATTTGTCCCTGAGCTTCCCACACCTGTGACCATTCCAGGGTCACCTGCACAGTCACCAGTCTCCCCATCCAGTGAGGGAGAGAACAGTCAGATGGTTACTTGGCAATGGTAACTCTACACTTGAGATTTCTAAGGTTATCAGTGCCATTAACACATCCCTGGCCAGACCCTCAACAGCTCCAGACCAGGTGAGACTGGAAAGGAAGGTGACCTCACTTCAGAGCAACTCAGGCCCCAGGGCAGTCTAAAGAGAAGCCCTGGGTCCCTGGGGTGGTATGCTACAAATGGAAGGTAGGGATAGGGAGCGGACAAGAATCGACTAGATAAAACAGGATCCTGTTATCTGCACACATCACCTCATCAGAAATCACCAGACGGACAGCGGCTGCAGACCCGGATGAAACAGAAACTATTAGGAGGCTCTGTCACGGCTCCCCTTCCGGTGTCCTCACCAAAGGAAGACAGGACATGCCTCAGATCTGGCTCTTAAGGCATCACCTCACTGTGGGGGATGGGGACAGCTGTGTTCTTGCAACTCAATAAATATGTCATGATCGCTTCAGCAATTCAAATGTCGTAAACGGCATAGGTGAGGCAGTCACAAGATGAAAGACAGGCAGCTCCCAACGTGTCTGTGGAGGCCCATCAGACTGGGAGTCTGCACGTAGGGTGGCTAGCAGGAGAAAAAAATCTAGCACGGCGATTTAGGGAGTGGCGTTTGGAGCCAGGCAGTCTGCGTTTGACTCTGAACTTTCCTAATTCCTTGCTGTTTGTCAGTGAAAACTCACTCAACTTCTCTGAGCTGTGTTTTCTGTTTTCTGCAAACTGTGCATTAGGTCTAAGAACAGGGCATCTGGGTAGCAAGATCACTGAAAACTACCAAGGAAAGGTCTTGTCACAGTGCCTTGCACACAGCAAATAGTCAAGAAATGCTAGCTCTGGAACCTCTAGAGCCATGTCCACCCTACATCCACGAGTAGAACTTGAACCAAATCCGTTCGCTGTTTCTGGAATGCCAAATCCTAATGAGAAAGCACCCAACTTGGTAAGAAATCGGAGCACCTCCCAAGGCAGCACCGTGGAGGGCACAATTCTGGATTTAGCACAGAAATGCCATTCCCGGGGAGGCTGGCTCAGGTGAGCCCCTCAGAAGCGCGTTTCGTCCTGACTCAGATTCATTGCTTGACTGTTTGCTGTTAGTGAATAAGCCCCTCATTCTCTCTCCTTCCCTTTGCTTTCTAGCCAAGCGGAGGCAGCCTCTTCCCTTTTAGTTGCCAGGAAACGTTTCTAGGCACAAGGTCACATTATTGTCTGAAGTAACAGTACAATAAAAAATTCCAGGTCCCAGTCACTCTGAATGAAGATGACACAGATACAGAGAATCTGATCGTGGAAACAACAAAAAACCCTTCACTCCCAAGCCACGTCTGTCTGATCGCCAAAACCTGGTTTTGGTGCCAGGTTCCTGGCATTGTTGCCACACCTCCAGGGTCAGCGGGGCTTGACTGGGGAAGATGTGAATTCCCACACCATCGCCTAAAACACAATATTACACGTTTATGAACTCAGACAGTTCGGATGAAATACCACGTGAGCACTTGCCTGCTTTGGCAGCTGGATGTTTGGACGATGAATATGTAAGAGCCGATGGGTAGGTTACGCCCTTTTGGGGTTTACTTTCTGCAAAAGAAGAGGGGGAGGAATTTATTTCCGGGGCTGGCTTTTAGATCTTTCGGTGCTGATAAGTGGATTATCTCTTTCCAGTTTATCTCTCTTGAGCTCAGTAATATCTGCTGCCCTTGCACTGAGTTGTTGATTACAGTCGGAGAGTCAAGTGGCGTTTTGTTTTCCCGTGGAGCATTTTGTTTTTATTAATAATAGGATGGGAGTAATAAAGTCTCCATGACTCAGAGTTGCTTAACATTAGCAATTTCTTATTTTGCTCCTGAAGATGTGACATGTAAGCTCACCGGGCTCTGAATGTGCAATTACACAAGGAGATGGATGCAAGCATTACACATCCCCCTTTCAAGTCTTGGACTGGCTGTCTGTGGATGGACGGTCACCTCTCACTTCCACAGACCCTGTGGGACCCATTTGAATTCCCCGGCATCATGGACACTGGAAAGTAATTGTACAGAGGTCCTCTTTGAAAACAACCATTGGTGGTCACTCCTGGAGAGACATTGGATGCAAGGCAATGAGAAAGAGCGGTCTTGTCTAACAAGGACACAATAGAAGCAGAAAAAAGAAAGACATCAGGCCATCAGAGCTGGATCAGCAATGATCTGGCAGAGAAGTAAGCAGTCATCAAGCCTGGGGTGACTGAAATTGCCTCAGAAGGCTATTTCCCGCAGAGTCATCTAATTTCCAAGAGATGCCTGACAGTGGGCTTTGTTCTATAGTTAAATTGAAAGGGCCAATGGAATTCAGATAGTCTCCTCCCAGACCCATTACAAGTTTGTTTGTCTGTGTGGAGCTGTCAAGATCCCAGGGCCATAAGCAGCATCTCATGTAGTTAATGACATGAGGAAATATCTTTAAGGATTTGTGTGGGTGTGTGTATGTGTGTGTGTGCACACGCATGCACACGTGCACACATGCAGAGGCTAGATCTCCTTGGAGCTGGAGTCCCAGGCATTTATGAGGACTTCAATGTAGAACCAAATGCCAGATTTTTGCAAGAGCATCACATGCTCTTAACCACTGATCCATCTCTTTAGCCCCAAAGGGGAGTATCTTTTTGTTTTGTTTTGGTTTGGTTTTTTGGGTTTTTTGGAGACAGGGTTTCCCTGTGTAGCTCTGCGCCTTTCCTGGAACTCACTTGGTAGACCAGGCTGTCCTTGAAGTCACAGAGATCTGCCTGCCTCTGCCTCCTGAGTGCTGGGATTAAAGACACATGCCGCCACCGCCTGGCTTATGGGGGGATGTCTTAATGTTTAGGCCCTGGCTACAATCTCATTGCCACTTGCTATCATATTTATATGAAAGCATTAATCTCTCAACCCAGGGACATCCTTGGAGAGAAGGTAAGGGGTGGTATCATGTGGGGAGTGGAGTGAGTAGGCCGGAACACAGCTCAGGAGTGTGCCAAGCATCCCATTGACACAAGAATTGTGGGATCTCAGAAAGTGCCTGAGATTAAGAAAAACTGGGTTTCTATTTCTATTTCACTTTTTCATTTTATTTTTATTTTTATGGTCCTGAGGATCAAAGCCAGGGACCTTCACATGCTAGGTAAATGCTCTCTCACTGGACTACACCCCAGCCCTTATTTTAACTTTTAATTAGCTGCTATAATCTTCAAGACTATATTTTTTTTCATTGTGAAAATATAAATAATGACATGACCTCTAAAAAGTTACAGGGATGTAATGAAAAAATGAAATTAAAAAGTGTTTGGAGCTGGATATGCCCACAAAGATGCAAAACCTTATTCAGACATTACCTGTAAGTTCCATTCAAAGGCAAAAAATGAGGTAAACCATCTGGCTAACAGGCGCCTCTTACTTCATCCCATTAAAACCATCTGGGGAGCAGAACGGGTCATTTCCAAGTCCTCAGCCATGTCTGGGCCTGCTCTGAGCAGACCCTGGTTGAGGCTGCTGTGGACCTCATGAGGACCTTCTGGATACAGGCCACAACGAGTTCACACACAGAGAGGCTGATGCCTCGCCTCTGCCCATTTACTGTTCTTCTCATGATTAAAACTGAGGAGTTCTTAGTGTTTCTATTTGGAAGGCAAGTGAGCATCGGCTCAGCTGTCTGAAATGTGGATCAAAGTACAGAGGGCAGTTGTTAGGGCACCCGCGCTGGCCTCGCACAAGCCCGCACTGTCCAAGGATCACGAGGACCAAAACCACACACCCCATCTCTCCCCGACAGCTCCCAGAGTCCCAAGGCAGATTAATTAAAGAAGCACAGTGACCTATAAAAATTAGAAATAAAAATCCAGAGGAAGGTCACGCAGGCACCCGAGCCTTCTGAAGAGGGTTCTGACGCGATAAGGTTGTACTTGTTGGCTGTGAACTTCTGAATCACAGGGTGTCCTGGGCTGCAACCTAATGAGACAGTGCCCTCCCTAACATCCCTTTGGAAGAGGACTCCTAGTCACTGCGTAAGCACATGAGCTTATTATCTTCGGCCACAACTGTTTTCTGTTACATGTCACAAGGGAGGATGAGGGGAGATGGAAGTTGAGATTTATAGGGAATAAACTTATTAAACTGATTTTTATTACAAAAATGAAAAGCAGGCAACAAAAATCCTTAACACTCCATGTCTCCCCTTTCCAGGAATGAAGTTTTCCTTGAAAGGCGTTGGTGTGATTCCTGTACACCACACTGAGTTGTAAGTTTGGATGCTTAGGCAAGACTTGCTTGGTATATTCCTATGTGGAGGTTGTATTTCTCTCTATTCAGCCAGACGCTGACATTGTCTGCTGTGGGATGTCTTTCTGTATGCTGAGAATCTGTGCTGCTCTGATTAGTTGATAAATAAAGATGCATTGGCCCATGGCAAGGCAGGATAAGGTTAGGTGGTACACTGAAACTGAAGAGGAGAGGAAGAGGATGGAGTTGGAGAGGATGCCAGCCCGCCGCCCAAGGAGCAACAAGATGCCAGCTGACTGATAACATATAGATTAATAGAAATGGACTGAGTTAAGTTATAAGAGCTAGCTAACAAGAAGCCTGAATCATAGGCCATACAGTTTGTAAATAATATAAGCCTCTGTGTGTTTACTTGGGCCAAGTGGCTGCGGGACACTGTGGGAGAGATTCGTCCAACTGACTGCAGGGTCAGAAATACTTCCCTCTACAATTGTCATTTGGTCTCTGCCCTGACTTCTTTGTTATAACTTACTCTGTGGTTGATGCCCTTCCATGATCTGATAAAGAAACCACACTCAGCTTTATAACTTAGCAGGCTCAGGGAAACAGGGATTACCCAATTGGAAGAGAGTCCTAAAAGGTCTGTTTTTTCTTTTGTCACAACTCTGATGGATGGAGGAAATAAGGGTTTGGGACCTGGGATGCCTAATGGGAATCAGAAAACCACCTCGTCAGGAAGAGCCATGGTCTGATGAGACATCTCTCTCTCTCCACAGGAATTTCTCCTTAAGATAATCCCATCACATCTTGCTGGGAGGCCAGGCAGCTTTGAGCTAGAATCTAGTTTTAAATTCTATGGAACTTCCTTAGAGAAAATAGGAGATCGAGATCTTGAGCAATGAGAGGGTGAGGTGAGCATAGGACATTATTTAGTACTCTATATCAAATGCAACAGGTCAAAGGAATGAGCAGCTTTCACTGGCCAATCTCAGGGGACATGAAATACAATAACATGATGATGATTTGTTGGGTCTGGTGGATAACAACATGTAATATTTTAAAGGAAAAAAAGAGTGAGTCCATAGTCTCTGTTTCTGTAGCATCCAAATCTGTGATTCAACTAATCTGCAATTAAAATACTGGGTTGGGGGTTTAGCTCAGTGGTAGAGCGCTTGCCTAGCAAGCAAAAGGCCCTGGGTTCGATCCTCAGCTATAAAATAAAATAAAATAAAATAAAATAAAATAAAATAAAATAAAATAAAATAAAATACTGGGAAACAATTTACAGCTGTATTGAACTTGCATGTGGTTATTTCCTTGTCATCATTTCCTAAACAACAAAGGAGAATAGATACTTACACATCATCTACATTGTTAGGTACTGAATGAATCTAGAGATGACACCATGATACGAGAAGATGTCCACAGGTTATATGCAGACATGGTACCATGATACACAAGGCACTTGAACAGCTTGTAGATTTTGGTGCCCTGAGAAGCACGGACTAATGTCTTATTTGTGAAGCCAGGATGGACAATGGGTCTTAGAATGGCTGAGTAAGCATTACTGGAGAATAAGTTACTCAAACTGTTTAAAGTATCACCCTACTTGCTAATTAATTCCACATATCTTGGCCCCAGAGGAGTATATTATACTAGCCAAACAATCAAATTTGGTATCTGCAACAATTAAAGAAACTGGCAGTATAGCCCTTTGATATGGCCATTGTACTATGACACCACGGAGATTTGATGATATAACCTGTCCTTTCCCAAATATTTAAGTTGAGGGGCTGGAGTGATGGCTCAGTGGTTAAGAGCACACACTGCTCTTGCAGAGGTTCTGAGTTTGGTTCCTAGCACCCACATGATAGCTCACAACCGTCTGTAACTCCAGTTGCAGGGGTTCTGATATCCTCTTCTGGCTTCTGTGAGCACCAGGCACACACATGGTTCACATACGTAACATTCAGGCAAAACACTCATATACATAAAATATAAATAAATAAATATATCTTTAGAAATATATACTGAAGATGAATCCAATCACTCACAAAAGAAGTTGGTCCCATTTTTGGGTCAATACTGTAGGATACACTACTAGACAACTGGCCTAGACGTCATAGATGCCATTATTATTCATGATGACAAGATGTGACGTGCTGAGGGAATGAAAAGAGACTGAAAGGACATGACAACTAAATGCTAGGTATAATCTTTGATCATATCACAGATCCAAAAAAAAAAAGGGAATAAGTTATTATGAGGATGAGAATAAGAACTCTTTACAAACACCATGACAGGCTCCTAATAACTCAGCTAAGAACTAGGCCTCAGTTCCTGCCTCTTGAAACTGGACAGATAGTTTCTGAAGAAGCCACCAACAAAGGGCAATCAATCACCAAAGCCTCTGACAGTAAGGATGAGGAGAATTGCGTGTACTAGGTCTGGGCCAACTCCCCCACTACCCCCTAGGTACCTCAAGGCAATAACCAACTAAGGACAAAGCATGGGATTTGTCCAGACTTGCCCAAGAATGGAAATGCTATAGCCTTAGCCAACACCTGCTAGCCCTAACCAATTAGAAACGTACCAATATGATTGCCACTGGCATAGGCCAATCATAGATAAAATGGTCTAACTGACCCTGAAACTCCCCTTAGCTGTGCTTAAAAGGAGCTTACAAGCCCTCTGTACATTTTGTATGTACAGGTGAAAGACCTCACACGCATGCTGGTGTAATAAATGCTCTTGCTGATTGCATCATGACTGGTGGTCTTTCCAGGACTTCTTGCAGACCCTAACAGTTACATGAATGTTCAGTTTCAGATGTGGTATTGTGATAGTTACTCAGGAAAACGTGGGTGCTCCCAGAGACACATGGGGCAGTACCTACAGATGAAATGTCAAGGATGTTTGTAGCACTTTCCAGAAAAGTTATCTTTAAATGATAGGTATGCAAGTAGGTAAAACAAAAACGTTAACAATTAAGGATGGGTATTCACTGTGCTACCTTTTAAATTTCCTGTTAGTTTATTTTCAAAATAAAGGACTGGATTGGAGAAACAAACAAAAGTGGGAGAAAGCAGTTCATAGTAGCTCAGAGAGAGCTGGTTACCTTTCCGTTGAGAAACTACGCTACTGGAGTTTTGAGAGGAAGCGAGGGAGCCAGAATTATTATCTGTAAGACTTCCATGGTGCTAGAGAGTTAAGCTGCACAGTGAAGCAATGATTGAACAAAATTTCATAATAATCTAAAATAAAATTTAACTCATTCCTTCTCTCCTGGGCTTCCTATCCATCATCTCCCAGGGAACTCAAGGAAAAATGTTCTGGGCATGGGGTCCATCTGGCCCACCTGAAGGAATAGTTTTGTTTTAAAAAAAAAACAAACCCAACTTGATAAACGTGATTCAATTTACTCAAAGTTGGACTGGACTTGCAGACAACCATGACACAGTTAAAATGAGCAGCGGATGCGCTATTTCCAGATCTGACTTTGTAGCGATTTTTCATGTAAATTATTGTTGGTTTTAAATACTTGGTGCTGGTTACTGTTTGAGAAAGGACAGAAGCACAACAAAACCCAGTATCAGAGCCTTATTAGACGGGGCAGGGGGGATAGAAAAGAGCGTTCAGGCCCGGGAAGAGGCACATGCAGAGAGAGACAGAGTGGAAGTTTGCAGAAAGAGAGAGGAGGAGTCTGTGTCCAGCTTTTTAAGGATTCCCCTGCACATGCACAGGTGGGCTTATGGAACTACGCCATGCATGCACAGATTGCATTAGGCTGCTGCATGCATTTGCACAATCAAGCAGCACCCGGATGATGTAAGAAGTAAGACCCCTTGCTTAGCTACTGAACTGCGCATGTGCAGTCATATAGCTGGAGTGGCAGAATCCTAACAATTATAATCCATTATTTCACAGTTCTTGTTTTTGGAATGAATGCTTCATATATTTCTGAAATGAGGTGGGCTATAAGCAAAAACTAAAAGCAACTGAGAGACTACATTTGATCCTGCGGTCACCTCAGAGGCCTGTCTTCAGGGTGTGACCATTACCTGAGATGATGAAGGACTCTCTCCACCTGGGCAGCGATAAAGACTGAACGCCATTAGCAAAACTTCCTTTGTACCCGGACTGCCCGGCGACTTTCCGGACAAGAATTTTCCCTCCTGAATTATCCAGCACACCACTATGAAAAGAAGAAAAAGCAACTTACACAGAAGAAAATATAGAAATACTGCCTGACACCAACACACCAGCCAGTCTCTGTCTTTGCTCAGACACACGTGAAAGGTTAAGGGAAAGTTTGCTTCGGCTTGCAGCCCGATCCCCAAGCATGGTGTTTCCACCCCTGGACTGGGGACCTGGTCTCCAGGTCAAGTGTTCTTTTCTTCTTGGCTCTTATGACTCAATTTTCTTGTTCCCCAGCTTTCCTATTCTTATTCTTTGTTGTGTATTTTTGGTCTTGTCATTTTTCAAAATTTCTTTTAAAATTAATTAATTTTTTTTTTCCTTTTTAGACAGGGTTTTGCTGTGTAAATCTGGCTCACTATGCAGAGCAGGTTGGCCTCAAGCTCAGAAATTTGCCTGCTTCTGCCTCCTGAGTGCTGAGATTAAAGGTGTGCGCCACCACACTTAGCCCCCCCTCCTCCCCGCCCCTGCCCCTTAGTTTTAAATCCTATGGAACTTCCTTGGAGAGATTCTTCATTTGTGGAAAATGAGCTAATAGCATCCTGAATTCCTGTTTGTCCCTTCAGACCTCTCTATTCATGCTCCCAATGGATAGTGATACCTCTTTCTGAAGAGTTTTTCTACTCTGTCAGACATTGGTCCAAGGAAACCACTCCAGTCCCTCCCTCCCTTCCTCCCTTCCTCCTTCTCTCCCTCCTTCCTTCCTTCTTCTCTTTCTTCTGAGACAAGGTTTCCCTATGTGTCCCAGGCTAGCCTCAAAGCGCAATACTTAAGCCAAGCTGGCCTTGAACTCCTAACCCTCTTGCCTCCCCCTCTATGCCTGGTTTTCTAATGGTTTTCCACACTCTTGTTGATTCTCTTTTTGTAGGTCTCACTTCGTTGCTCAGGTTGGCTCTGGACCCCTGAACTCAAGCAATTCACCTGTCCCAGCCTCCTGAGGACCTCGGACTATGGTGTGTGCTGATTCTGAACATCAAGCTTCCCACTAGTTCTTTGAAGTAAAACTTGGTGCCTGACGATTTCTAATTTGACCTTGAGATATCACAGAATGAATTCCGTCACTTGAAGGAGCAGGATAAAATTGTTAACAGTGCATGGTTCTTTGAGGAAAAGGAGGAGGAGGGAGGAGAAGAGGGGGAAGAAGCAGAGGAGAAAGAGGAAAAAGAATGGAATCCTCAAAGGCTGAAAATTGTTCCTTGATCTCTCGGATTTTTACCGGGTTTTACACCCTGATGTGTAGAGACTGACATATCCATCTGTTAGGCACGAGACCCACCCCCAGGTCCTAAGTAGCACCTTGACAATGTCATTACCTTGCTCTGGAGTCTACCATGGCTCCTCTGGGTGTCTGTAATTTATGGCATATGGACAAAAAGCACAAGGATTTGTTCCCATCAACACAGATCCTTCCCTCCAGGGGTGAGGCTGCCATTTCCTGCCCTCCTTACTCCATAGTGACTCAACAATTGTCAACACTCCGTTTCCCGATGGCCACGGAGAACGTGATAATAGCGCTTGACATGTAAAACACTTAATGGCTTTAAAAATCATCTCACACATGTCTCACTGCGTCTTCCCAGCAAACTTCAGAGCTGTGGGGAATGGGGAAGGCTGTAACTCCTTGTTCCTTAGAAACAGGCTGTGCCAATGAGTCACTCAAGATTTTGTAACTAGTGCTTTGTGACAGGGATTTGAAGGCAGGCAGGTCTCATGGATCTCAAATCCTGAGTCTGTCCCCAAGTTTGGGGTATTTCTTAGGGTTCAGGAGCACAGACCCCCCCTCCCTTCTAATTCCTTGTCACTTCCTGTAGCCTTTACTGCCCCACCATGGGGTCGGGCTAGCCTCTGTTTGCTGACCCACCTCACTGTCCCATTCACATTCACATGGCTCACATTGTGCTACTGCCCTTCCTCACAGAGAGCCTGACGCCATCTTGCTTCCGTCACCATGTTAGATGTTTGATCTCATAACATTCTTGGTGATTTACTGTCTTCAACTCTCTCTAAAGATTTCTGGAATTAATTTTGTTTCTTAGACCAACAAAAAAAATGAAAAACACATTTAAAAATTATTGTCATGTGTATAGGTGTTTTGCCTGCATGCATGTATGTGTACCATGTACATGCCTGGTGGCCTGGGGCCAGAAGAGGGCATCAGGATACCTCAGAACTAGAGCTCCAGATGTTTGTGAGCCCCTGTGTAGGCACTGGAAACCAAACCTGGGTCTTTTGGAAGAGCAGCAAGTGCTCTTAACCGCTGAACTATCTCTCCAGATGCTACGAAAAATTCCTGTGGGAAGGATAACACCTTATTTTCCTATGTAAGGAGACTTATCAGGGTTTGGGTCAGGGAGTTCTGACACCAGCTTTGGGGGACCAGTTGTTAGGCTGTCAGGATTTCATGACCCAGTTGACTTGATGTTGGGGTTTTGAGCCTAGCCATCTTAAGAGCATCTATATGTGGAAGTGGGCTAGTGAGACCTGCCTCCTTTCTAACACTTCTGTGGAAAATGGGTTGTAAAACATTTATCACCTAACCTCAGCTCTGCACAGATGTGTGCAGGACCTTGACATTCACTGCCTTCCTGACCCTGGTGTCTGGGCTCTGAGATAAACTGAAGGCCAGTGCCTCAGCTCAGAGGGGGAGAGTAGACCACTGAGACAAATGTTGAATGGCCACGGTTCTGAGGATAGGCACACACTCAGAACTCTTCAAGAAGAGGCCTTGCGCGGAGATGCAAGTCTCCTCAGTGCTCCATCTCAGGAAGAGCTCTCTTTGCCAAGTGCTTGTCTCTCCCCCTTTACATAAGTGGATTAAGACTTGCTAGATGGTCAGTGGATAAAAGTGCAAAGTGCTTGCCAACTGTGAGGAACTCTACCCCTCCTCTCCTCTCCCCTCCCCTCCCCTCCCCTCCTCTCCTCTCTTCTCCCCTTTCCTCTCCTCTTCCTCCTCCTCCTCCTCCTCCTCCTCCTCCTCCTCCTCATGTCATTGTTAAATTGAGCTCCATCAGCTGGATGAGATGCAGTCACGGTCCATGTCAGGGCTAAAAATAATGGAGCCACATTGGCCCCAGTGTGTAGCTAGCCCAATTTGGCTTCTGGCACATCCTTTTTACAATAGGAATTGACTTGCTATGATACCGTTGCTTCGTTTGTGTTTGCATGGCACTGATGCTATTTCTATTTTATTTTATTTTGTTTTTTCAAGACAGGGTTCCTCTGTGTAGTTTTGGTTCCTGTGCTGGATTTCTTTCTGTAGACTAGGCTGGCCTCGAACTCACAGAGATCCGCCTGGCTCTGCCTCCCGAGTGCTGAGATTAAAGGCCTGTGCTGCCACCACCTGGCTACTGATGTTATTTCTAACTCCAGCCAAGCCTGATGACCAGAGAAAGAACCCAGAATCCATGTAGGAAAAAACAAAACAAAACAAAACAAAACAAAACAAAACAAAACAAAACAAAAAAAAAAAAACTGCATGAAGTGGTGTACATTTGTAGTAAGGACTTTTATTGAGAGACAAGAGGCAAAGACTGTGGAGTTGCCTTCAGGCCTTCAGAGTAGCTCATGGGCCAGCTAGCCTGAATTATGCAGGATGGCAGAAACATGAGAGACCCCGCCTCAATAAGGTGGAAGGACAGAACTCCTCCAAATTGTCTTCTGGGCTCCACCCACTGGACATGCCATGTGTGTGCCTCCCCCATAAATGAATGAATGAATGAATAAAGAAAGAAATGGTCAGTTTGAGATGAGCCTGAGCCCAGATATGATGCCTCAATGTGATCAATATCCCTTTGTTTTGAAAGAATAAAATAAGTCGCTCACGAGAACACAGCTGTTCACGATAAGGAATATTAAATCCCTGAATTCAAGTTAGCTGGAATGTTTGAGCCCAAGTCTGTTCTTGCCCACCTGCTGTTCTGACAGTGGGAGGGAACTCTGGCAGGGGAGGGACTGAGGTCCCCCAGAGGACTCTCCCTTGGTGGTACATCTCCAATCTTGCTTCCTGAAAAACAGATTCTCTCTGTGCAAAACAAAGCTAACAACATCCTGAATTCCTGTTTGTCCCTTCAGACCTCTCTATTCATCCTCCCAATGGGTAGTGATACCTCTTTCTGAAGAGTTTTCCTACTCTCTCAGACATGGGTCCAAGGAAACCACAATGACTTGGGGTTGCTCAAAAACAAGCATAGCGAGTCTTGGTTTTACCTCATCTATATATTTTTTTTCCACTGACTTCTTACATCCCACTTGGCACACGGGGCTTGTTCCCTGCTGCCCGGAACATCCTTCTCATGTTTCCCTTTAGGCGTGTGTCCATTCTTCATAAAGCCTTTTCTGGTCAGGACTCCTGCAGAGTACACACACACACCCCTCACTCTGTACACTGAGTGGTGCTGGGCCCCTCTAGTTCTTGTGGAAATGTGTGACCTGAGGCTCTGGGCTAGAAGTCCAGGACAGCGAGGTACTCTACTTTCTTCCTTGAAGCTGTGACTGAGTTCAAAGCACGCCAGGCCTCTCTTGTCATTCTCCCCCAATTCCAAAGTGACCGCTGGACAAGTGGTACTGCCTGTCACCCTCTTTTGTCTCCAGTCCATCACCATAGCTCTGACATGTCCCCACCCCCACTAACTCCCTACCCATTTCCTTGCTCAGCACAGGTAGGAAAACATGTGCTATATAGGATCAGGAACTTTCTTTTCTTTGCCATGGTCATGAAAGAATACACTTCCTCCTCCTCCTCCTCCTCCTCCTCCTCCTCCTCCTCCTCAGGGGGAAGAACACTTAGCTTAATATCTGATTCCATAACTCATGTCTATTACCTGCATTTCGTTCTTCCTTATCCCCTACTCTTTAGCCCCTTTGTATTCTCTTCTCTACATGTAATGTTGTACCCACACATCCATATGTTATTGGCTAGATTCAGAACATGGTTTTTAATTTTTGGTGGTGGATCCATACATAAAAGTACACTCAATAGTGAAATCTCTGTAGAATCTGATGTGACGAGCCTTAGCGGCCATTCCAAATGACTATTCTAACTGTTCACATGTTGACAGAATTAGAAAGTTTTGGGGGGTCTGGTTAATTACGATGTGTGATTTTTGTTTTTCGTTTGCAATATTTTTAAATAATAATACTTAAAGTAAAAAAAAAAAAAGGTGGGGAAATATGCTAGTCAAGTTTTGTAAGGGTGCTATGAAAGGAGACACAGTGTCATGCATGACTTCTGGGACAGTTTTGCAGATGGAATGCAGGAGGCTCAACTTGATTTGTACATTTTTGCTTGCTAATTGCCGCAGCCCTGCACCAGAGGCTCACCAGAGGCTCCCCAACAGCGCTTTGATCACTGGTTGTTGAGGAGTAGGTCATAGCCACCCACCTGTGAACCGCAGCGCCACACACGCTGGAGTAAGACGCGTAGACGCCAGTCCCGTAAACGTGGTATTTGGGGTCCTGGCATCCTGCTGGACATTTCACCATGAACTCAGGATTGATGATCTTCCCAGCTTTGACATCGCAGTTGATCTGAGGCACAGCTGGGAATACAAAATGAGGTCAAAATTACCCGCCTGCAGTGTCAGCTTATAGATGAGGTGACACCATTAGGTCATAAGTATTCATTTACTTAATCTCTAAAAGTCTAATCTGAATCGACCCTGTATCCATTCCTTCCTTGTAATGAGGGTAAAGACATAGCAAGGATGTTCTCGGACCGAAAGAATGAGACATTCATTGCCTTTAACATGCTAAAACAAAAACAAAACAAAAAAAAACAAAAGTAAAGGCTGACTCCTATTCTTTAAAAAAAAAAAAACTTTTTATTTATTTACTTATTTACTTACTTAGTTATTTATTTATTATGGACACAGAAGAGGGCACCAGATCTCATTACAGATGGTTGTGAGCCAATCTGTGGTTGCTGGGAATTGAACTCAGGACCTCTGGAAGAGCAGTTGGTGCTCTTAACCTCTGAGCCATCTCTCCAGCCCCTGACTCCTATTTGTGTTTGGACAACTAATGAAAAAATAATTCTGAGAAAAGAACCACCTCCCTCCATCAAAATGTGATCTGGAATCAACGGAAGGAAGAAACTGCTGGTTCTCCAGATGCTCTGTGATTTTCCCAGGAAGCAGAAAAACTCTTAGAGGAGGCAGGAAAGATGTTCCGGGGGGAAAGACAGACAAGAGGAGCTTGGGTTGTAGAGCCAAAGGTAACTGAGGTAAGGTGGCTTGGGTAGCAAAAGGGGAGAGAGAGGTGGCTAGGTGGGGTCAGCCAGGCTGGGGGCGATTGAGCTGTTGTGTTCTGTGCCCAATGTGGGAAGACATGTCAAGTCTTTGGACGGGGGAAGTTATATTCAAAGTGACCTTTGTGCTTGGGTCCTAGAGGAGTTCTTTGGCCTAGATGTTAGACGTTGGGTTGCTATAGCACCCATCTTTCGCCTCTAACGTTGAAAAGCTGGTACTCTCTATTGAGCATCCAGGGGAGTGTATCCATTCCCGTCTCCTGCCTCTTCCTTGTCACAGCTATTGGAAGGCCTTCGGGATGGGACAGCTTGCCTGAGGACAAGGTGCAAACCACGTTTTGCTGACAAGGTCTGAAAAGGGGTTGGATGCTTCTTCTCTGCAAAGATTATTCCCACAAAAAAGGAAGGTTCTCTCAAGTCACAGCTTTGTAAACTGTGGGTTGCACAGCTCTGTGAGTTCAAGGACAGCCTGGTCTATACAGTGAGATCTCTTCTTAAAAAAAAAACCAAGAGAGGAAGAACATGAAATTAGGCGGCAGTGGAGAAAGAATATGGTAAACTTTATTTTATTTATGAGTAACTGCATGAGTGCTCATGTCTGTGTACATGTGTATATATATGCACACGTGTTTTCATATGTCTGAGGAGGTCAAAAGAGGGTACTGGATCCCTTGCAGTTGGAGTTACAGGTGACTGTGAGCCACTCAGTGTGGGTGCTGGGACCCAAACTCAGGTCCACATGATTGAGCAGCAAAGGCTCTCAGTTGCCTAACTATTGTCCAAGCAGCTGTATTGCATGTTTATATGTAGTGCTCAGTATGGATGACTGCAAAATTCAAATGTTGACCAGCTCTGCAAAGTATTGAAGATTCTCTACAGTATCAAATATTTATATAAGATTTAATTTCTTTCTTTTTTGGGTGGGGGGGAAGGGGGTGTTTTGAGACAGGGTTTCTCTGTGTAGCTTTGTGCCTTTCCTGGATCTTGCTCTGTCCAGGACCAGGCTGGCCTCGAACTCACAGATATCTGCTTGGCTCTGCCTCCCCACTGCTGGGATTAAAGGTGTGCGCCACCACCGCCCGGCAAGATTTAATTTCTTTAAATATATAAATAAACAAGCACGTCCATCTCATTAACATGCAAATTTGCTTCTGTCATTAATAAATGGTAAAGTGATGTGAATACCAAAGAATTGCTCTAAAATAATTTTATGGTTATTAGTAATTAGATTATTGATATATCTTTTTTATACACCTGTATACCCAGGAGACATGAACATTTCTGACCCCAAATCGGTTGTGAGTGGGAGTTTAAGAGTTGGTGAACGCCATTAATCCCAGCATTCAGAGGTAGAGGCAAGTCGGTCCTTATCACCGGCTTGTTCTACATAGCAACTTCCAGGTCATGGTGAGTGAGACTCAGTCACAACAAACAAACAAGCCTGTCCAGGTGATGTACAGGTAGGAACGCGTTCAGTTCTGGGTCCTGTTTTTAGAAGAGATTCCAAACATGATTCTAAAACATAAACGCAGTCCAGCACGGGCATGCTCACAGACATGCTGGAAAACACTAGGTGGGAGTCAGGATTGACAGGAAAGGGTCATTGAGCCGCTAGATGGAAGAATGCAGGGGTGAGGGGGGGTGTCCTTTGTCTCTGCTAGCAGCACTGTTGTGAGCCGTGACACCGGAGGGGGGCGCTGTACAAGTAAACTTGCCAGAGAGGTAAATTTGCCAAGAACTTTCTAGGAATCGATGCTACCCTGGTAGGAATGAGCTGTCATCCGAAGCGATGAACGGGGGCCTTTGGTGGAAGTACGCAAACAGAACGGTTGTAAGGGGGTTCTGTCGCGGGTAGGAGGTGGAATTAAACCCCTCCCAGCGCTAAGAGCCTGTGATTACACTCAGAGATCCAGGAGCTTTGCCAGGCCACCCACCCTCTGAGTTACTGAGATGCTCTCTGAGTTGTTAATGCTTTCCAGCTGTACCCCAAAGCGCCTGCTCCTCCCCCTCCTTAACCCTGATGTAACCGAACCGGGAAGTTACATTTCATTCAAGTTGGAGAGAGAATGGAACTTGAACTCCTGCCCCCACCCCCCCCCCCACCAGCTTTGCCATTCAGGGCTAGGCCAGCATGGCGCTCCTCCTGGGAGCCAGGGTAGGGCTTGATCATAGGCTTAAGCAATTTGTGGTCTACATTTAGAACGGGAGCTGCATGCTAAAAACATTTAGTTCCATCCTCCCCACCAAAGTTACTTCTTTTTAACATTTTTGTTCTGTTAAACTCTGATAACCAAAGCTGTGCTTACTATTTTGAGTCTTAGAGTATACTTTTTTTTTTTTTTTTTAAAGGCAATTTGGGGAATGAAGATGTTCATGTTGTCTTTATCCGGATGTTGCTTGGTCCCTGCATGTAACTGGGGCGCTCAACTCCCATTTCCTCCACAGATTACTCCTAAATACATGTCCTCCCTTAGACGGGAAGAAAACAGCGGACTCCTGGGTCTCGGTTATTTGAAACTGGAGATATTGAACCCTGTGGATTGGGGTTTTGTTTCGATGATACTTCAACACTCTGAGATTTGGGATCTTTTGGAAGGTTAACCAAGTCTTTCGGAGTGGAATAAGCGAAGCCAAATCTGGAAACCTATTGAATGAATACTCAGGGTATTTACACAGTGCATATTGTAGGATTTTCCATGGAATCTGTAGCTAGAAAGACAAATGGAAAAGCCCTATGGGAATACTTTGCATCAATCTAATCAAGTTTTCCTTTGAGGGACATTTTAGTTGTTATTCTTCTTTCTCTCTCTCCCCCCCCCCCTCTCTTTGGATTATCGAGACAGGGTTTCTCTGTAGTTTTGGAGTCTGTCCTAGAACTGGCTTTGTAGACCAGGCTGGCCTCGAACTCACAGAAATCCTCCTGGCTCTGCCTCCCAAGTGCTGGAATTAAAGGCGTGTGCCACTACCACCCGGCTCTCTCTCTCTCTGTCTCTCTCTCTCTCTGTCTATCTGTCTCTCTGTCTCTCTCTGTCTCTGTCTCTCTGTCTCTGTCTCTCTCTGTCTCTGTCTCTCTCTCTCTGTCTCTGTCTCTGTCTGTCTCTCTCTCTCTCTCTGTCTATCTGTCTCTCTGTCTCTCTCTCTCTGTCTCTGTCTCTGTCTCTCTCTCTCTTTCTCTCTCTCTAAATAAGCCTAGGAAATATTTCAGACACAGTATGTTGTCTGTCCCCAATCCGATGAGCAAAGTTGGGTGGCTGAAATAATTTCGTCCCAAAGGACGAGACAGATGAAGTGCAGATGCTCACACAACTTTGGAAAAACAAGGAGAGATGGCAAAGTGTGGCTAAAGGTCAAATAGTTGTTAAATTCATACAGAAAATTAAGCCAGAGAAAGTAAACTAATTAAATTTTGCAGAGGAATTGCCAAGATCATTGGAAAGTGTAGTCAGTGCCCAGCTAGGAAAAAATAAGCCATTTTGTATTTTTATGACAGCAATTCTTTGAGTATATGAAAATCATTTTTTTAAAAATATTTCTTCAAGGTATTCTCCCTGTTGCTTGTGAAGAGATCAGTTTTCTTGTAACGAATCTTAGCCATCTCTACTTGGCGCCAGATGAAATGACTTATCTTTGCTTTGTAAGTGGGTTTTACCATCACAATACACAATTTAGGTTCATCTTTATACCTTTTTACTCTCAGCTCTGGGTTTTATCCACAAAATACATGAAGCCGACTTCTTTAAAGGGAGAATCAGCGAGGCGGACCCGGGAGCATCCTGCTTGGGTGTGAGGGAACATCAGACATCCATTGAAAGCTATTTCTGCTGTTATCCCCACGAACGCACTTATAAGTTGGAGAAAGATTTCTTCCCAAGAACACTCAAAGAAAGCAAGATAAAAGCCTCCCCTATCTTGCTGGTGAGGGGAAGCCACAGAGACACAGGACAGAAGTTACTGACATCCGGGGCCTCCACAGATGCTTTTCTAGCAGAGCGGGCTGCCAGCTGGGGCCTGACTGCTTGTGTTTTCGCCTTCTCCCAGCTCCTTCTGATGGGTCCTAAGGCTACCATGCTTCCTAAAGCCACCATCATGTTCACAAGATAGCATCTCAGTGCCAGCCACGAATTCCTTCCCAGAGGCTCTAGGAATCAGTCATGGGGAAAGATGACGGTTTGCAAACCAAGTGGGTGGAGCTGCCAGGTTCCCGTAGGTCACCTGTATTATCACAGATGTCCCATTTCAGAACAGAGAACTGATGGTCTGACTTAGTATTTTAAAGTACACTTATGGTCGTAGAGGAGGAAGCCAGGCAGAGTCGTGCACATCTGTAATCCCAGCACTCAGGAGGCAGAGAGACCAGCCTGGGCTACTCAGCGAGATCCTGTCTCAAAAGCAAAACAAAAATCTTTAGAAAGAGAGAATTGTTAAGTGTTCATGCTGTGCGTGGGCCTCCTGCCTGAGCTAATATGGTGGGTTTTGGCAGGTGTGGTACCCAATAAGCCAGGTATGTGGCAGGCCAAATCAAACTGTACAGAGGCCTCTTATTTTCCTGTTCATCTTTTCCGTGATCCCAGAAAAACCACATTATTCTGGGATAAAATTCCGTGTTAATTAGGGAAAGCCTTTGTAAGCTTCTCCAAGGCTGCTAATGAGCAAGAATTACTACATAGAAGAGCTTCTGCATGAAATGTTTTCATATTAAGCTTCATTTTATTGGGCTGTGGTATTCAACTAGTTTAAAACTTATACTTTAAAGAAAATTACACAGAAAGTTATTAGTTTAATGAAATAAAAAGAACGTCAACTTGAAGACAAGCCTGTCCTTCTTGGTCCTGAACCCCAATGGATAGGTCATGTGCGTCCTTTATTTGGGGTGACTTTGAACGTTATTCTTTTTAATTTTCTTGAACGGTTTTTTGATTATGTTGAGTTTGCTCAAAACTTATCAGTAGCTTTTTGTCGCCTTTAAGAAAAGTTTAAAGATCAGTGAAAGTTTTTCATGATCCCTTTGAAAGGATCTCTGGGCTTGTCAACACTATGTTTCACTTTCCTACATGCTCACCGTCTTGAAACATGGCTCGGATCACTGCTCATAGCTGAACTCTGTTCTCCCCGCCCCATCTGATGGACCACAACGACCTTTTTCAAGATCTTAGATCGAGTTGGGTCTCCATTCATCTAGACTATAAACTTCAAGAGGACAGGAATTTTGGGGGTCTATTTTGTTCACTGATGTTCAGTGGACTATTGAATGAATGAAGCAATTCATTTGAAAATCCTGTTGTGTTTTTTTTTTTTTTCACTTCTGATTCTGCTGTTTCTCCTTATACCAACCCTGGTTCAGGACACGTTTCATGTCTGAACTGCTAATGTAACTGTGCCTACTGTTCTGGACTTTTCTGTGCTAGCCCAACCCTTTGTCCCAATCCTTTCTTCAGGAACATTGTGGTGAGACTTGGGGGAAAAAAAAAACGTAATCAGATTTTATCATTGTCCTGGTCAACAATTCTCAGAGGTTTCCTCCTGGCTTCAGACTGGTGTCCAGCCTCCTTGGCTGCAAGGGATTGAAAGATTTGATCCCCACATTTCTACTTTGTTTCTTACTGTAGTTACATGGATGGGAGAAGGTTCCAGACCGCAAAGGTCTAGGAGAAAGAAGCACCAGGGTTAAGATTTTGTTGTAGGACTAGTCTCTGTGGTTTGGAGAACATGACAAAGCTTGTGGGCTTGGAGCAAAGTGAGTGAGGAGAAGATGTCAGCAGGGACCAAAGCACACAGGAACTTCCCAAGTTCAAAGTCCTGCTATGATCAATGTGTCACCTGTGTCTTCACCAGAACTCTTTGTAGGAGTGCATAATACTCTTTTCAGTGGAAAAATTCTCTTGAAAAGCCTGCTGAACCAGTGAGGACTTACGGGGATGAGGTGTGCATTTCTGACAGGGAAGAAGGATACTACTGTGGGGTGGCTTGCAGTGTGGGCCACCATCCAAGGGCAGAACACGAGAGAGACAGAGAGGCAGGAAGAATGAGGTCCTGGAAGATCCTCCTCTATGAGGAGGAGCCCAATGTTGGCCCTTGAAAATCTATAGTAATGGGTCAGTCAGAATGCAACAGAACGTCAGTTGTAGGGGAGTTCCTTTTTGTAAGCCATAGTATAACTGTGTCATGGAGTAACAGGACAGGAAGGCCACAAGAACATAAGGACGGCTAGACAGAGACATTCTTGAGGATGTAAGCCTTCGATTCTGCAGCAGCCAATGGAAGAATTCCAGACTGTTTAAAAAAATGGGTGCAGCACTAATGTCTGAGGAATGATAGAGACCCAGCTAATATCTGATGACATCACTCTAAAACTTGGAAATTATAGCTGCTCAATGGCAAAGCTGAATCCAAACCCCAATAAATCTGAATCCAATTCCATTCTACACTCAACTGAGCTGAGATTTTTACTGTGAGTGTGCAGCATGGGAGACCCATGGTCACAAAAGAGCCATCAAGAACAATCTACATAAGAGGCATTCCGAGGAGATGTAATCGTAATGGAAATCATGAGGATGACAATTGAATAAAAAGTATATATTGTTTTTGTTTGTTTTTCTGATACAAACACTATGTATCTTCAGCTGGCCCCAACTCACTGTGTAAACTAGGCTGGCCTAGAACTCAGAGAGATCCTCCTGCCTCTGCCTCCCAAGTACTGAGATTAGAGGTGTGCGCCACCATGCTCAACAAAAAGTACTTGTATCAATTTATAAAGACATGCTCAGAGAGAGTGTATAAGATGAGTTTTCCTCATCATTGCTTCCTGCCAGGTTGGAAAAATGCCTTTCTCCACGTGAAAGGATGGACAGAAGGACAATGAGCGAGGAGTGACAGGTTATCTGTAATTGACTCATGGCAATATAGCTTTGGGGTGTTTGTCAATGTTTAGGACTCTAAAAATAATCTCCTTGAGTTGACAAACAGCCCCAGTACACATTCCTTTACATGATCCTCACAAAACCCTGAAAGACACGTCATCTCCATTATCCCAAGAACCAAGTTGACTACACATGCTTATTTATCAAGCAGGGCCTGAGTCAAGATCTGGCCCTTCCGATCCTAAAGCCAAGGTCTGTTAGTTCTACCTGGCTGTGGCCTCTTCCATAACTGAAGTTAAAACAAGCAGTTACTTCTTTTAGTCTAATCTTCCAGGGCCTTTCTGGATCCAAACATCACATACAGCTACTATCAGGTGAATGAAGGATATGTATAGTTGATATATTGTATGTACGTGTGTGTGTGTGTGTGTGTGTGTGCATGCACAGACATACACATGCTTCTGTATGCTCCCCCCAAATTCATGTAAGGCAACTCTCCAGTGCGATTTTCTTTGCACTGTTTTCCTGTTATTTCTAAGAACCGGCCACGGTAGGGCCGGTTCACTGAAAATCCGCAGGAGTGTCAGCTTTCCTTCTTGCCCACCTATCACAAGGACATCTAGACATGTAATTCACCTTTCTCATGATCTGAAGAAAGCACACTTAGCAACCTGTGTAGAGAACAACCAGCATTTGGCACCAGGAGTCTCAGAAAGGAGCATATATTGAAGATTAATTACAAGTTGCTGAATGTGAATCTGCCCAAGGAGCTACATGCCTCTTCTACAAAATCCTTCACCCAAGGAGCATTTTAGCCTCATCACTGTCCAACGCACTCAACAACCAACTCCCAGAGCAATGACTTCTTCACGCTTAAAGCCGTGTGTCTGGAAAGCATCCATCCTCTCAAGGTTGATTGCTGAAGTGTTTCCACACCTCGTGTACAAGGTATTCGGACTAACTGATTGGAGTGACTGTATAAATTAAAGGCTGCACATTTCACCCCAGGTTAAGGCCATTTCAACAGTCTCCACTGTGATGGAACTATTTCAGAATGAGGTTTTTGCACGCCCGTGGAGGACATCTTCTTCCCTTTGCTGACTATTGTCTTTGTAATATAGATTTCCTACTCAGGAACCCCTCAGGCACAGCCATCCTCTAGTCATGAAGGGGCCCTGACCCACATTCTGCTTGCACCCCCTAAACTCACCTACACTTAGAACCTACCAATGTCTCCTGACCTCACCCCACATTTGCTCTCCATGATACCAGCTCAGCTATACAGCTCCCTGACCTCCTCTGTCTGTAAAACTCTTGTTTTTCATACCTCGTTTTGGATCATCTTTTGTGAAGCCGCCATGAATCCTGTTGTAGACTCCTTATTTGTTATTTTCATGTAGTGTTTACCACATTTTATTTTACAGTGATTTTTGTTGTTCATTTATCTGTGTATTCATCTAACAATTACCTAATGAACACTAGTTATATATTCTTGCTACTATTGGCCTTTTGGGGAAGACAGACTATATTTACATAATGTGTGGTAAGACTCAGAGGGCCTATGACACATTCAAGAAACATCCAACCTCGTTTTAAGTATGTGCTGGAGGAAGGCGTTGGGACCAGGAAAGCCTTTTCTCATAGTTTGGGGGCAAGAAGGACTATTTCCATGTTGTCTAGTATAAGATTGGATGCTTGCTGAAGTCTGAGCATTCTAAATAGACAGCCAGTGATGTGCTGTGTTTTGTCAGTCATGGTGCCTGTCCCCTGGGCAATCTGTCTATCCTGAGAACTCCACTGGGGCCCTTCCATGTGTGGAAAAGTCTACTGATGAGATTTTACAACTTAAAAGCTATTCTGCCTCCAGCACAGACGCTCTGCCAAGTAGAGATTGTTCTAGAGCCTTTGGTGGCCATGATTTATGTGGACACATAAGATGGGTTTATTATAGTAAGGGCTGTAATGCTTATGAGTTGAAAAGTAGGCTTGTTTCTGTTGCATAGCCTACACATAAATGCAGTTAGCATCACAGTCTACAACCACTCTGTCTTTATGTATGGCCTTCAACAGTCAAGAGGAATGGAGCTGCATTTGGGCAATTTGTTAGAAACTGCTTGAGCACGCTTATACTGACTGAACCTACCAGGGAGGTGCCTCTGGGGAGGGTTAGATTTATAGCTTCAAAATGTACCAAGAAAATGAGAGCCTTGGAAAAAGTCACCTCTAAGAATGAAGTGTTAAAACTCCCATTAGTACAGCAAGGTAAACTTTACCTTGGACTGCATACAGAACGTTAATTTATTACATCACCAACATGCTAATTCTCTCTCTATGTCATTTTTCCTTTGTAGTATTCTAAGACAGCGGCCAAGCTTTTGTATGCTCTTACCTCTGGAGTACAAGGTTGCCGCATAGGGGACAGAGTGGCCCAACGACCCTTCTTCTGTGCTTTGGGAATTATTATCTCTAAATCTCCCTTTCTTGAAGGAATTGATTTCTTTCTCCTCAAAGGCAATGAAGAGAAAACAACAAACAAAACAAAACAAAACAATGCTCCCAGGCTGGGTGAATTGGAGTGGGTCAATAGGTTCTCATGAGGAAAATGTTCCTACCTTCTAGCAGCTTTTGGGTGAGCGTAGTCTCAGAGCAGCACCCAGTGTGATATCTCCTAAGGAGAGGCCTGAAGCACAAAGTTTCCCCATCTCTGCCAAGATTTGGTGTTTAGGAAACCACGGAGCCACCCATCTTCCATGGAAGACAGGCTTGGGTTCTAAAACACTTCTACCATATCTCCGAATCTTCCAAATGGCACCCAAATGTAATAGGGGCTGCAGCAGTGGAGTGGCGGGGGTAGGGATGGGGGGAGCCACTATAAACAAGGAATTTGAATTTCCAGCCCTCTCTCTACCCACAGTGAGTGCCAGTTTGGAGTCAGCCCTGATTTAATTTAGAAATTCAAGTCATAAGCCAAACTCAGTAGGATTTAAAAAAAATAGACCAAATGTGCCTATTCATACAAAAGCAAAGCATTGGCTTGGAATGAATGGTCACCTGTCAATCTGTCTTAAAGGTGGGTCTGTGAGATGGCTGTTGCTTACTCCATCTCTGCTTCTCTCTGCAGAGCCTTCCTATCAGGTGTATCTTCAACACATGCTTAGTATCATGTTCTAAATCCAAAGGGTCCCCAGAGAAGCTCAGTCAGATCCATGAGGACAGCTGGAGACCAGGGGCTAACCAAAGAGATGAAAGGAGGGTAAAGAGGGTGAGAAGACAAAGAAATGGAAAGTCAGGGGTGGTAGAGAAGGAGATGAGCTCCCTGCCAAAGACAGTGTCAACCCTGTGGGTAGGCAGCATAGATGCATACACCAGTGTGCCGGCAAATCTCAGGCCAAACCAAAGGAACCAACACCGGCTCTTCCCCTTCCTGTGCCTTGCCTACATCTCTTCGACCTTCCTACTTGGTCAGCTCCTCCATCCCTCTTACCTACTGCCAAGTAACTCGTCCCTCCGTTCCTGCTTCCTCCTGCCATGCCTCACTCCACCTAGCTAGAGTTCAAAGGCTGGCTTGCCTGACTAGTGGCAGTCCTCAGGACTTGAGTCTCGGGAGTCTAGGATAGCATTTGATGTGCCGGAAAGATCTGAAAATTGTCAGATGAGCAACACTAACCAATTGTCTCCCCGTCACTACTTCAACTCTGAGGGTTGTGAAGACTTTTTGATCTTAAAAAAAAAAAAATCACTGGTGGAGCATGAAAGCTTCCAGAAGAGCAGAGGAAGAGAGGGAACTATAGAGGATCTATCTAGATGGTCTCACATTCAGGTCTACAGCCGGCATCGGCCTTGTCTCAGTCTTTCATCCACTGATTCTCAGTGTTATGAAGCATGTCAGAATCCCCTGCTCATCAGACCACGCACCGATGGCTGGAGTTCCCCTGCAGTTTCTGATTCAGTAACAAAAGGTTTCAGTTGGTGCTGATATTGCTGGTCTGGGAACTTTGAGAATCACATCTGCTTTCCCACTGGGCCCTACTTGGTTTGTTCAAAACCTTGCTTTTATCACCTTACATTTAAAATCCAAGAAGCTCCTATAAGATAGATTCTGAGATCTCAAACATAAATGTAAGGTGGTCAAGGTGTCTTTGTTTAGTGACAAGGAGGGTGGCCTCTACCTTCCTTCTCTTTGAGAGTATGTTTTCTTGGCTATTACAGCTCGGTAAAATTGGTCATTGTAGGTCAACTCTTGCTCTGTATTTCAGCCAAGGGGAAAGGCTGTCATTCTGAATTCATGAATCAAGACCTCCTTAGGTACTGGGACCCTTCAACACCTCTAGAACAAGCTCTACATAGAACTACACAGAAGACAGGCACAGTTGCATCTATTAACCTCTCCAAGAGATGTGAGAACATGGAGCTGTCTTCTACTCCACCATCTGTATCCATGTAAATTCTGTCCGGGCTTTGTAGATACATCCATGCTGCCCGCCCATGTGCATGGGACATGTCATAACACAGCTAACCAGCTGTGTTCTGTCTTCTTTCTTCATATTCTGGTATTAAAGGTTATTATAGTGGTTGGCAGGGCTAACTTGCCCGCTCTTGTCTCCTCTGAGAACAACACTGCCCTGGTAAGGTCAGACCTCCAGCCAGCTTAAATGGATGTAATTCAATTCTCTCTCCCAGGGTGAGATCGGGAGAGGGGTATGAGGGAGATGTAGATGTATAGAGACAGGCAGAGGTGTTGGCTCTTTGATTGGGTTCTTGTGGCCTTTGCATCTGGGCACCAGTCCCGGGGAGCTCCAGCTGTGCTTCCTACCTTGGTTTCTGTGAATTACTCCAGGTCCCATCCAAATCCTCTTTTCTACTTAAACAAATTGAGCTTGGATTTCTGCTAATTGCAAACAAAACAACCTGTGCTGAGATACTCCCCATTGCCTCATGATGAAGTCCAGATTCCCACACAGCAGTGAAACCCTTCACTGTACGGTGCAGCTAACTCTCCACCATTCACCCCAACACCTTCACCTCATTCTGTATCTTCCAGCCAAATTGAAACTTTTGCTTTCAATTTTTTTTGGGGGTGATTAGGACAGAGTCTTGTTTTGTAGACCAGGTTAGCACTGAACTCATGATCCTTCTGCCTCCGTTTCCCAAAGGGCTGGGATTGTAGGCATGCACTGCCATGCCTGGCCAACTTTGTAAGCTTTTTCAAGTCTTCAGGCCTTGAGCTCGTTCCCCGACCCTCATCCATTTGTTTGTGATGCCAACCCTCTTCTGCTTCATCAGAGTAGGCACACCATTCCTCCACACCCAGTCTGTTCCTTCATTGTCTCATAGCATGCTACTCCTTGACCTGTGATAGACTTGTGTATTGCTCATCTTCTTGACTCTGTGTGAGCTCTGTGAAGGTCAAAGTGCGTTTTGATTCCAGTTGCATCTGGGTGTCTAGTAAATCCTGGCTGAATGCATGAATGCTGTGCCTTCCCTGCCACAAGTTACCTAGCCCAGCTGCAGACAGCAACTGGAAAAATGGAAATGACTCTGGCCTCAAGCTAGAGACGACAATTTGCAAATACTCCTGAGGTCAAGAATCAGATCTGTCCCTGGCTTGGGAATATTCTATTACACTCCTTGCATCTTTTCCCTCCCTTATTTAATGATTGTGCTAGAGTTCTAATTAGAGAAAAGACTTCAGGCATTTATTGATTCAAATGTGCTGCCTCACAAGGGAGATTTTTTGAGAGCAAAACTAGAATTTAGCATATCAGAAATTCAATCCATCTGAGATCTCTCCAAGGGGTTTGCCCTGGGGTTACTTTAACACAGACTTTCATAGTCACTGAGACCTGTTGTCATGGCAATCACGGAACCTTTCATGATTTTTGTATCAGAGTTAATGAAGATACCGGAAACAGCCCAAAGGAATCCATACTTGGGTGTGCATTTGTCTCCATATTAGCCCAATCACTGATTGGAACACATATCTGTCCCAGTACTGTTCCTCGTGGCTCTCGGTCCCGACAGGGATAAATAAACAACTGATTTTTTTTTTTTTTTTAGTATTTCAGCCTAAGAGTCCATGGATGACTGCCCCTTTGGTCTCATTTTAGCAGGAAATCCCACATGGTAGCTTTTAAGAAAATGAAGAAAAAGGGGGTGGCTATGGAAAGCAAATTTCTCTCTTTTATTTCAAATTATACACGTTACTGATTTCAACACACTTAAATTTAATGCCAGTAAAGAAAGCCTTTGCTGTGGAAAGCACAGAACACTGACTTTGTCTAAAGCCTCTATTTTACGGTCCCCGATAAACCTCCTTCATGCCTTCACTTCTGGATCTAGAAATCCCAGCACACTCACAGTCCACTGTTTCCCATCAGTGTCCTGTTTGGCTGGCTAGTTCCCATCATACGCTCTGTCCTTCTTCCCCAGTGAGAGAAGCCCCGACTTTGATGAAGCATGCACGTGCTGACAATCCAGACCTTTCCTTCACAATGTTTGTCACTGACCCAAATGGCACTTAAGTAGAGGTGTTATATTTAACTTTCTGGATATTTTTTTTTTTAGGGGAATTCATATGTACCCTTTTTCATTCTTTCTTGTTGGTTGGAAAGAATGGAGGTGAGGCGGCCATTTTGGACGGTTAGGAGCTTCTGAAAGTCGGGAGCTTACATTAAATTACAGCTTGATTTTGCTTAAGTGAGAGAGACTTTGGTCTCATGTAAGTGGTCATGGTTTTGGATTATTATTATTATTATTATTATTATTATTATTATTATTATTATGTCAGCTGATCTTAATTGATATACCCCAAAGTGAAATTTGTTTTTCCTTTCTATTGTTTGAGTGTGATATCTCGACCAGGTGTCTCTGTGATTTACCTCCTGAACGCAGAGCTTCAGTGGGAATGGGAAATGTCCCAATGCTCCTGCCTGGCAACCTGCTGAGTTTCTCCAGATACAGTCAGAGTCCTGATTTTCAGCACAGCATAGAATCTCAGGAGGAGTCAATAGGAAGCAAAGCTGGGCGTTGTTAAGAAGACAGTGCATACCCAAGGGGTAGGTAAGCTTCCTCAAGACAGAGTCCCTCTTACCTGCCTTAAAAGTAGCTATTTGTAGGCATGGTCCTCTGTCTTTTGAAGTTAGATTGTTTAAAATATGTAATTTACAAACAAGTACAAAGATTTAGCAAAGCCTAAAAGTTAAGTAAAGAAACCAGGAATTTGTTTACTTGTTTCTCTTATCTTCAAGAATTTCCTTTTGCAAATGAAACCGTATGGATTGTTGAGGGTGGTACGTGGGATGTACTGTTCAGGTTTATGGATGAGAGAGGGTTGCTTATAGGACTCAACTCAAAGGTCCTGCAAGTTTTAGCCTTAAGCAGGGTTCATTAGCTGCTTAAATACTTGTTTGAAATTTTTTTTGAAAAAAGGAGCGTTGTACTTCTGTAAGCAATTCATCTGTCACCCCACCCACACTCTCCCCACCAGTGAAGAAGGTTTATTTTGGTTTACAGTTGAGAGTGTACAGGCCATAACAGGGAGACAGGAGTGTGAGGTGGCTGGTTATATTGTGTCTATAGTCAAAAAGCTGAGAACAGACAGGCTGTGGTGCCAGATTATATCTGTATCTGTATGTATGTATGTATGTATGTATGTATGTATGTATGTATGTATGTATCATCTATCTATCTAAAACAAAACACTCAAGGCTCCCCACAAGTGATTCACTTTCCCTGAGAGGCCCTATAAAATAGCACCAACACTGAGTACAAAATATTCAAACATGCCAGCCTATGGGAGATATTTCACATTCAACTCAAAACGTTCTGTCCCTTGGCCCCCTACACTCATGGCCATCTCATAACACAGACTATATTTATTCCAAATTTAAAAGCCCTTATAGCCTTTAATAGTTCCAACAAATGCCCAACAGCCCAGTAATTTCTGGGACCCAAGGTCATTTCTTAACTGCACACTATTGTAAAATCAAACTCAAGTTATACGCTTTGAACATACAATGGCTCAGAGTAAGCATTCCTGTTCCCAAAGTGGGGAATGCAGGAGACATGAGGGAATGATAGGACCAAATTCTGCAATTCCACGTTGGGTCTCTAGGACTAGGGATGGAATCACCTGAGCCCCCAAGTGCTTTGGGGGCCTCTCTCCTAAGGTTCTGCTTCCTGCAGCACACGGAACCTCTCTTTGGGCCAACTCTACTCCACGCTTGCAGATGTTCCATGATTTTGGGATTGCCAACATCCTAGGGTCTTCGCTGCAACTCGGGCATCACATGCCAATTTCACGTGATGGCTTTTGAGGGCTGTCCCTTGGGACTCCAACCCAGCCACACGTTGCCTGTCTCTAGGAACGTCCTTGGTACAACTTTCACGCTGCCACCACTTGTATTTTGCTTCCCTGCAAAACCAGCACCCTGGGAACAATGCTGCTGAATTCTACGGCCAGCTCCAGATGTCATCCAGCCATCTCTGTCACAGCTGTGGTGGCCTTTGTGTGCCTTGGTGGCTCAATTTGAGAAAACGCTTTCCTAGGAGCTGGAGCAGGGGAGCCTTTCAGAGACATTCTCTGTTTGTTTATTTATTTATTTGTTTGTTTATTCATTTTTTTTTTTGACAGGGTTTCTCTGTGTAGTTTTGGTGCCTTTTCTGGAACTCACTCTGTAGCCCAGGCTGGCCTCGAACTCACAGAGATCTGCCTACCTCTGCCTCTTGAGTGTTGGGATTAAAGGCGTGCGCCACCACCGCCAAGCTACATTCTCAGTTTAGGTGGAGTCTTTTCAGATGAATTTTCATTTTCCCAAGCTGAAGACTTTGTCGAGTGGGGTCTTGCCATCGGGATACCTTTCCTGTGGCCCCAGTGCAGAGCAGGTTTCTGTTTCTCTCTTAACAATTACAGCTGCATACCCGCAACTTCTGATTCACTCAGGCGCCTCTTCTTGCCAAACGGCACAGTTTCCAGGTTCTTCTGTTTCTTGCTCACGAGAGTCAGGGTCAGAGCAGTGAGCAGTAACCCCAATACCGCCTGGATACTGTCTGTCTCGAAATTTCTCCAGCCTAAGCAAACCGGTTTCATCACTTTCAAATCTGGTCTCACTCAAGTTCTTGGAATGCACGAATGACCTCTAAGTCTGTTCTCCATTGAGTATCTTAACTGAAACCCTGAGAGTTGAGTCTCCACTGTGCATATTTCTCTCAGCATTGCGTTCTTGCAGACACCCATCAGAATGGTCTGTGACGTTCTGCTTACAGCATGACAGTGCTTCTCCGGCTCGCGGCACCAAACTCTTCAGCATTCCGTCTACAAACCAGCTCTAAAGACCTATAGACTGCAAGCTCAGGTTTATCAAAGCAATGGCGGTAGGCAGGTAAGGAGGCTGACCACACTGCATCCACACACCACAGGATGCAAGATTCTGTTGGCAATCATTGGTGGCACACGCCTTTAATCCCAGCACTCGGGAGGCAGAGGCAGGTGGATCTCTGTGAGTTTGAGGCCAGCCTGGTCTACAGAGGGAGATCCAGGACAGCCAGGGCTGCACAGAGAAACCCTGTCTCAAAAAACTAAAAAGAAAAGAAAAAAGAAAGAAATGTAAACCCGATCAGTGTTGGGTGTGAGTGTCAGGGACTCTTCCTTTTTCCTGTCTCCTTAATTTCCCCCTGGTCTTTCTGTCTCTCGCAGGCATGCTGGGAGACAGGAAGCTTTCATGGACTTTTACACCAGCCATACTGAATCTTCTGCCACGGGGAATTGAGACACCAGCCATAGAAAGTCAGAGTTGTGTGGTTCTATGTGTGAATTTTGAGTTTCCCTATTGCAGTGGAACCACATTTGTTTTACAAAATCAGGATGTATAACAATTTTGGGGGGGGGGGGTGGGGAATGAGGCAAAGAATGAATAAGACACATCTCCATTTAAATGTAAAGCAACTGACGCAGAAACAAAAACCCTGGCCAAGACCCGTATTGCCATTCACAGCCTCCAATGCAGTGGTTTTCAACCTATGGGTCACTTTGGGGGTTGAACGACCGTTTCTCAGGGGTCACATGTCAGATAGCCTGCCTATCAGATATTTACATTATGATTCACAACACTAGCAAAATTACACTTATGAAATAGCAATGAAATAATTTTATGGTTGGGGGTCACCACAGCATGAGGAACTGTATTCAAGGGTCTCAGTGTTAGGAAGGTTGAGGACCACTGCTCTGACGTAAGCAGGACCACCCTCCACACGGGGCACGCAGCCTTGTGCCAGAAAGGGATTTTGATTTCACTTACCAAATTTGGGCCTTTTAATCTTCTTTGCCATTTCTTTATTTGAATGTATTCCAGTTACCAGCAAAACTAGACGAGGAAAATAAGAACAAAATGAACCTAATTAATATCATTTCCCCTAAACCCTGTTTTCTTCATGGCCTCCCACATTTGCAATGGTTATCCACGAGGCATTTTTACTGATGAAATGAATCGGGAGCGAGAGGTCCAGTTTGTAGAGTGTCTCATCTCTGCTGAAAGACTATTTTGGAAAACCACCTTGGTGTCTGCCATGTCTGTTACCTTTTCATTTCAACACAGCAGGTCTGCAGCTCCTTTTTCAAAGGAGGGCGTCTGGGCCTGGTCCCTGAAATGAAAGCTGGGTGTAGGATGAACAACCACCCTTTGCTTGTGACCTTTCCTCAGTTCCACAATGGGCTTCCAAGTGTCCAATTTGCCAATAAGGACTACACACGCAGAGCAGAGCATGTGAGTAAATGCATTTGTGTGTGTGCACACACGCACGTGTGCACATATGCATTCCTGTGCATGTGTGTAAGTGTGTTTGTGTGTGTCTGAGAGTGTGCATGCATCTTGAGTGTGTGTGTGTGTGTGTGTGTGTGTGTGTGTGTGTATGCATTTGTGTGTGCGTGAATGTTTGTGTGTGTGTGAGTGTGTAAGAATGACTGCAGGGAGGCTGAAAGGAGGATGTCTATAAACAGCCTTAGCAGAGGCTATGTTGAAAGGAAGATCTGGGGGAAGGGCCGGGGAGAAGGAGAGACTGTCCGAGAGTCTGAGGATCGACCCCTGGTGTGGCAGTCTAGCAGCCCTGGTCCTGTACTTGCCTCAGAACCAGAACCAGAGCCTCAAACAGCAGCATCTCCACACTGCCTGCTTTATAGATTCAATAACTGGTGAAGCAGGGCCCAAATAACTTAAATTCACATCTCCTGGCTCTTTTTCAAGTACATAGAATACGCCTGAGCCTTCTGCTTTAAAAAATAATGTTGGCTTTTTCTTATTGCAAAAGTGATTCATGATCCTTCTAGAAAAATGCAAAAAGCAGTACAGAAAATATGGATGAACACAGAAATTTGCTCTTTTGCGTGCATTTTTGCATACATTTATATAGGTACTTTAAACATTTGATCATGTTCATGCCATGTGCAGTGCTTTATAACTTATTTCAACATATATATATATATATATATATGCACAAACCATGAACACATGCATATACATATATTTTTCTTGTCATTAAATGTTCTTCCCACGATCATTTTAACTGCCCCCAAAGTATTGCATTATATGCATGTATTGCAATTTAACTGATCCTCCATTTCATGTAAATAGCTTCATCTTTGCGTTGATCTGTCATTATTTCCTTAAAATAAATTTCTAAATAGAGTTTTGTTTGAAATCTACATCCACTTAAAATTTTGATAGATGCTACAACAGTTTTTTATAAACAATGTATGGAAACCCCCTCTTCTTCATTCCTACACCAAGTCCACTTAGTGTTGTAACCAGAAATGCAGTCCTTTGCTTTCAAAAGTGCTCTTAAGTACTCCATGCTTCTTCCTTCACCAGGCATCCCTCTGATTCACCAGGCACCTCTCCATCTCACCAAGCATCCTTCCATTTCACCAGACATCCCTCCATCTCACCAGGCATCCCTCTGACTCACCAGGCATCCCTCCATCTCACCAGGCATCCCCCTGACTCACCAGGCATCCCTCCATCTCACCAGACATCCCTCCATCTCACCAGGCATCCCTCCATCTCACCAGGCATCCCTCCATCTCACCAGGCATCCCTCCATCTCACCAGGCATCCCTCCATCTCACCAGGCATCCCTCCATCTCACCAGGCATCCCCCTGACTCACCAGGCATCCCTCCATCTCACCAGACATCCCTCCATCTCACCAGGCATCCCTCCATCTCACCAGGCATCCCTCCATCTCACCAGGCATCCCTCCATCTCACCAGGCATCCCTCTGACTCACCAGGCATCCCTCCATCTCACCAGGCATCCCTCCATCTCACCAGGCATCCCTCTGACTCACCAGGCATCCCTCCATCTCACCAGGCATCCCTCCATCTCACCAGGCATCCCTCCATCTCACCAGGCATCCCTCCATCTCACCAGGCATCCCTCTGACTCACCAGCCATCCCTCCATCTCACCAGGCATCCCTCCATCTCACCAGGTACCCTTCCATCTCACCAGGCATCCTTCTGACTCACCAGGCATCCTTCTGACTCACCAGGCATCTCTCCATCTCACCAGCCATCCCTCCATCTCACCAGGCATCCCTCCATCTCACCAGGCATCCCTCCATCTCACCAGGCATTCCCCCCATTTCACCCACTCCAGGGAGGCATACTTTTAGCCCACCTTCACTATAACTATGTTTGGAAACAACTTGCTTTCTGGATAGAGCTGGGGCTCTGGAGGTAAGCATGGGAAAACAGAGCTATCTAAATAAGCACTTGGATCCCAACTGGGGACACACACCTGTAATATTAGCACTCAGGAGGCTGAGGCTGGAGGGTCACAAGTTCAAGGCTACATAGTGAGGCTCTGTCTAAAAAGCACAAGACAACTGATCTCTCTCTCTCTCTCTCCCTCACTGCCTCCCTCCCTCTTCCTCTCCGTCTCCCTTTCTCTCCTCTCAACAGATATATTCAATTTAGGTACAAGTGGACTCTTAAATTGGCAGCTAGTTTTGAAGGAAAAGGTATCAACATCACTAAGGCTTGGAGGAAATTATAAGGTCTCTGCTACAGAATGGCTGTGCCCCCTTAAAACTATTATGTTGCATCTTAACCCTTAAGGGGATGGTATTAACAGCAGAGCCTTTGGTGCGGGGGATGAAGATGAAGGTAGCCCTGTCATGAATGGAATTAATGGGGCTGCAGGGATGGTTCCATGGGTAAAACACCTAAATTCTAATCCACAGAAACCAAGAAAAGCTAGACACAGTAACTTAAATCTGCAGTCCCATGTCCCCTTGTTGCTATTATGGGGAGATGGGAGGAGAAAGGAGATTCTCCCAGAAGCTCCATGTCCAGCTAGTCTGGGCTATGTAATAGCAAGCAACAAAGAGACCCTGCCTCCAGCAAGGTGGGAGACACCTATCTTCAAAATTGTCCCTGGAGCTCTACACATGCATTGTGGTATGTCTGCACCCTCTCACACGCAAGTCATACATACACACATGTATAGTACACACAAGAAAGAAAAGAATGGAATTAGGGCCTTTCCAAAAGAAGTCTCAGAAAGCTATTTTGTCCTGCCTATCATGTAAAGGGGCATCAACTGTTGGTCTCTCTATCTTGGCCTTCTAGTCTCCAGAAACTTGACAGATAGGTTTCAGTTTTTGTAAGCTATCGTTTTGTGACAGTTGGCTACAGCAGCCTAAACACACTAAGACACTGGTCACCTGTGCCATTAATACAGCTACCGTGTTAACCTGTTTTGGGCTCTTATCATTAGTTGAGGTGTGGGCCTGATCGGCCAGACAGAAACAAACTCATGAAGGAGAACTGAGAGAGAGCAGAAAATGCAGCTGAGAAGCATGAAGGCTAACATTTTTGAGGTGTTATTTACTTCTGGGGTTAGGGTGTGTGCGAGTTTCCTGGAGGTCTGTTATTTATAGTGGCCTCTGGGTCATTTAGTTCTGTATAAAGACCACTCTTTCATCTTCTGTGCAGAAATAAACAGCCAGAATCTGGGAATATTTTGTAAAAGATGTACTAAGCATGTAAATAAATAGATAAACAAATAAGCGAACAAATAAATAGTGAAATTGAAGGCATAAATGGTAAATAAATTTGAGTGTCACTTCTCGGGAAAGCTAAATACTACCCATGCGGGTGTGTAGGTCATTGGGAAGTCTTTATGAGTCTTGGTGTCATTAGGACCATAAATATTTCAGTAAGACCACCCCAATACTTGTTTAGTCACCCAAGACCCTCCAAGATGAGTGAGCCCATGCATGGCTGTTTCAGTTTACCAACAGAGGGTAACAAGGTTATTATTGTCCAATGCACAAGCCTTCTCCTGCCTTCCCCTCAGCATATGGGCTTGTTAATTAAAGCACCCTAGAATCCCAACCTCCAGAGAGGAGGGCTGTTCAGCACAGCCTGCACATGCCCTTGTTTCCAGGGGCAAGTTTTCCTTTCCCATTTGCAAGCTATCTCTTGCTATGTTTTATAAAGTGCACTGGGAGGCTGGGGAGATGGCTCAGGGCATAAAGTGCTGGTTGCATAAGCATGCAGACCAAAGTTTGGGTCTTGAGCATCCATGTAAATGTATAGGGGTTTGTATCTCTAGCACCAGCACTTGGGTTGGAGGCAGAGACAGAAAGATCTCTGAAGCGCATTGGCCAGTGCCTAGCCAATCACCGAGCTCCAAGTTCAGTGACATACCCTGTCTCAAAAAATAGGTGGAGGTCTATAGAGGGATGACTTTGGCAATGCCCTCCGACATCCACACATGCACATGCAGGCTCATCAGCACACACGCTTGCATATGTATCATCGTGAACATGTATCACTCCTTCCACTCACAAACAAAAAGAAATCAACATTGAACTTGGGTGGGAGGCAAATAAGTCTAACGTTCATTTATTTCCCTAGAATGCCTCGCGGAGCACTAAGAGAGAAGGCTGACCCCATGCCTATGTAAAGAAGCAAACAAATCTGCAAGCCAAGTCTTTTCAAATAATTTTATTTACCTACCCACTGAGACGATTCCTGTCTGCAAACCTGGAGGGAACTGAGGCAAGCATGCTCTAAAGCAACCACGAAGCGATGCCCCTTAGTGTTCTGTTGTTGAAAACCCTACACTTTTTCATCATCCTTTTAGTAGCTCTTGAAATCTCAAGGAAATTAAATATTAAAATTATGTTTTCTCATTAAGACGTTCTGCTACTTCTTCCTCTCCGGTGTGATAGCAAACTAACCCAAATTAAGGCATCTGAGGTATAACTGTTTCTAAGTTCAATTTAAAAACAAAATGATCGTACAGATAATTCATAAATAAAACACAAAAGGCTAAGCTCGAAAAAACATGGAATTTCATTAACGATTTAAAGTTCAGGCTTAAAAGACAGTGAGAGGTTGCTTTTCTGTGTTATGTCCTTGTGTACAGAACACAAAATTACACTTAATCCTGGAAGGGAATTGGGGCTAGTGAATTTCTGGGCTCTGTTGGTGCAGGCGGAGCCATATAGGAAAGCTATTTGATAATAGGTTTCAAGAGCCTCAGAAATTATCTTCTCTGACATAGATACTACCCTCTTGGGAATAGATCTCAAGTTATAATCTTTGATATAGACAGAGATTTATGTAAAGATTCTCATTAGAGCATTTCTAATGGCAATCTGGAAAGAATAGAACGTTGGAAAAGTCCCAACAATCGGGGATGTGTAAGCATTTGTTACAAATGGTGTGTAGAAGGTGACTAAATTAGCTGTGAAGTGCTCAGCTCGAATGTGAACAATGATTTTGACAGTTAAAATAGAAGCAGAGGGGGAAAAAAGACCTGGAACAATATGCCAAAATGTTAATAATGATGAAATCATGATTTATACATTCTGTGTTCTACATTTCTCCCTACTGCATCATATCACTTATACACAAAACATAAATTTCATAGTGCAAATGTTTCTTTTACAATTAAAAACAGACTTTATCATTAAATTATTTTTAATTTGGTCATATTAAAGTCATTTGGACTTATAACAAAAGTTCACTCTAAAGCTATTGGCATGATTAATCTGTGTTTGTGTTTTCTAGTAAGTAATGAATTATAATCTAATTTCAAGGGAAGACGTAAAATGTCAGGACAGCTCATCAGTAAGCAAGTCAGTAAGCACTTAGGTGCCTGGAACTTTCACAGAATGCTTCATTTTTTATACAGAAATGGCTCTTTTTTTTTTTTTTTTTTTCATAGAAATTTCTTGTTAGATCTTTGAGGCTCCCAGTCCACAGGCACAGTTGGTGTCCACACCACCTTCCTGAAACCTTATCTATAAAGCAGAGCATCTTAAAGTCATTCAAGATCCCTAGTGTTTTAACTTGGGATGTATGTACTCATTGGAACCTTGGGCATCAGAAAAATCAGAGTCTCACAGCAAACACAGCACTTTATTTCCTATAATCCTGTGAAATATCAACGTAGGCTTCAAGTCATAGAATAGCAAACCTTCAGGGGACCTTTGGGATTTATCCCCTGCCCTTCATTTTAGGGACTGAAATCCTGGTCGAAGCTAACACCTTGGTTAAATCTGAAGCTGGAACCAGAAAGCAGGTTTGGTAATAAGAGCCTTTTTACTTCACTTATATCCCCTTGGTAGAAGTAATGGCTCCACTGTGACCCCCAAGACACTGAGAGGCATAGAGTTCTCTGATACACTTAGGGATCTCTAAAAGAAACATGTGGGGCTAAAGAGATGGCTCAGTGGTTAAAGGCACATACTGCTCTTCTCGAGGACCTAAGTTCGATTCTATGCACCCACATCAGGCAGCTTACAACCACCTGTAACCGCAGCTCCAGGGGAACCTAGCACCTCTGTGGGTACTCGAATTCACGTGCATATACCTCCACAAAGACCCCCCCACACACACACACAATATACATAATTAAAATAATGAAAATAAATCTTAGAAAAGGAACATGTCAACGCTGACACACATTAAGTGGTGTTAATTTAGGGAGTTTGGCAGTGTTGTTGAAGGGCTCTGTTGCCCTACACATCCAGCATCCCTAGAGACAATCCTTTGCTGAATATCTGTGACATTGAATAGCTATGATACATGAGGAACATCCATGAAAGACTAAACTCCCATCTCAATGATGATTGCTTGGGGCAGAATGCCCTCAAGAGGGCAAAGATAATTCGAGAGGTAGATGGTCCCATCTCATTGAGGCTGGGTTTTGTAATGAAACTTCTTGGAGGACCAAATGGGGATGTTGAGTGTGAGAGTGAGGGCCAGCGAATTCCAAGTAAGGGAAACAGCATCTTCAAAGGTCTGGGGATGAGAAATGCCACCACCCTCCGGGAAGTTCAAGGTAAAGGCCATGGTGAGACATGGAAGCAGAGAGGACTGTATGTGCCTCATCCTCCAAGCCTAGGAAGCAAAACACTTTAAGACCCTGGGATCCAAGCTGCTGGGAAAGGAGAAGTGCGGGGGAGCTTCAGTCAAGAGAATGGCGATGAGACATGAACCTCCACAGCCAGGTGTGGTGGCTCACACCTCCAATCCCCTGAGTGGCCGTGAGACCTTGTCTCAAAGCAAAGCGAGTGAACAAAGAGGAAGAGGTTTCATGGAGACTAGCAGGGCATGGTGGAAAGTGATGGAGGACTAAGGATTTGGGTGTGGGATTCTGTCATAATACCCAGCTGAGGATGAAGTGGGAGGGGTGAGTGCTAGGAAGCCCTAGGAAATGGTTCTGACCAGGGAGCGAGGAAAGTGATGCTGAGGATGAAGACTCAGAGGAACTCAGGGGCAGTCATGTCTTTTCCTTCTTTTTCTTTTTTTCAGGAATGGAGTCATATATCATTCCCTCCTCTGGCTCTATTACATTATGACTAATAAAAGTTGTGGTATTCAACCACTGATTCAATCCAATACATCGATCTTTGTGTACTGTGTGAAACGATTAGTCATGCTAATTGGCATGTCTATCACTTCATATACCTACCTATTTTTATTTATTTATTTATTTTGTACTGTGAGAACATTTCAGATCTATTCTTCTGGTAAATTTCAAGCAAACAACACAGTTGCATGAACTAGCCACCTTGATATACATTAAGATCCCAGAACTTACCAACCTCACAGTGAATGACATCTCTTTGTGGCTTCCCCTCCGCTAGACCCTGGCACCCATCCTCTATTCCCTGTTTCTTTCACTTTTTAGGTTTTCTATGTGAGTTCACACAGCATCATTTTTCTGTCTCTCTGTCTCTGTCTCTCTCTCTGTATGTGTGTGTGTGTGTGTGTGTGTGTGTGAGTGTGTGTGTGTGTGTGTGTGTGTGTGTTGTGTGTGTGTGAGTGTGTGTGTGTTGTGTGTGAGTGTGTGTGTGTTGTGTGTGTGAGTGTGTGTCGTGTATGGTAGGGTGCACCTGCACATACCACAGGACATATGTGGGGCTCAAAGGACAATTTGTGTGAGTGGATTCTCTCCTACCAGCACATGGGGCCTGGCGATTGAGTACTATACCCACTGCAGAAGAAAGGTTCACCGACAAAGGTTGAGAGCAACTTAGGTCTATGATTATAAACATAAATATTTGGCAAGCAGTTTGACAGCATAATCATTTCACAAACTAACAGTAGTTAAGTTCCACCCTAGGGCCTATGACCTCTTCAGTCATGGACTTGAGACCAGGTTTACGGTACCAGACATGAATTCCTTCCTATGGGACAGAGCACCATTCCAATCAGAAAGAAGTTGATTACATAATAGCTGTGCTACTGTTACACCAATGTGTACATCTTGCCTTGCACGTTGGTAGTGTAATATCAGGATACCACACTGGGTAAGACCACTGGCATCTTTTCTGCCCAAGAACTTGTATAATACCTTCTGGCCAGCGTGAAGGAAGTTTCCTGGTTGGCTAGAGATTAATTTCTCTCTGTCCTGCAGCCAAAGTGTAGGGTGTGGAGACATTACCCTAACTGAAATAAGCCAGATGTAGAAAGACATCTGGGCTGGGAAGGTGGCTTAGTGGTAAAGCATTTACCACATAAGCTCCATGGCTGCAGTTCAGATTCCCACATCCCACTAAAAGCTGGGCAAGTGTGGTGCTACCCGTAACCCCGTCACTGGGGCATCAGCAACAGAGGATCATCTGGGCAAATGATTTGGGTAGATTAGCTGAATTAGGGAGCTCTGGGATCAGCAAGAGAGTCTGTCTCAATTTTAAAAAAGTAGAGAAGACTGGAGAAACAACTTAATGGGTAAAGGATCCAGCTGCCAAACCTGTGCTGGAATTCGGGCTGGCTTGACCTTGTTCAGGCCTTGTGCTGTAGCTGGAATCTTAAAGAGTCTTAGTAATAAAATCAAACCCGAGGCCAGTTATTGGGGTGAATGCTGGAGGTCAGAGAAGCAGAACAAGCCACAGCTACCTCACCTCTCCAGTTTCTCAGCTGATTCTGCTTCTTCAGACCAAAAGCCTCTGAGTCCTCATCCAGATGGATCTCAGCTGAACTGCTGCTCCAAAGCCTAAAAGCTTAACCAGCCAAATGCTTCTAGTTTCTGGTCCTCATGCCTTATATAGCTTTCTGCTCTCTACCATCACTCCCTGGGATTAAAGGCGTGTGTCACCATGCCTGGATGTTTCCAATGTGGCCTTGAACTCACAGAGATCCAGAGGGATTTCTGCCTCTGAAATGCTAGAATTAAAGGTGTGTGTGCCGCCATTTTCTGGCCTCTGTATCTAGTGGCTGTCTGTTCTCTGACCCCAGATAACTTTATTAGGGTGCACAATATTTTGGGGGAACACAATACCATACTTGTGCACATAACCAGAGCTGCTGAGAGCCCATGAGTCTAATAACCATGCCATGTCTAGAACAACAGCACTCCTTAGCACTCCTGCCCATCGTCTGGTTCTTATTTTCTCTCCACCTGCTGCTCTTCTCCTCCTCCTCCTCCTCCTCCTCCTCCTCCTCCTCCTCCTCCTCTTTTTGGTTTTTCGAGACAGGGTTTCTCTGTGTAGCTTTGGCCTTTCCTGGAACTCACTCTGTAGCCCAGGCTGGCCTCGAACTCACAGAGATCCACCTGCCTCTGCCTCCCGAGCGCTGGGATTAAAGGCGTGCAGCACCACTGCCCAGCCCTCCTCCTCTTTAATGCTCCCTTCCATCCATCAGTGCACACATGGACTGGTTCTCGCATAGCCTCTTGTGAACAGTGCAGCTGTAGACATGGAAGGGCAAATATCTTTGAATACACCGATTCTATTTCTTTGGGACATGTATCCAGAGGGAAGATTGTAAGATCACAGAGTAGTTTGGTTTTTAAATTTTTGAGGAACCTTCATACAACTTTTTATAATAAGTGCCAACATGAGTGCACTATTTTATATACTTACTGAAGGGACCAGTATTGGCTCAGGATATCCCAAGACCAACTTCTCAGTGCAAAGGAAATTTATTTACCCCAGAAGGACAAAGGCAAGGAATAAGAGGCAAAGGCAAGATATAGAGGATGAGAGGAAAGGGGAAGGGAACATGGGAGGGGGAAGGGAACAAGGGAGGGGGAAGGCCTGGGAGGGGGTTGGAGGAGGATGGACACACAGACGACAAAGGACTGCCCCTGGAGAGAGAGGAAACAGATGTAGCCTATATGCAAATGACAGTTTATAAGAGTAAAATGGGAAGCCCTGTATTAGGATGAGGAGGATGAGGTGTTTAATTCTGATTGGGCATGTTAATTAGGTGAGCTTTTGACTGGTGGACTTCAATACTTGGATAGTTAGATTTTGGTGGTCAGCCTCAGGAGGAGGAAGTGGCCAAATAAGGGAATAGTCCTTGGTGGGTAGGTTTAGGAATGTAATCGAATGGGTTTTAGTAAGACAGAGAGAATGGGAGAGAAAGGAAAGGCCTGAGAGAGCTGTGTCCCTTCACGCACCTCCGGCAGGCAAGCATTGATTGCCTCTTCTCCAGACGCCCATCAACTCATAATATCATGTCCATCTGATACAGGCCATTCTAATAGATATAAAGTGATATTTCATGATGGTTTTGATTGGTATTTCCCTGATGATCAGTGATGTTGAACTTCTTAAAAACAGATACATCTCCCTGGCGGTGGTGGCGCACACCTTTAATCCCAGCACTCGGGAGGCAGAGGCAGGTGGATCTCTGTGAGTCTGAGGCCATTCTGGTCTACAGAGTGAATTCCAGGACAGCTAGGACTGTTTGTTACACAGAGAAACTTTGTCTCAGAAAAAAAAAAAAATACACCTATATGCTAACTATTTGTGTATCTCCTTCTAAGGAATGCCTATTCTGGTCTATTTTTAAGATTAGATTATTTTCTTGCTATTTACATTTTTGGGATCCTCTATAATATTAATATTAACCTGTCATCAGGCATGCAGCTTTCAAATATTCTTCCTCATGCCACAGGCTGCCTCTGTTCTTCACTACCACTCGCTGTGCTGTGCAGACTTCATTTTAGATAACCTCATTTGTCTGTCTGCTGCCTGGGCTTTTCGGGTCATGTCCAACGAGTCTTCTCTGCCCAGGCCAACTTCAAGATGATTTTTTTTCTAGGCTTGTTTTTGGTATCTCTCCAGTGTCAAGTCTTATGGTTAAGAATTTTCTATTTTTGGTTGATTTTTAAGAATTTGATCAGAGCTAAGTATCTAATTCCATTCTTCTGCACATGAATATCATATTTTTTTTTTTTTTTTGAGCTGAGGATCGAACCCCGGGCCTTGTGCTTGCTATGCAAGCGCTCTACCACTGAGCTAAATCCCCAACCCCTGAATATCATATTTTTCCAGTGGCATATGTTTAGGAGATTATCCTCTTCCTGTTATCTTTGCTAACTGATTATAAATTCATTTCTGGGCCATCTTTACTTCTCTGTCATTCTTACTCTAGTACGTTGCTGTTTTGATTAGTGCATCCACTGCGGTTTGAATGTGAGACGTCCCTCCTAGGCTGATGCGTTCAAACGCTTGGTTCCTAGATGGTGGTGCTGTTTTGAAATGTTGTGGAACCTTTGGGTGATGGAGGCTCTCTGGAAGAAGTGAATCGCTTGAATGTGCCTTCCCTGTTTTGAGTCCAGCTTCACTTTCTGTCTACCCTCTGCTTCCGGACTGAGATCACACTGTAATTATCCCCCTCAAACCCCCTCTACCATAACTTCCCTGCTAGAACCGAGTGTAACCTTGAACTTAAGCCAAAGCAAATCCTCGGTCCTTTATGTTGCTTCGTTTCACATACTTGGTTATAGCACCAAGAAAAGCAGTTAATATAGGATCTTTGAAAAGTACATTGGAACAAGGTTTCAAAATGCTTTCAGCTTTTGTTAGTTTGGCTCAAGAGAGGAAAAATAGAAAACACCGTGTTTTGGGGCCCAAAAGATAGTTCCTTTAAAGTTACAAAGAAACAGCAATAGTTAAAGAAACCAGTGTTGCACCAAGGGCTACCAGTGTTTTCATGGGTCCAGCCATGCAGGCATTCAGAAGTCACCGAAGCCATGGTCCAAGAGGTCCTGGCTGCTGATGAATGGGCCCATGGGTTTAGCATTTTAGCATCTGTTGTCTGTGTGCACCTCATTCTATAGGCATGCAAAATGTGAGCGTTACAGGGCCATGGAGAAAAGCCTGGGAGATCAAGCAATGTGTAGACAGGTTGGATATTCTGCGGGGACCTTAGTAAGTGATACACGAAGCTTGGGAAGCGAGACAGTTCCTAGGATTTTGGAACTGCCAAGAACGCGGGATGCCAGCTAAGTAAAGTGGCAGGCACCAAGTGGAGATGCCCCACCAAAAGAAGCTATGCCAGCCACAAATGTCAAGGCCACAGCTGCAGTGGTGTCCAAAACCGTGGGAACACAGCGACCTGTGTGCACCAAGTGCTCAACGCAGAGCTACCCAGTTTCCTGTTTTTCCCCGATGTCTTCCTTTGGCCCCACCTCCTCCCCCCCATACTGCATCTGCCCATTTTAGAATGGAAATGGCTCCTCTCCATCACTATATATGTATGAATGTAACTTTCTGAGTTCACAGAGCTTCATAACTCAGAAGAGACCTTGAAGTTTGGACTTACAGTGTGGAGACTGTTAAAGCTTTGGGAACTCTTTAACTTGGATTAAATGGTTTGTATTATGAGATGACCATGAGCTTTGGAGGCAAGGGTACAATATATTTTGAATCTGAAAAGTCCCCCGTGGGCTCCTCCTTTGAACGATTGTTCCCCAGCCAGAGGAGGCTGCGGAATCTTTTCAGGGTCAGACTTAGCTGATGGAATTAAGGCATAGGTCGCAAAGGCTGGCTTTTGAAGGTTGTGTCTGGCCCCTTGTTCGGTTGCTCTGTCTGCTGCCTGCTCTACCACGACCTGCAAAGGCCACGTCACAAGTTCTAAATGAACCGAACAGCCCAGTCCCACCAGGCTTTTCCTCACAATGATACCAAGGGAACAAAATTCTATAAATTTACTGAATTTGTTTACTAGTTCTAAAGGCTTGTTGATATATGTTTTCTACATGTCATATCATTTTTTATTTTCTTCCAAATTTAATTAGTATTTTCCAATTAAATTTTAAGTGTGTGTGTGTGTGTGTGTGTGTAGGGGGTTATTGAGTGCAGGTGTCTCTGTAAGCCAGTGCCATCAGATTCCCCTGGAGCTGGAGTTACAGTGGGATGTTAGCCGCCCGATGTAGGTCCCAGGTCATCTGTAGGAACAGCACAAGCTCTTAATCATATCTCTTCAGCCCAGCGTCTTTGATTTTTTAACCTTTCCTTGCCTAATTGATCCGGCTAGGGATTTCAGCACAAGAATAGACATGTTTATCTTATTCATCATCACAGAGGAAGGACTTGGCTCTTCCATTGTGTAGTGTGGGGTTGCCATATGTGGCTTCCATTGTGTTGAGGTATCGGGGGTGTCCTTTTTCTATTTTTTTTTTTCTTTTCCTTTTTTGGTTTTTCGAGACAGGGTTTCTCTGTGTAGTTTTGGTGCCTGTCCTGGATCTCACTCTGTAGACCAGACTAGCCTAGAACTCAGAGATCTGCCTGGCTCTGCCTCCCAAGAGCTGGGATTAAAGGTGTGTGTCACCACTGCCTGGCTATTTTTCTGCTTTCTTTGTGTGAGCACCCCTTTGAGAAAAAGGGCAGGCTAAGAGAGGCAGGGAGCAGAGTAGCTAAGTCTTCCACCTTGAGTCCTTGATGCACAGGAAAAGGCAGGGTGTGAAATGCCCTTACGGTTTCTTCCATTTTGTTCTAGGAAATTCTTATTCTCACCTCCACTTTTATCTTGCCCCCTGGGAAAATTTTGTTGGCTTTTTGAATGAAGTTGTTTTGCTGGGAAGAACAATCCCACCATACTTCTGCTGGGACCAGTGTGTGGCCTCTTCTTCTCTGATTCTGTGTTTGGCCTCAATGCAGCCAGCCCTGCACTTCCTGTCTGCTGTGTTGAAACTTGACCTACCCAACAGCACCACATAGGAATCGAGGCTGCAAATCCCAATGCTCAGGTCATATCTGATGTCCAGATCAACATGTTCTTGAACCCCCAAACCAAAGTTTCCAGTATCCAAGAAGTTATTTTTCTATAACTTACTCCTGTACCTTCGGACCTTTCTCTGGGATTTCTCCTGCCTTGGCTCCACGGACTGTGCAGGGAACAGCAATCTTTTCATTTCTCCTGATGCTAAAAGACCTGACTGTGTATCTAGCTTTGGAAAATATGGCTGTCTGGCTTGTGAGCTGCTCCAACCCTTGGCTGCCCTGCTCTCCCCAACACAGGTATTGCGGCCGAGCTTGTGAATGCGAAGTTCCTGCATGGGGCTCTCCTTTCCACCTTGGCTTTGTGCCATGATGGAGAACAGGAGGTAACACACCTCCACTTCTTCAATGCTAACCACTTGTTAACCTGTAGCTCAAAATAGTAAGGTGGATGTGAAAGACCTTGTGCTCCCAAGGCGAACTAAAGCAGGCCAGGCATATGAAATAATTGAATTTATGGGGCAGCCTAGGGTAGGGAAAGCCTAATGGAGCAGAATTTCACTTGGCTCAAGCTATCCCGAATCCCTCTTCTTAACAACCTGGGACTCCCATCTACACTAAACAACACATACCCCCTGCTCTAAACAATGTGATTGCTCCTCTCAACAACCTTTGGTAACTCTCCTTTGGGGTTATTTTCCATTCATGAGTGTCCCATAACATTAGGGAGCTTAAGACAGGGGGCTGGCCCAGCCTGAACTGGTCAGTGTTGTGCACATGCAAAGTAAGGCAAACTGTGAACTCTTACAAACAATCCCCTATTTATCATCACATGCCCCTGCATAACCGGCTGTGCATATGACTAGTATCAAGTGAATTATGATAAAGCACATGCAGGTAAAGAAAAGCTTATGTGGGGCTGAAGTGATGGATCAGAGGTTGAGAGTTCACTTCCCAGGATCTGCAAAGAACATAGTCCCCTATCACTCCAGCTCTGGGGAGACTGGCTTTATTTTCTAGATTATGTGGACACCTGCATTTATGTGTGCGCACACAAACACACAAACACACAAACACACACACACACACACACACACACACACACACACACAGAGAGAAAATTAAAAAGAATAAATATTTAAAAAGAGAAAAGTGTATGTCCACTCAACTAAAACTAAACCACCCACAGAACACCCCTTAGCAACCAACTCCTTCTTCTCATGGACCCCATAAGAGGAAGCCCCGATGCCCAAGGCAGTAACCTGAGACCTTTTAGTACTTTAACTCAAGGAGGCTGCTGCTCTCTTGTAGTGTGTTTGCTCTGTACTGTCACATTGCTTCTGAATAAAATTTCTGGCCACTTTGCTTCCTACATATGCTGCCTTAATTCTTTGAGCAAGATGCTGAGAGGTTGGAAATACCCAATCCAGACCATGACCTCCTTGTAACAGTGGTCAGGTTGGATAGTTGATTCTTGGACCTTGCTCAATCAGGTGAGAACATCTTTAGTTGGGGAGAGAGCTCCTGGATGGGTACCCAGAAACCTCTTTGGGTTTCCCACTACCACATGACAGAAACAGCATATGGTGGCACTGAGGATGAGCAATGGTCTACTTATGAGAGAGGGTGACCTGAGAGACAGGTGGTTTGGTGGACACTGTCTTAACACCCGGCAAACATTTGACATGGAGCTGGGTGGTCCCTGGCTCTGTCACATCATTTACAGAAGGAACAGCGGGCTCGAAGACAGTGGTTCTCAACATGTGGGTCACAACCCCCAAGATCGACTAATGTTTTCACAAGGGTCGCATATAAGATATCCTGCATATTAATTATTTACATCATGATTCATAACAGAAGCAAAATGACAGTTATGAGGTAGCAATGAAATATTTTTTATAGCTGGAGGTCACCACAACATGAGGAACTGTATTCAAGGGTCACAGCATTAGGAAGGTTGAGAACCACTGCCCCAAGAGTAGCTGCTAACATCAACAAACTGATGGTGTCTCAGAACTAGAACCCATGTCCTCTCTCTGACTCCAGCCCAGGGCTCCTCCTACCATGATGATTTCCCTTTGCTTTCCAAACTGTGTCACCTTTTTCTCCCTCCATTGTGTCCAGGCAGACTCCCTCTGAGCAGGCGTAAACACATTCACTCTGTAGTGGGTTAAATTTCATCCCTTTCCCATGCAATTTATGCATTGATTTCTGAATTCCCAGTTTCTCCGACCATGACCTGATCTGGATATAGGTGAATGTCACAGATAACTGGTTGAATTGGATGAAGTCATACTGGGGTTCTTGACCCAATATAATTGATGTCATTACAAAAGGGGTGAAGTCAGAAACAGGTGTGCACACAGGGGATGCCGTGTGAAGATGATGGGAACCAGAGCACTGTACTCATAAACAAAGAACATTGTAGATTTTCAAAAAGCACCCAGTAGTTAGGGAAGAGGCAGGGGTGGACTTTTCCCTCAGTACCAGCTGAAGGAACCATCCTCAATGACTCACTGATTTGGGATTTCAAGTCACTAGAGCTGGAAGACAACACATTTTTTTTTTTTTTGTTCTAGGATACTCAGCTTGTGGTACAGCCCCAACAAGTTAATGCAGACTATCTACAAGGACTTTGTGCCCCTCTGTTTCAGCATGACATGCAGAGGCATGTTAGTGGGCAAAGCCTCAGACAGTGGGTTCCAACAACAGACTATCACCGCTGGGCTTAGTTCCAAATGCACCAGTGTTGTCTGGATCCCAGTAAGCATGCTGTTCCTTAAAGACATATCCAAATTATATTCTTTGGAGATAAGAGATGCCTCAAATATTTCATCTCCAAAGTATAAGATCTAATAGCCTGAATAAAACCATCATCCTAGCCGGGCGGTGGTGGCGGCACGCCTTTAATCTCAGCACTTGGGAGGCAGAGGCAGGCAGATCTTTGTGAATTCGAGGCCAGCCTGGTCTACAGTGTAAGATCCAGGAAAGGCACAAAGCTACACAGAGGAAACCCTGTCTCGAAAAAACCAAAATAAACAAACAAACAAAAACAAAAAACAAAAAACAAAAAAACCCTATCATCCTAAGAATATTTCATTTTTTTTTCTTTTTTGAGAAATTAAGAAACAGAGGGATCTTAAATTCAGAATCTTCAAACACGCCGTATCTGAAATATTTGTTGCTAAAAAACACAAAGATGTGTGTATATAGTATATATGTAATATATAGACACATATATATGATATAAATATCTGCTTTTTATGAACACACGACACACACACATACACACACACACCAGGCATCTTGAATTTGATCTATACTTAACATTCTCCCTGAAATTTCTATTATTATTTACATATTCTGTCTTGAAACCTTTCTTGGCCAGATTTAGAAAGTATCCAGATACACACAGGAAAGTACTCACCAAGCAAGACTTCAATAACAGATGCCTTCATAGTGGGAGCACTGATCCCCGTAAATATCAAAATGCCACCCTGGGGAGAGAGAAAAATATCATCAAACTTCCGCCAGGAGTTCTGAATTGGATGCCCGAAGTAGGTGGGGACATTCTGCATCATTTTGCATTGCCCCCTGGAGCCATGATTTGAAGCTTTGCTTTCCATAGGAAGACACATAGATGGAACTGGATGGCTGCACTGGTACCCAGGGAATCCATTTTCAGTTAGAAAACCCATTCTGGTTATCTGCCTCTGATTTTCTAGGGATTTGGTCTTAGAACTGACAACCAACTTCACGATTTTGAGACTGTGTCCCAACAGTCCCCCGATTTGGCCAACAGCCATATTTATGGTGTCAAGGGAACAAATTTGAAGATTACAAATATATCATCCCTTCAGTAAATATTAAGTTCCTCTAATATGGCTGCTTTGTAAGGGAGAAGGTGATAAAACTGAATTAAAAGCCAGTTCTCACTCTTCAAAGGTGCAGTTTAATAGAGGTAGAAAAATGTATGTGAACACAAATAATCATGGCATCAGAGAGCGTGAGAGAGCCTGAAGCCCTCATAAGGAAGTGGAAGGGACGTTTACAGAGCAGTGGGGTCTCTCACTTTGCTGCATGTTGGTATCGCTGGGAGTTTTAAAACCACCAATGACCAGGCTGTGCCCAAATCAACTGAATCAGAGTCTGTGGGGGGTAGAGTCTGGGTACTAAGCTTTAAAAGTCCTTCTATAGTTCAACAGGCAGCCAAGTTCAAGAAGCAACAGTTAGAATAGGGCCTTCTCTTCACAGTGCATCCCAATCCACTGGGGATCTCGTTAACAAGCAGATTTCAGCACTGTAGGTCTGGGGCAAGGAACAGGCACGGTAAAGGAAGAAATGAGAGTCTATGGCTACACCACCCTGAATGTGCCCCATCTCATCTGATCTAGGAAGCTAGGCAGGGTCTGTCCTGTTTAGTGCTTGGATGGGAGAAAGGAAGGGGATTATGTCATCTGTGAGAAGAAGGAAAGGTTTCATGTTCTGGGAGCAGCTGGGCTACCTGGCTGGAATGTACAGAGTTCCAAAACAGAAGTAGGGAAAAGGGACATGTAGGGATGAGCATAAATAGAGTTCTAGGAGCTGGAAAGCAAGTGGGTCTGAAAAAGTTGTTCTCTATGAAGAACACGCCTCCCTCCTCTTAAAGCCATAAGGAGACCTTCAAAGGTTCACCAATACTCCCATCCCCTGCTCTAATATTATACTTCATTTTGTTCTGAATCCTTAGGATAAGTCAGCATGGTGGGTCTGAAGGTTGTCAGTGAAGAGATAAGGGAACAAAGACTTAAGAAGTTATGATGAGGCCCCAGGTGGAGCTCCAGGTGTCCAACTGTTGAGAAAGAGGAGGGACTGCAAGAGCGTGAATTGTTGAATCCAAGATTGCAAAAAGCACAGGGACAAATAAGCCAATCGAATGGAAGCACATGAACTATGAACCAACGGCAGTGGAGCCCCCAGCTGGATCAGGCCCTCTGGATAAGTGAGACAATTGAATAGCTTGATCTGTTTGGGAGGCATCCAGTCTGTGGGACCAGGATCTGTCCTTAGTGCATGAGCTGGCTATTTGAAAACTTGGGCTTACACAGGGACACTTTGCTCAGCCTGGAAGGAGGGGACTGGACCTGCCTGTACTGAATCCACCAGGTTTAAATGAGTCCTCAGGGGAGTCTTGGCCCTGGAGGAGATGGGAATGGAGGGGAGGGGCTGGGGGCAAGGTGGGGGTGGGGGCGGGAGGGGGGAGGACAGGGGAACCCATGGCTGATGTATAAAATTAAAACACATAATAAATAAATAAATAAATAAATAAATAAATAAATAAATTAAATGACCTATTAGACAGAAAAAAAAAAAGAAGTTATGACGAAATTATGACCACAGTGCTGTCAGAGAACGGGAGTGGAAGACAGGGAGGGGGAGGCGTCTGCCTTTGGCTCTTTCTATAGAAAAGAATATTGTAGAGAATCAAAATGTAAAGTTGGCCTTCATTTTATCAGCATTATCACCTAAAAAGTTTAAATAATATCAGTGGTAACATAACATTCCTTCTCTCTGGGAAAGTGGAATCCCCCGTGCAGCAGGGTGGCCAAGAGTTGGCATTCATAGCTCTATCCTCTGCTGTGGCCCCGGGCTTTCTTGGTAGATTTACTTTCTGGGAAGGAAAATCCTCTGAGTTGTACAGTATACCATGAGATAGATCCTCACAAAATCTCATTTTTAAGCCACAACAGTGGCTTAAACTAAATAGGAAACGGATATGCTTATATTCAATATTTAGATATGGATCTGTGAAGAATTAGCAAAAGTGCTTATCAATTATGATTGAGCCTTTTGTTTTTCTCTTTTGAGATGGTAGTAGACCAGGCTAGGCTGGTCTGTACTTGCAGAGATCCTGGTGCTTCTGCCCATTCAAGTGCTCCCTGTGCTCAGCTAAAGAACTGATACTCTCCTGAGTACCCAACTAAAGAGCTCACCTTGGTTATGACTGAAAGACCAATACAAATACCAGTGAATTTAAAAAGGCTTGAGGTGTGAAAGGTTTGTTTTAAACAATTAAATTAGGCACGAAGAGTGACCTCCTCCCAGCACTGGGTCCCTTCATTGATTTTCAGCAACAATTGTGATAAATGAAGTCTCCCAACTGGAGTAGTTGACCACTAGTTAACAGTAGAGCAATGGTCTTGAACTTCAGAGTAGAGACATAAAATCTGCTTGCAAACTCAATGCTGGCATAGCTGTAGTGTATTTCGGAACCTGTGTAATAAATCATTTTTACCAATTTGAGACTCTGCTGAACAAAAGGGGTGGGTTCAACCCTAAATATTAGATGTTCTTAGGAGACAGATGCAGGATGTGAAGTGTCCCTGTTGGATGCATATGACCAGCACTGTCAGTACCCAGCATTGTAGACTCATCCTTCTCTTTCTCCCGCACTTCACATCTCCAGCTGCTAAACTTGCCGGCTCTACGTTCGTACTACATCCTGAATCGGTCAGTTCTCATCTTCACTGTTGCACCTGGTCCAGGCCACACCCTGGTCCATCTAGATAACTTTAGTTAGCCTTCCAGGCCAGGGAGGCTAACTAGCATGGCCCTGGTTGAAGCAAATTGGCTCGTGGCATCCTTCTGCTCAGTACTGCACAGTGGCTCCCCCACATTCTAAGGGAAAAGCTAAGTCTTTGAAGGCGGCTTAAGGTCATACTGGATGTGTCCCCTTTTCATCCTCCTGACATAATTTCCCACTATTCTTCCCCTCACTTATTAAGCCCAGGGCTCACTGGACTCTTGGCTGTTTCTAGAATATTCCTTTCACCTCATGATCTTAATTCTGCATTTACTGTCCTACTAATTATTTGCTCTGCCTCAAATACTTCCCCAACATGAGCATGCGATTATTATTTATTTCTCCCGGGTCTTTGCTTGAGTGGTGCCTTCTTATGGGGTATTCTACAATCATCCTACTTAAAGTCACAATCCCTCTTTCTGCCCACTGCCAAGCCCTATGCATATCTTTCTATATTTTTTTTCTGGTTACTTATCACTCTTGACATACTCTACAGTTTACTTATTTTATTTGTCCGTTGTTGGGTTCCCCCAAAAGAATGCTAATTCCACGAGGATGGGAATTTTCATTTGAGTTTATAGATGCTCAGCAAATATGATAATAGATAAATATGTGAGTACCAAGGACCGTCTCCTTTTCCTAGGAAAGAAAAAGGAACCAAACAAAAGGAAGATGATGTGGATATACACCAAACCCAGCAAACCATACACTGTAGTGGGAGCTGTAACTGTTACACCTGCCTAGGACCTTGAGGGACATTCCCCCGGGGTGTGGTCACCCCAGGGACTCTTAAGACCTGGAATGGGCATACCGAGGCTCTCTCTTAGCTAACAGACCAGGGCAGAGCTCGCCAGAGAGCAGCATTGGGCAGTGCCTCACCCTTCCAGGATCCTGTGACCAATTCCTTTATTCTGTCTTGTGAGTTAACCCTCAAATAAATTCCTTTGATCATTAAGCAAACTCCGTGAATTGCTAGCGATATAATCCCCTTAATATATTTTCAATAGTAGTCCACACACTAACCCAAGGGGAAACAGGAGCATAGAGGGGAATGCTCTCAGGCATGTCCCCTACAGCTTCAGAAGTCAGGAAGGACATACATGACCTTCACATATGGGGCTGTATGAAGAGCCACCAACCAGTTCCAAGAAACAGCTTCTCTAATCCTGGTGAAGATATTACCCAAGTACGACTCATGAACAACAGAACTGACTAGAAACTCTGTCCTTTTGGAAGCAGAGTGTGTTGAAGACTCTTCCTCATCCCTACACTTTCCTTCCTTGCTTGGTCTATTTTTTCCATACTCTTAAATGTTAATGTGGTTTTTGAAATGTGAGGGAAAACATTACCTACCACCCCCACCCCCACCCCGATACCCCAGAGGCTGGGGCTGAAGCCTGCTTAATTTCACAGAAGAGAAGTCGGTCAACATGATGAAGCCATGGGGTGTTCAGTGACTTGGGAACCTTAGTTCCTCCTGTGCTCCCAGGAGTGCTGGCAAAAATTCAAGAAGAGCTTCCAAAAGAATGTTACTTGTGCATAAATTATGGATTGTGCTGTGAGCTATAATTTAAAAGTTGCCCAATCTGGAGTTCTGCTGAGGCAGATAAAGCCTTGGCTGTGAAAGAAAAATACACTTCAGTGTAAGCAAGATTAGCACATCCAGCTCAATTAGATATCATTGCCTGAAGTTGGAAAAGGACAAATTTGTAATAAATAATAATAGCACCTTTTTCTAATTTCACCTCCCTTGCTGTGATGAAACACCTTGACCAAGAACAACTTAGGGAACCGAGTATTGATTTCAGCTTACAGGTCACAGTCCATCTTCAAGGGAAGTCAGGGTAGGAACTGAAGCAGAAAACCAAAGAAGAATGTTGCTTTCTGGATTGCATACAGCCCAGGACTACCTGTCTAGGGAATGGTGTTGCCCACAGTGGGCTGGTCTCTCCTACATTGATTCTCAATCAAGACAATCTCCCACAAACATGCCCATAGGCCAATCCCTCTGAGAATCTATTTTCAAGGCTCCGTTGAGTTGACAGTTAAGGCAATTTAAGGCATACCTTATACTTTTTTTTCGAAGCCTTTAAACCATGTATGTTTCTAAAACGGGAACGCCTTGGCTATTTTTATCCTCCTCACCCCTTCTCCCCCTCCCTTCCCTTCTCCAACTCACTATGTAGCTGAAGATGGCCTTGAAGTCTATACCAGAACCACAGGTTTCTGTGGTGCTGAGGATCCAAACCAGGGGTTTGTGCGTGTTGGGCAAACGCTCGACAAACTGAATTCTGTCTCTATTTCCCTCCCTTTGTCCTTCTTGGTCATTTGGTGTCTAAGTCCTGGAGCATTGCTTGTCAATGAGGGCCACCATCTGTATTTGATGAGAAAGTGAGGAAGGCTTGTTCTTGCACAGGGGCCTTGTTTAGGAAGTGGGGACCGACATCTTCCTTTCCATTTTAAAGCAAAGGAGTCTGAGGCCTACTATGGGTGAGCGACTTCTTTAAGGCCACACACTCAAAGCCAGGCCCAGATTTTACGGCTCTTGCTTCTGGATGGTTGTTTACTCCTTGACATGTATAAAATGTTATTTTATTGAGACTTATAACAAAGGCCAAATTGACTTTTCCTGAGATCTATTTGTTAGTGTGCTTGATGCTCGTGGGCTAAGAGGGCAAGCTACTTAAAGAGCTCAGAGATGAATAATGTTCATTGCAGGTGGAAGGAGATGGAAAGAACAAACAGAAAATGATCCATGCAGCCCATGAGAATCCATTGTAATTACCTGCTTAAAAGTTTCCCTGCGTGCAGAAGCTGACAAAATCAGAAATTAATAAGGCAAATAAAGATAAAACAATGATCAACCCCTCCAATTTGGGAGGGGTCATTTAGGGACTGTCTTATCACCATCACCATCATCATCGTGTGTGTGTGTGTGTGTGTGTGTGTGTGTGTGTGTGTGTGTGTGTGTGTTGCATGCATGCTCCTGTATCACCAACATTTTTACTGCCAGATTAAATAGTTACAGAATAACTAGAAACCAAGCTGAAGCCACAGGTTGTCATAAGACGTGACCTGTGGGGAAGAGTTACCACTTCACACGATGCCCAACATCCAATAAGGAGTAACACAACCTCTGACCTCCTTACCCATCATCCTTCCTGTTCCGCACTCCTTGTGCCCTCCAATTAGAAAGGACCTGCTTCCCAAAGCACAGGTCTGAATGTGCATTCACCTGCCGAAACCTTCCCAGCCCACTCATTCTCTAAAGAGCAAAGCCTAAATTCCTTGGGGAGTCATGAGAGCCCCCAAAAATGTGATCCAGGCGACCCTTCAACACCATTAAACTGAAATTCTCTTTCAGAATTCTCTCCTCTGGCTCCAGCGCCTATGGACGTCTGATATTTATTTGTGCACAACAGCCCCATGGCTCACTCCTATTATCTCTCTGAAATACCTCACCATCTTCCCCTGCCCCTCACAAGCCTAGCCATCATCCAGGCTTCAGCCCATGGTCCACCCCTTTTACAAAAATCTTCCTGGTTTCCTAATCCAGCTTCATTCATACTTCTATTTATGATTCTAAAAAAATAAGATAGAAAAAAAAATAAAAGTTTATATGGACCCTATGTGCTCAGCAGAGAGAAACAAAATGCATGTCCTGAGATCAAGTTGCTGGGAGCCTTCCAGAGGGAGATGGACATGCATTTAGTCATAGCCAGCACTTAGGGAGCGCGTGCTAAGTGGAGATGATGTATTAACTCATTCATCTTTACAATAGCTTCCTGAGGCCCGGGATGCACACAGAAGTCAATGACTTTGCCCTAGGGGACAAGGCCGGAAGGAAAAGAAGCTGAAATCCCAGATCAGAGGCTCTGCCTTCTGCACGTGCTGTTGTTACCAAGTGTCTCCTGACAAGACAGTCAGGGCCCAGAGATAAACCACTCCAGAGATGGTTTCAGGGAACAGTGTCTGCTTTATTGCACATGAGCCACCACTTACATAATGGAAGCCTGCCTTGGATTGCATAGTAAAAAGTTCATACCACTGCGGTGAGATATCGTTCTGTATGCTGTGAATATGTGTTGCTCTGATTGGTTGATAAGTAAAGCGCTGATTGGCCAGTAGCCAGGCAGGAAGTATAGGCAGGATAAGCAAATAAGGAGAATTCTGGGAAGAGGAAGAGCTGAATCAGGAGTCACCAGACAGACACAGAGGAGGCAAGATGACAAGGCAGAAATGAGAAAAGGTATCAAGCCACGTGGCTAAACATAGATAAGAATTATGGGTTAATTTAAGTGTGAGAGCTAGTCAGTAATAAGCCTGAGCTAATGGCCGAGCTAGTTATAATTAATATATGCTTCTGAGTGATTATTTTATATGTGGCTGTGGGATCACAGGGCTGGGCAGGACCGGAGAAACCTTCCAACTACATATCACCAGGGCCTTTACATGGAAGAAGCACATGAAAACAGACACAGAGAGTGCAGACTCATCAGCAGGCCAGCTACCAGCTACTCACACTACTTCAGAATTCAGCGCTCTGACTTTAGGAGCATCTCATGCCATGCTTCTTATTTAGAAGCGCAGTGTGCCGAGGAGGCTGGCCGCCACATCACGCCTGCATTTTTTCCTACACTCCACTGGCCATTGCTGGCTCCTGGCAAGCAGGTGCCTTTATCTGCATTCTGACTCAGTTGGCCTAAGCTGGTATCTTGCTGTTTGAATGCTGGCACATGGATTCCTCTGGGCAGTGAGCGCATCTACTCTTGAAAGCTACCAGCAAGGAAAAATTGAGTGGATGGCACATTGGCTCAGGTGCGGGGACTGGAAGAGGCTTGAACAACTTAATGGAACTTCAGGGAGCTGCTCAACCAGGCACGGAAGCGGAATGAAGTTATTATGGAGGAAGGAAGGGGCTACATAAGTCTTGAATGTCATGCCTAAAGAATGTGAGATCATTCCTGTAGGCAACAGGGAGACATGGAAGGCTTAAGAATGATTTTTTTTTCATTCATCATTTTTTAATAAGCCCCTTGGAGGTCTAATTGAGCCACCCACTTGGAAAAAAATCCACCCCATTGGACATATTGGGGTGATATAACGGTGGTGTTGGTCTGATCTAGGTGGAGGAGCACCCGACCATGCACAGTCCATGAGGTGGAGACAGCCAGTGTCCATCTGGAAACATTTAGCAGTTAGGAAGAGTTTGAATGTTACTTCCAATATGCTGAAAATCCCTGGGGACAGATGTTTCTGTGTGGAGAGAGGCCACATCTACAGCCTTGCTTTCTCCATTTCTGCCTGCCTGTCAATCGTCAGCCGCTTGTCATTGATGCATGTGAGGTGACCAGAAAAGAGAGGAAAAGGAGGTTGGAGCATCCTTTGCAAGGTGGAGGTGGCCTCGATGTGGACAGTAACCTTTACACAGATTGTAGATCTGGGGGCTCGGTCTCAACGTCTGCATTCACCATTGCTCTGATCCCAACAGGTGCTGTGAGGCGGATACCAGAGTCTTCCAGGATTTGAAGGTGGCATAATAGTTCACTTTGCAATTCTTCCTGTTTTCATCCCTCCCCCTTTCATCTTCAGGAAATAATAACATAAAAGCAGGGTGAGTCAAATAGGTAGAGCAGACAGAAGACATTTTACTTTTTCTTAATAGATTGGCACGAGGTATGTACAACGATATGGGATGCCGGGCTACATGATCATGACTGAGAACAGCCCCCAATGATCCTTCCCCCTCTCTCCCGCCAACAGACCTCCTGAAATACAGACTGATTCCAAGTTAGCAACAGAAACAAGTGCAGCTGGAGATTTTAGGGATGCGGCTTTGAGAAGTCAGCAGAGAGCCCTGTTCAGGTATTGTCTGTCACAGACGGAGCATCCACATCCTCTGATACCTGAAACATTTTGCATATTAAAAGGACACCATGGCTAGAAGATTCCGTGTCATATAACTCCATCTCACGCTCAGAATTATTTTCAAAATGGCATGAAACAACCTTCAGGCTACGTATGCAAGATGGGCACAAAACATGTGAGTCTTGAATTGAGACTTGGGTCCTATCCTCCGGACATCTCATTATGTAAATGAAAATAGTTCAAAATTCCAGAACAAAGTCCCAGATTCAAAATACCTCTGGTGCTAGGCATTTCAGTGAAGGCATACTCATACTGTAGTAATTACTACCCTAGGTGGGTTGTATCCTGATGTGTAACAGGCAGGCAGAAGGGAAAGATTTTAATCCTGTGTTTGGGGAATAGCTGTTGCCTCTCTCCTTGGAAATAAAGAATGGAGCGGGAGGTACCAGGTCTACTGGCAGCCATCTTGCAGCCATGAAAACAAAAAACAAAAAAAACGAAACAAAACAAAACAAAACAAAAACAACAACAACCAAAAAAACCAGGCTTCTGGAAAAGCTAGCACAAGAGAAGGAGTTGGGCAACCTGTGGTATTGTTGGGCACCCTAGGGTATTGTTGGGCTGCCCGAGGTTTTGCAGAGAAATGGAGTGGAAGGTTGGAGCCTGGGCCCAATTCTGGATCCTCTGGTATATGAGATAATAAATGTCTCTGTCTCAGCTCGGTTATAACTGAGGGATTATTTCTACCTGGTGTAATTTTCAGGACCGATTCTTGTCAGTGACTTTAATTAGAGAAGACTAACAACACCTGTTATACTAGAGTGTTTTCTCAATAAACTATGTAGTATTTCTCTCTCAGACCCACAAAAAAATCCTTGAAGAGGCAAAATGGACACTCAAATGGGGTAGAATTCAGGGCAGGGGAGTCCACTTGCCCAATGTCACACAGCACAGGTCTTCATCCTGCTCTGTTGATTGTATCTATGTACATGTCGGGATGCATGTGTATATGAGGGCATGTAGAACTCAGAGGACAACCTCAGATGCCATCTCTCAGCCACCATCCTCCTTGTTTTTTTTTTCAGACATGGGCTGGACCTCACTGTGTAGGGTTGGCTGAGTGGCCAGAAACCTCATGAATGTCCACTACCTCCCCACTGCTGGGATTACAGGAGCATGCCACTGTGCTCAGCTTTTAAAAGTGGGTCCAGGGCCGGGACTGAGGGCTTCCTGCATGTTGCACATCAACCATTTTACTGAGAAGGCCCACTACCCAGCATTGTGCACTTTGTATTAATTATATCATACTTCTCATATAGACACTGCTGTGCATTTTAAACTATGCCATAACCTATTAGCTAATTAGTATGAGGTATAATTTCCACTCTTTTCTTCCTTCCTTCTTTCCTTCCTTCCTTTCTTCCTTCCTTCCTTCCTTTCTATCTTTCTTTTTTTCCTGAGACAGGATTTCTCTATGTAACAGCTCCGGCTGTCCTGGAACTTGCCTGTAGACCAGGCAGGCCTCAAACTCACGGAGATTCACCTGCCTCTGCCTCCCAAGTGCTGGGATTAAAGGTGTGCACCACCATTGCCCAGTGAAATGTCCAGTCTTACTGGTGCACTGTTCACTTTCAAAGCCCAGTGACATCTAGAGCTTCAGTCTTACAGGTCTTGAGGTCAGCAGCTCAAACTCAGTCGCCAAGAACATTCACTGGAGTTTAGGTTACTCAGCTGGTCAAAGCCTATAATCTAGGAAGAAAAGATACCTTAGACCATCAGAGATCTCCCCTGGGCCCTGAGAATTGAGACTCTGAGAGCCTTGAAGTGTGTGACTGTTGACTGCAGGCCTTGTGGGAACTTGCATAAAAATATATCAAGAGTAGGAGAGGGAGGTGACAGTGGGCACAGCCTGGGGGGAAGCAGGGAGGGATGCCTTCATTTCTGGCCCCTTTCCAGGTCCCATTTCCAGTCAGAGGGAGATCCAGCTGGACTCGGTTCTTGTGCATGACACACATATTTCTGGGCGCTTCTTCTCCATCCAGTTTGGAGTGAGTTTCTGGTTCTGGCTTGGATTAAAACCTTTCTTCATGTTTATTTTTCAGTTAGGTCCCTTTTCCCAAAAATGATGGCTGGGTGGAATAAAAACAACTTCAGATGAGAAGCATGCATGGAGTTTTCTCCTGTTGACATCAGAGCAGGAGCTTCCTAGAGAGGCTGCCTGGGACCCTGAGGCCAGGGTCTGGAAGGAAGTGTGGTGAAGGGCCACAGTGAGGGTGACCCCGAGTCAATGCTTCCAGAACTGCAATGGAGTTTCCCCGGATCATGACAGTACTGTACCAGCAAGAGACATTTACAACTCTGAAGACATTTTGGTTGCTACAGTTCGCTTAGGTGGGAACATCACTGCTGTTGCCTCATGGACGGCAGGCAGTCAAGTAGCTAAAGCATCCCATAACAAACAAGCCAGCCTCCCACAAATAAAGAGTCGGCAATGTCTAATTTGTGTGAATGATGATTTCTTGTGGTTTTTATGAAAATATGAATTGATGTTACCACCCTTTGATCTCACATATATACATGGCTGAATAATATAAGGTGTGAACTACTTATGGATTCCTTTCTTGGGGGCTGCTTTTCAAAAGAAGGTGTGTGTGTGTGTGTGTGTGTGTGTGTGTGTGTGTGTGTGTGTAGCGGGTGGCACCTAAGGGGAGGTGTCTGTCCTCTGATATCTCCCAGATCTGGAGTTACAGGTGGGTATGAGCTGTTTGACTCAGGTGCTGGGAACTGAACCCAGGTCTTCCAGAGAAATAGTATGAGCTTTTCACCACTGAGCCATCTCCTCAGCCTGGGGACCACTTTTGACCACTGAGAAAAATCCTGCAGCAGAGGTACCCATCCACGGTCGCTGGCTGTACTCAGCAGTTCACACGTGTGTCAATGACAGACATGTACATGCCTACGCTGCTCATCTATGTGGCGTTTTTCACATTTCCCCGAAAAGGAAAAGCCTTTTTTGGTGTGCGTTAGAAACCATCATTTTGTGCCTCGTTAAGAACCTGCCATATGGCAATGCTTACCACATCCACAAAGGCTTCCTTCCACCAATAGTGATTTCTAGGGGAACTGCAAATAGTCATTACATTTCTGAAGTGGTAGTTTAGATCTTACGTTGCCAGTGGGGTTGGAAAAATACGCTGGTTTGCAGGCATGCACCAGTGAGCTCTACAGAACTCCTCCCAGACCCTTTCAAAATCTGGGGAAGGAAATAAGACCCTCTAAGATGAGGTGGGCCAAGAGGGTAACCTCATGGTTACCCCGGAAACCAAGAAAAGCTGAGAAAGAATCTCACGAAGCTCTTAAACATGAGCTTCTCTCGTTAGAGATGCCTTTACCTAATGCATTTGACACTACATTAGCTCTGCCTCCTCTTTGTGAGTTCTCCCTTGGGCTTTTGTGGTTAGCGACTGCCAAGGGCTATCTACTGTGAATTTAGGGCTGAGTATCTGTTTCCATTCAACTGGGGTCCCTAGAGGCTCTCCTGGCGTGAACACTCTGTGCTTGCTTGCTCGGCCTTCAGTCCTGAGGCACAGAAAAGCATGTCCAGCTCTGGGTCAGCCTTCCAGCTGAGATGGGGATAGGAGCTTGTGTTTGTGTGACCCATTGCTTTCCCAACTGCCTCTTGGTAAAGAATGGGCTCCTCTCAGATGACAGGGCTTCCGCTCTCCCAGAACAGAGTCAAGGCACATTCTTGAATCCCATCGAGTAGAGGCTTGTGGAAAATGGAGGGTGTGGAGGAGTGACTGTGGCTGAGGAATTAAGGGCTGTGGAGGATTAAACTCTGGAAATTGCCGGGGACAAACAGAAAGAGTCGTTCAGACGCAAGACACTAAACTGTCTAAGGGAAGCCACCTAGCCTCATACCCCAGAGTGCCTGAGACCCTTCTTAGCCCTTAGAGAGTTTTTGCCTCTTCTGACAATTCTCGTTATGTCAGATGGGGTTTGTTCCTTTATTCCTCTTCTTGGAATGATTTATCTATTCATTTGTTTATTATTTTTTTATTAAGATAATGCGGTGGTTCTCAACCTTCCTAATGCTGCGACCCTTTAATACAGTTCCTCATGTTGTGGTAACCCCCCCAACCATAAAATTGTTTTCGTTTTTATTCATAACTGTAATTTTGCTACTGTTATGAATCCTAATGTAAACATCTGATATGCAAACCCCGTGAAAGGGTGGTTCCACCTCCAAGGGGGTTCTGACCCCCAAGTTGAGAACCATTGAGATCATGTTTTACTATGTTGCCCAGGATAGCCTCAAGCTCTGGGCTGAATTGATCCTCCTGCCTCAGCCTCCTTGAATATCTATAGACATGTGACAGTGGTTCTGGTTTTTCACAGAAAGTTCTAGAAGCTTAAAGTATAACCAGTAACAACTCTCATAACAGAGTGGTCACTCAGTGCTACACACCACATTAGCTTGGACTTATTTCTCATGGTGATAGTCTAAAGAAAATACTACTATGCTCATTTACTTTTCGGAGCAGAGAATTGAGGATGTTATTAGATTGTTCAAGGCTGTAGAGGATTATGCGACTCTCCCAGAACCTGGATGTCAGACCTCAAATCCTGCAGGCCTTTGGCAGCTCATTTTCCCATCACTCACAGCATGGCTCTACCCTCCCCTTTTACCTGACTCATGTATCAGACGCATTTAAAATACTTGCTTGACAATAGTTCAATTTCAAGCTGTAAAGCATACGCGTTGAATAATAAAAGTTGTCATAATTATAAAGAATCATGCCGGAGTCTGAACCCATGGTGTTCTCTTCCTCACAAACGTTAAAGATGATATACAGGCATCATTTTTAAGTTTAACCAGGCATGCCACCCCCATATAAAAAGCTACTTGAGTATATCATAGTTGACTGTGTATGGGATGTCAAAATGAGAGACTGTTAGACTCAGGATTTGGTGATGGCATTTGACTGTTCTCATGTCCCAAGGTGGTCTCCTCACACTCTTGCCTAAAGTGGGGTGGGAGAGAGGAACTGCCTGCTCCCTTCATTGTGTTTGGAAAGGGGCAGGAGGGGGAGCAAAATGCCAATGCATTTTCTTAAGGAAACTCTTGCCTCCAGTCTCTCGGTGCTTTTCTTGGCTTCCGTGTCCTTTTGCATGGTCCAGACTCTAGGGACATTGGAAGAGGGAACAAACTTGGGTTCCAGTTTCTGTGTCTCTTTGGAAACCCAGTTCAGGTTCCCAGGGACTTCACTGGAAGCCAATAAATAGATGCCCTGCATGCCTGGGATACAGTGGACTTGATTTTGACTTATGATTTACTTATCTCTCAACATAGGGAAGAATGTGCTACCACCGTGACTCCCTATGTAGCTGGGACATCACAGCACATGCCTACAATCTCAGCATTCAGGAGGCAGAAGCAGGAGGATCATTGCCAGTCTTAGGCCAGCTTGATCTACACAACAAGTTCCAGGCCAGTTAGGTCGACATAGTCAGACACTGTGTCAAAAACCAATCCACTAACCCAGCAACCCAACAAAAACAAAAATAAAGTCAACCAAACAGACTCCCTGTGTGAGACAGTATTCTTGGGGTGGGTGGGGCCTTGGATCCTGCAGAATCGGGACCATGGAAGGCCGAAGGGGCTGCAAATACAGCACCAGCCTTTCAGGGACTGAGGGAAAACTGCAAACCCCAAGCCAGAGCACCGACAACCAGGTGACTACAGGTAAGAGACCCTCAGTGAAATGAGGGCATCTCCAAAAAACCCATAGATGGGTCTTGTGGGACCCAAAACAGCTGTAAACCCTCCATAGCTTGCAGAATCTGGATGCCAGCCTGTAACAGTGCCAGCCTAGCCACTGTTAATGGCTGTTCCTGGCCAATGGAAAAAGAAGAAGCATAAGACAGAGAAAGTGAGAATTTGATCAGCACCCACATGGATATGGTGTGGGATATACACTTGCTATTTTTCAGTGTTGCCTAGCATCGTGTACATGCCGAAGAGTAGTACATCACTGAGTTAAAATATGATCAAGGTCACCGAAAATCTCTGGGGCATGGCTTGAAATACGAAGGAACCCAATCAGATTTTATTCAGAGCAGAGGCAAGAGCTATTCCAAGTGTGAGTTCACAGAGTGGGTATTTGTGGAATATTGAAGGGTATTAGGAGGGTGCCCTCAGAATCTGTTTAATTACAACACACCCACATTTCTCCTATCCTCACTCAGCTCCAAACACCACCCTTGCCTAGCAAACATGAACCCACTCACCACTCAGGACCTTGGCCATAGCTCTTCTGCCTGTCTGGCGGCATGAAATGCTCTCCCCCTCAGGGATTCTATTGCATTTTCTGTTATTCCCACGAATGATGGTGTAATGCAAATTATTCTCCCATCTCACTGCTCCTACATACCCCCCCCCCATCAATCTTCTGGCTTGTGTTTTATGAAGTTGCCCCACCACACGCGTACACACACACACACACACACACACACACACACACACACACACACTTCTTAGTACATTCCTTAAGATTGGCAGTTCCCAAAAAATGGAGAATCTTTTGTTCACTCTTGTCCATTTCTGAGAACTGTGAATGCACACGGAGGAGGCTCAATAAATAGTAGAGGTTGCTGTTGTCGAACATTATTATCTCAGCTTTTCCGAGTAGCTTATTCCTGTTTGGATACAAATTTCCACACAGTATTGCACAAGCAGAGCCGGTCTGGGCAAGCCAGCTTGCCCCTTTATGTCTAAAGCATATTTTTTCTATCTGGACACAAAGAACCCCAGAGGAAACTCACTCAGCATTAAGACACCAGTGACTTGATCCTCTGCAAATTGTACGTACTTCCTCCCTTAAGAAATGGAACTCACCCTTTCAAAAATTGAGGAGGAAGAGGAGGAGGAGGAGAAGGAGGAGGAGGAGAAGGAGGAGGAGGAGAAGGAGGAGGAGGAGAAGGAGGAGGAAGAGGAGGAGGAGGAGGAAACAGTGTTTCTTCTTGTGACAGCCTGAAGGGTGATTTCCCACCAAGTTTTGCTGCACGTCCACATGAAACTTTAGCTTTCTTCCAACCGACAGAAATAATCTGAGATATCTTTCCTGGAGTCTTGCCAGTGTAGAGAGTGGTTTTCTTTAGTCTGAGCCCTAAGGAAAGGTGATTCCTTCCTTCTATAGCAAGCTGCTAACTTCACCCCAGTAGAAATCTTTTGGAGACACATGCAGAAGGTTTCCACGTCCCCACCCCAATACCTGGAAAGTGATTCTAAACACACACACACAACAATCTCTTCCTATGAGTCTTCCCTCTTCTTCATTATTAGGGAGAGGACTGTACCACAAAATAGACAGCCTTTCTCAGAAGTTTGGCTTAAAAACTGTGTGTGTGGGATAGCAAAGACTGACCTGACAGTGATTTAAAGAGCAACCACAATAAACCAGGACCCTGTGTTAACAATGAGAGCCTGGCGTCATGCTTCTTGGATTTGAACCTGAGATCTTATTATCTAGGACCTTAAATTTCAAGAATTTCTTGACCTTAGTTTCTTTATTGGTGTATGGAAATAGCAACAACCCTTGTCTGTTTGTTGTGAGGGTTTCATGAGTTTGTGTATGAAAGGGTGTTAATACCATTGGTTTTGTTGTTGTTTTTAATTTGCTTGTTTGGTTGGTTTTTCCTGACAGAGTTTAGTTTCTCTGTGTAGCAGCTCTAGGTCCTAGAACTCCCTTTGTAGACCAGGCTGGTTTAGAACTCACAGAGATCAGCCTGTCTCTGTCTCCAGATTGTTTTCACTGGGTGATGAGCTGTTGGTCTGTCCACACGGCCATCCTCATTATCACCACACCTACAAAATATGGTCCACTTAGACAGTAGGTTAGGACCCAATAGAGCGAGCAGTTGAAATCTCTCAGCAGGATGCTTTTTGGGGTAAGCTATAGCTTGGTCCTTGTGTGTTTTGGTGAAGGAAACTGGTATGGTCTGAATGTTAATGTCTCTCAAAGCTCACATATAATCCCAGCCCCAAAGACAGTAGGCTTTGGAGTTGAGGCCTTTGAGGATGACTAAGTCAAAGACCTTATTAAAAGGAGGAACAACCTCATCAAAAGGGTGCCAGGGATTGGGACGATGACTCTGTAGGCAAGGGTACTGGCTGGATAAGTATGAGGACCCAAGTTCAAATCCTTAATCCCCATGTGAAATATTGGGTGTGGTCACACACTTATATATTACTCCAGTGCCTGGGAGGTAGAGACAAAGGATCCCTGGGGCTTGCTGCCTGCCAGTTTCAGTGAGAGACCCTGTCTCAGGAAAATAGAGAATGATAGAGCATGTCACCTAGCTCCTCCATTGTCCTCCCCCATGTGCAGACACAGTAAGAACATGCTGTGTAGCAAACAGAAAGGTGGTTCTCACCAGACGTAGAATCTATGGGTGCCTCAATCTTGGATACCTCAGCCTCCAGAACTCAAAATACATTTTTCTGTCTGTTTGCCACCAGTCTATGGTGTTTCTTACTGCAGCCCAAATGGACCAAGATGCAAACAGGACGGCCATCTGACTAAGTACTTGTAGAACCCCAGCACTATGCTCTGGATATATGTGTCTTCTAAAATTCACAGTTGGAAATACTAGCACCTAATGTGATGGGCTCGACATGAGACCTTGGGAGGTAGGTAGGCCATGAAAGGGAGCCAAAACTCATGTCTGTATCATATTCCAGTCTTTGAGCACTTTGATCGTGGGTTTTCATTCTCTGAAACTGTGGGAAATCAATGTTTGTTGTTTAGAACAACTAGTCTATGGAGTTCTGTTATAATAGGGCCAATTGAGTCTGTTATAAAAGGCCAATGCCTAGAAAGGAAGCAATTCTGTATTTTTTTCTCTCCCTTTTTCCTCTGTTCAGAAGTTTGTAAGGCTCCTCTGTCAATTCTCATGGAAGTCTTCTAGAAGGTTGTATTATTTGACCAGTCAAATGGTCAAGAAATAACACCTGACACTTAATTCTCAAGAATTGGAAAAAACTCTAATGAAAAAATATGAACTAGAAATGGAGTCGATTTTTTTTATATATATAAGTTCTAAGATCAGAACAAAATACAACCGTAAAAACTCTAAGTTGAGTCAAAAGCACGCTAGTGTTCTATGTTGGAACTTTCTGGCTGCAGGTTTGACTCAGGACAGGATTTGGGCATGTCTTACTTCAGTTCACCTTTGTCCCCTGAAGTGCAGATGTGGATTTTTACCTCGTCACCTCTGTTCCTTGTGAACATTGCCATTTTCAGGTTGCCAGGTAACATAATTTTTATGGATGGTTTCATCAAACATCAGATGGTGCCTGCTCTGGATACTTCCCAGGCAGCCTGAACGTTTCTCCTCATCCCTAAGGACCTCAGGAAGGCTTACAGAAAGGTTTCTAGCTGATTAAAAACAAATTCTACAGCCAGTATCCACAACTGTTTGTGTTAGGGGTGAGGTAACCATGGAAAATGCAATAAACAAAACAGAAATAGTCCTTGCTCCGTTGTGAACACGTGACCCTGGCCATGCTGCCCTGGGGGATTTTCTTCTCTCTCAGGTTTTCTACGTAGTCTGCAAAATAGGAGCTCACCTGGGTGATTTAGGCTGGTGTGTGTGTGTGTGTGTGTGTGTGTGTGTGTGTGTGTGTGTTGTTTAATGAAGATTTTGCTAACAACCAGTACAAACAAAAAGTAATTTCTGATGTTTATCGTGATTATCTGGTTTCTCTTGACGCATTCTCTATAAGAACAGAATCTGTGTGACCACGCCTGTGTAAATTAGCATTTTCCGCCCCCATATAGCTCTCCTGTCCTCCCTGTGTTTGGAGGCTCAAGAACTTCCCTGTCTTCTGGCCGACCCAGAGAGACACGTCTCGAAGCAGAGACAGGGAACTTTCTCAACCTTCACAGAAGTTGCCTCTTTGGCTTATCCTCAGCTGAGTGAGGGACAAGTTCAGACCCTCTGAGCGAAGTAACGGCAACCGGTTTCTTATACTCAGAAGAACGGCAAGGAAATCCACAAGTCATTTGCTTATCCCGCCCGAAGAGTTAATGTTTACAAGTTCAAAGACGACAACATTGAAGCTCTGGTTTCTTGTTTCAGTCACTTCAATAAAAATACTTGCTGACATTTGGGTGCCGACAGGGGGACACTTGGTACTTCGGGCTCTGATTGAGGGCTCCTTGCCACAGCTCTATGAGGTAGGGACTAAATCAAGGTCGCCTTCATGGATAAGAACACTGGGGCCCATGGCTTTTAAGTCACTTACCAAAGTTTGGAGAAGTGTCAGAGCCTGTTGACTAAACAATCCCCATAGAGCCCCATAGCATTGCAAGGCCAGCTGGCCTGAGCCATGGTCTCTCAGGCAACTTTAAACTCAGACATCTGACGTTATCTTCGCATGAAGACATGCAGATAGTCATAGAAATAGTCCAGGGAATGGAACAAAATCGGCCATATAGCTTTACAACTTGGACCATCCATCCTGTCCTAGGTATGCTATAGATGGACACACACACACACACACACACACACACACACACACACACACACACACACACACACACACACACACACACACACACACACACACACACACACACACACTCACACACACACACACACACACACACACACACACACACACACTTCCTTTAACTGTCTTGGGAAGAACAGTTGCGTTGAATTTCATTTTCTTTTACAGTGTCTTAGTAAGGTTCCCGTTGCTGTGACAAAACACCATGACCAAAAGGAAAGTGAGGAGAAAGTGAGAACTCGTCACACTCCATCACTGGAGGAGGTCAGGCGGGAGCTGGAGCAGAGGCTGTGAAGGAATGCCTCTTACTGGCCTGCTCCTCATAGCTTGATCAGCCTGCTTCCTTATACCATCCAGGACCATGTGCCTAGGGGTGGCACCACCCACAGTGGGCCTGGCCCTCCCACTTCCATCATCAACCAAGAAAACCCCCCACAGGTTTGCCCATAGGCCCGTCTGGTGGGGGCATTTTCTCAATTGAGATTCCTTCTTCCCAATTAACTTTAGCTGTGTCAAGTTGATAGAACACACACACACACACACACACACACACACACACACACACACATTTTTGTTTTGTTTTGTTTTGAGATAGGATTTCTCTGTATAGCTTTGCGCCTTCCCTGGATCTCGCTCCGTAGACCAGGCTGGCCTCGAACTCACAGAGATCCGGCTGCCTCTGCCTCCCGAGTGCTGGGATTAAAGGCGTGCACCACCACCGCCCGGCTCACACACTCTTTTTACTTAGTCATTTAAACACAACTATTTAAAACATAGTTTCTGTAAGCCTATTTTGATACTTCTTCATTGTTTTAATGTCTGTGGGCCCGCCCAATGAAACGGACTGCCTTGTCCTCTTTGTTTTATATGTCATATGAGGCAATGTGGGCAGAACTATTAGTTAGGCCCCCCGGGTCATTAGATGACCTTCTACTGGCAGACCATTGTGTTCTTCCCAGTACCCACTGCTCTAACACCAGGCTCACCTCCAGGGAGGGCTTGGGAAGGAGACGCTGCCTCTGAAGGTAACAGGACTTCCTTGGAGACTATCAAGCAGTGACTCTTCCCACTGGAATTTTTCTCTGACTGTGCAGTAAAATACCACCCTATAGAAAACAGTCACCTTTCAACCCCCCCCCCCCCCCCCCCCCCCCGTTGGAGCTGCTGCCACTCGATATTAAGCCTCGTGCCTGCCCTGGAAGGAGGAGATGCTCACATTGCCGTGTCTATTTTTCAAAAGCGGGGACAAAGGTCCAGAAATGTCCCACGCCTTTCCCGAGGGAGCACAGAGAGGTCCAGGCAGAGCTGCCTGGGTTATTCAAGTCTCCTGGTTTGGCACAGTGGGGTCAGACCACACAGCTTTCCTGTGTTCCACGTGTCTTCCAGGAATTACAGTGGAGAACAGCTCAAGCATTGCCTGGTGTTCTGGGGGCACTATCCAAACTATCTGCTGTAGTTTCTTTGAAAGAACCTATTCTTCCTGCAATTGGTAACTTGCTGGGAAGATAATTAGATCTGCTGAAGGACAGCCACAAACACGATTTCGGCAGCGATATGGAGCAAGAGGTCCTCAGCATTCCTGAGGCATTTCCTTTGCAGCCTTTCCCCGTGGCGAGGGAGGCAGAAGGTATATTTAAATGAAGTTGAGCCTGGTAAGTTAGCAGATTGCAATAGAAATGCATTGCTCATTGTCTAGTGCCTATTTTTAATGAAAGAAGATATGTTAATTTAATAAATAAAAGAGAAACCCTTGCAGCTTTTTACCAGTGGGCGGGCACACACACACACACACACACACACACACACACACACACACACACACACACACACACACACACACACACACACACACTTAGCAAAGGAAAAAAAACACAAATAGTGTTGATCCTGCCTTGCTTCAGGGCATTTCATCCCTCAAGAAACCAGGGAAAAACAGCCTCATAACTTTACCACCAAAACTTCCAAATTTATTGAAACACAGCGTAATGGCAAAATATTATTTTCTTAGCAGAAACACATTAAAAAAAAAAAAAGAAAGAAACACACCGCCACCACCATGGCCAAGAATGCTTGGTTTTGTTTTTACAATAAGCTCCAAGAAAATCTTGAATTCCACTCTTGATTTGGGGATGGTTAGAAATGCTGTAGCTTGTTTGGAGCCAAGGATCCTGTCTAATTGTTCGATTGCATCCTTTGTTTAACCTGCGCCTCGGGCGTTGATTTCATGTTTGTGCGGGTTCCACACAATCATGCTTAAAAGAGATTGAGAGTCCTTTCTTTTTGTGCAAAGTTGAGCTATAACGGCAAGGCTCACAATGCCAGCCCCTTATCAATAACAGAAGCATTCAGCCTAGGAAAACACTGCTATTGTAAACAGTCAAAGATTTGCACATCTAGCCACATTCCACGGAGACCTGCCTCAATAGAGAGACGTGGAGATTCACTCAGAATCGTTTCTGGTTTAGCATCCCTGTGCCCATTCCTTGTATGGCTTTTCATACATTAAGTAGCTGCTATATATTGTTACTATGTTCCTTATAGGAAACAAGCTGAATTAAAAAGAAAAAAAAAAGCAAGAAAGATGTAAATGACTTAAAGTTTCCACACACATGTCACATTGTTTCAACTTACTTTAACCGTAATGAAGATGCTTTAGTGACCCAGCAAAAAACTTTGTTCTAATACTAATCATTTAGCATTATTTATTTATAACACACACATATGGTTATTTACAACCAACCAGCATCTATTTCTTTTGCAACTCTCTTTAAGTTGAAATTTATAAGCTGGTTTAGGCATTTATTCTTGTTTTTTTCAATGAAAAGTACTTTTTAATGTTTTTATAACCATGATTGGAAAGCAGCTATATGTACACCATTAGGAATCCACCAGACATACCTTGTTTGAAGAAAGCAGTGGTTTTTTCCCCCCTAAACTTGCCACCACAAAGGAGGGTTATCCTTTTCTCTTTACGCTTTTCTGCATTACAAATCCCATCCAAATTATTCTAAAGAAGAAGCATGAGTTGGTCCAGGCACCCTTCTCTTCTCAGACGAGCAAAGCAAACATTCCCATCCACCTCTCAGCCCTTTGGAAAGCGCATTTTGTAACACACACACACACACACACACACACACACACACACACACACACGCCTCTCACACTGGGTTTAGTGCTGAATTAGGCGGTCCTCTTTCAAATTTCCACTCCCACTTGCTGCTTTTGGGAAAGGATTTCTAAATATTCTTTTCTAACCCAAAGCACACATGCAGTAAGCAAATTCTACAATTAGGTATTCTGAGACGCAGAAAGTGGAGGAGTTAGATAGTGACTTTTATTTCTTTTTCAAAATACATTTTTTGAAAAAGCAGGGGCAGTTGATGTTTTTTTCCCTTCCTTCCTTCCTTCCTTCCTTCCTTCCTTCCTTTCTTTCTTTCTTTCTTTCTTTCTTTCTTTCTTTCTTTCTTAGCACTAATGAACACAGCTGGATTAAGTTGTTTGAAGACAGAAAACGGCAAACACCACCAAGCTTATTCTACCGGACTCTCCCTTCTGCCCAGAGAACACATATTTTTCTTTGTCCTGGAAGCTACTGTTTTGTTTTGCTTTGTTTCCATTCTTGCTGCTCAGGGCAAGCCCCATGAAATAATTGAAGTGTAGGCTGCTGGTAACAGGACACACGATAATAATAGCGGGATGTGGACTCTGAGTCATGTTTCACCAAAAAAAAAAAAAAAAAAAAAAAAAAAAAAAAAGGAAAAAAAACCCAACAACTTCTCTTGGATATCTCACATCATTGGGGGAAGCTAACTGCCCATTTTAGTTACTTAGACAATACTGACATCAAACTAAGCCAAAGCATTTAAAAAAAAAATCCAACTGAAAAGTAATATGAGTTCATCTGGCAGTGTTCAAGGCTGCATGGCCAATCAGTGTGATGTGACATCCTTTTCTCCAGCTGGGCAGAGGGTAGCAAAGAGAAGGAATCTCCTCCTGCTGGGGAGTGTGCTCCCAAGCAGCTGGAGAAGAGAACAGTCTCCCATTCCAGGCACGCCCCTGTCCTCATCTGCTGCATTGTGGGGTGGCTCTCTCCTTAAGACTCTGTGGTTGCCACGCTATTTAGACTTTCTGTTTTCCTTCCATTTGTGCCCTGAAATTATTTTTTCAATCTTGTTTCTTCTCTCAACAAAACCTGGTGCCAGGTCCATAGCAGGCAGGAGGATGCTTCCCCTGCGAAGTTGGGTGGTCCTGTTGCTTGTGATGGGACGGGCTCATCTGAAGCATAACTAAATGGAGTTAATAAAAATACTGGAGTTGTGGCTTCTCAGATGTCTTTTCCTGGGAGTGGTGCTTATCATTTCTCTGTAACATGTTCCTAAATACTCGGAAAATTCTTTAAGGGCCAACAATGTTAGCTTCATTTCACAGATAAGAGACCTCAGACTCAAATAGTGTGAGCATTTTCCCCAAGGTCTTTCACGTATTGAAGCAAGATCTTGGCTTTGTATTTAAGGCTTTCTGACTCTCAATCAATGAGGTTGTTTTAATGCTTACAATGGCCTTTTTTTTTTGCTATTTTTAAACTATTTATTTATTTATTTATTTATTTATTCATTTATTTATTTATTTATTTATTGTCAGAGCTGAGGACCGAACCCAGGGCCTTGCCCTTGCTAGGCAAGCGCTCTACCACTGAGCTAAATCCCCAACCCCTCTCTTTTGCTATTGTTAAATTTAAAATTTGATGGCGAGTAAAGGACAAATAAAATACAAATGTACTAAAAAGCATATGAAGAACTATTCAAAGATAATGAAAACTGAAAAGCCATGATATCTGGTGTAACATGAAGAGCTAAACAGTCTTATTAATAGAAAACCCGGAGCCAGATATTGGGGTGGAAACTAAAAGATGAGAGAAACAGAATAAACCACAGCCAACCTCATCTTACCAACTCCTTAGCCACCAGAGTGAGACTTCCTGTTTACTCACGCCTTATATTCCGTTCTGTGTCCTGCCCTCTTCCTTCCCTCCTAGGTCTGGGATGAAAGGCGGCATGTGTGCTTCCCAAATACTTGGTAGCAAAGGCATGAGATCTCAAGTGCTGGGATTAAAGGTGTGTGCCACTACTGGCTGGTTCTGTTTCCTGTGTGGCCTCGAACTCACAGAGGTCCAGATCTCTGTCTCCCGAGTGATAGGATTAAGTGCCACCACTGTCTTGCCTCTATGTCTAATCTAGTGGCTGGCTCTGTCCTCTGATACCCAGATAAGTTGATTAGGGTACACAATATATTGGGATACACGGTATATCACCGCAGTCTGGGGTGAGGGAATTTTTGGAAGTAGGGCTGATGACTTCCCAGTGTTGTTGATGTGACTGGTGCTACTGAATTGTCACTTGAAAATAACAAAGATCTTGTAACGGTAAAATTTATGTAATACAGTTTTACTGGATTAAAAAATAGCAAAAGGGAGTGATTCCCTTAATGGGTAACAAAACATTGTCTGATTTTAATTTATATTGGCAAAAACTGGGAACCTAGACTCCGTGGCAGACATGCTATGGTCTTGTTGGGTGGCTGATGGTAGGTAAACATGGCTACTCTGGAAAGAAATCCAAAAGCACTTGGTTGAATATATGCTCCCACCCACCCAGCTCCTCTCTAGTGCATGTAACAGCGAACTCAGAAACACACAGAGATCTCAGGCACCAAATGTGAGAGATGCACAGGATGGAAGATGAAGCACCCCAAGAGAAGGCCTAGAGCCACTTTGCACCGCGGTCCCTATGGTCTTCCTTTGTGTGGCTCTCTCATGCTCATTTTCTTCAGGACTTTGCTCGAACGCCAGTCCAATGAGGCCAAGCCTATCTACCCTGTTTAAAATGTCACCCCACTCCGAACATTTCCTTTTCCTCTTCTCTGCTTTATTTTTCTTTTACAGCATCTATTGACTTTAATAATATTTCCACTTGATTTTGTTTTTATTGAACGCTACACTGCTAAGATAAATACAGGCCCTGGAATGAAAGAGGTTTTTATCTATTTTATTCGTGTACACATTCTTGGCTCTTGAATCCAAAACATACTAAGCATACAGTAAATATGAACTAAATGCATGATAGGAAATAGATTAGATGGTTACCTATAGTGAAGAGAATGAATAATCAGGATCAGTGGAATAAAAAACATTCAAGAAAAATCCTACAGCCTTGTGTGAATCATTGGTGCTGGGTATGGAGTCCACGCCCCATACCTGGACATCGGCAGCAGCAACAATTCCTCCAACTAAATCGATTAATTTGGTGGCTGTGAGGAAATCCTCACTTGTTTTTTTTAGAGTCACAAGATCACCATTACCTGGTTTAGAGCCTTGAGGTTGTTGCCTGCTTGGCATAAGATGAAATATATTGAGATGAAATATATAACTGAGAACAAAAATTTTGGCGTTGGGTGGGGATGCAGTTCAGTTGGTAGAGCGCTTGCCTAGTGCGTACCAAGCCCCAGGTTCCATGCCCGGCACTGCACAAACTGGGTGTGGTGACATACATCTGTAGTACCAGCATTTGGGGTGTGGAGGTAGGAGGAGCAGAAATTCAAGTTCATCTCAGCTACATAGTGAGTTCAAGGCTAGCCCGAGCTATATAGAAAGCTCTTCTGGATGGATAGGAATAGGGGCAGAGGGTAAAACTGTGTTGCCCAGTTTCCTCAAGGTGCTGAGCAACTTGTCATCACCCCTGGTTGCTTGGAAGCATTTCCCAAATCCTTTGTCACCACACAAAAGCTTGGTACCCTAATCTTGTATCCAGCACAAAAACCTCCAATCTCTCTTTAGAATGTTCTCTATTGAAACTTTTTATTATTCTCATAAATGGTGAATTTGATGGCTCTTGAAAATATTGCCTCTTTTTTTTTTCTGTTTTCGCTCCATAGCATGTGAGGCGATCAGTACAGTCTTCACATTACACATCCATTATTTTATGGGACTTTAAAAAATGCAGGCTGGCAATTTAAGAGTCTTCGTAATGAGGCAGCCTTTTCCGACACTCCTGATGCTTTTACTGTGCACAGGTATAAAACACAAGAGTTACACCTTCATAACACAAACGCACTGAAATATCTTGGACTTTATTGTATTTGATGCTACATCAATTTTTCATACATAGATATACGATTTGCCTTGAACTCTTCTATAACAGCTTTGAGAACTCTCCCTTGGGTGGCTGGAACTCACTGCAGAGATCTGATACTAGTTTAATGTCCCAGAGGCTGCTGAGCAGGGCTGAGCACACACCTTTGAGGTATCAATGCAAATGGGAAATTCGCCAACACAATTAGCCTTTGTTAAATTTATAACACCACTGTTGTCAGAAATAAAGAGATTAGGATGAGAAAAAAATAACCGCATTCCAAGCACAGAAGGAGCCGAATGAGTAGCAGGGGTAACTTACAGATATAGACAAGAGATGAGCAGAGGAGAATTTTTGCCAAGCAATGGAAAACTATAAGAAAAAAGGTGAGAGCATGGTAAAGAAAAAACTGCTTAAATACTAAACATGAGCCACTAGTGAGCAAAAGGTAAACTCGGTGAAGGAAAGATGATAGGGGACTTGAATGCACCTTCTTCTTTGGGTCATTAAAACTAACTACAAAAAGGGAATGTTGAAATGATTTCTGCTCTCCAATGCTGCCTGGAAGCCAGTGAGTTGGACAATACTGGGCAATACTGACAGTAAGCTAGGATAAACAGACAAAAGACAGATAAATCCCGATAAGTCACTGTGACTGCCGTGGCATAAAAGGGGTTAACAGACCTAGCAGCTGATGGCAGGGATTGGAGAGTTGCCTAGAAATCCTAGCATTGCTCAGCACTGCTGACATGGCTGGCTGGTTTGCCAAGCACAAAAGCACCTTGTGCAAAATCAGGGTTCACAGTAGGAAGCAGGAGATTATAGGCCTTGTGGCTCCCCATCATGCCCAGTAAGCACACTGAGTCTAAAATAAAAGACTGGTTCACAGAACATGGCTAACTGGGGCTCTGCTGACATAAGCTGTGTTTACTCTATTGTTCAGTTTCTTTCTGTAGGCCTTGGGCCAGCTGGAGAATCTCTGCTATCTAGTGTCCCCTCCCACGATGGGGACAGCATATACCAGGGAAGATCTTCTCATAGCAATGGTAATGTTGCAAGAGGGTAATAGGAATGAGGTTTTGTAGAACTGGCCTGATCGGTCTGGCCCATTCTTTCAGCTAAAATTCCATCCTGAGAACAAAGTCAAGAGCTTGGGACTAGTTGCCCATGAAGAAGAAATGGCAAAGGCTAAGGGCTGCAGCTCAGTGTTTGAGCGCTTAACCAGTTCGTTCTAGGCCCTGGGTTCTATGCCAGCACTGGCAAAGGAGGAGGAGGGGAGAGAGAGAAGGGGCTTTGGCAACAGCGTGGATGAATGTTGACAAGGGGAGGGAAGAATCAGCATCAGAAATTCAAGTGACCATGCCATTCATTCACTTTTTAACCTTTCTTTGCCCTTATGTTTATCATATGCCTTGTCAACAGCATTCAGGGAGATTTTTTAAATTGTCTAGGTTGACTCTGCATTTAAAAAAATTTAAGCCATTTATATTTATTGTGGTTACTGACATGGTTGGTGTTCTCTGTGTACCCTATTTGTATCTTTTATTAACTTTCTGTCTTCGTTGGTTTTTCATTTTCTGTCTTCTGTTTGGTCAATGGCATTTCTATGTTCATCACTTGCTCACCATTGTTTTGGAATTGCAAATTATGTCTCTGAAAAGCTAGGGTTTCCCTCCAAGTTTCAAACTGTATCAGTAGCTATATTTTTTTTTCAGTTTACTTGTTAACTTTACTTTCCATTTTAGCCTAATAAGACTCTCAGACCACTTTACTATGTCCTATCATTTGTTGATAGTTTTAGTGTTGCTCTTTCAAGACACAAAATTAGATTGCCTTAATTCTCTTTTTAAAGGGTCATGCACACATTTAATTTTAACACTTGGGAGGCAGAGGCAAGTAGATTTCTGTGAGTTTGGGGAGACAGGGATACATAGTGAGACCCTGTCAAAATAGTATCTATATCAGGAAGACAATTGACAGGTAACTTTAACATAACACAGCACATATCCTGGGATTAAAATGGCATCATCTCAATCAGGAAACTCTAGAGATTTCTCCACTAAGACTAGAAACCTGGCAAAGATACTCACTACATTTACTAGTGTCCTGGAAAATATGAGCCAATGCAATCCAACAAGAGAAATCTATAGAAGAAAACAATTAAGTAAAACAGGTGAACACTATGCCCATTTCTGGATATAGATGTATGTACACATGTATCTCTGCTGTGTTTGCAGTGAAGACAAAACCCCACTATAATGAGCATGTGTGGTACCCAGTACTTGCCTTCTAGATGTCAATCTTCAACAAACAAATCAGAGCCCCTTGGGAAGTAGATGAACCTAGGAACTGAAACAGGAGAACATGAGCTGTGAGATGTATCTGAAACATGTTTGTATTCAAAAGTAAGAAAGTGGTTTAAAAAAAAAGAAAGATACTAATGTGCTAAAAGGAGCCAGAAGCTGTCTTGAAGGACCACTCATAGACAAATATAGGGAAAAAATGATACAAGATATTAATGAACTAAAACGCACAGTGTTCAGTATCAACTTATGGATATATAATAGTATAAATAACAGGCAGTCAACTAAATTAATAAGGGAAGGCCCTTCTTTATAATGGAATCCATACTAGTAACTGAAGAAAAAATGGCCAAAATAGACAGCTGTTGTTTCACAAACAACATAGTAATTGCTCAAAAGATGAGAAGTAGAAAACTTATTATGTTTACTATTTAAGTAGAGAAAATAGTATCTGTGTAGTGGAGAAGCATAGAAGTACCCTGTTAACTTGGTGGTCACAGTTAATAACCTACGTAATTAGAGAAGCTGATAGAGTCTACCTAACCAAGATATAGAGAATGCCGCATCTCCTCTGTCCCATCATGGCCACAAATGTTTACATGGCTTCAGCTTGGAGTAAACAGCAGAAAAATCCAATGAGCCATGTTCAGACTTACTGGTGGATACCTCTCAAAACGATCAAAGTTGTGAAAGGTTAGGACTGATTAGAGAAACTGAGGCAACGTGACCTCTAAGGACAACACAGTGTTCAATTCAACCACACAGCAGAAAATGAACAGCAGCAGCAACGAGAAACCAGTGAAGGGCCAATGAAGTCTATGGATTCAGGGATGGTCGTGTACCGCTGGTAATTTTCCACGTTGATAATATTACAACCACATGACATGGAAATATTTGAGGGAGCCAGATGAATAGCATAAAAATTCTCTGAATTATGTTTACAAGGTTTTTTCCCCTCCATAAGTCTGAAATTATTTCAATATAAAAACATACATTAAAAAGATGATGTCATGAATGGAAAATTGGATGAGAAATAGAAAATAAGAAATAACATTCGGTTTGTTTTAGGAGATCTGTATTCATGAACTTTGGCTCTCAGACACTCAGCTTCCTTATTTAGAGAAGGAAAGAAATAATTTGTCCTTTTGAGCATCAGATGGGATAAAGTTGGCTAAAAAAAAAAAAATACCCATTCATTGGGAATGCTGTGTAAATGATTATTACTAATTACAATTTCATATGCCTTTTTATTGGAGATGATCAGAGGCTTCAGAAATGTTGTCTTTTTCTTAATATTCCCTGCTATGTGGTTCACAGCAAATTCTAATGGTACTCACCTGTGTTGGCATGTAATTCTACATGGGTGAGAAGCAATGGGAGCTGGGTCCTGGGTGGGGGGGGGGCTGATGGAATGAATGTGTCTGGTGGTAAACAAACCCCCTGTCACTTGCACAAATGAGGGGCTCCAAGTGCTTTTTAAATGACACAAAAGAGGGCTCAGGTTTCTTTACAGAAGGGATTCAACAGAGCCTGCACAAAGCCTGGTCACACACATCAACATATTTTTCATGATGTTTCAGTGTTAATGCTAAAATAAAATAAAATAAAATAAAATAAAATAAAAAGGAGAACCACTCTTTGGGAAGATGTGTACAATAGGGGACATCTGTGTCTAGGTGAGGGTGGCCAGGGGATGGCAGGCACACTGTGGAGACTGGCCTCAGAATTCCTATCAGAGTACAATGAATAGGATTTCTGTTTGGAAGGGCAGAGCCTGAGAGGAGACGTGACTGAAATTGCGTACAAGCCAAGAAGAGGCCACAAAAGAGAAGTGCAGGAGGGTTTAGCAACATTAGCATTAATGCCACAACGTGCTCCCAAACCAGAAATCTGCAATTCGCTGTGGAGGAATTAAAAGGCAGATGATCAAATGAGAGGAAGGGCTTGCAATAATACAATAAAAGATGAATACATTCACGATATATGTACTTAAAAAATCAATGAGAAAGATCTCAAATGAACTACCAGGAAGAAAAGAAGCCAATGTGTGCAATGTGTGTGTGTGTGTGTGTGTGTGTGTGTGTGTGTGTGTGTGTGTGTATTCACATTGTATACAATGTGAATGAATACACACATATACATACACACAAGCACACATGCACATACAATAAGTGGATAATACGCATGTTGGGGAAAAACCTTTACTCATATGAGAACATCATAGAAATACAATTTAAAATGATACTAAAACACCATTTTTAGCCTGCCTGTTTGGCACCAATATTTTTAAGGAAAGTATTCAATACCTGGAGGGTGAAGATCTGCAACCTGGCCTATGCATATTTTCAGCAGACAATGAAATTACTGCAACCTTCCACAAAGTCATTGAGCAAGCAGCACCATGAAGACCACTACCAAAACTACCACCACCAACCACAAAATCACCCCAAACTCAAAAGACCAAAATCAGTTTTTAATCTTTGGCCCTTCTAGGAATCATAGGCTGCTTTGTGTGGTTGTGACAGAATACCACAGACTGCATAATCTATACTCTGAAGGAATTTCTCACAGGGCCAGAGGTGGGGTGGAATAGCAAGGTGGTAGCCTCTAAGCAGGGTCTTCATGGATTATCTTCCTACAAGATATGAAAGTAGCAGGCTAAGAGAGGGCATGAAAAAGCAAGAGACCAAACTGGCAGCTTCAGTCTGTGTTGTTTTATTTTGTTTCATTTGATTTTTACTGAGACAGGGTTTGCTCATGTAGCACAAACTGGCCTCAAACTCCTGTGCTCAAGACATCCTCCTGTCTCCACCTCTGGAGTAGCTGAGGCTGCATGTACATGTCACTGCACCCTATTCAATCCCTTTTCAGTTAATATTAATCCACTCTAGCTCCTCTGTGGTCTGATCATCACTAAGATTTCTCTTCTGAACACTATTTTATTGGGGATTTAACTTCCAACACGTGGTTTGGTGGGACACTTTCCAACCATTACAACCCTAGCCTAAATGGAGAACATGGAGTGTGCAGAGTCCCTGGGCTGGAAGTCACCTGGCTCAAAAGTTATATGACCCTAGAGACCCAAGGGCTAGGGCAATATTATTTTAAGATGTATTATATTTGTTTATGCTCTGGAACATTTGTTTAATGATGCAAAGATGTGTTGCATTCAAAGATGTGTTTAACTCTGTGAAGCTGTGTTACTGTGCCTGTCTAAAACACCGGATGGTCTAATAAAGAGCTGAATGGCCAATAGCGAGGCAGGAGAAAGGATAGGAGGGGCTGGCAGGCAGAGAGGAGAAATGGGAGGAAGAGAAGAAGTAGCAAGAACAGAAGAGGAGGAAGTGAGGGGCCAGCCACACAGCCACACAGCCACACAGCCACACAGCCACACAGCCAGCCACGGAGTAAGAGTGAAAGTAAGATTACAGAAGTAAGAAAAGGAAAAAGCCCAGAGGCAAAAGGTATAAGGGATAATTTAAAGTTAAGGAAAGCTGTCTAGAAACAAGCCAAGCTAAGGCCGGGCATTTATAATTAAGAATAAACCTCTGTGTGTTGTTTGGGAGTTGGGTGGTGGGCCCCCAAAGGACCAAAAGAGAAAAAAACAACCAACAGTGCCAGGGAGGCTTTTCTAACACTTGCCATGTCATGACCATCACCGTCCGCCTAGGCACCTTCACCCAGGCGCTGTGCTGTGGTGCCACAGTCCTGGTTGTGACTGGCATGACCCACAGAATGGAAATCACCAATTTCAACAGCCCAACTGCTACAGCAGCTTTCTTGAACATCTTTGGCTTGCTTGCTGTATCTCTCACCTTGGCAGTATGGATTGTGGCTTTCATCTACATTCAGATGCCAGGTCCAGTTCTAAGCACATTTCCTGTATAAGTCCATTTAAGCCTCGAGCAGCATTCCCCCCCCCCCAAGTGCCAACAATATTACAAAAGAGAAAACACTGAACGATTGATTTGCTAGTGACAACAGCCGGGAAGACAAAGTTATAGTGTCCCCTAAGCTGCTGAAGCCACTCCAGGCCACGGGCAGGGTCACCATAGGTGAAAAAACAGTAGTAATCCAATCTTTTAGAATCATGAATCAGGATGTCTGTCTAGGAATATTGCTCATCTGGTAGAGACCTGGCCTTGCGTGCATAAAGCTGGGTTGAAGCCCCAGGACAGAAAACAATATAATAAACTACAATCAAAAGGAGTTGTCACACAAGGCCTCTATTGATTGAATGATGATAATAAACAGTATAATCCACAGCATCTGTCTGGACAGTGTTTGAATTTGCTGCATAAATCCTCATTCAAGTAAAGAAACGCTAACTAGGTACAAAATAAAACATTGTTCGTTCTCTCTCTCTCTCTCTCTCTCTCTCTCTCTCTCTCTCTCTTTCTCTCTCTTCCTCCCTCTCTCCCTCCCTCCCTCTCTCTCTCCCTCCTTCTCACCTTCCTTTATTCTTCCCTGGCTCCCTCATGTTTTGTTTGTTTGTTTGTTTGTTTACTTTTTAAGATAGGGTCTCCCTCTGTAGCCTAGGCTGACCTGGAATCTGGAACTCACCATATAGCCAAGGCTAGCTTCAGGTTCTCTGTCATGTTCTTGCCTCAGCCTTACAAACGCTGGGACTACAGGTGAGAACCATCAGGCCCTTCCCCTTCCCACTGAGCTCTCGTTAAGAACTACAGGCTAATTGAGAAAACATACTTTGCTAGCTGAGAGGCACAGGCAAAGGCATATTTGGGGTCAGCTTGCTTGTCCCATTTTCCAAAATGCAATATTTTAATTTGTGTCTATAATTGTTTTGCCTGCATATACATCTGTGCCTCTATCCAAGGAGGCCAAAAAAGGGAGGCTGGTTCCCTGGAATTATAGTCAGTTGTGAGCTGTCATGTGGATGTTGTGAATTGAACCCAGGTCCTCTGCAAGAGCAGCCAGTGCTCTTAACCACTGAGCTATCTCTCTAGCACCTCCAAAATATTCCTCCAAAATATTAAGGTTTCCGGCATCAAGAGTTATTTTAGAACCTGATCCAATTCTTCCCTTCCACTCTGTTTTTAAACCAAAGAAGCTTCATTTGATTTGTTGGTAAGAAAAATGTTTAGCGTTCACATATTTTGTGATACATTGGTGTTTAAAAATTAATTAGCGTAAGAGATTAATTACAAATCCCTTGAACTAAATGAACCCTAATTATGATGAGAGCTGAATGTAACCACTTCATTAGCAGGTGAGCAAGACAGTCATGGCCACAGAGCAGGCAGTGAAGAGGATACACACTTCCCAGAAACCCGAAGGCTAGTGGTCAGTGTCTAGCCGGAGGATGTTGTCACCATGCCTACCAATCTCATGGAGCCCAGGGAAACTGAGTGCCACATTCTCTCCATAAGCATAGCTTTGAGACGTTTCTCAGAACTCAGATGAAGACATCACCTCACCAGACTTGGTGAGCTTCAGTGTATTTGTTGAATGCATACTCACTGACAGCTTTCACCTTCAAAGATACCTCAGTCTGTTTAATCTTCACTAGGAAGCATGACTCTTGCCTGACGATCTAGCCCCAGCCTTCTTGTTCCCTCAAATAGACAAGCTTAAGGACACAGAGGGAAGAAGAAGGCAGGAGCTAGACCATTAGAGAAGTCGGTCTTGTTTCTGGATGTGTCATAATTTCCCTTAGCTATTATCATCACTATCTCAATAATTCTTTTGTGGATTAAATGGATTTTTTTTTACTACTCTCAGATGTGTGGTGATATTGTGTTCCCCAATATATTGTGCACCCCAATAAACTTATCTGTGGTCAGAGAACAGAACAGCCACTAAATATAGAGGCCAGAAAATGGTGGCACACACCTTTAATCCTAGCATTCTGGAAGCAGAGATCCATCTGGATCTCTGAGTTCAAAGCCACACTGGAAACAAGCCAGGTATGGTGACTCATGCCTTTAATCCCAGGAAGTGATGGCAGGAAGCAGAAAGGTATATAAGGCATGAGGACCAGAAACTAGGCTGGTTAAGCTTTTAGGCTTTTAGCAGCAGTTCAGCTGAGATCCATTCTGGATGAGGACACAGAGGCTTCCAGTTTGAGGAAACAGGATCAGCTGAGGAACTGTCGAGGTGAGGTGGCTGTGGCTGGTTCTGTCTCTCTGATCTTTCATCATTCACCCCAATACCTGGCTCTGAGTTTGTTTTTATTAATAAGACCTTTTAAAATTCGTGCTACACAATTGTGTGTATTGGAGCCCTAAGCCTCCGTGTGGTGGCACTTGATGATGAAACCTGAGGAGGCAATTATGTTTAGATGAGATCATAAGGGTGAAGTAAGTTCCCATCGTGGGATTAGTGTCCTCTTAAGGAAAGGGAGAGGGATCAGGTAGATCAGCCCCCAGTTCTGAAGGCACTTTGACCTTGTCTTTCCCTGCCTTCAGAAATAAGAAATATATTCCTGTTACTTAAGCATCCAGCCCACGGTCTTTGTTATGGCATCCTTAGCTTACTGATACACTCTGCAGACATTAGGATCAAATATTCTGTGCCCAGCTCTGGCACCCATCCACACAGACCAGCAGGACAGAATCAGAGCATTGGCACCTCTCTTGCTTCCATTTCAATATATATATATACTTTTTTTAAAGAAATGCATGATGAGTGGGGGCATTGATTTTGTGGGTTTGGGATCAAACTCGGGGACATATGCATCTAGTCGGGCATTTTCCCACTGAACTACTACCATCAAACCCACTCCAAGGCTCTTAGCTGAAGAGTGGTATACATCTATCACCACAATCGGGTTTAGAACATTTCATCACCCCAGGAAGAGTCCCACACGCCCTTATGCATCTTTCACTTCCTTCCAGCTACCAGCCCATAGCAATCCCCAGTCCACCTTTTCTCTGTAAATTAGCCAGTTCAAACATTTCACAGTAATCGATCAGACACTATATGGCCTTCACGGTCATCTTCTTTTGGTCAGCAAGGTGTCTTTATGGTTCATTTGTATTGCAACGTGGGCCGGTCCTTTCTTCCTTTCCATAGCTAATTAGTATTCCACTGCATGGACAGGTGTAGAAATTCCTGATTTGTTCCTTTGTTTCCCTCTTAGTGTCTCCAGTTTGTCCTTTTCAATGAATCTAACCTCCTGGTCGAGGCTTATCAGTCCTTGGATGTCTCGTCTAGCGGGTGACGCCTTCCTCCCACCCTGTTGCGCCTCTGGCAGAGTTAGGGGACCGCTGCTTGCTTGTTCTGACGGCCCGCACCTTCCTATCTGACTGGAGCGTTCTTCCCTCCGACTCAGCACAACGCATTCCTCCATGTCCTTCTCTCCTCTCGTTTCTCACTCTTCCGTGCTTGGTGGATCCAATGGCCGTTCTGCCAGGGCACACGTCACTTGAGTTTTCATGAACTCCTTAAATCCCCAAGCTAAGTTTTCTCCCTGTCTAACTTCAAGATCTGCTATGGAGCTTGGAATGAAAGCCAAATAGATGGTCAGATGCAGGAAAAAGTCTAATATTCTAGACATTTCCGATAGCCCACAAAATAAGAAATAATTGGAAGAACTTCATCTCAGCACATATGTGAAAATGGGTTACTAAACACCAGGCTTGTCTAGGATACACAAAACAAACAAACATAAAACCCAAACTACCATAAAACAAAACAAAACAAAACAAAACAAAAACCACAGCTATTTTATTGCCAGTTTTAATTTACTAAATATTCACTGACCACTCTATTTTGCTTTCACATCATAACTCAATTATCTCAGTAAATAACTGGTTTAAAAGAAAAAAATTGCTTTTGAATTTCCAGGCAAAGCTCCTTCCACCCAAACTCAGTAAACTCTGATCATGTAATCCTTGGAACCAAGGCATATAGATTCTGGCACCAAAGGAATATGTGGCTACATATTAAACCTAAGGAGCCAAAACAGAGCTTGTCCTTAGGAAGCCACAGCTGATCCTTGGCCTCCCGACCAGTGTTCTTAACTCATTCTGATACTGAAGTTAATTCCATGGCTTGTGCTTAATGGCATTGGTGGAATTAAAAAGAAACCTTGCTTCTGCAGACTTCACACTCTCTTTAACGTGTCTCAGTAGTATTGGGATGCCCTTTTGGAATTCTGAATGGATGACTGGATTGTGAAAGTTTATGGCTTTGACCAACAGGCTCATGGGATATGTGAGGGTCAAACAGAGCCCATCTTCTATATTCCAAAAGCACATAAGGAGCCCGGGTAAAGGGGACATCCCAAATACCAGGATCGAGTGAAATTTCATGAAACCTATCTAAGTATTTTTCCTCTTTTTTTCTTGTGCCTACCCCCAACCCACTTTGAGACAAGATCATATATGTAGTCTGGTTTACACTCAAAATGTGACTATCCTCCTTCTTCAGCCTCTTGAGTTCTGGGGTTACAAGTGTACACCACCACACCACGTCTCAAGATCTTATATGAAGTCTAATTTGGGCTCAACTCCTATCTCAGCTTTCTGAGTTCTAGGGTACAGGTGTGCACCACCACACCAGGTACTTGCCTCAATTCTGCTTCCTGGAAAATTACTTGACTTAGCTAGTTAGATCTTAGAGTTCAAGTTCTGATTAAGAAAACACGATGTATTTCAACATTACTCTCATGGTGGAATGTGACGTCTGGTCCTGATTTGAGGGCTCTAGGAAGTAGCTAAGATGATTACCAAGTTCACCTAACTGGGCAGGGCATGAGCCCCAATGTCAGCCTCCCCAGCAGTGCATGGCTGCAGAGATGTCTGGTCAGCCTTTGCTGCCTTCCTGCTGATGTTGTTGCTTTTCTCTAGAACTTCCTAGAAGTCACATCCCATGCAGTCCCCTTTGAACAACTGCCAAGAATGGAGCCAACCCTCAGCTCTCTCGAACGCTTCCGCTGGGCGAGCCTGTGGAGAGTGAAGTCTCATGGGCAGCGAAAAGATAGAGTTTCTGTAGAGAGCTTTCTTTTTCAGAGTCTTAACCAAAAGGGCAGCTTGCTTGTGGTCAAATGATTTCTACCTACCTGTGAGCCATCTAGGCTACTGCAAAATTCTAGACTCTTCTTGTCAAAATCTGAAAACTGTTTCCCACAAACTGTACCACAAGCAAAGACTGTTCACAGGAATAATTCCAGTGAGGACACAGAACCTTATTTTCATATAGAAAACTGTGCTAGATTAAGAAACCCATAGTCAGGGAGCTGGGACATCTATAAATGTTCTTCAGACTTGTGACCAATTTTAAATGTGATGGCATGGGATGGGACTTTGAGAAGTCAGAGAGGGAAACGCACATAAGGAAGACCAATGATGCTGAGCAGAAAGTGCTCCATCTGGGGACACAGGACTTGCAGTTCATGCCCTTCCCACCTGCATGAGATTTGTGATCCTCTCAGCTTCTCCACTGAGCCCACAGAAGGGCCATGTGCTGTGGGATGTTCTGTATGTCAAATGTGTTGCTCTGATTGGTTAAAATAAATAAAGTGCTGATTGGCCAGTAGCCAGGTAGGAAGGATAGGGTAGGTGGGACAAGGAGGAGGAGAATGCTGGGAAGTAAAGGCTGGGGCAGAGAGACACTGCCAGCTGCTGCCATGACAAGAAAGATGTAAGGTACTGGTAAGCCACGAGCCATGTGGCAAAGTATAGATTAATAGAAATGGGTTAATTTGAGACAGAAGAAACAGATAACAAAAAGCCTGCCACAGCCATACAGTTTATAAGTAATATAATTGTCTGAGTGGTTATTTTATACATGGGGTTGTGGGACCGCGGGGGCTTGGTGGCACCTGGAGAGATCTCCAACTACAGCTATGACCTAGGAGCAAAGGCCGCTTTCCAAAATTAAGAAAATCACCGTAAGATTCATGACCAGGCTTCCATAGACGACCCCTTAAAAACCTAATGGAGCCTTCAAGAGAGATGCGACCCCTCGGTGATTTTTGCTTGAATAAAATGCAATACCCTTCGGAAGAAAAATAATGAAATCCAGAATTCTCAAATGTGGCATCTGTGGTGTTTCTGTGACGTTGGACAGTTTTTACAAACGTCGGCAAGAACGACACAGGAAAACGCCATCGATGATAAGAACGGAGCAGGATGTCCAACAGCAGCAGACTGAATGACAGCTTCATTTTGGAATTCGATGACAGGGACGACAAGAGAATTCAAAACATGCTAACCCATCTACGGAGCGTGTAGATAGATAACGACGATGTGAAGACTGTAATTCAAAGAACAGAACCCACAGAGGTCCTGGAGATGAAAGAATAATATCCGAAAAGCGAATGCATTGAACAAGATTGACATGTGTTGGACGGGACAGGTTTATCAGTTTGAGAGGCGTGTCAACCCCCATTGTGACCGAAGCAGGGAGAACAGACAGGAATGTGACTGAAGAGAGCATTAGCGACCTCTGGGACAGCATCCAATGACCAGCATGCATGGAAGTGGAGTCTCCAAGCAGAGAAAAAAGGGGGAAAATGGCTAAAATATTCCACCTTTAAGAAATAACAAGAAAACAAAAGTTCTCAAGCCACAGACTCAGGAATCCTCAGTAGAATAGATATAAAGAAAAATACATTTAGTAACAACGTAAGGCTTAAAATTCATGCGGAGGGGAAAGGGGCACCATATGTGCAGGAAAACTGTGATAAAAATTAATCTGGTCATCAGAGATAGCGGACACAAGCAGACACACAGTGAAAGTGATGGGAAAAAATAGGCTACCTACCATTTAAGTCCAATGGGCACATCATATTAAAATTAAGGCCAAGTAAAAATGAAAATAGGCCAAGCGGTGGTGGCGCACGCCTTTACTCCCAGCACTCGGGAGGCAGAGGCAGGCGGATCTCTGTGAGTTCGAGGCCAGCCTGGGCTACAGAGAGAGTTCCAGGAAAGGCACAAAGCTACAAAGAGAAACCTTTCTTGAAAAAAAAAGAAAGAGAGAGAGAGAGAGAGAGAGAGAGAGAGAGAGAGAGAGAGAGAGAGATGAGTAACTGAGAAAATGTGTCCCCAGTAGACAGAAAATGCATAAGAAAGTTCCCTAACTAAGGTGGATTGATGTCACATTTTTTTTCTTTTTTTTTTTTCCAAAAGATTTACCCTCTAATTTGTATGGTCTGTGGGCACACGCCTGTGAGTGCAGCTGCCTGCATGTGCTGGGAAAGAAAGTTAGATGCCCTGGACCTGGAGTTGCCTGGATGTGGGTGCTGGGATCCAAACTCAGGTCCTCTAGAAGAGCATTGCACAGGTACCTACCCACTGAGTCAACTCCCCTGCCCAGAGATCCGAATCTTACTTTAAAATATCTATTTATTTTAATTTGAAGTGTATGAATGTTTATCTACCAGTTTGTATATGTGCCACATGCATGCAGTGCCATTGGAGGCTACCAAAGGATGTTAGATCCCTCAGAACTGGATTCACAGACAGTTGTGAGCTGCCATGTGGGCGCTGGGAACTGAACTTGGGTCTTTGGCAAGAGCAAGAAGCACTCTTAACTCCTGAGTCATCTCTCCAGCCCCGAGATCTGAATTTTCAGGAAGACACGAGGAACAGAAGATATAGCAAGTACGTGATTAAAGGCAAAACATGACTCTTCTCCACGAGCTATTTCATAGATGAAATAACTCACCAGTAGACTGCTTAGGCGAAAATCAAGTACTGAGGAATTTCCATATTGAAGGAATAAAAACATTCACAAGGACTGGATATCTTGTTAATGTAAATACTCTACGGTGATACTGTATTGGCTCTGTTCGTTATCACCATCAAAGGAGCTGGCTGAAGAGATTTCCGCACTATAGCCCCACATCAATCTGCAGTCACAGCAATGAAGAATGCCATTTAGAAACTGCCATCAGATTTACTCAACCAACAAAAGCCAAACCAACAAAACAAAACAAAAATTTTTCCATCAAGGAAATTGCCGGTAAAAACAGTTTCCCTTGTAAATGTGATTTAAAATGACAATAGCCAACAACCTTTAAGGAAAAAGTATTACCATTATTCAGACTTTTACAAAGAAGGGGGAATCATTCCTAATGTCTTGAGACCTGTGCATCGCTGTGGATATTGTTCTGTGTAAATAAAGTTCTTATTGGCCAGTGGCCAGGCAGGAAGTATAGGCGGGACAAGCAGAGAAGAGAATTCTGGGAGGTGAAAGGCTGGAGAGAGATTCTGCCAGCCTTGATGATGACAAGGAAGATGTAAGGCAATGGTAAGCACGAGCCACGTGGCAAAGTATAGATTAATAGAAATGGGTTAATTTAAGATAGAAGAAGTAGATAACAAGAAGCCTGCCACGGCCATACAGTTTGTAAGCAATGTAAGTTTCTGTGTGTTTACTTGGTTGGGTCTGAACGTCTATGGGCCTGGCGGGTGAGAGAGATTTGTCCTGACTCTGGGCCAGGCAGGAAAACTCTAACTACAGTGCATGTTGTGCTATGTATCTGGAATTCAGTCTTTAGTATTCCATCACATGGATTTTTTGACAATTTGCAGATGATATTCCCCGTTTCACACAAAGCCTTTTGTAACCCTGGATGTCAGGTTGGTATTTGTAAATATTCAAGACTATAATGTTCAGGCCATAGGATAGAGGTGCATGCCCAATTTTATAAGCTAAACTGAGCTGTAGTTTGGTTGTGTTCTGATAAAAACTCACAACACTTGTCTGGTTTTAGTTTTCTTGTCTATACAAGGAAGGATTAAGGAGATGTTATCTCTAAGAGCTTTCCATTATCACATTCTATAATTGTATCACTAATATCTATTCTAGTATCTTCATTAGCTTTATTTGAAAATAATATCAAATTTGCAAAATATTACACAAACAAAAATAATGCACATCTCCAAATGCCCTTTACCTGGGTTTAGCTTTGCTAATATTTATCCCCTTTTCTCTGCCATTCGTGCTGTCTTTAAACAGACGTGGCCACACTAACCCACTTAACAGAACACATTTCCTCATCTATTTGATGGTAAGCTACACACAACTCAGTTCTTGATCCCTAAATCCTTCAGAGTGCATTTCATGAGAATAGAGGTGTATTCTGGGGCCAGCAAGATGGTTCAGCAGGGAAAGATGATTGCCTTCCAGCCTGGAAACTTGATTTTATTCCCTAGGACCCAGAGAGTGGAAGGAAAGAACTGAGTCCTTCATGTTGTCCTCTATTCTCTGCTTGCACGTGTGTGTGTGTGGCATGTTTGAGCACACACACACACACACACACACACACACACACACACACACACCAAATAAACAAATAATTGTAATTTAAAAAGAATAGAGATGTATTCTTACCTCATCACAGGACAATCATCAACTCTGTAAGTTTATGTAAATATAAAATTGTAATCTAATTGACAGTCCATACCCAGTGTTTTCTAGTCTGTCAGCTCTTCAGTGCAGGATCTGCCTGAGGATCATCGATGGCAGTGGATTGTGATGTGTCTTCATCTTCTATGAATTTGGAAATTCTCACAGAGTGTCTGGTATTTTTGTAATATCAACATTACCAAAAGACCCTCCTTCACAGGAAATTCCTTAGTTGACAAGTGCTGAGGTGACCAGTGGGTCCTATCACGTGCAGCTCCCAAGTGCACTTCTGAACCTAACCCTGCTGTGCTAAATAATAAGACATGCTGAATATCTTGTTTCATCCCCTGATGCCTTTTGGAACCTTTTTGTCCAAGTGCTCTGATACCTGTCGCTCCAACAAACAAAAGAATTAAATTACAATATCAGTGTCAATGACCCAAGTTTATCAGCTTGCTTTGTATTGTTTGCTACCAGCCATGTTTGCCCTTCTGTCCTTACCAGAAAGAAATTTTATTTTTTTTTAATTGTTCATATTTATTTATTTTAGTTTATAGTTATGAGTGTTTTTCATGTATGTATGTACGTACATACACCGGGTGTCTTGTGCCCTCAGAATTCAGAAGGGTGCATTGGACCCCCTGACCTGGAATTAAAGAATGACTATGAGCTACTATTTGGATGCTGGGATCCGAACCTAGGCCCTCTGCAAGAGTAGCAACTGCTCTTAATCGTTGAGCAATTTTTCCAGCCCCCCAGGAATTAATTCTATGGTCAGGTATTATAAACTTCTTGGCTCATTCTGCTCCATTATAACAATGTGGTTGAATTCCAGTAGTCGTGACTGAACCCAACTCCACAAATGGTCCTCCTCCGTGAAGCCCCGCCCAAGGAGTCTGAGAAACCCCCTACTCCACCCCCCCCCCCATTGCACCCCCCCCCCACACACACACACACTGTTCTGCAGTCTCCTACATTAAACTCAAAGCCACACTTCTAAGGAGCAGCTAATTCGTGTGTCTCAGCTGCTGTCCCCTGCGTGGGTTTACTCTGCTGCTCTGAAAAGGGGCTACCTCACACTGGCCAGTCTGTTCCTAAACCCTCAAAATTGTCCCCTACACAGCCTCCCTAGTTAGCTCTTGAGTTTGCCTCAGGCTTTCCTTAGGAGGTGAGAAAGCAGTCCCAGAGGAAGCTAGCTCATCTTTCTACAAAACAACAAACTGCAAAATATCTGCATGTACAGCAACATCTTTTCTGCTTCAGAATTGACGTCAGCTCCCTATCCCGCCTTTTTCTCATGGAATTAGACTTTCCCGTCTTGGCCCTGCCCACTTTGTCTGGGGATTATCAATTTCCCCTTTCCTAAAGGACAGTGCTCACTGTACCCCACGTGCTGGAGAATATCCTGACTCAAAAACAGTAGTTGCAACATTTCCCTACCCTGCTTCTCACCAAAGGCACTGTCACCCTTTATCACCCTTCACAAAAATCGCCAGGAAGTTCATATGCATGTGGTCCCCACTTCTTCATCTTCTCCTCTACCTCCTCTTGTGCATTTCCTTTTCCGAAGCCACGCCTCTGCAGGGGACACCTCCCTGAGGATGAGGATGTGGCTGGCTCCTATTATTACCCATCTCTATCACCATCTTTCAGTCCCATGTCTGTGCATGGCCGCCACACCTTGTCTGTTTACCGCACGCTCGCTGGTTTGGGTTCTGCTTCCTGGTGATTCCTAGTCCATCTTTTCCTGGCATTTCCTCCTCCACTTTCCTCTGTGCCCTCGGGACCCACTTTGGGGTGCCTTTCCCTCTCTTTGTGACTTTCTTTTCTTTGTCATACCATCCACTTCCTGCGGTTTTCTTTCACCCAGCCGTGGGTTACTTCTTTTCTGTGTGAGAGGATTTCTGCCTCAGGGTGAGCGGGCTTCTGATTCTAGTGGTGGGGGTGTTACACTAAGAGCTCTTGCCTTCTGCCGCAAGGGGTGGGCATCCTGCCAATTAGCAGGTAGAATCTGTCTGGAGATATTACCTTGGGAACTCAGTTTTAAAATATGACACATTATTTGCAATGACTATTCCTTATCATTGGAAGGGCTTTCTTATGGTACATTAATTTATGATTTCAGCATAGGCAAGCCTAGCGCACAGTCAACCTCGTGGCAGTTTGTTTTACTTTCAAACTTCCTGGCTTGAGACTTGAGAGTGAGGTCAAGCCAACCAGCGTGCAGATTCTTCGTGTGTGGTCCATCCTGCCTCTTGCCCCTAATTTTGTGGCTGCAAACACCTTAAAAGGAAAAAAAAAATAGCTTTCCTCAGGGCAAAATGAAGCAAACGGTAAAAGTACGCTGCATCTATGCTGTGTTTGATAAACGTACGTTTCTAGCCATTATCCCATGTGGGTCAGAGCGGTTCTCCATGGTGAGAAAGCTGGCAGAGGAAATAGGAAATTACCCAAGCACATGCATGAAAATGTCGAGAAACAGTGCCCTGTGAGAACGGATTGAGGTAAAAGGAGAGTAACCTACTTAACTCCTGTGCCAGCCAGAAATTTAACATCTGAAAGCCTCACTTGATGGTGATGGTGGTCACGATGATGATGATGATGTTGGTGATGATGATGATGATGATCAGCAAGATGGCTCAGTGGGTAAAGGTGATTGATGTCAAATCTAATGACTTGAGTTTCATCACCTGGACCCACGTGGCAGAGGGAGAGAACAGATTCTGATTCCTGAAAGTTGTCTTCTGATCTCCACAACTATACTTACCACATGCGTACAACTCCCATAAACAAACAAACAAACAAATAAATAAATGTAAAAATAAACAACAACAGAATATTAGGCTTTCTTTAATCAAGCACCGTCACTTTCTTACATTTATTCCATTTTTTTCTTTTCTAATTCTCCTCTCCTCTACTTAGGTTTTGTGGATACCTAGCACAAAATCTGGATAGGCAGGGTTTGTTTCCAGAGGTCATTTTCAGGTATGCATGTCAAAGGCCTTAAAAATAAAAAAAATTAAAAAAAAAAACATAAAATAAAGAAGGAATTGGGCGAGAGAGACGCTTTAGTAGATAAAAGGCTTGCTGTCGAGAGTGATGGCCTGAATTGGAATCCCCAACATCCACATAAAATCCAGGTATGGTACCATGCACTTGTAACCCCCAATGCGGGATACAGAGACAAGTCGATCCCTGAGGTTTCCTGGCTAGCCCACCCATATAAAACGGTGAGCTTCCAGAGGTTAAGAGCACTGGCTGCTCTTCCAGAGGTCCTGAGTTCAATTCCCAGCACCCACATGGTGGCTCACAACCATCTGTAATGAGATCTGGCGCCCTCTTCTGGCCTGCAGTCATACAAGCTGTATACATAATAAATAAATAAATCTTTAAAAAAAAAAATAAAACGGTGAGCTTCAGATCCAGGGAGAAACCCTGCCTCAAACAGTAAGGTAAAGAGTGCTAAAGGAGGAGGGGAGGATACCCAGATCAACCTTTGACTTCTGCAAGTGCATACATGGGTGCCTGAGTCAGGTTCCTATTGCTGTGAAGAGACACCACAACCATAGCAACTCTTATAAGAAAATATTTAACTGAGGTGGCAGTCTACAGTTTCAGAGGTTCAGTCCATTATCATCATGGCAGCTGGGAGTATGGCAGCATGCAGGCAGATTTGATGCTGGAGAGGGTGCTGAGAATTCTCACATCTCAACCTAAAGGCCACAGGAAGTGGACTGTCTTGGTGGGTGTAGCTTGAGCATATAAGAGACCTCAAAGTCCAACCTCACAGTGACACACTTCTTCCAACTAGGCCACCCTTTGTCTAACAAGGCCATACCTCCTAATAATGCCACTCCCTTGGTGGACCATTTTCTTTCAAACCACAATAATGGGCAACACACCTGTACCCCCATGTGAATCTACACACATGTAGTATATATAACACACAGACACACACACACACACACACACACACACACACACACACACACACACACACACAGAGCCTCATTCATACATGAAAAAACTGTGAAATGTAAGAAAGGTAGTGAGTGCCTTTGACTCACTAATCAACCACAGGAAACTCAACCCAAGGAAGTCATCACACATTGACACAAAGTTTCCATATTTTACACGTTTATTTCTAATTATCAAAGGGAAATCAAGGATGCATCCAGAATAATGATAGGACAACTCTGTAATCCCAGCACTTGGGAGGTTAAAGCAGGAGGGTCTGAGTTCATTGCAAACTTCACAACATGGCAAGTTTGAGATCAGTCGGGGCTGCATGAAACCACGTCTCAAAAGAGAAAATTGAGCAATTCAGTAGGTGGGTAAATAAATTTTGGTATGCATAGACAATAAGTATACATTTATTTAGAATGATGAACAAATATGCTTATCGTTTAATCCAGAACTTGGGCATCTCCGGGTTCCAGGAGGAAAACAAACAAACAAACAAAAAACAGAGCAGGATAAACATATGAGCTGATTCAGCAGCCAGCCTGGGAGTTAGAAAGGAGCTGTGAGTTTACATAATCTGGGGGTTCAGGTTTAAATAAGTGCAGAGAGGGGACAAAAACTGAGGTCCCCTGAAGGTAACTGGGTGGCCAACATACAGCCAGACTTCTTGCAGGATTGCAACCTCAGAGGGAGGAGACAGATCTGGAAGGGGTCCACTCACGGTGGTGACAAGAAACTGCCTTGGTTTAGTTTCTGGATAAAGATGTCTATTTTAAGAATTTGCAATCAAAGAACCTGAAATCATGTAAGCTTGGAGTCCAAATTATACTATCTCAACTCAAGAGAATCCCAAGGTAGGAAATTAGCAAAAAATAGTCTCCAAGCCAGAGGCCCCAGGCATTTAGCAGGGGGAAGAAAACCCAGAAGTCTGCCTTGGGAGACACTCCAGGGACTGCCCAGGCCAGCATCTAGGTCTCCTAAAATGAGTGTAGGATTCACAACTCAAGATCGCTTTCTTCTACTTCACAGGTCCCCCCAATGGCAAGATGCTTCCTTTTCCAAAAGTCTGAGAAGATTCCAATGTATTCTTCTCGAGTCCATCTTTACATTCTTTCTGCCAGCCAAGAAATCCGGTCGTTAAAGAATGAACTGGCAACAAGAGGATTATTCCTGAGTGGTGCTCCCTGGGTTCTTACAGAGTAACACTGAAATCAACCTTCAAATCCACTAACAGGGTTTTGTTTTGCTCTTTACATCTCCCTCCTGTGTCTTCTCTGTGATTGGCATTTTGAGATTTGCCCGTCACACCCATTTCTGCTGTGATGGCCCTCTCATGTGTTTTTAATCTCCCTCCTTAACCATTATCATCTCTTGACAAATTTCATGGCACTTGGGTTTGGTAACACAATTCAGGGCATCTGGGATCTTTGCAGTGTCCACTCCAACATCTCCCTGGCTTCATCGATGTTTCCCATTTCTCTTTAGTGTTTTGAAGGTGGCACATTTTTCCAGTATCAGAGCCTGCCCTGCTTTAACGTTTATTATAAAAGTAATATTTTTGACAATAATAATAGTGACAAAAATGCTATTGTTGTCAGGATGGGATACCACTAGTAGAATGTTCTCCTCAGGGTTCTTGCTGACTTCGGCTCCAATGGTGGTGTCAAACAGTTGAATGGAAACCTGATACTTTTGAAGATTTGGTACTGCTTTAGAAATACCCCTGACTAGGTACTTTTTGTTCTTTATCATGCTTTCGCTTTTGAGGTTTAGTTTTTAGCTTGGAGGGAGTATCCTTTTCATATGTCTTATGCGTGGGGGTTTAAAGTCTTGGAGATAATTCACCTAAAAGAAAAGAAAAGAAATAGAAGGAAAAGACTTAGGACAACCCTCAAGAGTCCTCAAACATTCGGGACAATGGATGTGTTTACCACTTTGTATTACTGTGAACAACAGCTGTCTGAACAATTTAAGAGAAGAAAGGTTTTATGTTGGCTACTGTTGAGAAGTTCCTGTCCATGGGTGGTTCGCTCCTTTCCTTTTAGGGCTGTTCAGGGCGGATATAGTATGGCAGAGGCCATAGTGCAGGGAAGCTACCAGGAGGCATCCAGGAGCAGGGAGAGAGACAGGAGGAGGTCAGGGATAAGACACACCCTTTCTTCAAAGTCTACCTCCTGTAGCCTACCTCTTCCAGTCTAGCCCTACCTCCTAAAAGCCATTCATTATGAACTCATCAATGAACGAAATTTGTGCCCTCATGGTCCAGTCGCCTCAGGGTATAGTACCACTAGCCAAGGGGCAAGCCTTCGACACAGGAGCCCTAGGGGCCATTGGAAGCTTAATTTACAATGTTGAGGGAAACTATAAAGAAAGTCTAGCTTTGATTAGAAAAGGGAAATCACACTGAAGCCCAAGAAATGACAAGGTAGACGAAAGCATAGATGAAATCTTTGCTTTCAACTTGAAGAATCAGGCATAGCTTTCAGGTACAGACCCAAGAGCTGACTTTGTTTTCGACTTTCAGAACACACAGTCTGTAGTAGGAATAAAACTGGGCATGTGAATTTATTGTATAGTCAGACTCTTCAACTTTAATTGACTTAATCATGGGGTGAACCTTGGAGACAGACTTGCCACTCTATTTCATGCCCGGTTTTGTCCTTTCCCTTAGGGAAAAAGATTTTCTATGATGTCTCCAATATTCTTTTTATGATGTAAATGTCTGCACATTGGAGTATTATGTGTGGAAAATACAAGGCAGCATTATGGATAGTAGTTTTTCTTTTCTTTTCATTCTTTGGAAGGGTCACTGAGGTATACATAGTAGGGATATCACTCCTGTATGTAGCCAGCTCCTAAAAATATTTAGCTATTATTTCCACACTAGAGAAAGTTTCTCTTTATAACAAAACAAACTCAAAGTAAACTCACATTGCCCCGAGTGACTGGCAGTTGTTCTCCGGTTCCACAAAGGGGCACCATTGAGTTTTGCAAGCTGCCCTTTTATAGGTAGAGAGGAAACCGTAGTGTGGACGATCATGATAAGTCAATGCTTTGGTTTCTCATAAATGAGCATTTCGTGTGTATTGCTTAAACAAGGCTAAGGGGGAAAGTTCTCATAGAGATGAGTGTGTGTATTTGATAAAGTCAACACTTCCAAAGTGTTGCCATCTGCTGAATGATGACAAGTGAGTCTGGATGTTTCAGAGGTAAACACTCGCTTTGAAAAAAATTTGAAATGCACATGGTGCAATCCTAGAAATGCTCTCTTAAGTTTTGCATTTATAAATCTAGAAGAGTCGTTCGGGTCATTAGATGACTTTTCGGTAATCCACAATCTCTGAAGTCCCATCAATTTGCAGTTCCTTCAAATGAAACACTTCGTACTGGGCTTAACTGGAGATCGCAAGATAGTGAGCAACCCCTGCATTCTGAGACTTATGTGAAGATAACCACCCAGGCTCTTTGGTATTGGGTATGAAGCAAGTACCTAGCTTATTGGTTTTATTTTAAAATTATTCTTTTGTTACCATGAAGGAATTTACAAATATATTTGAGTATTAATTTTTTCACCTATACCTTTTCTTCTTTGAGAATGTATCGTCTTTACTCTATGAAAGAGAACAATTTAGGGGCCAGTGAGGTGGCTCAGCAGGTGAAGTCGCTTGCCACCAAGTCTTACGACCTGAGTTGAATTTCCCAGAGCTCACATGGGGACAGAAGAGAACTGCCTCCCTCAAGTTATCCTCTGACCTCCACACATACACCATGACAAACACTCACGCTCCCACAAATAAACGAGCATATTAAAAATGTTAAGCAATTTTGAAAAGAAAGGGGGAAATGCTGTCTTTTTTTAAATTGTTTTTTCAAGACAGGATTTCTCTGTGTAGTTTCAGTGCCTGTCCTGGATCTCGCTCTGTAGACTACCTGGCTCTGCTTCCCGAGTGCTGGGATTAAAGGAGTGTGCCGCCACCGCCCGGTGGGAAATGCTGTCTTATACAAAACATACTTTCATCTGTTTTTGTTGCTTCAGAGGGGAAGACACATGTACTATCACAGTTTGCTCTAGCTTTCATTGCTTGATGGCAAACCACTCACCTGGAGATGGATACATTGGAGATACACGGCATATTTGCTAAGAGATGAAGTCACGTGAAAAGCTACTGTTCAGGGCAGTAGTGTTGTGGGCACAACAGTGTAGATGTTCCACAAGTCCTGAGTCTGTGATGTATAAACCAGAATCAGGAACTTCCATGACACATAGTGAGCCTAAGGCATAAGAAGGCAAGGCCAAAGTGAGACCCTACTGGTCAATAAGATCTTCAGTAAGCCGAGGTGGTAGCCAGTTATAGGAAGTAGAAAACAAAATCCACTATGGCTAGTTTAGGCAAGACATGGATTTTATAGAGAATCTTGAGAGACCCACAAAGACATCAAGAGAGCCAGACTGCCCATAGCACATCCTCACCACTGTCCCTGAAGATGTCCTCCTTGTCAGGCCTGCTCCACCGCTCACAGTGTGGCCTCCATGCTGTGTGCAGCTCAAACTGATGGTGGCATTCAGGCCTGGTCCCCAGAACTTACACTGTTGTTTTGTTTTGTTTTGTTTTTTGCTTCAAAGAGGCCTTACAGCTCTGCATCTTCTTTGCCCCAATCAGAGAAACAAAACAAAACAACAATAACTACAAACTCCCCACATTTTTGGTGTTCCCTCATGAAGTGAGATCCTGCGTGAGCATACTGGATTGGTGCAGTCCATGTGTCTGCTTCCGTGCTTCAAGTCTAGCTGGGAAACTTTGCTCTGAGTTTCACCTTAGGGAATGGGGCATTATAATGTGGAGGGCTCCCAGGCCAGAGGAAGGATCGTTAGGAGATAATGAGTGACCACAAATATGACAAAAGGCCTCTGCTGTCTGCCTACGAGGGTGAAGAGAAAACCATCTAAGTAAATAAAGTAAAAGCACCTTCGAGGAGTCAAGTTGTTAAAAGCTGATGGAAAGACCTCTGTTACAATTTTAGGGACCATTACTACTGCTGGAGACGTAACAGTAGTTATTATTTGCAAAGCCGAGGCTACTATAGACCTCATCCACTGGAGTCCATTTCCCGAACCTGAGGATGTGTTTGCTCTTCTTTTTCTCTATGTTCAGAAAATCTGGACAACCTCTGCCTAGATCATACGGCTGACATGGGTTCAAACTTAATTCCCCTCATTTCATATTCTACAGTCTTCATCATTTTTCATATTCTACAGTCTTCATCAGCATACGAGAACATTTCCCAGTGGAGCACAAGACACAAGACACATGGGACTCGGGACTCTCTGGTACACACGGGGCTCTGATAGGATGTGGCCCATTTATTCTATATCGTTCTTTCCCTGGAATTGTTTGGATGGAGGCGTTGTGCTGTGAGTGGAGTTATTAGCATTCAGGAGCCTTTCATTTTTTTTTTCCAGCATGAGGATTTTGAACATCTGTTACTGTCTTTCTAGAGGAACACTTGTATATTCCTCTAGGATCCACTCCTTTCCACCTGACTCATTGCCCCACAGACATTCCGTGAGATGAGATTCAGTCAGCGTGGGCTGTCTTCTACATCTTGCTTCTTTATATTCTCCTCTTGTTTTGGGTTCAAAGTTAAGTCTCCATTCCTCCTGAGAAGCCACTTTGGATTCTCCAAGTTTTGACAGATCTTACAGAAATATGAAATGTAGAGACATAAGAGGCTTCAGGAGACAGTCAATTCTCCTTTGCATCAAAGGCCTCTAGACTATCCTAGAAAGGACATTTGCCATCTGATACCTGCACCCAGGAAAAGGTCCATGCATGGCTATCCAAGACAACCTTTTCCAATAGTAAGTTCTTGAAAGTCTTTCCCTGTTGGTCTTGAAGAGTTCTTTGACTGTTAAGCTGTTTCAGTCCCCAAGTGCCATTGATTACAACAAGAGCGTCTGTGACCCATTTCCCCTTGAGAATGCCTTGGGCAATGAGACGATCATTGGCACAGCTGCAGAGTATCTAGCAAACAATAGCCCATGAAGAAATGCATATTGCTGCATTGAGTTCTGAGGCCAGAATAGCATGGGCCTCCAGCCACACTGCGTTGTTCTGAGTGCAGTAGAGTTGGTCCTTCAAGATGACCATGTGCATTTACCAACTAGCTCGTCTAATGGGTAGACAGAGGTGGGTGGGGGGGCAGGGGCTGTCTTTCAGGGACTTAGATGCTGACATGTTAGCACTTTTAAAGGATTAAGGCCACTTTTTAATAACCCCTTCTACTATTCCTCCCTGGAATGAATAACAAGCTCATCTGTCTTTGCAATGCTCTTCTCCTCTTTGGAGCTCAGGCTGCATGTCTTTCCGCAGCCCAGGACATTTGCTCCCATCGGCTGTAATCTGGAAACTCCTACCCGACGCTGCTTTGATATGACATTGACAGGCTTCTTCTGCACCCCAGTCATCTGAACCCAGAGATCAACTGCTTTGGCGTGGCCCCTCCTCCTGGCTGTTGAGGGCTGTGCTCTTCATTCTGAAAATGGTCCTCCTTATTGACAGCCAAGGACCAACAAAGCACCCCATAGCCCTGGCCTGTCTGGGCATCAAAGAGCTCTGTGCGGAATCGTACTGAATTCTTTACGTGGTGCTTTTCCCCTTTCATCTGCTTCTCTTTCTCTTCCCCATTTCTGTCCTTCTGCCCCTGTGCAATTACAGGGATCACACACTAGTCAGATTTCAGTCGCAGAGGCATGCCTTACTTTGAAGCCCAATACTCTTTGAAAATACCTAAGCCTGGACTGTCCCCGAATTCTCTCTGATTTATTTCAAGTCACCGTAGGGGTGTTCCATATGCTTTTTTAAAAAATTCCAAAGTGGAATTGATCCATTGGCAAAAAATTGGAAACTACAGAAGATTATTGCGTACGTGCGTGTGTGTGTGTGTGTGTGTGTGTGTGTGTGTGTGTGTTTGCACTACAACAGGGACACACCTTATATTGCTCTTTGAGTGAGGGGACTTTTGTGCTTAGCAGCCAAATAATATAAAGCATTCTAAAAATTCTTATTTATCAGTTTGCTCCCATAGATGCATATTTTATATATAACACAGTCGAATAATATTTTATTACTCTGGTTATGCATGCAGAAGTAGAATGGCTAACTAGGTCATCTGGTAGATGTCGTTTTAATTTTTGAGAACTCTCCGTAACAACTGCCACAATCATATTCCCATTAAGTGCACCAAGATTGCCAGGTCTCAGAAATCTCACCAACACTTGTAACTTCTTATCTTTTGGATAATAGCTGTTCTAAAAGACAGGAGGCATGTCTCACTGGAGAAACTGTAACACATCCCAAAGGAAACATACCTGAATATTTTTATGCCTCTAAGCTGATGTGTGAGTGCGATATTGAATGTAGTCTAGGTGATGGCTAATGTGTTGATCTCATCTTAGGTTAAAGCCTGGTTTTCTTGCGTTGATCATATAGACCCAATACTGTATGCAATATATCATTGTTCCCCATTCAGTATGAGCTTCTGTGTCAGAGACCACACAAAGACACTGACTTCAACAAATTTTAACAGTTTGCTTTTGCAGAAAATGTACAGCCTAGTTAGTTCAAGGTTAACAGGTTAACTATGCAGCCTCAACCCCCACCTTCCATTTTCCAATCATGGACCAGAAGGCAGGACAAAGGAGACACATGCTCATGATTCTATGGATGCTGTCAATGGACAATCCAGCTCTCACCTCAAAAGGAATAAGAGCTCCTTTATCCTGGAGCCGAATATAAGTGGTTGTGGTCCAGGAACCTGGATCCGAGTTACCACAAATAATATGTTCCGATGTGGAAACAATTTAATGGAATTTTTATTGTTATAGAACAGCCATAAATCAAGGCACTTTTCAAATGTATGTGTAGAAACATGCCCTTCAGCTTCAAGGTTGGTGAAAGAGCTGGCGGTCCGCATTCCAGAAGGTTTCACCTGATAGCCATAGGATGTTGGGTCAGACCCAGAAGCGGATCATGAGTGGCTATAAAGGGGCTCAAAGATAGCCCAAGATAAATTTGTCTCTGGATCTGCAACATTCCAACTCTCCTAAATCACAAAGTTCTTATCAATCAGGCTTACAGAATCTTTATCAAGGGCATGGCTTCCCCTCTCTTTCTAAGGAACACCGTTCAGCCTTTTTCCTCTCTGTTCACTTAGGGGAACACTGCAAGACCTTGCCGTGAAGGCAACTGGGAATATAGTCCTTAGAATTCCAGAAATTCTACAATTGCAACATTGAAACTAATTATTGACTCCGGTTTGGAGTTCCTTCTGCAAGGAGCCACTTAGCCCAATACCACTGAGACTGTTTTTTCTCTTTCCCACATTGTGCCTTATAGTAATTGGGAAAAAAAATGTTTTATTTGTCTTGTTGTTGTTGTTTTTTAGTTTTGAAGCTCAAGGTCAGGTTCACAGGAAGGATTCCATCTTCTGGACCAGTACCATGCCCCCTGGGCATTGCAGAACCTCCTCACTTCCACCTGCGTGAGACAAGCCAGGCGGTGTCTCTGTCTTTGCGTGTCTCCTGGCTGATTTTCACAGATCCCATTCCCTCTCTCAGAGTCAGACCTGTTGTGCAGAGCGCCATCAGCAACTGTCCCCCGCTCACATTTTCTTTTAATTCTTTCACCATGCAAAAAATTACTGTTAGCTTTTTTGTGCCATACAAAACAGGCAGCTGGCGTGGATTTGGTCCATATGTCATGGCTTGCTGTCCCCTGTTGCAGGCAGTGAGGCATTATCGTGGGTCCGTATGTTTTTCTGAACGGTAAGGAAGGAGAAATCACACCAGATGGCGGATATCAGGGAGCCCCAAGGAGCCCCTTGCTCCATCTGAGCAATGCCAGGGGCTTAGCTTGCTGTTCCTCACCGAGTCTGGGAGACAAAAATTATGCTAATCTGCCAAATGATTATTATTATAAGCAGGATCAAAGCTGAAGGATGCTCCACAGACATGTCCGGGCATTTTAAAATTGTTATAAACACCTGTCCGCTTCAACTTGCCTCTGTGGAGAATGTCCATGGCAGTCTAACAGCAAAGAAGACCTGTAACTTAGAAACGATTCCCGCTTCTAAATTAAAAAAAAAAAATACCGGTGGACCTCACCATCGTTCATTGCTCGTGACATCATTCCTTATGTGATTAATCTGTGAGTCTGTACTGGACACCTGCCAGCTACCCAGGAGGGTCCTAGACCGCGGGGACACATGTTAATAAAGCACCGTCGCTCCTGTCCAGCAGGGGGAGCTCGCGGATAGAGGCGGTAACACACCTATGTCTAAAGCATGGTCGGGGCTGAGAAGTATTGTGCAAAACTACAATAAAACACAGTTTAAAAAGAAACACTAAAAATTAGATCCTGTTTGAAGGGACTAGAACGGTGGTAAAATCTCCGACATGCATGGAGCGTGGGACGGACGGAGGAAGCCGCGTGTTAGAGAGTCACTAGGGCATCAGGCCACCAGGACGGGCCCAGCAGGCTAGGGAGAGCCCGGCTAAGGAGATCACCAGGAAATCAGAGGCCTTCGTTCATTATAGGACTTTGGGTTTCATTTCGAATGAGATGAAGCTTCTGGAAAGGTTTTGGGAGAGTTAGATCAGACTTAGGCTCTATGGGCCTGTTTCTAAGGGCCTGGCAGAGAACAGGGTAGGTCAAGGACAGCATCAGGGACAGTGGAGAGTTATGGCTGTGCAGACAGTTGCCAGGTACTGGACAGGGTGCTGAGAGAGGGAAAGTCACTGTTTGCTCCTGGCTCCACGGGCTAAGAGTAAGCCTGCCTTTAATTGTATGTATTTTCTGATCCCGGAGGATTTCGATGCTATTTAATTGTCTATTTGAGGGTAGGCGCTGGTGGCCCAGGCCTTTTACAGTGGAAAAAAAACACTAGCTAATTAAACTAGGATTTATTGTATGGCTTACTTTTATATCTCGAAATCTAGACAGGGCCTTGTTATTATCACTAATAAAGAGTCCTGGCTATAAATTAGGGTGACTTCACGACGCAGCAACTTCCTTTAATATTGAAGAGTTGACGGGATCTATTTAGAGCCGAGTTAGGTAGCACACTAATCTTTTAGCGGCCGCTTGCTTTCCAACGCTCCGCCGACGTCACCGGCTCGCCTCCGTGCAACAGGAATGCACACCAACAAACCGGACTGGACGCCCAACATTGCAAAGCCGCAAATCTAAGCTTGAGGTGAAGCCTCCGTCGGTTGCTGGGAATGACGGCTGAGTGGTGGAGCTCAGCTCTTAAAAGTAATACAATTAGAGTACTTTAGGAGCAGCACACTTGCCAATTGACTGCCTGGGGTGGAGATGGTTGGGTGGGGGTGGTTTAGCCGCAGAGTGTATAAGTTTATTATTTTGTCTCTGCGCGCGCGCACATACACACACACACACACACACACACACACACACACACACACAGCATGCACATACCATTTCTCTGACCCTTTTGGAGGTCTGTGTCAATACTAAGCTTGGATTTTTTTTTTCTCTCTCCAACATTTCCCAAATTCACTTGCTAGTTGATTTTTTTTTTATATTAGCTTCTTTTAAATATAAAGGGATGTTTTTATTACAGCAAATGAGTCCTCTTGCTGAAACTAATCTTTTATTTCCTCAGGGTTATAACTTTTAAAAATAAGAGCATTCAGATTTAAATTACTTTATAGTATAATTAATTTTCACATATACATACATATACTCATGCAACTATTATCCAGATAGAGAAATGATACATTTATAGAATCCCAAATAATTCCTTTTTTTTTTTTTTTTTTTTTTTTTTTGCATTTCAAGACAGGGTCTCACTGGGTAGTCCTGGCTGTCCTGTATCCTGAAACTAGCTCTGTAGACCAGGCAGACCTCAAACTCACAGAGATCCACCTGCCTCTGCCTCCCGAGTGCTGGGATTAAAGGCGTGCGCCACCACCGCCTGGCTGGTTTCCTCATTTTTACGCTTTATACAAATGGACTCTTGTCACACATATTACTCTGCATCTCACTTCTATACGTGACATTGTCTGTGTAAAATTCATGTGTGTGGTCACAGCAGTAGCAACAGTTCACTTTGCGTGACTACTTAGCAATATATTGTGGAACTACCCTATAGTTTACTTATCCCCTGATGGAATTCAGAGTCTCCAGCTTTGGGCTGTGGGTGACGCTGCCATGACCTTTCTCATACGTGTGCTTGGTGTCCAGAAGTATTTGTCATTGTTGAATTGCCACATCAGAAGGTCTGTGTGTGCTGATTGTGTGTGTGTGTGTGTGTCTGTCTGTCTGTCTGTCTCTTATTCTATGTCTCTCTTTGTTTCTCTGTGTGTGTGTCTCTCTCTGTGTATGTTTCTCTCTCTCTTTACAATATGATTCATAACAGTAGCAAAATTATAGTTATGAAGTAGCAACAAAATAATTTTATGGTTGGGGGTCACCACAACATGAGGAGCCATATTAAAGGGTCTCAGCGTTAGAAAGGTTGAGAAGCACTGACTTACACTGTATGGTCTGATGTAGGTGTTGACAGTACTTACTCATGGGCTAGAGCTCTAGACCACTCAAGCGATACTTGACTGCTCTTCCAGAGGAGCCAGGTTCGATCCCCGGCACCCACATGGCATTTCACAACCATCTGTAACTGGAGTGTCATGGGGTCTGACTCCCTCTCTGGCCTACACAGGCACTGTGTGAATAGTCAGGCTCTTAGAAAGCAGAGCAGGATTGGACGGTTGACCTGCATGGGGGAGGGGCAATCCAAACCTTTGTTACAGGGTGTAGAGGTTTAGATTTGCAAGATGAAAAGGTTGTAGAGATGATTTCTACAAAAACAAACACTATACAACACACTCCGAGTGTTTAAGATGGAAATAAAAACAGAAAAAGAGTATCCTTTAGAATTGGGAATCCTTTTACAATGAAGGCATATTACATCATCTCCTCCCTTCCCTTTCCTCCTCCTCACCTCTCCCGTGTCCTTCCCTCTCTCTCTCTCTCTCTCTCTCTCAAATTCATGACCTTCTCTCTCTCTCTCTCTCTCTCTCTCTCTCTCTCTCACACACACACACACACACACACACACACACACACACACGCACACAGAGTCCTTCAGTGTTGTCTGTAATGTATAGGATGTCAGGGCTAGCCACTTGGCACTGGATAACCAACTAGGGGTCTCATCCCTGGGAAGAATGAGTTCTCCGTTCCTGGCAGTTGCTGTAATTGTCTGTCTAGGGGTGGGGGCTCAGGGAGGTTCCCCCTTTCTACATTAGTTCGTCTATTAATAACTGTTATTTTTAAAAAAACAAAGAGCCAGAATAGCACCCCATAACTTCAGCTGACAAACAGTCCTCGCTTATTTTTTGGCAAACTGGTCTTAAAGAAATAAGATGTAGGAACTGTCTGCCAGATTCATGCATTTCAGAATGCTCAGGGATGGGGGCGTGCTACTCCATGGAAGTCGCTCTGGGGGAGGGCAAGATCCTTGAAGTTGAATAAACTTATATGATTATTTGTTCACAGATCGGAGATCATCATACCAGAAAGAATTTGTAAGTACCAAACAGTTATTTCCAAGCTCTCTATGTCTCCCTGAATAAAGCTATTCATAAATTCATAAAACTCATAAATAACCTTGCTGAAGCATGCAGCCAGGGACCTAGCAGCTTCCAGCTTGTCGATAGATGTGATTGAGTGTAAAGTCTCTTGGCAGCAGGCGTCATGGAGCTAAGGCAGCCCCTGAAGAGGTTACCTCACAGAGGATCAACTGACCACAGTTCCTAGCCGGGGCACCAGAGCCTTAGGAGCAAAGCCTCGGCTTTAGACAGACATCATACCTTCCCCAAAATGGTCATGAACTGAGGTAAGCCAGAGAGTATGGGAAGCATGTGATCTGCTGATGAATGGCAGGCTTTCCAGCCAAGAATATTATTGGATCTTTCTTGTCCTGAATTCAGCTTCCTAACTTGACCTTACTTGAAAATAGAATGGGCTATTTAGAAGTTGAGAGCCAGGATTTAGTGCCACGGAATTTGTGAGTTAGCTTTCGCCCCTACTGGGACCTCAAGCCACACGCTGCCTGCCCTTGACCCCGGACCCAGAATCTAACTTCAGAATGGAAGGTTGGAGAGCTTGCCTCCATCCTGCCTCTTCCTAACTAAACCCAGATAATAACTCTGTAAGGGTGAAAACAAGAGTTATTGTTTTTACAGTCCTGCGGTTTCCACTAAAGCCCATAAATATGAATTACCATACTGTGCACTTTCCATGGGTCTGAATATATTTATTTTTGTGTCAAGGGAAGAGGGTGAAAATAATATTCCTTGAATTTAATTTTTTTTCTATTTTCTATTCTCTTTCTGGTGTTTTTTTCTTCCCTTCCCTTCCTTGCCTCTCTCTCCTTTCCTACCCTCACCCTGTGGCTTCTCTTTTTACACCAGTTGAGCTAGCTGGAAGAGCATTTATGAGTTTGGAGCTCAGAGAAGACAAACCTCTCAGTCTTTTTTTTTTTTTTTTTTTTTTTTCCCTCCAGTTTTTCAAGACAGGGATTCTCTGTGTAGTTTTGGAGAGCCTGTCCTGGACTAGCTCTGTAGACCAGGCTGGCCTCAAACTCACAAAGATCCGCCTGGCTCTGCCTCCCGAGTGCTGGGATTCAAGGCATGAACCAGGCCTGCCTCTCAGTTCTTAGCCGCTGTGGGACTCAAGGAAACTCCCCGACCCTCAAAGTATCAGTTTCCTTTCATTTCACATAAGGGTGATGACATTAGATAGCTTAGTTTCAGAAATGATCACACAAAATAGATGGTAGACGGTGACTACCACTTATAATTTGTGTTTATTGGGTTCTTATGGACAAGCAACAGGAAGAATATTAATACAGGGGGAAAAAAGGAAAGATCTCAAGTTGCGATAAAACTGTTGGAAGCGATCGTATAACTTTTGAGAATCCGATACACAGGAACAGCGTGTGTGGAAAAAGCGCCGGCTTGGATTCAGTGAAGTATGAAGATTGTTGTGGCAAATAAACAAAACCCAGTTCACACTCCCCTATGAGCTGCCAGTGCAAGCCAAGCCCACCCTCCCTCCCTCAACTGCTTTTGTTCCGGGCGTTTTTCTAACCGTGAACTTTAGATTGCTTTAATATTGCTAAGACTGCTTTAAGAAATGACATTTCTTTAAATAATATGATGAGGGGTGGGGGTTGGGGAGAAAGTGAGCTTTCCTGTGAAAGATCAATCTAGTCAACACTCCAGCTTGGCGTGAGAGAGGCTCATGAGCTCCCACCCCTAGCTGAGGAGCTGTTGACAATTGGTGGCTTCTGGAGGAAGGAGAGTCAGTTTTCCTTACGGATATAACCCATGGTAGGTCAACCTACGTGCCGGTGAATGGCCCCATGCTCGTGAGTGCAGGAGCAGCACCAACTGGGTCTGGCTGCTCTCTCTCTCAATCTCTCTCTCCCTCACACACACACACACACACACACACACACACACACACACACACATACACACACATAAACAAAAAAACAAAAAAACAAAACAAAACAAAACAAAACCCAGAACACAAAGTTAGGAGGGGTAAGGGTTGGGAGTGGGTCTAAGAGGAGTGAATATGATCACATAATATGCACATATGAAATTCTCAAAGCACAAAGCATTAATAAAAATACTGTATTTTTTAAATGAGCTGCAATCATTTTCCAGGTGAACAGGCTGGGGGTCCAAGAGGTTAAGCACCCTGCCTTTGGATATACATCTGGGGGCAGAGCTGGGTCAGAACCAGTACGTCTCCTGATTAGAGCCCATGGTGGGGCTGGTCATCCTACTCGAGTGCCAGGCTTTTGAAATGTGACACCATCAAAAATGCCCAGAGATCTTTCATGCTGGAGTGAGAACAACTTTGCATTCAGATCAGGGATCATTTTTCACACCTGGAATTCAAAGCATCTGAACACAGATATCATTATTCCCTGGTTCACAAATGGAAAAATCTGATGGGCTTACTCAACCATCATGCCCATGTAAACTGGAATGTTAACCCTCTGCATGGGTCTGCTTGCTTGTGGGGCATCCTTCAGCGTGCTTTCTATTGCCTGTCGGTACCTTCTTTGGTCATTGTCTCCTTTCCAAATATAAACCCCACAAAGGAACAATGTTTGTTTCTTTCCCTTTTTAATGCATAGATGTAATGCATAGATGTAACGCGTAGATGTAATGCGTAGATGAACCTTTGAATAGTGCCTGTTTTAGTTTGCTTCTTTGATTTTGTACTAAAACACTTTGACCAAAAACAATTTAGAGAAGGAAAGGGTTTATTTGGCTTACGTTTCTGGGTCTTACTTCATCACTGAAGGAAGCCAGGGCAGGAATCGAGACAGAAAGCATGCTTTTTATCAGCTTCCTCACTGGCTCAGCTTGATTTCTTATATGGCCCATACTCACCTACCTGGAGAGAGTGCCACCCACAGTGAGCTGGGCCCTCCAGTGTCAATCTCCAAACAGGACCATCTCTCACAGACATGGCCACAGCTGAGGTTCCTTCCAGGTTGTGTCAAGTTGCTCATAAGAACTAATTAGCATAATACCCCACCGATACTTAACTTTAAATGAACATTTCTTAAGTGAACAAAAAAAAATGAGCGCTCCAAGATGTCTCCATGCAGGCATGTGGATTGGCAGAAGAATCAAGTCATCTGTCTGGGTTCTAATGCTGAGACCTGTCCTGTACATTGACCAGCTCCAAGCTCTGCAGCCTCCGGGAAAAGCAACTCTCCCTTGTCCCAAGCATCTCAGATTCTAGGACACACCCTGCTTTTGATCACATGCCTTGCTCCACTTAAGACTCACAGCAAATGGAGCACAAGGAGCTTGCGCCTAGAAAACTGAATGCATCGTATTTTGGAATGGCAAAGGGAAGTGTTTGAGCTCTTCACATTCGTGAGGACTCTGGTAGTGACTCACTAGAAAGCCTCTCTAGGAGAAGGAATCGATCCACACACCCATGTGCATAAATCCAGTATTCCAAACAGAGTCTGCTTGGGAGGGTTCATCCAGCACCATTACCCAAATTAACATAGCCTCCAGATGGGTATGTGAGATCTCCCTTACATACTTCACACTCAAAAAGCACCAATATATGTAGACTTCTTCCCCACCACTGCCACAAAAACAAAAGGGTGTCGGGCTTTTTTTGTGCTGTTTTCGTAAGCAAAGGAACTTCAGTTCTTCCTGTTCACACCCTGTGTGAGTGGACAGGAAACCTTCCATAAACTCTTCCTTGTACAGAGATGTCCCATCTCTCAGACACCTACAGAATCTTAAGGGATTCCCGGTAGGGGCAGGGAGTTTACAACTAATTAGCCACTGGATCCTATTTTTAGAGGTTCCCAGGACCCATCTCTTAGGAGATTTCACACCGTTTTAGGAGGCACTAGAAAAATGTCATGAGCATGAACTTCTGCTCAGACATGTACAAATGAGTGCAATGATCAAGTCACAGGATGTCTTTGGTCCTGGCAATGTCGGCAAATACACCATTTGCAAGGGCTGGCCCTCAGGGCGGATATTGGGTGTTCACTTCCTACCAAATGATCGACATTGTCCTCACCAAGTTGGTGAGGACACTGACCACTCACGGGAGACAGGGGTGGGTTGTATGCTGCCTCAAAAGAAGATGTAGAAACAACCCAAAGGTCTTCCACGGAGGCGAGTACATCCATGCTGTGGGGATATTTGCAATGCCTCTACTTCAGCCTTGTCTAATAGTCAACAAAAAGCCATGGGACTGGTAAGCCATGCCTGTAATCTCAGGTCCCGTGAGACGGAGAGATGTTTGAGGCCAGGTTAGTATGCATAGTAAGACCCTTTGTCAAAACAGCAGCAACAAAAACGATGAGCTATGGGGTCCGGGACACCTAGAATTGAAACGGGGAAACAAACAGCAACTCCAGCATAAGCACCAATCTGATCACGCCTTCTGATGGCCAGACTCTGCTCCTGCTTGACCCAGGCAACTACAACCCATGATTCGTCAAAACCCTCTCTTGTTAGACACTGAAAAATAAAAATAATGTAGGACTTCCAGAAAATACCATCGAGGGGCAAGCAGCCTTCCCATGTAAGCAGTCTAGGTCCTGTACAGTCCCAGAGACAACTGGGATAGACATGGACAGTTACTGCCATAGGACAGATTGAAGTAAATGGTTTTATGGTCTTGGAGGTTTGGGGCAGTATCTATGAGGGATAGAGTGTTGATCGGAGAAGGAAGGGGATATGGACTTTGTGGCTTTGGTGAGGTCTGTCCTGTTCTCTGCTGGTCTCTTTGTAAACCATTTGCCTTGTTCCCACACTGGTAGGTATGACGCATCAATGGGTTATTAACGCAGAGAAAGACCAACATAACTGTCCCCTCTGTTGCCGGGACTCCACTGAAGCGCCAAATATTTAGATTATTCTGCAGGCAACAGGTCTTGAGACAGGAAGTCTCAAGGAATGTTTTGCAAATAGCTGTCATCTGAGTCAAGAGCATTGTTCCTCCGGTTAACTTGGGGGTTGAAGGATTTAATTAGGGTGAATAGGTGAAGTGAGACATAATGTTTTTCCCCCCTTGGGGACCCATGTATTCTGCTTATGCAATGACTTTCTTCCTAAAAATTCGGAACACTTCAAAAATGCCCATTAATTCTCTTCCAACCACAGTGTACACTGTAGGTGGGTGAGCTCAGCACACGAATGTGTTTTTAGGCAGCGAAACATGAACTCAAACTTTTGATAGCCACCCTTAGATATTAAAAAAACAAAAAGCTGAAAACGGATTGCATACATCTCCAAATGTACTCAAGGTCTGAAAATCCAAACCATGTGCTTGGAGGGGAGAATATTTAAGGAGGGAGATTTTAGGGACTTAAAACTTGGTCAGCACACAAAGCCTCCCTGAAGTCTGTATTTCTTTCCTTTTTTTTTTTTTTTTGTGGAGCTGAGGATCGAACCCAGGGCCTTGCGCTTGCTAGGCAAGCACTCTACCACTGAGCTAAATCCCCAACCCAGTCTGTATTTCTTAATTTGAATACTTAAAATTATTACATGCTACTTTTTTTACTTACATGGAGAAATTTGATTTTGAAATCTTTGATTATAGGGTGTTGGCATCTTTCCATCATTTCAACTTTAGGGTCATGATCTACTTAGCTTTCTGTTGCCCTGATAAACACCATGACCAGAAGTAACTTGGGAAGGAAAGGGTTGATTTGGCTTACACTTCTATGCCACAGTCCATGATTGAAGGAAGTCAGGACAGGAACTCAAGCAGGCACTGAATCAGAGACCACAAAGGAACAGTACTCCATGGTTTGCTCACCCTGCTTTCTTAGACAACCCACGACCACCTACCCCATAAGTGGGGTCCTCCCACGTCAATTAGCAATCAAGACCTGCCCTGCATAGATTCTCACAGATCAACCTGATGGAGTCAATTTGGAGATTTCCCTCTTCCTGGATGTGTCTAAGTTTGTGTCAGGTTGGCAAAAATGAACAAGCACATCATAGGTGTGCGTGACTGTGCACAGAGGTGTTGGTAATGGACATAACTCATTATGAATGGCAGCTGTGTACATCTGAAAGCAAACAGTAAGCAGTAAAAGTTGCTTTGATGACAGAAATCCTCCCTGAACAATGTAATGTGAATAGCAATTTAACTTAATTTGATAGAATAAAATTTAAGATGTAGTTTCTTGACCATGTAAGCCACATTCCAAATGCTCAAGATGCGCTTGTCTAGTGGCTACTGAACTAATGGAATCCTCTTGGACTTATTATTAATACTGTTGTGGTTAAATCTTGTCTTCTTTGATATCATAGATTTGATTCTTTGCTTTTGTTTACTTTTGGTCAGTATAGTTTTGTCTGCTTCAAAATTTTTAAGCTTTCTAACTCACTGTGTGTGTGTGTGTGTGTGTGTGTGTGTGTGTGTGTGTGTGTGTGTGTATTTGTGTGTGTCTCTGTATGTTTGAGAGTATGCTTGCAAATATCTTTTTTTTTTTTTTTTTTTTTGGTTTTTCAAGACAGGGTTTCCCTGTGTAGCTTTGTGCCTTTCCTGGAACTCACTCTGTAGCCCAGGCTGGCCTCGAACTCACAGAGATCCACCTGCCTCTGCCTCCCGAGTGCTGGGATTAAAGGCGTGTGCCACCACCGTCCAGCTGCAAATATCTTTTATAAAGTATAGAATTGAATTGTGCTTTTATCCTAGATGAGTTACTCTCATCTATATTTAATGTTATAACCTGGTTTGACCTCATTTTTTACATACAAATACTAGCAATCCTCTCTCTTTTTAGAAAATGTCTAGGCTTTTTTATTTTTTTTATTTTTATTTTTATTTTTTTTTTTTTGGTGCAAAATAAAATTAGCTTCTATATTCTTGCTCTCTCTCATCTCCACTTTCCAATTTTTATTGATGATAACATCTTCCATAGTGTTTGTCTTTGCACCCTTAGGCCCCTATAACTCAGTTTGTCAGCATCAATGATTCCCTCAGATTTCCTCTTGTGACTCATGATGCAATTTACGTTCTTACTTTATTCAGCCCATTCTTTCTCCCTTTTTCTCCTTCCAACATTTTAAACATGAAAATTTCTAAACCTGTAGCTAAGGTGAGAGAATTTTTCAGGGTACAATTTAAGTACTTACCACCGAGAAGTTGTCCTTAACATGTCACCAAATCTGCCTTGACGACTGTATCCATCTATTCACGCCTCTAGCCATCTGGCAATCAGTCCCATTTTTCCTGCTTTCTGTGGTTATTCCAGGTAACACACATTTAAGAACCTGAGCTAGGATCCACAAATAAGAGAGAACATGTCATGTTTGTCTTTCTGGGTCTGGGTTAATAAATTGCTGTCTTTAGCACATCTACTTTTGAATACTTCAAAACACACATCTTTAACTAGAATTCAAATTTTGCTTAAAAGAAATTGCTGGGCGTTTGTGTTTCACACCTGAAATCCCAGCATTAGGGAGCCTGAGGCAGTCGGGTCTGAAGTTCAAGGTCAGCCGTGACCACATAGTGAGTTTGAGGTGAGCCTGGACCACTGAGATAGTCTCAATACAAAACAAAAACCAAACCAAACCAAACCAAAACAACAACAACAAACAAAAATAAATAACCTTTTGTTTTGTTTTGTTTTGAAGACAGTGTTTCTCTGTGTATCCCTGGCTGTCCTGGATCTCACTCTGTAGCCCAGGCTAGTCTCAAACTCACAGAGATCCGCTTGCCTCTGTCTCCCGAGTGCTGGGACTAAAGGCGTGCACCGCCGCCGCCCAGACTGTTCCATATTTTTCTCCAAGTTGGTTTTGGTTGCCGCCCATCCCTTTGTGAATCCTACTTCACTCTCCTCACTGTGTGAAACATGCTTTCTTGTGTTCCTTGAGGAGGCTGTGTTCTCAGGGTCTTGTAGGTTTGACACTATCTTCTTTAAGCTCAATATCTGGGGAAACAGTCGGGAATTTTTATTTTAATCCTGGCATGATCAGATACCTGAAGGCCTGGGAATTGAACCCTGGTCCTCTGGAACAGAGGTCAGTGCTCTTAACCGCTGAGCCATCTCTCTTTCCCTGACAGATAGGATTAATAAAGCACCCTAACACATGCATTGTTATCTCAGTATATTCAGTATTGGTTATCATCATTGTTTATTATCTTTTTCTCAAAGACTTTAATTATACAGGCACTGGCAGTGAGATCCATTTATTCCAGACCACTTCTGAAGACATGCATGTGAGTGATATGCTTAGAGTCATGCACAAGAACTACCTTGCAGATTTCTTTGGTACTTAAAGATCAATAGAGTTCTCAATAAAATTTGGTTTCTGTGAGCTTTGAATTTCACTGTACCTGCTAAAGCACATAGTAAATATAGGTAACAATAACAACAATAATAACAATAATAATAACAACAATAATACCATTATTCACTTTTGTTTGTTTGTTTGTTTTGTTTTTCAAGACAGGGTTTCTCTGTGTAGTTTTGAGCCTTTCCCGGAACTCATTCTGTAGCCCAGGCTGGCCTTGAACTCAGAGAGATCCACCTGCCTCTGCCTCCCGAGTGCTGGGATTAGTAGCGTGCACAGCCACCGCCCTGCTTGACAGTTGTTCATCATGCAGCATGGATTAGTTGTTCTTTTCATTGCTGTGACCCAGCTGGGCGGTGGTGGCGCACGTCTTTAATCCCAGCACTCTGTGAGTTCGAGGCTAGCCTGGGCTACCAAGTGAGATCCGGGAAAGGCGCAAAGCTACACAGAGAAACCCTGTCTTAAAAAAACAAAAAAAAAAAACAAAAAAAACAAACAAAAAAAAACGAGGATGGAGTCTCATGCAATAAGCTCCAGGCAGCTAGGGGTTACTAGTCAAGGGAAGAGATGGGGGCCGAGAAGATCTGCCATAGGCCAAGGGTCAGCACCTAAGGGTGAGAGTTACCCACACAAGCTCAGTTGTCAGGAAGTGAAGGCCGGCCAAGAGTCAGTGGGCAGGTGGCCTCCGGCTAACAGGACACCCACACGGGGAATCTGGCTCCACCAAAGGGCTCCACTCCAGAGCTGGTGCAGGTCAAGCCAGGGGCCCGGAGAAACGGAAACGTATCCCTGCACCAGAGAGACTTGGCGGATCGCTAGTGCTGGGCTTTTAAAGGCTTGCGTGGGTCAGAAGCCATCTACAGCAAAGTGAAGAAACGTTCCGCAACAGAGCAATGATAACGCTCTTGTCTTAGGAGTCGTATTGCTGTGATGGAACACCACAGCTCCAAGTAACTCGGGGAGGAAAGGGTTTCTTTCACCTCACAAGTCTCAGGTCACCCTCTGTCACCCTAGAAAGTCAGGACATTCGGAAGTCTGAGTCAGGAACTGAAGTAGAAGTCACTGTAAAACACGCCTTATTGACTTGCTTGTTCACGGCTTGCACAGACTGCCTCTTTCTTTCTTTTCTTTCCTTTTTCTAAAGATTTATTTATTTGTTATGTATACAGTGTTCTGCCTGCATGTTTGCCTGCCGGCCAGAAGAGTGCGCCAGATCTCATTACAGATGGTTGTGAGCCACCACGTGGTTGCTGGGAATTGAACTCAGGACCTCTGGAAGAACCATCAATGCTCTTAACCTCTGAGCCATCTCTCCAGTCCTCAGACTGCCTTCTTAAAGCACCCATGCCCACCAGCCCAGAGGTGGTACCACCCCTAGTGATGTGGGCCCTCCCACATCAATCATTAGTCAAGAAAATGCCCCCACAGGCTTACCCACAGACTGAAGGCATTTTCTCCACCAAGGTTCTCTGCTCCAAACCGACTGTTGCTTGTGTCAAGTTGACATTAAACTAGCCAGCACAGGTACTCACTCTTGACTAGCAAGCCTTCGGTCTGGTGGCAGGTCTTAAGAAGTGGAACAATGTTCTCTTCTTGTTTCGGTATGTCTGAGCCTGTAACAGGGCATCTAAAATCCTGTCAGCTTTGCCAAGATTTAGGCAGTCATATACTAGAAGCTCCACTGTTATCCTCGGGCTAGGCCACACCCTCACCTCTGCTTCTTCCTGGAATGGACTGGAGTCGCTGCTGGAGGGGACACGTTGTGTGCTGCAGTAAGGGCAGCAGAGAGTAGGGCAAATCACTCCTGGATGGCAGTGCCTGGGGCTACGCCTTCACATGCTTTGTTGGGGGAGTCAAGCACTGAGAGAAGGAAGCCGACAAGTAGGAAGGGAACGTAGATTAGAAAGTGGATGAGGAAGCTGACCACAGCAGGTAACAAGGGAAACTGACTGCTGGGTCTGGCAGGATGCGTGCAGTGAGACAGCATGGCGTGATTACATCTCCCTTCCCGAGTTCCAAGGAAGCAGTTACCATCTGGCCCCCTGACCGGTTGATCAACACTTGCTCCATAGGCTTTTACTCTCCCACCCTTCCAGGTTGCGTCATCTGGTCCCTGCGTCAGCTGTTGGAGAGGCTGGGTTCAAGACAGCCGCTCAAGCATCGCCGCATAAACCAGGGCCTTCAAGATGAGTCCGTGAGGAGGTGTGTGTGGGTGGCCCTTCCCACATCCCTGCCTGCAACTTGCAACCCTGGGATTTTGGCCAATGGGTTCTGTGGCATCATTTAGCTCCAAACCTGTAGCTTCTCAGGCACCAAGAGCAAGTGAGACGTTCAAGTCAGTGGCTGACTTGATCATGCTCTGCAGGCAGGTATGGTGAGTGAGGTCAGCATCCCAGAATCCTCTGCCTTAAAACTATAAGACAGCACAAGACAGTATTTAGGACTTCCTCAGGATGTAACTCATGTTGGATCTGGGATGGCTCATTATTTACATGTTTCTAATTATACCGTAATAACTAATACTACTGAGCAATTACTGTGCAAACTTTTTATATAATTCCATGTAGTTATTTACTTAATACATTCTGTTTTATACTCTCTACCAATGTAATTTTCTATGGTGAGTGGTTCCCTGTTTTATTCAACATTCTTCAACAGTGGTTTTCACTGCCAACAGCATGATCCATAATCTGTATACATAATCATTTATTTCACTTTCTCATGTGAAAGAACACATTGGTTATTTGTAATTGCCTTCATATGTCAATGTCTGTCAGTCATGTTTGGCTCCTCTATGTTGTTAAAACAAACAACCCCCAGGTCTCAATGGTTTAAAATAACAGATTTATTTTTCACTTACATAAGGGGTTAGCAAGAGATCTCTGCACATCACCATCACACTGGAACCAAGTCTAGCAGAACAGCTGCCATCTCAAATGTCATTGGTCATCATGCCAGAGGGAAAATATAGCTCCTAAGAGAGTCACATTGGCAATTAAATGCATCCTGGAAAGGGACGGGCATCTGAGCTGATCAGATCTGGTTGCAAGGCCCCACCCAACCACAAGGGGGCCAGGAAGAGATTGGAGCACTAGACAGAGTAGATGGCTCATCAGGCATCTTTAAAAATGTCCTTGAACATGAACCTTTGTTTTGCTGTATTTTCTTCAAATGTTTCATAAAGGATGTACATAGTGGACAGACATACATTCAGGTAAAACACCCATACACACAGTATAAACAATTTTAGAAGCTTTTATAGGAAATTCGTTGGGATAGATAGTAAATAGCACATTTTTTTTTTTTTATGCCATTGCTGCACACACTGGAGTTTTGTTTCATTTTGGTTCGGTTTTTTTGAGACAGAATTTCTCTATATAGCCTTGGCTGTCCTGGAACTTGCTTTGTAGACCAGGGTGGCCTCGAACTCACAGAGATCCGCTTGCCTCTGTCTCCGAAGTGCTGGGCTTAAAGGCATGTGCCACTACTGCCCGGCCACACTAGAGTTTTATATTTTGCTTCTCAGACCCTTGTTATCGCTTGATGCTCTTCTCTATAGTTGGCCTTTCAGTCTAGGACTTCACAGCTTCCAGAACTGGTCCAAATCTCTGTCCTTTACAAACCGCTTGGTCTCAATAATACATCAGAAAATGGAATAAAACCATCATGAAGGTGAATTGAATCCCTCTTCTCAAAAATCCACCCTCTGGTCACCATAATCCTTTCAAAGTCTTTCCTTCCTATGATTGAAGAGAATAAATCAGCAGATAAACTCTAGCCTCCTCTCCCCCTCTTCCCACCCTCTTTGCATCCCCCTCCTCCCCTACCACTCTCCCTCCCTCATTTCTCCCCATTCCTTTTTTTCTTCCTTTTTTCTTCCCGAAGCCCAATTTTAATAAATGTGTTGTAAGGCATCCACAGAGAAGACCGCTCGGGCATGGGTTTAAGCCAATAGAAAGTCTTTCTTAGCCGGCCGGCGACTACACCGGGTGTTCAGGATCCCAGCAGAGCACCAAGCCTTCCTCGGGGGGAGCTTTGAAGCCCAAAAGCCGTGTCCTGGGCTGACACACTTCAGTTAACAAGAACAGTTAGTCAGAAGTGGAACTACAGAAGCCCAAAAGCAAGGTTAGGACATTCAGAGACTTTCCCAGAACTGTGGACTATGATGAATTAGGCCTGTGTTTTACTTTTGGCACGTGGTGCTGTCTACGTGCTGAGTTTTACAGTCTGAACGGTACTTCCACCATGGAGCCAGTTGTGCTAAGACCTCAGGGCCAGCTGAGGTCTAGGGCCTTGTTACAATTGGTCCACAGTAGTAATAGAATAAAGTATTAACTTCATTCTCATTTTAGATTGTTGTTATTTACAGGGACTGGACTGACTTTGGGAACACTGGTATAGCATTGAGCATTGAAATCTTTTGTAAGTCTACTTTTGGGGACTGTCATTTGTGTATAAATGTTGTATTAGGTTTTCCTTTTCATAACTGTAAAAATATTTGAGAAAAAAACCCTTAGATGACGAAAGATTTACTGTGGTTCAGGTTAAGAACAGTGGTTCTCAACCTTCCAAGTCTGCGACCCTTTAATACAGTTCCTCATGTTGTGGTGACCCCCAACCATAAAATCACTTTCTTTGCTACTTCATAACTACAATTTTGCTACTGTTGTGAACTGCAATGTAAATATCTGATATGCAACCCCTGTGAGAGGTTTAGGAAGTTTAGGTCTGTGATAGACTGGATTTGTTGCTTTCAGGCCTACAGCAAGGCAGAAACGCAATAGATGACATGGAGAAAACGAGCTGTTTATCCCACGGCAGTTAGAGAGCAGAGAAGTCACAGGGAGGAGCCAGAGCCAGAGTCAAGACACACTCTTCAAAGGCACGTCTCCACCATCCACTTCCTCCAACCATAGTTCTACCAGCTCTACAAAGTACACTCAAATCTTCAGTTCATCATTCAATTACACCATGTATTAGGTCAGAGACCCCAGGAGTGAATCATTCTTGGAAAGGCCATCACAGACACACCCAAGGGTCTATTTTACTGATCCCTAGAAGTCTTTTATTTCAAGCAAGATCACAGTCATGATGAATCATCACACACGTTATCAGAGAAATGAAAAGAAATATAACGGACACTCGAGGGCATCTTCTCTTGAAGATTCAGGTATGTGCAGGACAGTTTCACTGACTGGACCCCTACTTCCAGCTTATTCCACCCAAAGTTTATCAGAGATTCTAATACATCTGACTTACTGTTTAGCAAAGCATTCAGTGTGATGATTCCTTGAAGAAACAGCTCATGGGTAGACAGAGTCAGGATAATCTACTGATATATATATATATATATATATATATATATATATATATATATATATATATATTTGAAGTCAAAGTACTCCTGGCCAAGCTCCATAGATTTATTCGTGACCAATAATAGAGATTTGGATGGGAGAAAGGCAAAAAGACATACAACAGCTCACAGAGTTGTCTACTGGGGATTTTCTGAGACAAGGAGGTTCAGTAGGTCGTAGAACATGAGACTAGAAGAGACGTGTGCTGCCCCTTCCCACAGACGGCTTTGTTTTATGGGAACTTGAGGAGGGCTGTACATCAGTGGCGATGGGTACTTAAGGGCCGAGGCTTTGCCAGGCAGGATGGAGTGCTTGAAGAGAGAGGTAGCACTGCTCAGAGTAGAAAGCAACTCAGAGAAACCTCAGTAGCATGCCCTGGGTATGAAAGGGTCACAGATGAAGCCCAGAGATTGGCTTCTATCCTGGAACTCAGTCATGGATGGCACTTGGGTTCTACAGTTGAGCTATTTGTGTCCAGAAAAAGCTGAAGGCCCCTGGAAGGTTTTAGCTGGATGGAGGAGAAGCTTGATTCTTAGTACGTGTACGTCATCTTCCTGGTTAAAAGTAAAGGCAGATGTAGGACGGGTGGAAGGCTTGCACGAGCTAGGAAGGGTGAGGAAAACTTGAATTATTAATATGTGACCCAGGGAATCCTGTAGAACCCTGCTTTATACTTAGCATGTGGAACCTAGAAAGAATCGTGGTTGACGAAGGATGCAAATGTCCTCTAAGCCAGCATACACCCCAATGCAAAAGTGTTTTCTCTAGCATTGTTAGAAGGCATCTAAGCCTTCTATAGGAGTAAAGGGAAACCCACAGTCTTTAATGGCTTGTTGCATTGATGGGTTAATAGTGCCTTAGTTATTTTTTTGTGGTAGTGATAAAACACCATGACCAAAGTGATTTATGGAAGAAAGAGCTGACTTTTGTTTACAGTCCCAGAAAGAGAGCCCGTAACGGTGGAGGAGAGGCATGGCAGCAGGCAGCTGACCACGAGAGACCACATGGTCCACTGCCAACACAAAGCAGGTAAGAAACTGAAAGTGAGGTGTGGCTGTAAACCCTCAAATCCTGCCCACAATGACCTGCTTCCACTAGCAAGGCTCCACCTTTCAAAATCCGCAGCCTTCCCAAACAGCACCACCAAACAAAGACCAAGTCTAGAAATGTGTGAGCGTGTGGGAGACCCTGTTCATTCAGACCACTACAGATAGGTCTGCTCCTTTAGAAATGTCTGGAAAAAAAGGGGGGGCGGTGTGTGTGGGGGGAACACCCAACCTCAGATGCACTAAAAATATATAAATATACTTCCACTTAGTAACTAGCAATGTAAATTTGAATTCACAAAAGAAAATATAACTTTAAACATATCCATATTTAAATTCATGAAAACACATCACAGATGCACATGAATGTTTACAATGAAGCCAGTAAGATTAATTAAAATTACTCATGATACAGTTGAAAGGATTGCTATTGGTCTATTTTTGTTTTTGTTTTTTGTTTGTTTTTTTTTTGCTTTGTTTTTTGAGACAGGGTTTCTCTGTGTAGTTTTGGTGCCTGTCCTGGATCTCACTCTGTAGACCAGGCTGGCCTCGAACTCACAGAGATCCACCTACCTCTGCCTCCCGAGTGCTGGGATTAAAGGCGTCCGCCACCACTGCCTGGCCTGCTATTGGTCTTCTGATAGGAAGAGTATTTACTAAGATACTGTGAGCTGTTGCAACAGAAAAGTCCAGAACTTTAACTATGAAAAGTTTGTTTCTCACTAGCTGGAAGTCCAAAGTGGGTTTTCTCGCGTTCCTTCCTTCTAAGCAGTGAGAGGGACCCAGCTTTCTTCATGTTGCAGCTGCACGGCATTCATCAGGGGGTTCCAGAGTCATGTGTGTGTTGAGCCTGTGGTGGGAAGAGACACAGGCTTGTGTGTAGGAGGTATGCATTGTTCAGGTCTGCATGTGGGGCATGTTGCTGCTACCCACTGCTCCATAGCTAGAACTCATTCTCAGGACCCCATGGAACTGCGGTGTGTGGTGGTGCACACCCTGGATCCCAGCACTCAGAGCGTGGAAGTGGGTGCATCTCTGTGAGTTTGAGGCTAGCTGTAGAGACACCCATCCTTATTGACTTCATAAATCTCAACAAACAACAACAGCAACAGCAACGAAAGTACATATCGGGGCTGGGAATGTAGCTGAGCTGCAAATGGCTTGCCTAGCATTCACAAGGCCCCGGGTTCAATCCCCAGTGCTGAAATAGAATGGGTTGGAAAGATGGATGAGCAGTTAAGAGCGCTTCCTGCTCTTGCCGAAGCCCCGGGTTGGTTCCTAGTGGCTATATCATGTGGCCCACAGCTGCAACTACCTGTAAGTGCTGTTCCAGGGGATCAGACACCCTGTGACCTCTGAAGGCACCAGAATGCACATGGTGTACATAAACTCATGAGGGCACACATGCATACAAATAAATGGGAATAGCTCTTAAAACAGAAATTATACTCCAGTCCTTTGAGCTACTGGTTAAAGCTTTCAAAAGTGTCTGTTCCTGCATTGAGTGCTAGAAAATAATAGTGAGAATCAGGCCTTGCCTGGCTAATTTCATTCACCACCTTAGTAGGGAACCACTTTTTTTCTTTTTCTTTTCTTTTCTTTTTTTTTTTTTTTGGCATATGGACCATGTATAATTTGGTGAGATTTGTATAAGGAGAATACAAAGTTAGTTATTAAACTCGTGCTTCCATGCCTAATCCAGAAGCTATCTCCAATTGATAGCCACTTTCAAATGGAAAATTAATTTTCTCTTCTTAGGGAGCCTCATTGGGGAAAGGAACCATTCTTAAGGGTAGGCTGTGTGCCGAGCAGTGGATGGCCAACAGGAAATGAACTCAATGTCATCTCTGGATGGTCTTTGTCTCATAACGTTACACCAGGGAGTTCTGTTGTGTTGTTTCCTCTACCTTGCACGTCTTTGTGTATATAATGTGGCTTTCAGGTTTGGGCTTTTTGTGGGATTCCTGTGTGGGCAACTCTCTGTGTCTCTGCACTGCTAGGCATTTTTTGAGCTTTTCCTTTGGATCTTTTTCTTGTTTGGTTGTTTTGTCATATTCTGATTTGTTCATTCTTGATTTGTTATTTTTATTTAATACTATTCCTTAGGAGAGACAGAAAGGGTGTGGGTCTGGATAGAAGGGAAGGTGGAGAGGAACTGGGAGGAGCAAGGGAAGGGAAACCATCCTCAGAATATATTGTGTGAAAAAAAAATCAGTTTTCAATTAAAAAAATGTTTTTCTTTGTGATTGATAGTTTTGGAATGTTTCAGACTTGCGGCTTCTAAGCAATATTAACAGGTCACTGTGCAAGGTTACTGTGGAATTTGAGACTATGTAGCTAAAATTTAAGGGCAATACAAGTGGTTCTTCTGGTGATTGGTATTCCATCTGAGAACCGACATCACTCTTCAGTCGTGTGATGGCTAACGAAACTCCATTTTATGCTAGTCATCCATCTTGGTACCCACCAGCCATTTGTCTCTGACTTCAGCCTCTGGAAGATAAGTTCCCAGTAACCCTGACTCAGTGACCCCCCTCACACACCCAAAAGTATACAGCCATGATTATCTGCTTGTTGTGATATGACTGAGTGCTTTTTTTTTTTTCCTGCTTCTGTAGCTTGCTTACGCAGATACCCAAAGATTGTTTTGAGTCGCCTTAACACTTAAACTTGGCAGGACAGACCAGTTTTTGCTTGTATGGATGTTGAAGGTCTTCTTGTGGTGTTTGCCTTAAAAAAAAAAAAAAAAAAAAAACCCAAAAAACAAAACCCCTTTCCCTACTCCTCAAGTCTGGCTTGGAGATTATTCATCCTGCTAGGAGCTAATCAATACATCTTTTAATTATAGTGGGATTGAATCTATGATCTTTCCCAAGGGCTCACAAACTCCCTAACAGTAAGAATTCCTTACTGTACATTGCATGGCCTCTCTCACGGCCCCCAAAGCTTAAACTTCCTCACTATCATGGTAAAGCCTCCTTTGCTCCAGATCTGGGTCTATAGTCACAACCAGTACAGGTCCAGCGGATCGTTAGTCTATTCTGAATGAAACTCCCTTTCCTGCATGGCTGGGTCTCAGGGTAGTGTCTGCTCTGCTGGATCCTTGATTACTGTGCTTTCCTTGATGGGTGGGAGCTCCACCTCAACCCCTGGCACCCTGGCATCCCTATAGCCAAAGAGTCTGGAATGTTCTGATGGAAGATCCACCTCAACTCCCCTCCCCCATCTCTTTCCCTAAACCCACCCCTTCAAAGCCCGCCAAACACAGCTCCTCCACAGAGAGGCTCAAGACTACTCCCACAGGGTATTTAAGCTGCATCCCAGAAAATAGACACGTGGTTTTTCCAGTCTCTTCTCCCCATCACCTCTCTGCTGGGCTGGGGAATCACCCAGGAACGCTTTACCCATTAAACTGGGCCTTTTCCTAATTTGGTCTGATTTGGATTGCTGTGTTGGCCGAGAGGCCTATTGGGATACAAAAAAAACTTATCCCTCACGTGTAAGGGCAGAGCGTGTTCAGACCCTCACACACTGCTTTGGAGGCCACCACGGTTTTCTGAATGCTAGGTTCAGAAAATGATTTGGATGTAGCCTCAACCTCTGCAACACAGCATCCCTTCTGCCCACCGGCCCGCACTGGAGGTCAGTCGAATCCCAGTGGCAGGTCTAATCTCAGGCTCCCTCTTTTCCAATGGTGCTGGTTGACCAGGCTTTCCCAGGCTGGTCGCCGCATATGACTACCGAAAAGGGTAGCCGCGCCTTAGGTAAACAAAAGGTGCTCTTTTGCCCCTGGCGGTTGGGCCTGGGTTGGCCTTGGAATGAAAACATCTCCAATGTCTTTGTGGACAACAGGTGAAACATTGAACACCCCATGAGAGCAGCAACAAACTGAAGAGAAACGTTAGAGCAAGGGGCTGGAGGGACAGCTAATGAATAAAGTGTTGTAAAAAATGTAACGCCAGCCGGGAGGCCGTGGCGCACACCTTTAATCCCAGCACTCGGGAGGCAGAGGCAGGTGGATCTCTGTGAGTTCGTGGCCAGCCTGGTCTACAGAGCTAGTCCAGGACAGGCACTAAAACTATATGGAGAAACCCTGTCTCGAAAACCAAAACAAACAAACAAACAAACAAAAAGCAACCAAGAAAACAAAAACTGAAATAACAGCAACAACCACCAAATAAAATGGAGATCCACAGAGGAAGATGTGGTGATATATTGTGTACCCCACGAAATGAAACTTGTCTGAGGATCAGAGGACCGAGCCAGGCACTAGATTAAACGGAAGTCAGGCAGTGGTGGCACACACCTGTAATCCTGTCACTCCAGAGATCTGTCTGGATCTCAGTGAGTTCAAGGCCACACTGGGAACAGAGCCTGGCAGCGGTGGCACACACCTTTAATCCCAGCACTTGAGATCTCATGCCTTTGCTTGAGAGAACACTCGCCTTTAATCCCAGGCAGATTTAATGGCAGGGCAGAGAAAAGTATATAAGAAGCGAGGAAACAGGAACTCTCTCTCTTTTAGACTGAGGATTTGTAGAGGTAAGAACTAGTGGCTAGCTGTTCTGCTTTTCTGATCCCCAGGCAAGTTTATTAGGGTACACAGTATATCACCACGGGAAGATATCCAACTTCAACCTCTGGCCTCCACCTGCACACACATGGGTACATATCATCCCACACACAGGTACACATACACGTACATACACCACACAGACACACACATAGGAAAGACTTGGACAACAGTGGATAAAATAAGATGTGTATGTAATGGGTGTGAGAAATGAGTCCTGTTTGAAGACCATATTTGGGCCAAATGAATATATGCGTGTAGCAATTTTTTAAGAATTCACGTAATGCGGTTGGGGATTTAGCTCAGTGGTAGAGCGCTTGTCTAGCAAGCTCAAGGCCCTGGGTTCGGTCCTCAGCTCTGAAAAAAAAAATTCACGTAACAACATCTTGTGGTTTATTTTGCCCACCATTCGTGTTCGGGTAGGTGTTTTTGGATCATCGAAGCAGCCAAGTGAGAATGCAGCTACCAAACCTGTGGAAGAATATTATGGGAAAGAACTCAAGGGCTAACTGCAAATCCAGAATAGAAATGGAAGTAGCGTTATTCCCTGAAACCAATCAGAAGTCAATTTGATTAAAAACAAAATCATCTGAGGTATGGATAACCACCATCCTTTGCAAATCAAATATGTAGAACTTAGTGATTTGGTGACTCCCTTACTCTCCTGACATCTTGGGAAGATGTAAATGCCATATGTTATTTTTTTATAGCGGGCCTGCAATTAAATAATGTAATTTCAAAGAACTTAATGTTGTTTAGTTTATTGGACAGTGGAGACAAGTCTCTCCTCCCAGAGTCATTTAATGTAAAAAAAATCAATGTCAATGTCTGCATCTCCAAGTATTCAGAGCATGGTTTTTAGCTCGGGTCACCCTTTGCCTGTGGGAAACCATTTTAATATCACTTTTAGGTAAAGGACAGACTTAGGAACAGATCGATCTTCAAAACCAATTCATGGAAACAAATTGCACGTTATAAATCATTTACAGGCAGGGCACTGTGAGATCAGGGACCTGAGTTAACCTCTCTCTCATTCCAGTATAAGCCACAGAGGGCATCCTTTTCATTTACAGGGAAATCTGGAAAAGCATTTCCAGTCCCCTGTACCTTTCTCAGGCCCTAAGTCAGGTGTGAGGGTGCATGCCGGTACCCTAGCCTGAACTCGGGAAACAGAGGCAGAAGGATCACCACACCTTTGAGGCCAGCCTTGCCTAACATGGTCCACGCTATCCAAGGCCACATCTAGAAACCCTGTTTCCAAACGTAACAAATATTTCTCAGGTACCAATAACAGAGATTTCCTCAGCTACTTTGTACGTGTTGACTTCTTTCATCTCCTTTGTAAAAGATTATCCAGCAAAGGATTGAAAGCTTCTCAGAAGTGAGAGACTTAAGTCTTCTGACCTAGTATTTTCCTCTCTGTCTTAACTTTCTCCTGGGCCATGTAACACAGCCATCTCTACTAGAGGGGGGAGTTGAGGTTTGAGACAATGTAAACTTGAATAACAAAGGAGAGTAAATGAATCATTTTTAAAACATGCTTGGCAGATAAAAGCAGGGATACACTAGCATTGTGTCAGAGATCCTGTGATGTAGAAGGGCCCCGACTTGTCAAACACCAAGCTAACCTGGAGGTGGGGATGGTAGATGAATTACCTGACCCAAGTCAAAGAATCTCTCTGCAAAGGTGACCTTGGCACGTTCGTTCCTGGACTCGCTTTCTGAACGTGAATCAGAAGGCAGCCTGCTGCCTGTCACCTTCTGAACTGAACCCTCTCTGAAACTACTTAGTCCCAGGGTTTTAGCTCTCTGTGATTTCCAGGACTCTCCACCCATCCTTCTTTCATGACAGGATGAAAAAGCCAGTGGCTGGCTTTTTCTTGATCTCTGCTCTATTTAAGCAAGCAGACTGAACACCTATTTCAGCCTGGAATTTGGAATTTGAGGGCGCTTTTTATTTTATATGGATGGACTGCATCTCTCTACTCACTTTCTCTAATACCTGTTTCCAGTTGGTATTATATTCATTATCATGTTAAATATGAACCCATTGGCAGCATAGGGGTGCTAGCTGACCCCAGTTCAAGGGCTTGGACTTGGCTTGTACCGAGATGGCAAACCCCTTTATATTTGGCTGAATTGACATTGGTTGGATGGTTACCATTGTTTTGTTTTTTTTTCTTTAAGAAAACAGGAAATCTTTGTGCACCACCAGGGCTGTGGGCGGGAGCAGTGCAACGAGAATGGGAACCGAAGGGCTGGTATATGAGTCCAAGGTGGTGAGGGCTGAAGGTCATCAGGTCACAGAAGGAACATGTTGAAAGGGCTGAATTTGCCAGGTCACACCAAAGAGAAAGCTCGGATTTAGTTTTAGGCAGTAACATCAGTAACTCTGTCTTATGTTTGTGCTCATCTCCCTGCCCCTGCTGAGACCAGCAGACAGGTAGGGTTAGGTCTGCTCTTTCTGTTTTCTATTTCTGATCCCTTCCATCCTTGACATCTGTCTTTCTCCCCAGCATTGCTAGCTTTTCTGGTGCACCCCTTTCAAGATGACTCAAGTCTAGTAGTACCCCTTTGGGATGTTTTTTGGGCCTTCAGGAAAAAAAAAATCACATATTCTTGCCCAACAAATGGTGAAAGTGTGGATCTCCCCTCCCCCACCACACCCCCATTGCCCTACCTCTAGAGAATGGACTTGCTCCAGCCTCTGGGCTTAATAATTCTCTAAGTAAGAAATAATCTGTGTTCTTAAGTCTCATACGATTCTAAATTCCAGACCTGGACCTGAGATTCTTCCGGGAACTCACATGATGTCAAGCTTTGAGCTCACGAGGACACTGATGTCCAGGTCTTTTATCTGAGAAACCACTTAGCTGGAGATAAAGACACTATGTATTCCACATGCCCACTCTCTGGTCTCTGGGAAGACCTCTCATGGGGACCCATTGGAAAGCACACTACACCCTCTTGGTCTGCCCCACAGCTCCGTGTCTCTAACTCCGAATGCCCAGTCCTCTGTCCTGTGGGAGGGTGCTGTGAGCTCTTGCTGTGCTCTTTACACATCAGTCACCCATTTAACCCAATGAAGCCGGAAGGAAAAATGGAATCGTCTCCGTCCTGAACTTGTGAAGCACCTTGTGGTGGCTGTGGGAGACTGACTGACTTTACTCTGCTGGGGCAGAGATGGATGACAAGATACAGCAACAAAGTACCCCCCCCCCCCCCTTCTGGAAGCTGGAAGTCCAATCCTGAAGTGTGAGCAGAGCTAGCGAGGCTTTCTTACCTCATTTCACTCTGCCGTGATGTGACCTCCTTCTGTGTCTGTACACCCTTGGGGTTTTTCTTTGGGACCAAATACCATCTTCTTACTAAAAATAGATTGGGCTATGCCTCCTTAAAGGCTCCACTCTACCTTGCTCACCTTTAAAATGGTATGTCCAAATACAGCCACATTCTGAGGTATCCAGGCTGAGAGCTGGATGCAGATCAGACCACAACATGAGGAAATGGCGGGAGCTGGGGTTAGCTGACAGTCTTGAGCACATGCAACCTAGAATGCCTCTTCATTTCATCATCTCACTCTCTGGTGTAGGTGTAGAAAAACACTACTCAGGTGGCAGGGATCCCTGGAACCCCACTGGGCTTCATAGAGTTGAGTGAGCTAGTAAAATTTGGAATCTGGTGCTAATTCGGGGCTTTGTAAATGCCCCATCCTGTGAGATTTCAGAGACACACGGATACGCTTTTCCAAACAGCAAATCAGTCTCTTGGGGCTGCGAGTTTCTCTCCACAACAGGGGAGAAGACTAACGTCTCTTTCTTTAAATGACTTAACAAGGACTTTACGAAGTCCCCTAGCTTTAACCTTGTATTACTAAATTAGAGTTAGTGACTTCTGTGTCTATCCTAGTCAAATTGAGCAGAAAATTGAGTAATTACTTGTTTGCTCAAATTACACAAACAATTATCTTAACAGTCCACTTTGTTTTGCTTTTGTGGATCCAATTCCTCCCTGGCTTCAATAGTACGTCCGTTTAGGTTCAGACCATTTGAAGTGATTATTTTGAGGTGGTAGTATTGATTTAGCTCTTTTGCTGTCAAAACACTGACATATTTTAAAAGACCAATGGTAAAAAAAAAATATTCTATTAAACTTACAGCTTTAAAAAATTACAATTAGGGCTTAAAGGCAGGTAAAGGTGCCTGCAGCCAAGCTTGATGATGTGAGTTCAAGGCTCAAAACCCTCAGGGCAGAAAGACAGACCCAACCCCTACAGGCTGTTTTCTGACCTTCACGTGTGTGTCATGGAACTTGTGAGCAGATGTGTACACAAATAACATACACACACAAAATAAATAATGTGAAAAAATTAAAATTATGTTATATGTAGATTGGTTATTTCCATCCTTATTTTCACATTCTTCCCAGTTATAAAACAAATTTTCTCTTTAAACATAGCAACAAATATTCTAAAAATTTTGGAATATCAAAACTTGGGAGGAAGGCAGCAAGGATATAGGGAAAAAAAAATCCCAAAGGAGTAAACCACCTCAATTATTATTGTTGTTTTTTTTTTAACTTTATTTTTTTGTGTCTTTCACATCATGCATCTCCATTCCATTCATTTCCTGGCCCTTCGTATCCGCCCTCTGCCCTTGCAAATCGCGGGCCCCCCCCCCCCCCCCCCATAAAATAAGATAAAATTTAAGAGAGAAAAAAGGAAGAATCTCATCCTGGAAGCTGCAGTGTGACACGGTGAGTCAGGCAGTCACCCTTTTATCCATATAATTTTACTTGCAAGTGTTCTTGCAGAGTCATTGGTCTGGCTGGGGAGTGGTGACGCATGCCTTTAATCCCAGCACTCGGGAGGCAGACCAGAGCCAGCCTGGTCTACGGAGCAAGATCCAGGACAGACACCAAAACTACATAGAGAAGCCCTGTCTGGAAAAGCAAACAAACAAACAAAAGAGTCATTGGTCTAGTTAGAGGCCTCTGGTTTCTGCTACACTATCGATGCTGGGCTCTTACCAAGACTCCTCTTGATAATCTGCTGTTGCCCTGTGTCATGGAGATCCTGCAGCTTTGGGTCTGCAGAACTGGTCCCTTCGAATGCTCCAGTAGATCATAGATGGGGTGGATGTTTGAGTGGGCCGACTCATAACTCTGGTTCTGGGCCTGGGAAGTTGCAGGGTTGGCTAGCCTGCCAGATCTCCTTTGTCCTCACCGCCAGGGGGAGCTCTCCAGAGTTGCCCTGGGGAGTTTACCCCTAGCAATGATGGGCAAGGGGCGGTGCCTGTTTTCATACCTTCAGGGTCTGCTCTCCAGCACCTACACCTTCAGGGCCAACTCTGCTGAAATCACCTCAGTTATAATGCTTATTTTCTTATTATCACCCTCATCGGTGTGAATTTTGGGGGACAACTCTGGGGATGTTTGTGTGATATTGCTGAGTAATATGATTACCTAATCCTGATATTGTAGAAAATTTAAAATATTTCTATTTACATTAATAACTATTCCAGAAGATAAAGTACAATGATGTGTGGTGGTATTGTGTCCCCCAAAATATTGTGCACCCTAATAAATTTATCTGAGGTCAGAGAACAGACAGCCACTAGATACAGAGGCTAGAAAATGGAGGCACTCACGCCTTTAATCCTAGCATTCCAGAGACAGAAATACCTCTGGATCTCTTTGAGTTCAAGGCCACACTGGAAACAGCTAGGCATGGTGACACATGCCTTTAATACCAAGAAGTGAGCCTTTAATCCCAGGGAGTGATGGCAGAAACCAGAAAGATACATAAGGCATGAAGACCAGAAACTAGAAGCATTTGGCTGGTTAAGCTTTTAGGCTTTGAGCACCAGTTCAGCTGAGACCCATCTGGATGAGGACTCAGAGGCTTCCAGTCTGAGGAAATGGGATCAGCTGAGGAACTGGAGAAGTGAGGTGGCTGTGGCTTGTCCTGCTTCTCTGATCTTCCAGCGTTCACCCCAATAACTGGCCTGGGTTTGCTTTTATTAATAAGACCATTTAAAATTCCTGCTACAATGATGTATATAATCCCCATGCAATATGTAACTGTATCAGACACAAAGTACAGTATTGCTGAATATTTGTTTAACTATGCAAAGATGTGTTGCATTTGTTTAAGTTGAAGAATACTTATGTAACTATGCAAAGATGTGTTGCATTTATGTTGTGGAATATGTGTTGTATTTGTTTAATTGTGTGAAGATGTGTTGCTGTTTCACCTTGCCTGCCTAAGGCTCCTGATTGGTCTAATGAAAAGCTGAACTGCCAATAGTGAGGGAGGAGGTATTGGTGAATTTTCTGGCTGGGACAGTGAGTAGAAGGAGGAATTTAGGCTCAGGGAAGGAAGACGCCAGGGGCCAGCCGGCCATGGAAGAAGCAGGCAAGTAGGACATACAGAATAGAAGAAAGGTAAAAAGCCCCGTGGCCAAATGTAGCTGAATAGAAACATGTTAAATTAAGTTAAAAGAGCTAGTGGGGACAAGCCTCAGCTAAGGCCAAACATTCAAAATTAATGCTACGTCTCCGTGTCTTTGTTTGTTTGGGAAGCTGGTTGGCAGCCCAAAGAAAATTCCAAGTACAGTACAGTCTTCCACCGAAGAGCTGGATTCCCTTGATCCCATGCAGCTATAACTCCAGCCTCCCGGCTGCTCTTCTGCTGCAGACTCCTCTGGTTTATCTGTTTCTCTTAGAGACCCATTGGTGTCTCCTTTGATGCCACCTGTCTCCAGAGTCTCTACTCAGATGTCGTCACATACTATTCATTTGTCACTGTACTCAATACAATTTAGAAGAAACGTATTTCCTACCCAAGCCCCAAACGAATAGGAAGTAGGCTTGTTTGATTTCTTGACAGTAGGAACCTTTTCTATCTATCTTTTTTTTTTTTTCTTTCTTGAATGGGCTGAAGAGAAGTCCCATCTCCACTGACTTTCTTCTCCATTGAATTTCTTCTCTGTAACTCCAACACTGGATGCGCTGAAAAGTCAAGTTCACCAACACCAGTAGTCTATTCTATTAATGGTGTATTACTTTGCAGTAAAGTTAACTTATATAATGATAGCATGAAATATAGATTTACTTCAGAGGTAAAGTAAGAGAGGTATCAGAGTTAAAAAAATTTTAATGTTAGATAAAGAAGTAACAGAGACCAGCATTTGGTGACAGAGAACACACTCAGACACGCACCCAGAGTGGCCACGCTGCCCAGCTGTTCTGGTACCTTGCAGAGGATGAAGCCAGGACCAGTCATCTTGGCTCCTCTTGCTAACCAACTGCTATCGCTCAAGCTGAACGAAGACCTCAATTTAATCATTAAAATGCAAAGTGTAGCTGTTCACTAAGGACTCCTCCTGTCAATTTTGAATAACAGGGATGAAATGTTCTTTATTAACAAATGCTAGATTGTGTGTGGTCTTAGTTTTAATCGACATATAGTACTTATACATATTTATGGGGTAAAATGTGGTAACGATAAATGCTTACATTCTGTGATAATCAAATCAGGGTAATTAGCATTTCCAACTTCTTGAAAATTATGGCTTCTTTGTGTGTGGTCTTTGATTGCTCAAATTTTTTTTTTTTTAAACAGGGAAACAAATCGCAAGAAGCCACTTTTTCAATTTTGACAAGCAAATTTTCCTTCAATTCATGGGTCCATATAGATTTCTGTTCTTTGTATTTTTATTTTCTTCTCTGTCTATTGGTTGGTTTGTCTGTCTGTCTTCCTTTTTTTGTAATTACTAAGTAAATGTAGCCATTTTCTGAGGTTTTCTCTAGAAAAATTTCATTTATAGACTTTCTTATCTGTTGCTTTATGAGGCTCTAGCATTTGCTAAGCATGGTACTTTGACAATTAGACATTTTGGGCATATACATATATATGTATATATTTCCATTTTTTTCTTTTTATTTATTCTTCTCTGATACAATACATCCCAATTGCAATTTTCCCCTCCCTCCACTCCTCCCAGTTTCCTCTCCACTCTCCCTCTTCCCCAGATCCATTGCTCCTCTATTTCCCTTCAGAAAAGAGCAGACTTTCCAGGGATATGAACCCAAGACAGCAGAATAAGAAGCAATAAGACTAGGCATAGCTGGGTGGTGGTGGCGCACGCCTTTAGTCCCAGCACTGGGGGTGGTGGTGGTGGTGGGCAGAGGCAGGTGGATCTCTGTGAGTTCAAGGCCGGCCTGATCTACAGAGTGAGTTCCAGGACAGACTCCAAAGATACACAGAGAAACCCCATCTTGAAATAAAACAACAAAAGACTAGGCATAAACTCTCTTATCAAGGCTGAACAAAGTCATCCAGTAGGAGGAAAGGGTCTCAAGAGCAGGCAAAAGAGTCAGGTGTCCCCACTCTCACTGTTAGGGGCCCCACAAAAACCCCAAGCTAAACAACCACAGCATATATGTAGAGGAATTAGCACAGAACCATGCAAGCTCCTCATTTTCTGAGCCAGTCCCTGAATACTCAGTATTTCCTTTCTTTTTTGTTTTATATTTTCAGATTAATTATATGTGTAGATGATTTACATGTTAAATAACATAACATGCCCCATTTTTAATTTTTCACTGGCATATGTGATATGTAGAAATTTTAATGCACTACAAAACCGAGATGTTTCCATCTCAGTGTTTATGTGAACACATTACTCAAGTACCATGAAGCTATTGTATCTTTTCTAATTTTGAACCAAGTGCTATAAATTATTTTTCTCAGCTAACTATTTTTTCTTTTTAAGTTTAGTTTTAATTTAAAACCTTACAGCTTTCCCCTTTCAGGTGCCCCACCTCATCCATGGCCTCTTTTTTTCTTTAATTATCATTGGTACATATGCAAGCTAACTTTTCTTAATCTATCAAATAAACAAACTCTTTTACACATGTTCATTTTCGTAGGGTCTCTTCTAGGCGGTGGTATGAAATAATTGGTATACAATAAATCAGTTTGAGTGAGCCAGTTAGTAGAATTAGGCTGTAGGCTGTGATAAAGGAGACCTGCTTCCTCCTCTGAGGCCTCTGTGTGCTGGCGGACTGTCTAGACCTGAATAAGCTGATGCTTTTCTTTTCCCAGATGGTGATAGTGTAGGAAGCTCAAATTTGGCTGAGGGGGAGGAGCGTTGTCAGGAAGGAGCGTGAGCCTGCTGAGAGGAAAAACTGTGTGAAAGGCTTCAGGGAACTGGAACTTGAAACCGGATAGTTTCTAATAAAGGCTGAGCCGAAAGAGTCTAAAGAAGGGGTGTGTGGAAGGGTAGAAACAGGTCTCCTCTTGATGGCTTCTTACACTTTGTCCACTGGCCACCTCCTTTTGCCCAAGGCAGGGAATGTTGTATGCTAGGCAATTTATTAGGCATTTTGTATCCATTGTTGTATTTAATTATACATAAAAACAAGCCCACAGGATAGAACTGCCCAATAACTTTTTATAGGATCTTCAGTATGTGTGTATATAAAACATTTTATAATGTCCTATTTAATGATGTTTCACCCCCTGAATGACACACTTGAAGAGATACTGGTTTTGTCAGCTCCTGGACATTTACTGCTTCTATCTACTTTCCCTAATTTTTGTTGTAGTTAGATGCACATAAGACTATAATCCTAGCCATCTTCAGGGTACAGTGTATTCACACTGCATACAACCCTCACTACTCTCTACCTCCATAAATCTGTTCAGCTTGCAAAACAGAGACACGAAAACTTCCCATACCTCAGTCACACTTTTACAAGATTTAATTTTCACTTAGCCTTAACAGTCCAGCTATGGTAAATAACAAGGGAGTGCCCGTGGGTAGCCAGGCGGTGGGTACTTATTCTTCAGGCCTCTTTTAAGTACTTCGAGAATATCTACTCCCATAATTAGTCAGCTAGCATGTGCTTTGCACGTGGCAGGGATAGATTTGTGCAATGAATTTCCGTACCACTTCCATATTTCCCAGTTAACTCTTGTCATTCTGGATGGAATGTTACGAGTTCCCCTGGGGCAGGAAAAAAAAAAAATCGGACACTGTAAAGTTTACCAAAGTCTTCCTTTTAGCCACTTTGAGACAGAGACGCTTTGAGGGGAGTTATTTCTAAATGACCGAGAACATAGGAAGTGACTCAACTCCGTTGAGATCCTCCTTCTTTCCCTGGGACATGGTGGTCAGCTCCAAGAAAGACTCAGGAAGTGAAAATTCTGAAGGGCAGCTTAGGACTCCTCACCCGAGAAAGGGCGGGCGAGGGGGCGTGCCCTCGAGTGGGCGGCACCAGGGGGCGTGGCCAGACAGCGACGGGGCGTGGCCGTCCGGCCCGGGGCGGGGTGCGCGCCGGCAGCGGGCGCGATGGCGGCGGATGGGGACTGGCAGGATTTCTATGAGTTCCAGGAGCCGGCCCGGAGCGTCCAGGACCAGGAGAACTGTAACGCGAGCCCGGAGGCCGGAGCTGGGGCCCACGCGGGCGGCGACAGCTTCCCGGCCTTGGCCTGCAGCCTGGAGGAGAAGCTGAGCCTGTGCTTCCGCCCCTCGATGGACGCCGAGCCCCCGCGGGCCACGGTGCGGCCCATCACGGAGCGCAGCCTCCTGCAAGGGGACGAGTGAGTGCGGGCCCGGGAGCTGGGCGGGAGCGGCCCCCTACCTCACCCTGCCCCCGTCTCTGCCGGGAGTCCGAGCAGGCCCCGCCCCGCCCCGCGCCCTCCTTCCTCCTCGGCCGCTCCCAGCCCCGCCCCGCGCAGTCAGGCCTGGCCAGCTGGAGTTTAAAAGCCCCGCTGCTGCCCCTGCCTCCCCTTGCACCCTCCTGTGTGCTGCCTTGTAGGAGACCCTGCCTCCTGCGGCACGCGTGGGTCATTCATTCTTTCAACTCCCTTCTGTTAAAGCCCCCCGCCGAGGACTTGGCACTGGGCATTCCCAAAATGTGCATTGCTCCTCTCAAATAGGACACAAGGTGGGATGGGGCATAGGTTTGTGGAAAACACAAGTTTTTATGGGTGTGATGAGTGCTTGGATAGCTATTTCTACCGGATATGGGAGATTTCCAAGGGGAGGTCCGAATGAAGAATTTCTTAGAGAAAGCCACCCGCAAATTGAATCCTGATGGAGTTAGGTGCGAAGGTGCAGGGGTGAGGGGTACCATTGAAGTCCCAGAAGTCTGTTGGGACCACGACAGCAAACTGCCATAGAGGCCAAAAGTGAAGGGCGATAAGTTACTAATGACAAGGGTCCAGTAGTGTATGGGGAAGTCCAGTGCACGCAGGCAATGGCTATGGAGCCTTCTATGTGATGAGTGTCAGTGAGGACATTCACAGGGGTTGATGAGAGCACTTTGTCTAGACACCCTGAATGATTGTGTGGTGAAATGAAAGTTGTAATTATGTACCGTGGTTTTGCCCCAAAAGATAGTTAAAAAAAAAATCGCTGGGAGCCAGTGAGCTAGAGTGTTTTGTTTGTAGGGAGAGAGGAAGTCCTAGAGAGGCCATGAGTGAACTGAGTGCTCTCAGAAGGTGGGACCTGTTTGCAACGCATTGGAGGGGTGGAGGGACGAGAGGTTAGTGGGGAGGAGAAAAAGACATTTTTATTGCATTTGATTAATTTTGTGTGAGTACTTGTGTGAGTGTGGGTGGCTATAACAAGCCTGTCAAGTCAAATGACCACCTGTGGGCAGTGGTTCTTTTTTTCCCCACCATGTGGGTCCCCAGAGTCTTTGGTCTCAGTAACAGGCACCTTTACAGGCCAAGCCATGTGAGGAATTCTTGAGTGATGATAATTATGAAAAAGTATTTTTTTTTCCTGGATCTTCTCTATAGACCAGGCTGACCTCGAACTCAGAGATCCGTCTGCCTCTGCCTCCCGAGTGCTGGGATTAAAGGTGTGCGCCACCACCGCCTGATATGAAAAAGTTTTAATTCCTCAAGGAATTAGGAGATTTGTCAAGGAAGAGCAAGGAGAGAGAGAGAGAGAGAGAGAGAGAGAGAGGGAGGGAGGGAGGGCAGGCATATGTAAACATGGAAGAAGAGCTGTGTTCCAACACCATTCTTTTGTAATGTTTCTTTTGCCCCAGGGCAGAGGAGGGATAGGTTTATGATGGGATTTTAAGTGCAGAGATAGGCTTGCAGTGCATAACAAAAGGTGACTTTTGTGGAATTTCCTAAAGGGAAGATTAGCTTCATATAAGTGTAGATTTGTACACTTGAATTATCCAGACGTACTGCATCGCCTGGATTTTAAAATTATGAGTAACTGACTTAAAGCAGGCGAGTAAGGCTCGCACTAAGCTTCTTAGAAGACCTATTTTTGCTTCAGCTGGACATTGTGGAAAGTCTATTTTAGCCTGTGCTTCAAACTTAGGTGGCTGTAAAATCTAAGCTGTTGCCTTTCCTGTTTTGTTTCTTGTAGCCCAGGCTGGCCTTGAACTTTCTTGTAGCCCAGGCTGGCCTTGAACTTGCCAGGCAGCTTGAGGCTGACCTTGACCTGATCTTCCTGCCGCTGTCAAGTGCTGGAATCACATGGGTACACCACCAGACCTTTTGGCCTTTTGTTATTATCTCTCCCCCCCCCCCCCCCACTCAGTTTGGAGATCGAGTCTTGTAGCTCAGGCTAGCCTCAGATTCATTTTTGAAGAGGAGGTTGACCTTGAACTGCTGATCTTTCTGCGGGGCTTGATTCCAGGGCTCATACGAGCTAGGCAAGCATTTTAGCATTTGTGCTTTATCTTTTGAGGACCTCCCCCGCTTCCCCAGCCCTTTTAAGAGATAGTAGGGCTCACTCCTTTGCCCACTTGGCTCAGATTTTTTACTTAACTTCCTTGAGATTTGCTTTCGGTTTCTGTCAGTATGGATTGTAGTCACCTGCTGAGTGACTCCAGGACAGGGCAGTGTCCCCTCAGCCGAGGTCTATAGGACTTTGGCTAGGAGGGAGCTCTTCATCAGCTGTTTACAACGGGTCGTAGTATTTATGATCAAGACAAGGCAGCTCAGAGGTCTTGACCAGAGAATTCTGGAAATCCAGCTACAGTTGTTCTGACCTTGGGAGAGAGGACAAGTCTTGTTTATTGTTCTTCTGTCCTGGAAGCTAGAAGCCGCAGCTACTCCTTCCAGGAGGGATACTCCACTGTCTTTGTCTTAGAGCTTCTTTAAAAAGAAGGATGTCACCAGCAGACAAAACAGACTCCTCCAAACCTGGGACTCCTCACCTTCTAGAATAGTCCGTGTCCCTGGCCAGGGTCAGGTATAGAGTCGGTTGTTAGCGTTTGAAGAGCTGTGGCCCAGAATGGTCAAATTCAGCCTGGAGCTGCTGTTGCCTCCAGGTCTAAGGCGTTAGAAACCATCAGGTTCCAACTGGGAGGCAATCTGAGCGAGCCTTACTTATAGGAGATGTGTAGGGTGATAGGTCCCACTTCTTAGAGCCTTTGGGGTTCGTGTTTCTTCTTGAGGTTGATTTGGGTTTGGAAGCCACATACCCCTTGGGGTGTTATATTTCTGGCAGCTTCTATTCTTCAGCAGAGAATCCTGCTGTATTAAGTCAAGTTTGTTGCTTTTCCAGTTTTAAAATTAATTTGTTACGTTTTTATCCCTTGCTAGGGTTGTTTGTATCCTGATTGCTGACAAACTTGGGGGAAAAAGGCTTATCTAAATATTTCATGAAGTATTATTTACAAGTAGATAGTTGTTACAAAATTTAACTTTTAAAAAAGTGGCATGTTAGTGTAGTCTCTCAGTTAGTAGCTCAGATGTGTAGTGTTTAACCTCACTTACCCCAACTAAATTTCATCTTAGTGATACCTCTGAACTTATGCTTTTTTCCCCTATAAAACATGTCTATGTTGATTATTATTTTGGTACCAACCCCTGAATTTTGATCATGAAGTCTGCTGTCTTTGTCCATCATGGTTTGTGATATTTTTCAATATAATTTGTTTGAATGAATGCTTAAAATGTTGGAGCTGGAAAAGGTGCCTGCTTCATGTCTAAATTTGATTTTGTAGCCAGGCAGCTGATAGATACCCAGGCAGGTTAAGGAACTTGGCCAAAGACTGGTTCATTATTTGAGGGGAAATGGATATACGATTCTATTTCCTGAGCCACAGTCCAATGCCCCTCCATTTTATCCCATCACCCCCGACCCCAGATACTGTTTGTGAAGAAGGTGGGTAATTGCGTTGCCTGTATGACCTGCCTGCATTTATGTGATCCCTTGATCTCTCCCCTTTCATCTGCCTCAATCCTTATCCTGTTACATTACAAACAGACATTAAATCTTCTTCTCACACGGAGACCGAATCCTTTCTCCAGAAAATATAGCATGTCTTTGGAGAGCACAGTGTGTTTACTTTGTCTGTTTTACTTTGTCTGTTTCTGGAGACAGTACTGAGATTTTCCGTGTTTCCTGGCTCTTCACTTGGAAAATGAGGATAAGAAAGGTTTCTGCTTCTAATGTTTTTGAGGATTAAATGAATCTGTATATTTTAATGTGTATGCGTGTGTATATCTCCATCTATCTATATACCCTCCTTGTTGTTTTTTTTTTTTGCATTTAGTTATTTATTGTGTGTGTGTGTGTGTGTGTGTGTGTGTGTGTCTATGTGTCTATGTGCTCTGTGATTCTCCTGTGTATGTACCCTATAAACTTGGAACAGTGTTCTGCACATAGTCATTCCAACTATGATTTTTTTCGTGACTCTAGTTCTAATGATGTTTTTCTAAGAAACAGTGTACCTTTTTTTTTTAAATTTTAATTTTTAAATTATTTTTTTATTCTGGGCCCTTTCACAGTAGTATTGGATTTTCAATGAAAGCTGTGTAGAGCGTTACATACATTGACTGATGTTTTCTTCTGTTTAAGGATTTGGAATGCCCTGACAGATAATTATGGGAATGTCATGCCTGTAGACTGGAAGTCGTCCCATACGAGAACTTTGCATTTGCTCACTCTGAACCTCTCCGAGAAAGGGGTAAGTGAGGAAGTGGACCGGAGTGGCTGCGTGCCCAGTGCTGATAGTGGGGGCAGTGGGGGCAGTGTCTCTGAGCACACGTTTGGGGACCCACCTCTTTCTTTCAAGCGACTGGCCAGTCCACTTCTGCCATCTTGTCTCTGCTGCTGTCGCTTTGCTGGGTCAGTCTTGCCATTCATGCTGTGTTTGTTTTTACACCAGTGATCTCTGTTTCCTTCTGCTTATACAACTGAACTGTGATATGGGGAGAACACCCGGAATCCTATCCTTTATTTAATATATTGGGGGTACTGGGATTTCAGCAGGGAGTAAGTGTTACGGAATTTAATGATGCTAGGCACGAAGTACAGTCCTGTGAATATTGGGGAGCTATTAAGAGATATTTCTGTTCTTGATTTTTTTTGTGTGCATATATGTGTATGTACACTGAGTGTGTGTGTGTGTGTGTGTGTGTGTGTGTGTGTGTGTGTGCATGTGTGCATGCATATGTACATTTGTGTGCATTTATCTGGTGGTTGGCATCAGGTATTCACATGAGTCACTTTCTGCCTTATTTTTTGAGATAGGGTCTCTTACTGAATCTGGAGCTTACTAATTCAGCTAGGCTGGCTACCCAGTGAGCCCCGGGTGCCCTTCTGTCTCTCTCTTTCCAGCACTGAAATTACAGGTTGCATTCTGACATGGCTTTTATGTGGGTGCTGTAGATCTGACGTTAGGCCCTCATTCTTGTGTTCCCCACTTTAGCACCAGATGTCTACCCATTGCTGATTTTTGACTCTTACATGTATGTCCATCCTGGTAGTGCCATTTGAAAATACCTTAGGTAACAAGTGTAAACACAGTGATGGGATGGCCAGGAGGGCAGAAGAGGGAAGAGAATGATGTGAAGTAGACACTCACAGAGTTAAATTTGTTTAAAGCCGATGAGGAGCGTGGCCAAATTATTTGAATTTCCAATTCCCTCTGCTTCAAGCTCTTCAGCAGAGAACAGTGTAAGCTCACGTCAGATCCCCTGGCACACTTTATTTCATTAAGTGTAATTGTGTGATCACTAGCAAGGCAATGCTGTGGGGCTGTCACGATGTTAAATAGTATTGTTAATGTCTCATGAAATGATTTTCTTAAATACGTGACTTGGAAAAGCCTGCTGCCTTTCAGTTTCTGGTAGAATATGGAAGTCTGACTCTGCCGGAATTCATGTAGCTAACCAGTCCACAGCTTCTTCCTGCCACTAACTAACCCCTTTAAGGTTTGCAGGTTAACCTGACACACATTCGCTGAACAGGCCCCGGGCTTTTGTTCCATCTTCTATTTATTTAGGGCCCGGCTGTCATTTGGGGCTTTATCCACATTCCCTCCTCTCTGAAGCTTCCTATTACTGTTTTAGCCCTTGCTGATCTCATGGAATTATACAATTTTAGAGTTGGAAGGATCTTTAAAGGACACTTAATCCAGCCTCGCAGATGGGGAGAATCCCCACCTACAACATCACTGACAGATGGTGACTTCACCATGGCCTAAATCCTCACGCGGAAGAAAACACACTCCCATGTAGAAATCGGAGAGCCCCGTGGAGATGGGCACTTCTCCAGGATTGGTTTTCTGTCCCACTGAGGTTAGCCCCGCTGTCGCATGGGCGCTAGTTCCCACAGTGCAGCGTCCACGTGTCTTTGAAATCATCATGGTGCTTTCTCACTAATCATGTTTCTGAGTCTGTCATTAATTAGATTGCGACTTTCTAGTAACCGTCTCGATGCCTGGCACTTAGCAAGGACTGTGTGGCCTGTGTGTGGAGTAAGTAAATGAGCGAATAATCTTCTAACTGAGACTGTGTCCGGCATGTCAGAAATTGTGATGGAATTTTTTCTCTTTTGAAAGGATCCATGAGCGTTTTTTTTTTTTGAGTGTATATATTTTTTGGTTTTTCAAGACAGGGTTTCTCTGTGTAGCTTTGCGCCTTTCCTGGAACTCACTCTGTAGCCCAGGCTGGCCTTGAACTCACAGAGATCCGCCTGGCTCTGCTTCCCGAGTGCTGGGATTAAAGGCGTGAGCCACCACCGCCCGGCCAAGTATATTTTCTTATAGACATTCTAAAAAAAAGTAGCATCCAGCAGTTCATTTCATAGTTTGAAAAAGCACAGTAGTACCATGAATCAGACACTCCGATCCAACTTCACTGAATAAAATATAAATCTTGTATTGTTGTTACTCTATAACTCCACTCCTTTTTTTATCTTCTGGATGCTGTTTGTAATGCCAGAGTAAAGCTGTGGCCATGCTGGTGACTAGCAAAGACTTGCCATTTAATGCTAGGACTGAACGCAAAAAGCTTTACCTGGAAAGACTCAGTAGATTAAAATGGACAAGTGGTAATCAGTCAATCAATCATCAATCAATCAATCATGTATCATGCTGTGGCTATTCTTTTTTTTTTGAATAGAATTGAAATAGAACTCCACTCTCCAGAAAGATCATAGTATATACAGAGTCCCTGAAGAACACATGTGCAAATATTATATCAAAGCAATCATGTTACTCTTTTAGGTCATACACAATTAAGAAACATTTTAACCTAGGAAAGTGGTATTATCTATCATCACCATTTTGGTGTTGATGATTCTTTCCATGACTGAATAAAATTTTACTTTTGGAAGCACTCTTTAGATTAGCCTCGTTAAAAAATGGGATCTGTAAGGGCAATTTTTTCCCCCTTGAGAATAAGAGAATAATTTGCTTTTTGTATTGACAACATTTAGGAAAACAACAGTTAGATTTTGTTTTCTTCCATTGACGGTGGTGACACACAGTTTTGCATTGGTTGGGTCCTCTCTAGAAGCCAGGCATAGTCCACATTCTTGCATGGGCATGCTCTTTCCATCTGCTGTGTGTGCAGTTTAAGGCAGGGGAACAGTAGCCTCGGCTGTGTCTAACCCGGGCATGGAGGAGTGCGGGCAGGGAAAGCTTAGTTCTGGGAAGGCACGTTATGCTTGATGGGAGGATGAGGAACAAACCCATGGTCATTAAGGTTCGCTTTCAGAGGCCTGAGCTGTCCAGCCCTGGCCTGCCTCCCCTCTGTGAGGAGTGGAAAGGTGATCTGGGATCATTATTTCTGTTGTCATGGAAATTTAGTAGTATAGCATTCCTAGTGTGTTTGGAACCTGTTCTAAATGAGTGAGTGCTCTTCCTTAGTGTGTTTGTGTGATGGGATGCTTCTCTCTCGTTTTGCCTTGGACTGTCTCTTGTGACTTGTCCTATTCCTTCTTGTGCAGAATCACATGTTCTCTTCCTCCTTCTCTTCTCCATCCTCCCCTCTTGACTGGGTCTTGAGTAGCCCAGGTTGGCCTTGAACTCGCCACCTTGCTGAGGATGCACTTGAACTGCTAGTCCTTTTGTTTCTGTCTCCCGAGTGCTGGTGTGAGAGGGCCTATTTTCTAGTGCATCTTGGTATCTTGAAGAGTAGAAAGAGGACAAATCTGATAATGTTTTATTCCTTAATGGTAATTTTAAAATTAAAAACTTTATTTATAAGCCAGGGAAGAAAAATAAAACAAAATTCTGATGTTCAGGCTACAAGGAAGGATGATGGGGCAGGGGAGTTTGAAGTGTGAGAATCCTGATGACGATTTATAGACCATGGGCGTCATCTTCTATGCTCCAATGATCACATTACGACCTTACCAATCCCCCACCCCCCCAACTTTGTTTCTGTGTCCTTGGAATCAACTGTCCACTCATGAAGAGCCTAGTCTAGTCTGGAATGAGTTCTTAAAGAAGTAACCGTCATCGTTTGGTAGCGAACTCCGCGGAACGGGGATGCGGAGGCTGCTCTTGCCCTCCGTCCACTGTCTAGTGCCGCTTCTGACACCTTCAGCTGCCGCTTCTGGCAGAGAACCTTCCAGACTCAATCTTAGTGTGCACAGTGCACACTGACCTTCCCAGAGGATGGAATTGCGCTCTCACTGTCCTCCGCTCTCCACCTGCAACCCCCACACAGACTCTTTCTCCTGCTCTCCCACGTAGTCCTGGGAGAATCCCTGGTTACGCTCATCTGGACATTTCGTGTGTGGCATGATTATTTAGAGTCACACGTCCAGTCAGCCTCACAGGGTCCTTTCAGTAATGTGCTAGCGGGACCCCAGGTTCTTCAGCTGTGGCTCTGACCCCAAGTGGAGCTGCATAAGTGACTGTGGTCATTGGAAGAGATCTGGCTACAGTAAACAGTTTCTAACACCCCACATCCATTCAAAATCAAATGGGGAATGAATCCAAGGTGTTTCTGCCACGCTTCACTCGTTGCATCGTGTGACTTTGCCGCAGCCTTGGTTCTGAACACACAGCAGGTGCACTTTACGCTGCACATGCCACCACGCCCTTATTAATGTCACCTGTAACATCTTGGCTCAGATTCGAGACTATTCTGGTAAACATGCGCTGCAGTGTTTTCAGTGTGCATGCAGAGTTTTCTGTTCTTATAGAAGCATAATTGTTTGATCACAGGAACCAAGGACATAGTATTTTCTTGTTCTTGTTCTGAGCCTTGCAGGTATCACATCAGTGTACCTTTGGATTGTAATGTTAGAATGTTGGACTTTAATGTTCCTATTGTTTGAGTTTCTGACTTGAGTTCCATCAAGAATTGTTCAGTGAATTTTGGCTTAGGATCAGGACAGGGTTTTCAATAATAGTCTCTGAAGTGGCCCTCAACATGCTTCTGCTCTTTTGTACTATATATTTGGCATTCTTAGCCTTGAGGATAATTAAAATCCAAAACTTGATCGAGTCTGAAAAGTATTAAAGATATTTTGTGTCTTGGGATATCAATTTTTCAGCTAAGATTTAACTGGTATGTAAAAATGCACCTGTACATGTAAGTCAGTAGTATGCAGATTTGCTTTCATTTGTAATACATGTTTCCCAAAAGAAGTGTTGTAAAATACATTTTTACATTTCCTTATGTCTTATTACCAGTAGATGTTTGATTTGTATACTTAATTTATATAGACCCCAGGGCCATGCAAAAATTTCTTGGGTTAAAAGGGGGTGGTGAATGCCAGGCGGCACGCCCATGCCTTTAATCCCAGCACTTGGGAGGCAGAGCCAGGTGGATCTCTGTGAGTTCTGAGTTCGAGGCCAGCCTGTGCTAGAGTAAGATCCAGGGCAGGCGCCAAAACTACACAAAGAAACCCTGTCTCAAAAAACCAATTAAAAAAAAAAAAAAAAAAAAAGGTGGTGGTGGTGACGGTGAGGAGACAGTGGAAGAGACCCCGCGTAGACCATCGGTGTCTTCTACTGATTTCTCTATGCCTGTGCTGTGGCAGTCCAGTGAATCTCTCTCTTACTTTCCCAGACCTCCCTTAGTGATTTTGACTTCCTCGGTCATGGCAAGAGTGACCTTTGCTCCTGCGTTGTCTCGGCCCCTGCCTTTGGCTCCTTGTTTCCTCCCCAGTCTCCTGTGGGTGTCTTTCTGAGAATGCATGCAGGAAAGGTGAATTCTTTGAGTACTACATATCTAGACATGTCTTTATTTTTAGCTTCCGCCTAGTTGTTAAATTGGCTGGACGTTAGGTTCCAGGTTCCAGGATGGATTTTTTTTTTTTTTTTTAAAAACAGGAAAATTGCATTGATTATTTTCTGGCATCTGTTGTTGCTGTTGTAAATCCAAGTGATATATTAATTCCTGACTCTTCTGTCTTTTACACATGGTGTTCTGAATTTCACGGGGGTGTGGGTCAGAGTCTGCACTGCCAGACCTTTCCTGGCCCAAGATGCTGTGAGAAACAGAAAGAAGAGGGGCACTGTCCCCGAGGGACCCCAGGGACTTCAGTCCATGCTGACAGAAGACCTGGTGAACTGCAGCCCTTCCCACCCGGGCATGGGAAAGCAGCTTGCTGTGTGGCTCCTGCCTTGCCCTTGTCCTTCACCGGCTTTATTCGGGCTGACATTCCTCCGCAAGCCCCTGTGTAAGGGACTGGGAAGGCTCTAGGGACCTGCATCCGCTCCATTGTATCCCGAACTTTAAATATATCCCATGTACTAGTAAATAATATCGTTTTTCCAGATACTCCTCCCTTCCCCTAGTAGTGGGTTTGAACCTAGGGCTTTAAGCAGGTTGTCAATACTCCACAGCTGAGCTAGATCCCGACCCTTCTTATACTTGTCATTTTGAGAAGCTTACTACTTCTCAATTAGCAAGTTGCCTAGACTGGCTGTGAACTGACTCCATCCCCCTGCCTCAGCCTCTCACTGCCATTCCCAGTCTGTGTTCTCACGTTTGCCTCAATTGTGTTAATTGAGTTATGCTAAATATATGATATTTACAAATGGTCCAGTGTTCCATATCCAAAATGCCTGGGACTAGAAGTATTTTAGATTTGGGATTTTTAAAAAATTGGGATATTTGTAGGCACACACCGAGATAACGAGGTGGGATCAGGTATAAACATAATTACATTTGTTGTTTCTTATATACACAGTCTTATGGCAACTTTATGTAATATTTCTGGTGTACCTGTGTTTTGAGCACAAGATTCATACGAGGAATTTTCCTCTAATGACATTGTGTTGCTTCTCTAAAAGCTTCTGATTTGGGGACATTTGAATTCTAAAGGTTTTTATTTGTTTACTTAAAAATTTCAGATTACAGTTTCTTGGCCTTTTATATAACACAGTATAATAATTGATTAATATGTCATCTTAGTGACGTACTATGTAGTGTAATGACATGGTTGTTTTCTTCCATAGTCCTTGTTGTCCCTTTGTTATCACTGCATGTTAATTAATTGTTCTTGGAGAATAGAGTTCTAATGTTAGTTCTGTTCACCAGCAGAATAGTCCTGTGACAGTAGGTGAATGACTCAGAGCCAGCCAGCTAACTAGTCATTCCTTGACTCTGTTGAATGTCCCCAGGTAGCTTTTACAGTTGCCATTGATACAAAACTCTCAGTATTCCTAAAGGGGCTGTTATGTTGGCTTGGGTAGGCATAATAGAAACTGATGAGGCACGCATGATACAGCACCCCAGGTGTGGCTACAGCTACTTGATGATACAGCTCCCCTGGTGTGGCTACAGCTACTGGTACTTTAGCAGTCCCAAGATGAAAAGGAAAAGAGACAGAGAAGTTTCTAGAATCTGGAGAGTTTAGCTGAGAAGAACTCTGCCTGACCAGAGCTGTGGTCTTTGATACAGAGCCAGAGCTGACAAATGGCATTCTGGCAGAGAGGAAGACAGCAGGATGAGTGCCCAGCCCTCTTCTTCTCACCTTGCAGTCTCCTGGTGTCTGCCAGTGATGTGGAACCCAGCTGGAAGCCAGAAGTCAAGGGCATCCTTAGATCTGGTCCATATGGTCAGCCCCTGGATCCAGAGCTCAGCAGAAAATGGAGACTCTTTAGCATAGTTAGGCTTAAAGGTGTTTTAGGAACCTAGAGGTATTCTTTCTTCTTTTGAAAAGAGGGTTGTTTGTTTTGAAGGGCTGTAGGTCTCATGGATGGAAGAGGTCCTGCCTGACAGGGTGTTGATTACTTTTATTCTAAGTATTTGAATATTAGGAAGTAGTTTGTAGAAAGCTCTGAAGAATTGAAACACATGCCAGTTTGTTAACTGTGTGTTTGTTGCTACCTTCTGTTCCTCCCAATGCCTTCCAATTTGCTAATAAATACTGTATTATTATTATTATTATTATTATTATTATTATTATCTTCTATATAAGTGTCAGTTTTTATACAGCTCTTGTAGCTGCTGCTTCTGGAAAAATAGCTGTATGTTTGTGTCAGACCATAGGGGTGCATGCCACACCTTGTCATTTTAAAGTTTGTCATAGAGTGTCCTTACTGCTGCTGGGGGAGTATGTAATGTACTGTGTGGCCCGGTCTAGGGTCACTACCAACTCCTTTCCAAGGAATAGCTCTGCTGCACGTGCTTTCCAGTGCGTCTTTGGCACAGCAATGTTGACATTTGCATCAGAAGGACTTGTTTTTAAATGACCATACTTTTGTTTTCAGATGAGTGATGGCTTGCTCTTTGACACCTCAGATGAGGAGGAGCTGAGGGAGCAGTTGGATATGCATTCGATCATCGTCTCCTGTGTCAACGAGGAGCCCCTCTTCACTGCAGACCAGGTATGGAGGTGAAGCAGAGCCTGGCACTGAGAGCCGCATCTTACCACGGCTAGAAATGATGCTTGTCAATGCCTGCCTTTGCCCTAGACTGTGTGGGCAACGCAGCCTTGACATTGAGTCTTCAGTGGAGAGGTGAAAACACAGCATATGCTGTCCAAGGAATTGGGGAGATTTCCATGCTAGACATTGTGATAGATTACAAGTTACTAACGGAGGGTTATTGTTTACACTATCCCCTCCCCCCACCAAAAAAAAATTGGGACGTTCTTACTTTTTTACAAGTTTACCCTGACGTGAATGAACTGGACTATATTTGAGTTGGTATTTTTGTCTGTTTTGAGGCAAGCTCTCATCATGTAGTACTGGCTGGCCTGGAACTCCCTATGCAGACCAAGGTGGCCTCAAACTACAGAGCTCCACCTACCTCTGCCTCCTGAGTACTTGAGCTTGAGCTACTATGCCTGGCTGTGCTGGGCATATTTTTGTAAAACCCTGGGTAAGAATCTTTAACAAATAATACAAGTATCTGTTGCGCACCGTAGAGAGAAGCAGACATTATACCTGTGTAGCGCTGTAGTAGCGTTGTCGTCAGCCCTGTATTCCTTGGCATCCACTCCAGTGAGCCTTGTCATTTTCCGAATACTTCCGCACCTCTGCACTGCTGTCACACTGTGAACTTTGAAATAAAATGTTCCGTGGCTACGTGGGCTGTGAATTCTGTCACGTTTTATTTTTAGGCAGGGCAGAGAAGGTCAGTAAGGAGATACGTGACGGCAAGGTCAGAGGAGTACATGGACACGATAAGAATGTCCTGCTGATGTTCCCTGTCTTCCTTTGTGGTTGGATTGTTCTAGGCTTGGAAAACTGGTGCTAAGGAGAGAGGTCATGCTATTTACAGAGGGCATGTAAATCCCCAAAGAGCTGTGACCCCAGCAGGCCCGTCTCCCTAGAAACGAATTCTGTTGCCTCCTTGAATGTCTCATTGTACTGTTGACAATCCCTGAGGGGAAGGCTTTCTTCCTCCTTAGCCCAGTCCTTCTTGGGTTGACTCTGCACCAGGTGAAGAGCTCCCTCGTAAGTTTGCTGATTCTTAGATACTGTCCAGTGTACTCATGGTACTTTGTACCTTCATTGAATTGTACTTTTTTCTTAATGGTTCAATGCCCTCTCACCCCATTTTAAATATTTAGAACCTTCCTTCTGCCTTCCTTTAAAGTTTCTACTTCCGTTTTTGCTCTTAGAATCGGGGACCAGACAAGGTACAGTTGAGTCACACTGTGTTTGACAGGGGGTCATGGTTGAATTAAAGGTAACCTCTTCCCCATCTGATTCTGGTTTTGGTAATTTCAAAATGCCCCTTTGTCTTTCACTGAATTAATAAATGAAATTCTTTTGTTGCTGGAGAGTTAACATTCTGCTTTATACATGGAAATTTTTATGAATATTACATTTTGTTTTAGGTCAAAGTTTTGGTTAATCTAGATTACATTTATGTTGAGTGTGTACATGTGGTGCACACACATTTTCCATCTTTTAACTATAATTTTATTATCTAGTCTACATAAATCATAGCACCAATTTTCAGATATGTCAAGATGTGCAGGGGTCTGCTGAATTGCGATGGACATATAAACAGATCATATTCTGTTTAACTTTGTGCTCATATATTGTAAGTTCCTTTTGATAAGCTGTGTTCATATTTACGTGCTTCCTGCACATGATAAGGACTTATGTATTTTACTTGGGTATTCTGGTGAGTTACGTGGTTCAGTCGCCTCTTCTCTCCCATGCATTTATTAACAGCAGTATATGTGTTTTGGAAGGTTATTGAAGAAATTGAAGAGATGATGCAGGAATCACCAGACCCAGAAGATGACGAGACCCCCACACAGTCAGACCGGCTCTCCATGCTCTCCCAAGAGATCCAGACTCTTAAGAGGTCTAGTATGAGCAGCTATGAAGAGAGTAAGAGACCTTCCTTACCTCAGTCTTTGGGCTTTCTGTCCATGTCCAACACATAATGTCAGTATCTCCAGAAAGCGTTCATCTTCTTGGGTCCTCTGGCTGTACAGGTCTCTGTATATACTTTGTCATTGTTCAGGACTATGTTGTATTTCCTTCAGACCCTGGACTAGTTTTCTGGGGCTTTTGGAAGAATTTACTGCAGATGGGATGGCTTCAGCAGCCTGAATTTATTTCCTGGTTGTTCTGATGGCCTCAGGTCCAAGGTTAAGGGTTGGTTGTTTCTCCTCCCTGGCCTGTGGGTGGCCATCCTTTCCCTGGCCTTCCATCTATACATATCTGTGTCCACATTTCATCTTCTTGTAAGACATAGGTCTCATTGGATTGAGCACTAGCCTTGTACCCCATTTTAACTTTATCTCTGTAAATACTCCAGATGCTGCTGTATTTTGCAGTACTTAGGGTTAAGACTTCAGCATGCCTTTTTGAGAGAGACAGTTTAGCCCATAAAAAGCAAGATCGTATGTATTTATTGAAAATAATTCCTATGTTGACAAATAGTTTTCTTTGATAAAGCTTTGAAGAGTTTTGGGAAGTAGAATTTTGTTAGAATTGGGTCTGGGTTTGTATATGAGAACACTGAACTGTAAATATGTGTGGCTGGTTGTCACAAAAAGGTTCTGAATAACTCTACCCAGCATGAAACTGCTCTGTGCATCTGTGATTATCACCATGTCTGGTTCCATGCCAGCTAACACCCCTGTTGTGATCTGGGTTTGTATTTGTGGCCTGACCAGAGGTCTGAGGCTGGGCTGCCTCAATCCCATTCTATTATGTGGCTTCTTTTTAACCTGTGGAAGGTCCTCTGACACACTGCATTTCCCCCCCCTCTGATGTGATGTAGCCACAGCTCTGTAGATAAGCCCTTAGCATTGCTGGAGTCCTGATTCCAAAACCCAGCGTTGATACGTTGTTAGCTAAGTAATACATATGTTATACACTCCCATAACAAACAGTCCCTCAGACCGGGTGGCTGGGACTGTGGGCTTTACCTTCTCTCAACTCTGTAGACCAGGTATTAAAATCCAGCTCCTTGGTTGGCAGATGTCTTCTCCCTGGGTTTTCATGTGGCCTGGTTTGCTGTCTTTTGTTCTGAAGGACAGCATTAAAGGATTAAAGTCCATCTAATAAACTCATTGTCATTAGATGACCTTTCTGAGTCCTTCCCTCCAGCTCATCCAGTCTCATGGTGAGGTACAGGCACTAGGACTTCAGCAGTGCCCTCCTGGCTCTCCCATGGCAGCTGGGGTGACTTCCGTGGACTGTCCCGCCTTTCATCTCCCTGATCTTGAGCCAGATCCACGAGAGGGGGCATATAAGATTAAGCAAACATTTAGTTTAATCCTTTCCAATGAACCCCTCTCCTAGCACCCTGCTCCATAGCCTGTCACTGTGTGCCAGCAGGCAGTTTCTGTACCTCCAGACCCCCCTTCTGTGTCTCTTCCTCATACCAGCCTCATGTCTGTCTTGGCTATAGTACTAGTCATGGGATGTTTGATTTAGACACATAAGAAATAATTAGATTTTTTTGTTTTCATTTCAGCTGAGTGGCATTGCCTACTTCTGTCTGCTCAGATCTACCCACCAGAACTTCTTAGCTTCCAAGATGATCCCAAACAGTCAGCGTAATTGCTTAGACTTGGATTGTGATCTTTGGTTTAAAACACTCCACGATGCTGCCTCGAAACAGGTGTCCTAGTGTTCACTGTTGTTTGTTTCTGGCCACAGAAGTGAAAAGGCTCTCAGTTTCCGAACTCAATGAGCTGCTGGAAGAAATTGAGACAGCCATCAAGGAGTACTCTGAGGAGCTGGTGCAGCAGTTGGCTCTGAGAGATGAGCTGGAGTTTGAGAAGGAGGTGGAGAACAGCTTCATTTCTGCTCTCATTGAGGTGCAGAACAAGCAGAAAGAGTACAAAGAGACAGCCAAGAAGAAGAAGAAGCTTAAAAATGGCGCCTCTCAGAATGGGAGGAACGAGAGAAGTCACATGCCAGGCACAGTAAGTGATGTTTGCGGGAGGCACCCCCGTGCTGCCCCCAGGTCACCCCAGCACAGCTGGTCAGCGGTGGGTCTGGCAGGTCGCACCTGTGTGAGAGTGTGGCGCCTCTGACCAGAGCGTGCAGCTTCTTCGGGAACGTGATTCCTAGTGTGCTTATTGCCCTGTCTGGATACCTCAGCACCTGAATGCGATGGGGACGTCAGTGGAAGGTAGAGCAGGCTAAGGAAAGGAAGGATGTCTTCAAGCAAAGAGGACTGGCCAGCGGTCACTCCTTACTGTATCAGAACGATAGTAGTGGACTGTTATGTTTGGCCAGCAGGCTTATGAGGGCTTTTATTTTCTTGTTTGTTCTTAGCTATGGGGTTGGATTAGAAGATATGAAGAGGGTCCTATTGGGGTGTCTGAACTGTGCTGTGTAAACAGGTTTCTCCTGACTCATCAGAGGGTGTTGGTTGCAGCTGTGTGACATCAGCTGCTTGGCTGCGTACTTAGCAGACCAAAATATTACTGACAGGTGAGAACGTAGCGGCGTAGTTGAAACCTCCAGGCTTCCTAATAGGTATTTTGTTCTCAGTATGACCCTCTTTCCAAAGTGATTTCATTGGTTACAGTTCATCACAAACATGGTCAGACAGTTCTCTACCATTTTCCCGAGACCAGTTGGGGTCTTGTATATTCCCACCCTGACTTCATGTGTGAACAAATGTTGGTTGTATTTTTAGAGTATAAAGGTTGGGTAAAGCGATCCATTTTTCTCAATCACAATATAACACGGTATATGTGTCACAAACTGGTCCTTATGGCTTAAAGTAATATCCATTCTCTCTTTAGTAAGTCTTGAATGAAGTCTCTTTGGCAGATGCTGATGGAATCTTAGGAAGAGAATCCAGGTGCTGGGTAGCTGGGTCACCAATAAGTGGGTAATACATACTCTTACTACGTAGTCCATTAGCCATACTGTGAATAACTTGTGAATAAATTCACATTTTTTTAGTGTGGTGTCCATTTGTAAAAAGTAGAAAGAATAAAACTTTTAAACTCACTTTGAAGGATTCAGGTGTATTTAGTTTTTGAGAAAGTATTGATGGGAAGGATGCTTATTTAGTCATTTCTAGTGAGTATACTGAAGAAAAAACATTTGTTTGACTATTCTGTCCTGGAAATTTTACTTTAAAATATCAAAGATAATATTTTCATCTTGCAGGTAGTATTTTTAATAGAAATACATCTTTTAAATTGCCCTGTTATGGCAGTGGGATTAAGTGAAATGCTTAGTTGCTAAACCCTCGCATGGGTGGGAATTTCTGCATAACTGCTGTTAGGGATTACATGCAAATCCTCTGTTTATTGCTGGTGACACTTGGCTGAGAAAAGCAAATTTATCCCTGGAGGGGTTTAGAGGTTTCTTTTTGTAATTCCCGTATAAATAGGGTTAGTGTGGACCCATTGTGTAATTTTGTATGGCGTTTATACCGAGAAGTGGATTTGGCCAGACAGCATGGGGTTAGAGTTAAACCTTTATTGGTCTTGAAATAGAGTCTTATAAGACTCCATTTGTTTTTTCATAATATTTGAACTCATGAAGTTGCTTCCTGGTCCTGATCTACTGTTTGTGTGTCAAAAACTTCAATTAGGGCCGTAATGGCATGGCTCAACTCCTGGCACTTGGCTCCTGTGTCTTATTTTAGTCTCAAATGCCAGAGAACCACTCGCTCTGGAACAGAAACAGCCTGAACGTAGTTATTTTGAAGATAGTTGCAGGTGGTGCAAAAGAAACGGCCATTTGGGTAAACAGACCACTGGAGGAATGACTGTCTTTCTTTTTGTTTTTTGTTTTTCGAGACAAGGTTTCTCTGTGTAGTCCTGGCTGTCCTGGAACTCACTCTGTAGACCAGGCTAGCCTTGAACTCACAGAGATCCACCTGCCTCTGCCTCCTGAGTGCTGGGATTAGAGGTGTGTGCATCACTGCCCAGCCTCAGATACTTTCTGTAAAATGCAGCTGTGGCATGTAACTCAGTGAGCCGACCGTCATCAGCAATACTAATTAAACAAAGGTGACTCCATATACACGCCATGTGTTACCTGTTTTTCCGGTGACATCACTATTCCCCCCAACAAGTGCTGAAAAGATGATGGAATTTGAACTTGTCCTTAGTCGTGGAATGACTTCCCTTTGTTTTCAACAATGCTTTGGGACACTTACACCCACTTACAGTAGGTGTAGTACTTCTGTAACAGCCATCTTGTTATCTTAGGTTCAGACAGTGAACTCTGAAGAAATATCTGGGTGAGAAGAGAGCAGGGTTAAAGTTTTTAGGCTTGTCTTATGTCAAATATTTGCTCAAGAAAAAAAATTGGGGGAGTGTCAGGGCTGCTATCTAGAGCATTAGAAAATTTCATCACAGCATGAGATTTCATTAAATTGTAAAGGAAATAGTTTATATTGTATAAAAGTGAAATGTTACCTCGCTTTGAGTCTTAATATTTAAAATAGAAATATTGTATAAGGGAGCAAGGGACAACAGTGTGCATTCGTTTGGCAAGTTCGTGGAGTATCTTCCTGTCCCAGGCACTGCTCAGGATACAGTGGGGACTGAACCAGGCCAGGCTTGTGACTGAGCACAGACTCTAAGGGAAAAGAATAGTAGGGAAAAAAAATGAATGGCCGTTATGTCAGTGGAGGTCGAGATTCCGTGCTGGATGAGGCGGTTGGAGCTGCTGCTGAGCCATTGTGGATGTGGTGCTTGTTTCTCGCCTGTGCCCAGGGTTTGGCAGAGGATTCCCGGTCCCTTTCCCACTCTCAGTTGGTAAGGAAGTTTGGAAGGGTCAGGCTTTTGGGGGAATGTGATTGGAGACAGTAGGTGCTTGATGCTTCCTTGTCTTGTTCTGGGCACCTGGCGCCGCACAGGGGTGGGTTGTAGAGACTGGCGTGGTGGAGCTTCTTTTGCTTCTCAGTACGGTGACCCAGCTGATGACTTAGGTGACTTTGATGATTTCACTCCATTTTTCTGCCGTGGACCTCCTCTCATCCCCCCCCCCCCACTTCCTGTTTTGTTTTTGTTTTTTTCTTTTTAACCTTCAAAATCATGGCCAAGCATTGTCTTCCTTCCATAGACCCTTCCTCAATGACTCCTCGACTCCTCCTCTCTCGGGGTTAGTATGATGCCTTTTCATTATTCCTAGCAGCATAGAAATACCAGCCTTGTGTTGCGTGCCCATCTCTGTGATGGTTTCTTGAGGATAGGAAATTTAACCTTGCTGTCTTGATATTTTGGGGTCCAGTATAAGGTATCTAGTACATTTCTGATGAACAAAGGAGAAATGAAGGAGAGACTTGAAGATCTGCATTAGTGTCTGGAAACTTTGTGTCAGGTGACAGATCCACAGAGGCAAAGTAGCATATTAATCAGGGGTCCTGGGCTAAGAACTGTCTGGAATTCTGGTCCTTCCACTCTAGATATAGAGACTTTTGAGTTTCAGAGGGATTAAATGAAACACTATGTGGTGTTATTGTGTTCCCCAAAATATTGTGCACTCTAATAAACTTATCTGGGGTCAGAGAACTGAACAGCCACAATATTAAACATCGAGGATAGGCAGTGGTAGCACATACCTTTAATCCTAGCATTCCAGAGAGATCCGCCTGGATCTTTGTGAGTTCAAGGATACAGCCAAACATGGTGACTCACGCCTTTAGTCTCAGGAGGCAGAAAGGTATTTAAGGCGTGAGGACGAGGAACTATGGCCTGGTTAAGCTTTTAGACTTTTAGCAGCCATTCAGCTGAGATTCATTCTGGATGAGGACTCGGAGGCTTCCAGCCTGAGGAAACAGGATCAGCTGAGGAATTGGCAAGGTGAGGTAGCTGTGACTTGTTCTGCTTCTCTGATCTTCCAGCAATCACCCCAATACCTGGCCTCAGGTTTGATTTTATTAATACGACTCTTTAAGATTATGCTACAATACTATGTCTAGGATTAGCATGTACACCGAATAAATGGTAGTTATCATATATGACCATCTGCTTGTTAGACATTCCCCAGGAGATAATGTTATAGGAATCTGACATTTTTATTATCAAACCATGGTTAGCACAACTAGTTTACTGACATTGAAACTAAGAGAATTTCTAAGTCCAACAATATGAAGTTTTTTTTAATTAAAAAAATTATTTATATTTTTATGGATATGAGTGCTCTGAATGTATCCCTGCATGCCAGAGGGGGCACCAGATCCTATTATAGATGGTGGCGAACCACTATGTGGTTGCTGGGGATTGAACTCAGGACCTCTGGAAGAGTAGCCAGTGATCTGAACCATCTCTCCAGCCCACAATATGAAGTTTTAGGTGGCTAGGTCTTCACACTGTTAGCCGTGTAAGAGAGACCGTTTGCCAGTACCTCCCAGGAGCTGTGGGTATGATTAACCTTTGAAAATGTACTGATATGGTAGGTAAGTAGTGGTTTGATCTAGTTGTATCCCTTCCTGGGTTTCCTAGGGTGTCATAATTGCGATGGTTTTTAATATCTGTTCATGAGGTGCAGATTCTCTGGCTACCGCAGTACCGTGCTGTGTTGTAATCTTTGGCTCCAGTCTCCATGTCACAATACAGGCTCCTTAAGAGCTCATCTGCAATTTCTGAGTACCTCACCTCATCTCTAGTGTGTACAGATTGATTCCCAGGAGATTTGGATTTTGGATTTGAATTAGTATTATTCCCCCAGGAATTTTTTTGGGAGGTGGGGTGGACCAGACTCCTGTTTATATCAGACATTTTCACAGATCATTAACTTTTAGAGGCAATTCCCTTGGGTACAAAAACAAGTTGAAATACACCAGGCTATGTTTTAATTCAGTTCTTCCTGTACATCGAGAATTATCTCGAGTTTGAAAGACACTGTTGTCTCCCTGCTTAGTATCCCACCTCTATAAACCTGGATGAAAAAGGACCTACCCTGTGAAAATCACGACTGTTTCATTTACAGGATGTGGGGAGGGACCTTATTCTGAATCTTTGGCTGCAAAGATAGGAATCTTTTTAGCTCTCTTTTCTATTTGGCCTAATCACATTGAACTTTCTGGAGTGTTTAGAGTCATATTCTCAGCACAGACAAAAATGTATTAACTTGGAAAGCCCTACCCCAAAGATGTTTGGGATGTCAGCAAGTGGTGATTTATAAGTTCTAGAGAAAACAGGAAACTGTGTTTTCAAAAGAATGTTATCCTAAGTACCTGCTTATGAGGTTTGAGGTTTGAGGGGATGATTGCCTAAAGAGGCTCACTGGAAGAAGCTCTTCCTTGGATAGGTTTTCTTCCACGGGTGCATTGTCTTGTATTTGTGACGCACCTCTTATTATGACTAATGGCCAATTTAGTTTGTCTCTTCTTGCCTTGTGAAAGTACCCCCAGTGATAGTTTTCCATTTAATATTGATCAAAGCTGACATGAAGATAAGAGAAATTTGTTTTCATTCAGACAGTCACTATTAGATCACCTAGAAGTATTATCTTAATTAATCCTAGTTCTCAGCCTAAAAGGGATGTTCTGACATATCTACTTGGAACTTTGGCTTTTGTTTGGAAAAATAAAAGCACCAGGGTTCCTTTTCTCCCTTTCTTTAATATGGAATTTTAATTTTGAGCATTTGCTAAGGTAGCAAAGCAAACTGCTACTGCCCAAGGGCCAAGTCCCTCCTCTGTTTATTTTATAAATAAAGTTTTATTGGAACACAGCCATATCCGTCCCATCTATGTGGTGCCTGTGGCTGCTTTCATACTATGGAGACAGAGTTAAAGCATTGCACTGGAGGCTGTGCGGCCAGCAAAGCCTAAAATACTTACTATTTGACCTTTAACAGAAAGAGCTTGCCAGCTCCTGATTTAAATAGAGTATACTTAATATTAGGGAAGGGAATGGAGAGAGAGGACTCAGTAGTTAAGAGCACTTGCTGTTTTAGAGGACCTGAGGTGATTTTCCAGCACCCTTATCAGCTGACTCACAACCATCTCTAACTCTAGTTTTAAGAGATCTAATGACCTCTTTGGCCTCCAAGAGCATTGCACGCATGTAGTGCACATACATGCAGGCAAGATACTCATACACATAAATAAAAATAAATCTTTTTTTTAATTTGAGGGAAAAATATAAACTTAATTTGGATTTGAATAGACAGAAAGATCATGGTATGTAGTTATTGAAAATATTGCCATGTTCTAGCCTAAGATTTTGTTGTTTGGCAGCTCTTTGTAGTCTGAGTGTAGCTTACAAGGTGGCCATGCATTGGCCAAACCATCTTCAAGCCTCAGAGGCCCCTGGCCTAACAATAGACCTTGGTTCTCTAAGTGTCTGAGCCAGTAGCTAAACAAAGGGACCTGGCAGGTAGACCAGTTGTCTCTACTTTGGGACTGCCTAAAAGGGATACAAATGTTGGGTGCCACCTGGTCACAGTGTTTTTCCCCATAGTGGTAGAAGGTGATTTAACAGAAAATGAGTGGAGAGGGTGCTGATTGATCCTTTCTTTTTTAAACGGTTCTCCATGAAAGGATAAATTTGCTTTACATCCTCAAATGCAAATATTAATACATTTCAACAGTAATTTGTTGATTGTAATTGACAGTATTCCTTTGTTTCTTTTCCTTTTCTCTTTTCTCTTTCCTTCCCTCCTCCTATTATCCCTCCTCCCCTCCCCCTTCCTCCTCCCTCCTTCTTTCCTCTCTTTCTTGCTTCTTTGGGATTGAGCCTAGGGCTTCATACATGCCAGAGCTGTATGAAGAACTGTACAGCCAAGCTATACTCCTAGCTCTATACTTTATTTTATTGCAAAGAATAGTTCCCAAAGATTAGTATTAGCAACATAGAAGATTATTGTGGCATAGGGAAAAACTTGGATATATAATAATATTTATTATTTTTGATAAAGCAAAACTATGAACTATTTTGTATGTAAACATTTATTTTCTGAAAGATAGTATTGTCTAGTAAAGTAATATTTCCATTGTAGTAAAAAGCCAGGAGTCCATACTTTACTTCTTGTAGCTTTTAAAAAAATAAAGTATTTTTATTCTTTGAGATTTTATACATGCATACAATGTATTTTGACCATATTCACTCAGCACCCTGCTTGGTAGCTTAGATCTGTCTTCCACCTCCTTACCCTTTCCTACCTTGGTATCCCTCCTTTTTTATAAGCCAATTTGTGGTGCCCATCTACTCATGGGTATGAGGCCATCCCCTGAAGCATGGTCCACCTATCAGGGGCCATAAATACCCTTAAAGAAAACTGATCTCTCCCAGAAGCCATCAGCTGTCAGTAGCTTCTCTCTTGGGTATGGGGCCTTGTGAGCTCCACCCTGCTCCATGGCGGAATGCTGATGGGCCTGATCTTGTGCAGGTCCTGTGCAGACATCCATAGCTGCTGTGAGTTCATGAGTGCACGGGTCCTGTCATGCCCAGAAGACACTGTTTCGCTCTTCCCTGGCCTCTGGCTCTTACAGTCTTTACACCCCCTGTTCCACGATGGCCGTAGAGGCTGTGGTGTCACAGAAGTCTCATTTGTGGCTGATCACTCTACTGACACTTACCTTCTATACTTTGACCACTTGTGAATTTGTGCCTTTACTGTTCCCCACTATTCAAAGACACTTCTCTGATCAGGTCTCAGAGCTGCACTGATTGAAAGGTAGAGAGATAGGAACTCAGAAGGCATTTGGTTAACTAAAGATATTGCATTCTTATTGTATACTAATCCATCAGAATCAGCAAAGAATTTATAAAAGTGCCAAGATTAATTATTTTACTGTTTTTAAAAGCTCTGAAGAATTTGACAATAATTTAGTTCCCATATAACTCAGATTACATAAATGTTTTGAAAGGTTCTTCAAATACAAAATACTATATTATTTTATATTATTCCACTTAATTTCTAATTTTGGAAACCTCGGTGTTATAACTTTCTGAGAGTGAGCTTACAAATAGGAGTTTAGTATTAAAAACAAAGCAAGTATTTGTCTGCTTTGGAATAATTCATATTTTCAAACTTGAATATAAGGCTTTTTGAAAAATGGAATTCTCTTATAAATTTTATAATTCTCATTGAAATTATTTAACTTTCTTAAAGTATGAAAACAAGATACTACTTTTACATCTTTTTTGGGGGGGTGTGTTGAGACGGGGTCTCTGTAGTCCTAGCTGTCCTGGAGCTGGCTATGTGGAACAGACTGGCCTCAAAACACTGAGATCCCAATGCTGGGATCAAAGGTGTGCGGCCACCACACCCTTCCAAGCTTATGTGGTATGCATTAACTGAATATAATTTTGTACTATTGCTTTTCATTCGTTTTTCATACCTTTCTAATGTTGTCTGCTTAATTCTAAGATCTTTGTTTTGCTAAAAACCGAAACTACTGTTCAGTAAATTAGTACTTGAGGATGGTCAGACTATCCAATCTGATGTGACTTGTGGGGAATAGTAATTGTATTATTTTTTACCTTCTTTTGAACTCCCTGAGTGTAAGAATATTAAGGGAGGAAGGACAGATGAGAAGAAGTAAAAAATAGATAAAAGTCTTTTCTTAATTTTTTCCTTACCTGTGTTTCTGACACAGCTTTGATACTGTAAGTTTGCAAGCTGCTTTGGCTAGTTAGAGACCTGTTCAGGTTGGTTCAAATAAGTCATAGAGTAGACGTGCAGGCAGAACTAGCTGAGTCTCCTGGCTGCCTTCCTAGCTTTGTTTTTCCCTGTGTTGGATGTTGTTTTGTGGTGGTTGTTTGTGAAATTCGTTGAACTGGTGAAATGCCCTGAATAGAAAGAGTTGATACCGAGGATTATAGAAAATAACAAACACACTCCAACACCATGTCTGCTTCTTATTGCTCTCGAGTTTCCTGAAAGTTTTCAAATTCTCTTGATTGTTCAGGAAGACCTGCAGAGTTCTAGCTGATTTCTAGATCTTGCTGTAGACCCTTTCTTCCCGTGTTCTCTAGTCCTTTCTGCTACGGCTTGCAGTGAGGAGTCCAGTGTTTCTCAGTTGCCATCTTATTTATAGTTAGACAACTTGATGCAGTTTCTGCTGTTCTGGGCAAATATAGAAGGATGTCATAATTTCTTTTGGGAATGATGACTCTAAGTTCTAGCCCCCCTTTAAGTAAATAGAGTCCAGACTTCTTTGAATATTGATCTTTTTTAAGCACATTGCTCAGTTCTTTCCGGGTATTATTTTATTTAAATCTGCACAACCACCCTAGGATGCATATTAACAATATTCTTATTGCCATATCTTGGATAAGCAAATGTTAGATCTACAGAGGCCTTAGCTCACAGAAATAGCGTGCATGGAGAGAGGAAATAGGAGGCAGGAGAATTCTCTAGAGGGGATGCAGAGCTCTCTAGAGGTAAGAGCCAGCATTGGCTTGCATTTCCTTCCTTTGAACTACCCAGGCAGGTTGTATATGAGCTCAGAGCTCTTGGCTTCTTTCTCTGTCTTTTAGGTTTTATAGATTTTTTTTTTAAAGTTCCAAATATTATACTGTGTTGCTCTTGGTTTCGTCTGAAGAAAGTTTCCAGAGGATAGATGATTTGGAGACTCTCCATTCATACCCTGGCCAGAAAAGGAAATGGTGAGAGGCAACTGAATGTTCTGAGTTACTGAAGGCTCTGTGTTCCATGTCAAATAGCCCCTTCCTTCCCCTGACCTTGCTCCATGGCTTTGGTATTTTCTCTGTAGCAAGGGCAACAATAAGACAAATACTGTAATGCTTAATCACCTTCCTGCCTGTATCTGGGTTCATGTAAAACACTCCATTCCAAGCAGGGCATTTGGGGAACTGTTAACTCCTTCCTAAAGATGCAGTGGGGGATCTCCTAGAACCTGAAGCTGGTTTTGTTTCTGCGCTGGGCCATTTGGATTTTTTGCTTCTGTGGGAATGGTAGATTGAAAGGAGGGAAGATGGAAGATTGGCTCCTGACACTCCTAATATTTTCATTCATCTTAAGGATTCATTTTAATTAAAGTATAACACGTCTCCAGCATTGTTCCTACCATTGTCTCATTGGCTCCAGACTTAGTGGCCAGTGAATGCCTGGACGTGCCTGTGGTCCCTCCCCTTGAGAAACGGTGAACAGAGAAGTGCCCCTTTCACCTTCTCCTCACTTTCTTCCTTTTACTTAGAAAATTTAAGTAGAAAGAGTTCTTACGGGGTTGGAGAGATGGCTCAGAGGTTGAGAACACTGGCTGTTCTTCCAGAGGTCCTGAGTTCAAGTCCCAGCACTCACATGGTGGCTCACAACCATCTGTAATGAGATCTGGCGCCCTCTTCTGGCCTGCAGGGGAAACATGCAAACAGAACATTGTATACATAATAAGTAAACAAATCTTTAAAAAAAAATTCTTACCTCTGGTCCAGTTTAGCACCTAATAATACTGCATCTATTCTCTAGGTCATAAGTCTAGCATTTCTTGATGGCATGATAGTTTTAAAAAGTCAATTTAGGGTTGGGTTCTATCCTCAGCTCAAAGGAAAAAAAAAGTCAATTTAATTTGTCTCTGAGGTCTTATCTTCTGAAATACATTTTGCTTTCCAAAAATGGGGTGCTTTTGCTTTTTAGTTGATTAGAGCAGTTATGAAGCAGAGCCTGTCGTTTATTGGTGGAGTTCTTTTCCAGGTTCTTCTAGTTCCCGCTTGTCCTGCTCATCTGTTCTCCCTCCCTTCTGTCTCATCCATCCTCTGCTGCTTCCTTTTATTAGCTTTAGTTCTTGGTTGCCGGGCCTTTTACAAATCATGCTGTGGAGATTTTTTTTGCCTGCCTTTGTCAATCTCCTGTTGATTTCCTAAGCTCGATCCCTTGGTGGAAACTTCTGGAATGCCACACTTTACTCCTTTGACCAATAGTTTTGTGTCCCATCATGCCATCATTCTCTGTTCGTATTTAGATGGCCTTTTCCTTCTGGGTTATTTTTCCTTCTACTCAGAGGCCTTATAATATGTTGAGAAAATTCCAGGCTCGGAGGCTCTTGGCTTCTGGTGTTAGGGGTATCACACCTGGGGTGTGGCAGGTAATTTTACAAACCCTTCCTATGACCCAGGCCCTGTGAAGATCACTGTGATAGAGGGATTCAGGATACCCAGTCTCTCTTGAACACATACTCATGTCCTCTTAAGGAAACAAAGGCTTGGAAGTAGACCATTGACCATCATCTGCTGACTCTGCTGTCACTCTGGAACACTTACAGCTTCGTGTGGCATTTGTGTCTGATGGTTGGTTTGTGTGCGCATGTCTGTGTGTGTGTGTGGACACTTCAGTTGTCTGATGGGCGGTTTGTGCATGTATGTTTGTGCATGTGTGTAGTTTGATTTGATTTGCCTTCTTAAAAATAATGTATCTTTTTGGTTGACGTAATTCATATATTCATAGAATATTTAAATCAGAAGTCCTTCAGATTATATCTCTTGACCATCTTCTTCATGGTGAAGATGCAGGCCTCAGTAGGTGAATAATGGTAGAGCTAGCAGAGCTGGGAGAAGACCTAAACTCTGATTTTGAGTCTGACCTTTCTCTGTCCAGGTTGACATTACATTTCTTTTTATGATTTCAGATACTTTTGACTGGCATGTGACTCCTGGATTCTTATAAAACTTTGCACATATTTTCCAGCATGAGTAGGAATTGCTATAGAGCAACTTTAAAATATACATACTGGTTTAACTGAGTAGCCATAACAATCAAATGTCTTTCTGCAGTTAAAAATCCCAAAGACAATATAATCCAGATTCTCTGTGATATCCTTCTTGATGTGGCTTATTTTTATACCACTTTTACTTTCTCTTTAAAGACTATTTTTAAAACTATTTCTTTATATAACTGTATATATTCCTTTTTGTCTCTTTCAAGCCTACATACACCGTTACGCACATTGTAAACTATTCTATCTGAGTCTGTCTTATTGTGAACCTCTTGATTTAAACTGCAGAATTACTAAGACTGAAACAGGAGCACTGGCTGCTGGCTCTGCCCACCTGAGCTTCCCAACATGGTGGTGGTACGTTTACCACTAGCTCTGGGGCTGGGAGCATGTGTACCATCAACTCTCAGAAGCAGTGGGTCTATTCTTCTATCAGAGCAGCATGTAGCCCAGAAACTTCTTTTTTTGTCTGTACTAGCAAAGGCTAAATCCACCACACAGTGTAATGTGTGGCTTGCAGATGCCTCATTCCCGCCATGCTGTAGGTCAAGCCTGCAGGCTGCTGCTAATTTAAGAGAGACAACTAGGAAGCTGCTTTTAGTTCAGTTTTAGAATCTTCTTTTTAAGGTTTTAGGTGGAAACTCTTGCCCCATGTTGGGTGCCATTAGTAGTTGAAGTTTTCCTGTGTCCACCCAGCTCCTGCAGTCGCTCAGATCCAAGTAAACACACAGAGACTTACATTCCTTATAAACTGTATGGCCGTTGCAGGCTTCTTGCTATCTTGTTCTTATATCTTAAATTAACCCATTTCTATTAATCTATAAGTTGCCACATTACTTGTGGCTTACCGATACTTTACATCTTGCTTCTCATTGTGGCGGCTTGCAGCATCTCCTAACTCAGCCTTCCTTTTCCCAGAATTCTCTTCTCTGCTTATCCCGCCTATACTATACTTCCTGCCTGGCTACTGGCCAATCAGTGTTTTATTTATCAATCAGAGCAGCACATTCACAGCACATACATAAAGACACCCCCAGCATAGAGCCTTGTGGCTCAGGCCATTGATCAGGTCCTCTTATGCTGACGACAAGGCTGTGCTTTTAGGGACATAAAGGTGTATCTCATCTGCCTGTTTCCATAAAATTTATGAAAAATTGACTTAATCTCTCTCTGCTCCCACTCTTGTCCATCTTCCTTCAGATATTGTGCCCTGTATCTCCCATCACAAATATCTTTCATGGCTGGGCATAGTAGCTTTTGGCAAGTGCCTTTTGTCCCAATCCCGCAGAGGCTGAAGAAGGAGAACGGCTTGATCTCGGAGGCGGAGGCTAGTCTGGACAGTGTAGCAAGGCACAGGCACACAGACAGACAGACAGACACACACACACACACACACACACACAGTGTGACAGTTGAAAAACTCATATGGGACTGGGCAGGGACAGTCGGCTACTCAAGAATGTGGTGTCAGGAGTCCAGAGAAAAGAACTGGTGAACAGGGATTCCTGGAAGTCTCACAGGGATCGGAAGTGTCTTTGTACTGGAATGTCAAAGAAGATAACTCTGGGGAAAGTAGGTTGAGGGTTTGGTCACTGAGAAAGCCCGTAGAAAAGAGGGTGGGAATGAGTGAAGGGGAGAACTGTGACTCAGTTTCCCAGGGAGGGCGGCGTTCATAAGAGCTAGAACACTTAGTTCTCAGCCAGATCTGTCTCTTGTGTTCTGTGTTGTGTTCTTTCTCTCTTTCTTTCTGTCTCTTGGGTTCTATGTTGTGTTCTTTCTCTCTCTCTCTCTCTCTCTCTCTCTCTCTCTCTCTCACACACACACACACACACACACACACACACACACACACACACACACACCTGTGTTCCTAGGGTCTCTCGACTGTCTATCTAGAAGATTTTTTTGTTTTTGCAGTGGTACAAGGTGCAGTAGGGTCCTGCCTTGTGCCGCCTTGCTCCTTTGGCGTGGCCGTTGGCTGCGGAGTGCTCCAGGGCTGGGTGCCCTCGGCTGTGTCTGCTGGCCCAGGCATGGCAGAGGTTGTGTTGGGAAACTTGGACTCCAGCTTCTTTGGCTAGCCTCAGTAGGCGGGTTTGTGTTTTCCAGCCTGTGTGGGGTCCCCGTGGTTGCATTTTGACTTCTTCCTACCAGACTAGAGTTTTGATGGTGTGAACATCATCCCTCACTTTCCTGTAATTGAAATAGTCCTGTGGTGCTCACGTCTGTGTATTTAAAAAGGAAACCTGAAACTACACATGCATCTTATAAATGTGTATGGACCTTCTTTTTGTTTGGCTTTGTTTTCTTTTTTTGTTTTTTCCTTCAGTGATCCTAATTAGGTTTTGACTGGGAAAATAAAGCTAACGAATTTGGACTGTACCTGAGTTTTCTTGTATGTGTGTTCTGACTCCTTTGTCCAGCTTGAGGTTTTCTGAGTTCTTACCTAGCTTTAGCATTTCCATAGAAAATGGAGCCAGGTAATGCAGACGGAAACAAGCATTCTTTTAAGTGCTTTCCCAAGGGGATGAATTTTGTACAATGCTTAAATGATGAGCTGACTTGTTTACTTGAAAAATCATTTCCTATTGTGTTTATTGCTGACATGGGAGCCTGTGATGTCATCTCTCTGGATAATCCATTTTAAAAACAGGGAACAAATTCCAATGTGGTGTGTGAAGAATCTTCAAAACTAGTTGTTTATAGGTTTTTATTGTAAAAACTATCTCTTCCATCAAAAGTAATTGTTAGCCAGGTATGGTGGCGCACACCTTTAATCCTAGCACTCGGGAGGCAGAGGCAGATGTATCTCTGGGAGTTCGAGGCCAGCCTGGTCTACAGCTAGTTCCAGGACAGCCAAAGCTATTACACAGAGAAATCCTGTCTCAAAAATCTACCCCCCCCCCCCCCCCAAAAAAAAAGACAAAAAAAGTTATATTCTTAGCAGAGTAAGGAGCCATGTGTCTTGTGGAAGTGTCTTGACCAGATAATTGATTCTCACCAACATAAAACTGTGTGTGGATATGGATCTGGAAAAGGTGGGGCAGGAGAGTGGTGGAGAAGGTGAGGTGTGCTGAACAACTCCCACAGGACAAGTGTGGGTGCCCTCGGGGGGGGGGGCAGGAGTGCCCTGGGCCGTGTGGCTGGGCCAGAAGCACAGTCTGCCTCCCTGTTTGTATTTCTCAGGCTCTTTGATAATCAGGGTTTCTTTACATTCTTAATATTTATTGAGGGCCTCAGAGGGCTTTACTTCATACATATTAAATTGATCAATATTTACTGTATTAAAAATTAAAACTAATAAAAGATTAATTCATTCAAAGTACCAGAGTTAAATGATTAATTCTTATATAAATGGTAAGTTTTCATGGAATGTAACTTGAAAGCTTTTGGTTAGGAAAATGTCATTGGTGTTTGTTTTTGTCAGTCTTGTTGATGTGCGGCATCACTGAAGGACAGGAGTCTCAGCTCTGCTTCTGCATTCTGTCTGTCCTTTGGAATATTACACTGTAGGCTGTGACAGACTGAGGGAATTGGAGTGCTGTGTATGGCCAGAGTACATGATATACTAGAAAGAAATCGTGTGAAGCCTAACTATGCATGATGAATATACAACAGTAATTAAGGAAAAAGACAAGTCATGTCTTGATGATATGAAGATGTTTGAGTTCATGTACCTCTAGGAGAATTTCACCCGCCTCTTAACTTGTATCTGGGCCACACTTTGAGATCACTTGGACTATTGTATATATTTTTGGAGAGCAGAGACAACTGCTGTGGTTTCCTTGGGACCTGGCAAAATATCTTGAAGTTTATTTCTTCAGTGTTTACTGGCTCAACTTTCCCCCTGAAATTCCAGGGAAAGGCACCATCCGGTGAGTCAGACGACAACTTCCTTCTCAGGAGCCTTCCCTTAGTTAGTCATGCTGCAAGAATCTCTCTCCTGCCTTTGACTCAGCTGTTAGACAGGTACCAGTGGCCCTTTTCACCATGCATGTGACTGTGCAGGCTGGGTATAAACCAAGATAGGAAAAAGGGTCTCATCTGAGTGCAGTGAATTCTAGGAAGTCTTGGAGGTTGCTGGGAGAAATAAGCCGAAATTGTTTTCTAAATACAGAGTGGATAGTCTTCACAAAAGTTTTGGGGATCCATTCTCCCCAGGAAGCACATGCCATCTTCCAGTTCACATTTTCGGCAGCAAGGCAGTGGCGGGTGCCTGGAGAGTGAGTGGGAGCAGTTGACTCCCTGGGTGGCAGCATGCTTATGTGCCAAATGTTAGATTTGTCTTCCCCAAACTGAGGGTGGAAAGATGTGAACTTGAGCCTAGAATAGGCCCGTTACTCAGGATCAAGTGTCAGTCTTGAGGTGAAACGTAGGTAAACAGTATCAAAAGCTATCTTAAAAACTGTGTGCTAAATAAAATGTGTATACAGCTGACATTTATAAGGAATGGGAACAAATCTGTTAGTTACACCAGGGAAGATCTCTGGCGGTATGATGGCCAACCAACAGTGGGTTTTTCGTTGGACTCATCCAGCAATGAAGAAGCATAAACAGTTTCTAAACAGCATGATTTCGTCTGCTTTATGAGAATGAGTAATTGTGGCATTTTCTAACTGCTTGTCTGTTGGGCACGGAAAGTCATCACGGAACATTCTACTAAAAGTCTCTGAACTTCTTTCTCTGTCCTTTCCTTCCTGGGTCATACACCTGCTGCCTTTAGCGCTTCAGCATGGAAGGGATCTCAAGTGTCATTCAGAATGGCCTCCGCCACACCTTTGGAAACTCAGGTGGAGAGAAACAGGTGCTCCATTATCCTCATTTCCCCCTCCTTCTGCTTGTTCCTTTTCTCTGTCTGTGGGCCCTGAAAGTTGGCACTTTTACTAATTTATTAAGACCACCGCTTAAAGGAGAGAAGCACAGGTTCATTATATCTGTAGTCCCAATAATGAACAGAATTCCCCTCGGGAAAGAGCATTTAGATTGGACAACAGACTAATTGCATTCTTAAGCAGGTTTCAGGGCCCCAATTTCTCATGTTCACCTCTAACAAATAGATATTAATATACTGACATAATGGATTGCATGCACAGAAAGGGCTGGTTGTGGAGACAGCTGAACTGGAACACGATACTCTACTTATAAAAAATCTAGGAAAGAAGATCTCATTTTAAGGAGAATGTGGCCAGAGGTTGGTATCTTTGAGATTATAGAGTCTTAGGTAAAAAATATGCGGAGAGTATATTTTACCTCTTGTATCTGAAATTGCACATGTTGTATGGTGAGCCAGCTCAGTTGTCGGCCAGGTGAGGAACAATATATCACGTATATAGAAATATATGCCATGAGCCTGTGTAGTCAGATGTGATGCAACTTGGTTTGTATTTACAGTTCTGCATAATTCAGAGGAGGGTCACAACCATGGGAAGTGGATATATTGGTGACTTGTGTTTGAAATTATCTTCACTCTTTGAAAATTCCATCTGAAGAAAGAAAGACACTCTTGTAGGCTAGGTCTTGGATGATTAAGGTGTGCCAATGGGACATTTTTTAGGCAGTTTAATCCAAAGAACCAAATGCCTGGGGATTCTACAGAAGGTTTTTGTGTCTCACTCAGGGACGAGGACACTGCCATTCACAGCTGATAGAGAGGCTCCACGGGGATGGTTGAATTCCAGTTTTGTTTTTTAAAGATTTATTTAATTATATATACAGACGAGGGCACCAGATCTCATTACAGGTGGTTGTGAGCCACCATGTGGGTGCTGGGAATTGAACTCAGGACCTCTGGAAGAGCAGTCGGTGCTCTTAACCTCTGAGCCATCTCTCCAGACCTGAATTCCAGTTTCTATTCTCTGCCGCTTACCTCTGTCAGCCTGCAGGAAGGAAAAGAGCTTCCACAGCGACCCGACTCATGAGGAGGTGGGCCCATGGCCACGGCATAGATTCCTGATGATGCTCCATGTTGTTTGAATCTTGGCTGAAATCTTTGGCGGGCACATGCCTGTCTTTTATGGGCATTTTTATAAAGAAACATACTTGGCTGTACAGATGAGCCTTACCTGGAGAAGTCTAGTCCAGAAAGGCTGTGGGGCACTGCGGTTTAAAAAATTTTTCCTACTGTCTGGACCTCGGGCTCAGTTATTTTATTTACAGACTCACACAGTCCATGGGCATTAGGAACAGAGTTGGAATTGAGAACGAACATGGAGGACAAGCTTGAAGGAGCTCAAGGACAGGCCAGGGCACCAACTTTCTGTGTGAGCCTTCGCAAACTGCCCTGAACTCCAGAGTAGAAGATTCTAGACAGTTATTTCTAGGACATGCTTTCATGAGATTTTCTTTAGAGGGAGTGAACTGGCTGGGCAATTTGTCGCAAATTTGGAGATGATATTTATTATTCATTTACCTTTTAGGCCATTCTGTCTCATCTCTAATATCTAAAATCATTTACGCACACTTATACAGTCATTTAAATATTAATTATATGTTTCAGTCATTGTTTGGGGACGTGAGTCTGTTATTCATGTCTAGAAGCTGGGTTGTGCTCTGAAATGTCATCATGTAACTCACGTGACCGTTGCTGTCAGTCAGAATAAGAATGGCCTCTGACAGGGAATGATTTGACTGCCGGAAATGATCAGTTGTATAGTGCTGCTAAAACTATGCGGTTAGCTTAGTCACTGTTCTGAAACTGTGTTGACAAGGAGCAAGGGGAGTGCTGGGAAAGACTCCACCTTCAAAAGGAGCAGCACACTGAGCCAGTTGTACTCAGCCCTCAGCCCCAGGGATGTTCAACGGCTGAACCACAGGGAGGTGGTTGTTTATGTTGCTGTGAGGTTGACACCCAGCGGGGAGAATTGGGGGCAAAAATGAACCCCAGTTGAAAGAGTCAGATTCGGGGGCTTGCGGCCTGTGCCCCTGCACTCGTCTAGAGTAGGCCTTCTAGGAACTGCACTGTTTTGAAGGTAAATGTATTCAGGTCTAAACGATGCTTTTTCTTTCCCCTCTTTACCTTGGCAGTATTTGACAACAGTCATCCCTTATGAGAAAAAGAATGGCCCACCGTCTGTGGAGGATCTTCAGATATTAACAAAAAGTGAGCAGAGACAAATCGACTTGTTTGCTTACTCCTTTGATTCTTGCCGATTCCTAAACTCTTGGTTTTCATTTCTGGATTTTATTTTTGTTTATTTTGTCAGTAGAGGCTGGTAAATGATGGATGGCATCCTTTATTCTTAGGACAGTGAAATGAATAACTATAATATCAAATGTAGTGCTACTCTGGTGTTCGTTGTTTGAATTTTTCTCCTTAATTTTTGAATTATCTGTGAGCTAAGTTTTTTTTTTTTTAATAGAAAACTTGTAACTTGAATTTCCATCATCTTACATGACAACATGTTTGTCAACAAATAAAATGCTTTGTGGGTCTTATGTGACTTTAGTGGCTGAATAGGAAAGACTTAGAGATTTTAGGGTAAACACCCCACCTTCTTGTGAATGGAAAACCAGAGGTATTAGTTAGTTGTAGGGAGATTTTTAAGAACATGGATTCAATCAGCAAACATTGCTAGGCCCCGCTGTGTACCAGGCTCTTTTCTGAGTACTGTAAATATATTAATGAATAAAGTAGAGGTGCTGCACATGTGTGTGGTGGTACATTTTAAAATTGTTTGTGAGATTAGTAAGTAGATGTAGTATTAAGCATGTCTTAGAGTAGTCACAAAAGGCCACAGAAACCTGGTCACTTTTATTTTTAGGGATATTCTTGGAAGTCACTTTCTCTTTCTTGGTAGCATTGAAAAATTAGGATAAAAATATTTTCTCAGCTTACCCTATAACAAATAAATTACATATGATTTGGGGTAAGTCACAATCAGCTTGGCTTGGGCTCAGTGGTTAAGAGCACTGGCCTCTTTCCCAGAGGACCTGAGTTCAATTCTCAGCTCACAACTGTCTGTGATTCTAGTTCCAGGGAATCTGATGCCCCTTTTGGCCTCCACAGGTGCCAGACACATAAATGATACACAAATAGACATGTAAGCAAAATACCCACCCACCCACACAACAAACAAGTAAATAAACAGCAGTTCAAATCTCACTAAATAACTAAAAGAAGAAAGAAAGTGAAGGGATTGAGCCCTGGCCATGGTGGCTCACATACGGATTCCAGCACTGAGAAGGCTGAGACAGGAGGATTGCCATGAGATTATGAGATTTAACTATCCTGGGCTACAGAGTAAGACCCTGTCTCAAGACAAACAAAATATAAAGGATTGGATTTGTTAATTAGATGACTTCTAATTGTAAATTTTGTGATAATTGCTTACAGAAGGACATGCAAATGCACTGTGTGGGTGGATACTGATGGTGACACAGGAATGGGAAGCCTGAGGGGGACAAGCACCTCCCTCTTAGCCACTGGGCTGCCTGCTAACCTCAGATGTTTACTCTTTTCCATGGTGAACAGTACATAAAAAGTCTTATATTTAGATATAGATAAATCAAGTGATGCCAGTCAGTCAAGATAAAGAAGGCAGCGCTCAGCTGGTGGCCAGCCCTCTCATTTTCAGCCAGAGCTTGCAAATTTGTGAGTGTCCAAGATCACATAAGACAGTTAATTATGGGGGCTGAGTCTCTTAATTCTTGGGCAACTCAACCCTGATGACACTGGCCCTTGGAAGGTGATTTTTATAGAGAAGTTTAAAAAGTTTAAAAGCCGCAATGCTGAAGCTAATGGTTGTCTAAAGGAGGGAGCATAAAAATTGCTCAATAAAACAGGAATTATTGAGCCCCCGAGCACCTCAGCTCGAGGATGAGACCAAAGTCATTGCAGTTCCCTAGAGTGTTGCATCCCTAGAACGTTCTTAGATGATTCTTAGATGCTGCTTTCCTATGTGGACACAATTTTGGGAATCTCCGGGCATCTTTGGGGAGCGGAGTAATGTCCACTCTAAGACAGCAGTGATGATGCTGTTGACAGTAGATGTGGGAAAGTGTTTCTCTGGTGAAGACATTAGGGGACACTAGGGCCTCTGCTGTTACGACAGAATGAAAGCCATTTGTGGATGTGTGGCCTTCCTCATAAGTCTGTGGGAAGGGAGTCACTGGCATGATAATAGTAGTCATGAGAGTTACAGTAGTTATGTTTAATGGAAGTCACTGTATATGTTGTCCGTATGTAATGAGGAGCTGGATCCTCATTAAACAGCTTCTGAGACAGACCTAGTTATTACCCTTAGGTTACAGATGAGGAACTTGGTACGCAGAGTGATAAAGTCCTTATTCATAGTTAGAGAAGTGGTGGAGCCACAGTTAAAAACCCCAGATAGTGCCGGGCGGTGGTGGCGCACACCTTTAATCCCTGCACTCAGGAGGCAGAGGCAGGAGGATCTCGGTGAGTTCGAGGCCAACCTGGTCTACCAAGTGAGATCCAGGAAAGGCGCAAAACTACACAGAGAAACCCTGTCTCGAAAAACCAACCAACCAATCAAACAAACAAACAAAAAAACCAAACCAAACCAAACCAAACCAAAAAAACCCAGATGGCTGATTTGATGGTTACACCGTGCAGTCTTCTCAAGCGTCCAGGGGAAAAATTAACTGTAAAGGTCCTGTTGTGAATTCCTCATCTTCTTCCCTAGCAGAGAAGGTGTTCAGAGCCTACCAGATGCAGAGTTGCCTCGTAGGCCTTTTCTTCATTTGATCTTTAAATATTTCCACTAAATCTGACTTGTGTATTATTTGGAGAGTACAGCTGAATCTCCCTTTCTCCAGGAGGTCCTCCAGTTCTGAGGACCTCTGAGGGTACATGGCTCATCAAAGCGCACAATATACTGTCCTTCACTTACTTCCCAGCTTCTACCAGAACAAAGCAGATCTACACACAGCCCAGTGCCTCTTTCCTGCCTCTGGGCTTGGGAACGTTAGACCAGGGAAATGAATCTCACTTCTTCACTGTATTCCCCCCTTATCTAGAAAAGAATCTACGTGTAATTTGTGTAAATCAGTTACACTGTATCATTCATTAGGACTAAAGGCTGCAACTTTGAAATTAACATCATTTTTGACCTGAACCTTGAGTTCTCGTTACTGTCTTTTTCTTATTTTGTAGTTCTGCGGGCCATGAAGGAGGACAGCGAGAAAGTTCCAAGCTTGTTAACTGACTATATTCTGAAAGGTGAGTTTTATGACGGTGTGGGAGCAGTGACTGAGGAGCCGTGATTAATCAGGAAATGCATCCTCTTGTTGACAGAAGAAAAGACGCACACAGCTTTGTTAATGCACAGTGACGGTAGATAGGCGACTGATGGATGACTGTAACATTAGGGCTCTACAGAATGTAGCTTCTGTTTGAGATCTTGGGCTGGAAAGTATTCCCACAGCTGAGTGGTGAACACTTACTGGAGGAGAGAATTAAAAAAACATTGGGCTCTGGGTGTGGTGGTATGCACCTTTAATCCCAGGACTCAGGAGGCAGAATGAAGGTGGATCTCTGAGTTTGAGGCCAGCCTGGTCTACATAGAGAGTTCCAGGCAGCCACAGTGTACATAGTGAGACCCTGCTTCAAAAATAAATACATTTTTAAAATAATTAAAAGATAGGTCCATTCTTTCTGGGTATCAGGTATGGGCATAATGGTCCTGGAAGCTTGGGGAAGGATGGTGTCTGTCACCTCGAGGGCAATAGGAAAGGAAGGTCAGATCTGCCAGGGCAGGTGGTGGAGGAAAAATTGTGGATACTGTCATGGGGGGGGAGGGGAGGGGGGAACTGGGGGCGCACAGAACAGATCAAAGTCTCACATGGAGATGGGAAGGAGAAAAATGACATTTCTCAACAGTGAGATGTGGGCTGTAAATATTAGCGCACATGATCTGGATCATACAGGCTGGGTACTGAGGAGGAAAAAGAAGTCAGAAGATACAGGCCTCATTTTTCTGAGAAAAGAGCAAAACTAGTCCGTCCTCAGTTGAGGGGCCTTGAAAGCTCACTCAGTTTTGGGAAAAGTGACTGCTGTGCAGTGGGCTCATTGTTAAAGGCCAGCGCTTGTTTACGGACCGGATTTGAAAGGACCCGATTTGAAAGCGGCACAGAATTTACATCTCGTCGTCTGGGTTTGGAGAACAAGCTCTTCTCACGACTGCTGTCTTTGGCCTCTCTCTCCTCCAGCAGTCAGCAGGAGATAGAAGTGCTGTGACCCCTGAGACATTCGCTGTCTCTGATGGACTTTTTATTCAGCTGTAGTTTCATAGAAACGAAAGGGGGCTCGCAGTGAAGGATGCAGAAGTATCATTTGTAGAGACTTGACATGTAACAGCAGCAGCCAGCCATTTGCCAGCGGTTACCACGGGTGGAAAGGGCTGAGTCAACATCTTGCTTAAAGTGTTTTGTTTTGTTTTTCCTGATGGATGGCCTTTTCTCCCTAAGAAATTAATGGCTTTTTTTTTTTTTTTTGTACCTGACACCTTTGTTTGCTTTTGTGTTGTGCTAGCATTGGTTTTAAAGCTGGATGACCCAGAGGTTTGTCCTGGATGTGACAGGAAGGAGACGAACATAAAGAACATGTCTCAGTCTTATTACAGTGGGTCTGGAGGGCTCTGCCAGGACAGCCAGCCAGTGGCTTCTGAAGGATGTTGCAGCCTGGGGAACAGGGCTGTGGGAGAAGAGGAGTTTTTACTTTGAAAATCTAGGACCGCTACTGTAAATCTCGTCCTTCCACTTGGGGAGGCGGGTGTCCCCATTCCTGGGCCTGCCCTTCCACTCGGGGCACTGGCTGTCTTTGAGCTCTATCTGGTCATGCTGTACCCACTTCCTGTGAGCTACTGTCTGCGTACGTTACGCTTCTGTCTCCGTTTATGCTGTGCAGATTGGGTTGGACAGCAGCCAGAGGTCAGGCTCCAGCAGTGATGCTGTAGTCTAGAACATGATGGGATCCGAGCACCAGAGCTCCGAACTGCTCTGGTGATCTCATGGCCGAACACCCTGGTTGTCATGATAGAACTCTCATCCAGTGTCTGATAGAAACGGATGCAGAGATCCACGGCTGAGCCCCAGGTGGAGCTCTGGGAACCAATGGAGAGAGAGAGAGGAGGGATTGTATGAGCAAGAAATGTTGAGACCATGGTTGGAAAAAGCACAGGGACAAATAGACAAACTAGCGGAAACACATGAACTATGAACCAATAGCTGAGGAGCCCCCATGGAACTGGACCCGGGGCCCTCTGGATAAGTGAGACAGTTGATTAGCTTGAACTGTTTGGGAGGCACCCAGGCAGTGGGACCAAGACCTGTCCTTGGTTCATGGGCTGGCTTTTTGGAGCCTGTGGCCTATGCTGAGACACTTTGCTCAGCCTTGGTGTAGGGAGAAGGGGACTGGACCTGCCTTGGCTGAGTCTATCAGGCTGGGCTGACTCCCCAGGGTAGACCTTGCCTTGGAGGAGGTGGGAATGAGGGGTGGGCTGGGGGGAGGGAGGACGGGAGAATCTGTGGCTGATATGTGAAATTAAGTTAACTATAAAGTAAAAAATAAATGTTGGGATTAAAACCAAAAACCAAAAACCAACAAACCAAACCAAAACAAACCAAAAGAAGATGACAGGGCGGGAACATAGTGTAGAAGTGGTCAGGGATTGGGGAGGGGCCAGTGTGGGCTTGTGGGTAATAAAATGCTCTTTTTCACCCAGCCTGTCAACTCTTCCTGGGGACCAGTAATGGGACCCTGTGTGGGAGGGGCCGTTGCTCAGAGTGGAGAATGGTGCTCCTTCTCTTGGCTTAGCTGGCTTTCCTACTGTCCTAACATAGATGCCTACGGCCTGGCTGTGTAAATGTAGCTCCTTAGATTTAATGCAGAGGTGAGAAAGCAAAGGTCAAGTGACCCCATCTGGCCTAAGAAGGAGTCGGTCTGCTGGGAGAATGCAGCTTCTCACACTGATACCCTCACAGCCACTGTTGACTTAAGTTAGAGTACCCAAGACCTGGGCCACAGTATAGCTGCCCCTGTTCAGCCCTTCTTTGATGTCTCCCAAGGCCTGTGCTGTTACAGGACTTGGGGCTGGAGTGACGGGCTTACATCTCATATGGTACCCCAAGAGACATGGCCTTTAGGTGTCTCATTTCTGGAAAATTCTAATGTGTCTTAGAGAACTTCTCATCGTTGGTGGTAGCCTTTTGAAGTCCTTTTAAAATGCTATTACAGGCCATTGCATTAGTATTTATACACAGTGGCACTTGTCATGTACATGTGTTTAGTTCAGATGTATGCATAAGACACATTTCAACCTGTTTCCTTTCTTTGTTGTAGTTCTGTGTCCTACATAGAGCAGCATCACCTGGATGCTTCCCCTCCTCTGGATCCCAGGCTTGATCTCCTGTGGTGTCACTCTGGAAGGTGGCTATCATGAGTCCCTGCTTTTGGAGACCCAGCACACTTGAACTTGCAATGCAGTGTTAATAGATCACGACTTCACTAATCTGTCATACTCTAGCACCGAGAGGGCTACGGCACTCTTGAATTCTGGAGACAGGTTTCGGAAAACCTAACCATTGTGGACTCGTTTCGGACTTAGCAGATCGAGGCGAGGGATAGGAACTGAGCATGCTGCTGCGTTTTTTCATCGACAGTGAGTGTGGCTGTTGGTTTTTGACTTCCTCCATCTGAACTGCACTGAAGAGCTAGGTTCAAGCACTGGGAGATCCAACCAGAGCTGTTCTCCAGGGACGGGGAGAATCAGTGTTGTTGAGAGCATCTTGAGAATGTCACCTGCCAGTATTGCCCAGAGACTGAGACGGGTGTGGGCTGTTGTGGAGCAGAACGCCACACCTGCACTACCTTGACCTAACCGTGGATGCCGGACACTGTTGGGGACTCATTTTCTAACTTTGGCCTGTTTCACCATTGACATGCGAGCCCTTCGGGTTCATGATGAACGTGGGTGTTCTGTGTCTGTGAAGAAGTGTGTTTTGAAAAAGGTCCAGGCCCTTGAAGGTGCTTAAGGAGCTACAATGGTACTGTCTGTTCCCATGGTTGTGTTCAGTTTTATTTACCACCTGTGTGCTTTTCTAGAAAAAGCTGCTCACGGCTACAGCACTAATCATGAACACTTTTGCCGCTTTCAGTCAATGAGATTTAATAAAATAATCCATACTTAAGAGTCTCGAGTCTTTGTTTTTGCCCTCACAGTGCTGATGCTTGGACTGCATGTAGAATTTACCACTAAAGCATGTGCACTGGGGCGGTTCTGATGAGCCTCGATGGCGAAGTGGGACAGGGACCTTTCAAGATCATACCACACCGCTGTACAGTGACAGCCATCCTCCTATTTTGCTGGGTAGTAAGAATCTAAAGCATCATGGCAGCTCCCTCCCCACGGGAAAATGAGTGGACTGGGACCGCCTTAGCGTCTTGTGGATACAGGGCATCTGCGCCCCTACTCTGGTCAGTGGAATCCTGTTGAGTGCTGTAATTGTAGCTGTCTGACGTCTGATGGCACTTGGCACTTTCCTGACAGTGGACCTCAGTGTCTGGCTTGGATAGTGAAGGTGCGGGACTGTTTACCACATCCCATAGAATTGCTGAAGACACAATTATTAGTCATTTTTTTTTAAAGAAGCTGATTAGAACAGAAATTTGTAAGATGCCTTAGACTAAAGAAACTAGAGTTATAAAGATGAGTTTCGTAGCCCTTGACCTGCCTATGACTTATTCTGGGTTGTGCTTAAAATTCCACCTGCTTTCCTATACCAAGACAATTTTCTTTCAAAGGGTTCCCCCCAGTTTTGTTTTATAAACACTTTGTTCTTCAGTAGTAAACTGCATAGAATGCCCCTCCAAACAAAAACCAAGCCTGTGGTGACTTAGTTTTGTTGGGTTAAGCGCCCAAATCTTAAATCCAAAAATGTTTTAACCAACATGATACCTACCCCAAGTGTCTTGTGCAAAATTCCACAGCTGGCCTCATGGGGCAGGTTAATCAAAGTGTTACTTAAATCACCCAGATACTCTGTCTAAAAGGTATGTATGTGAAACAGAAATACTTTTCATATTTAGGTCCCATCCCCAAAGTATCTCACTGTGTACAGAGATATTATAAAAACCTAAGGCGGTCTGGTGTTTGCAGTACTTTGGAACAGGGATATTCAGTTTGTTCTAATGATGAGTACCTTTCCCCCTTTGTGACTGATAGCAGGCAGGCCCACCGGCTAGCTTGTCTTGGCAAGAACAGCATCCTGTGCAGTGTATCTAAGGACAACTTTCTGTAGGAGTTCCTGGGGAACGGCCACCTGCTGCAGGACACCCATGCTTCTTCCTGCTGTTGCTGGGGTGTGCTGACCAGGCCACCCTGAGAGACCCTTGGCTTTTCACCCCAGGTCAGAAGTCCTTGTGAACTGTGTGGTTTTGATGGAGTGTGTATTTGCTGCCGAGAAGCAGCCTGTAAACCGTCCCATCTCAGCTTCGCTTGATGAAGACAAAACCCAACACTCCAGAAGTCTGGTGCACTCCAAGTGCTCTATGCCCGGTTTATTCTTCAGGAAATTATATTTGTTTTTCTTTAACAAGAGCACAACAGGAACCAAAGTAAAAGAGTAATAGATACAGCACTCAGGATAAATCATATCTTTAAAATAAAAACAATTTACACCTTGTCCTATATCCTGTTAGTATTTTCATATGGCCATGATTGAAAAAACAAAAAGCAAGCATTTACAACTTTTTTTGATAAAGTTTTTTTTTTCTTATGCCAGGAATGGATAAATTGTCAACAAAATTTTATACTAATCAGGCTGATGTAAATCTATTTCAGTAACATCGTATCATAACATAACAAACTTATTTTGGAAATAGATAAAAATATTGCCCCTTGATAATAAATCTTTTTTTTCCTTTGATGCAAACAGAACACCTTTTTCTTTTTGATATTCTAAGACAAAAAAAATGGTTAATCTTCAGATTAATAAATTAGGTCATTATAATAATAAATTAATTTTTTTTTTTTTTTAAGTTCAGCAACCTCTGTCCAAGTATTTACAACAATACTTGAAAGTTCCTTTACAAAACAGAACACGTTTTCTTTTTCACATTAAGCATACTGGGTATCCGTGTCTTTCACAACAAGCATTTTGAAAAGGCAAATCGATGCACAAGTGGGTCATTAGTGGGAAGTGTGCTGAGAGGTGTTTGGGAACTTAGCACTATAGAATACAGTCAGCTCTGTCCGAGGCAAACTACAACAAACTTCCAGCTCATTGTGGACAATGTTCCAGTAGTTGTTTCAAACAGTTGTTTGAAAAAAAAAAAAAATATATATATATATATCCAGGAGCTGATTAGTGATGCAGATACAACACTGCCATCGGTGTCTCTGGCCAGTGAGCAAATTGAAAACAGTAAAAGCAAATCCAAACAAGGAAGAAGATTTTAATAAAGGAATATCCTTTCCATAGCAGGTGGGATGCTGGTTGCTCAAAGTGCACACACACCCACACACGTGCACGCACACACACACCCACACATGCATGCACGCACACACCCACGCTCACATCTCTTCTTTCCAATTAAACTGCAGATAAATGAGATTGTGTTATTCAAAAAACCCTAAGTGGTCAGAAGCATTGCTATGGAATGCCTGTTTATCTGCCTTTGTTCTGGTTAAAAATCTCATAAAAATACATTCAACAGGAAAACACAAGTTGTATGTGTATAAATATATATGTATATATATTATATACACATGCACACAAATACTCTTGTTTTTGAAGCATAAGATAGTTACATAAATATTCCTATAATTGCTAAAGTTTAAAGAGGCATCATTATCATTTTTTTGAGCTTCAACAAAGGTGCTTGAATAATATACAATTAAAATGAAGTAGTTTCTATTTTGTAGAATCAGTATATAATAAAAAAAAAATCCCAAACAGTCTTTAAAAAAAAAAAAAGTTTCTTCTTTACGCTAGAGCCTCAACAAAACTATGAACAACCAAACGGCAGAATAGAAGAAAGCAACGGGCAGGGAAGTATAGCCCCTGGAGATGCCTGGTGTCCTCACCCTCGCCCTCCTTCCTGCCACGTGGGAAGTAAAGTTCCAGTGCTCAAGTTAAGAGGTGACCTCGTCCTTACCCATCTGCTGTCTCTACTAGGAACTGGCTGATTGGCATGGAAAACAAAACAAAACAAAACAAAAGAACAAAAACAGAAGCAGCAAAAAGAGTTAACTGTATATATCCTTAATAACCCGCTTTTGAGAAATGTGGCTATCCATTTCCCTGGCTTTCTCACCGCCTCCTGCAGTTGTGACCGTAAGAAGAGAAACTTGGGCTATAGACTGGGGTAGGGCTATCGAGAGTTCGGATGCTCTTGTCTTGGTGGTACAGCAGCCGGGTTGCAAGGCTTTTTGTGTTCCTGCTCATTCAGGCCCAAGCACAGTCTTCAGAGCAATGGGAAAAAAAAAATTCCTCTGGGCCATGAGTTGCTTTTTTATTTTCCTGGCTTTCTCCCCAAGCCAAGCTGACCTTTTTTTTCCCCTTCCCAACACTACCCTCCCGACCCATTTCCCCCACCAAACTCTCTGTCCCACCCCCAGATGTCTCTACAGCTATCTTACAAGCAAATATACTTTAGCAAGTTTTAAAACTTTGGTTCTATGAAAACGTGTGGTCAGTTATCTTGAGGCCAAGTGGGAATGCTTGTTCTGCACAATGCTGTAGACAGAGCCCATCCCAGTTAGGTCCTTAGTGCCGGACCCCAAGTCACAATCTGATACAATCCACTAAGCAAGTGCACAAATTCTAGTTTAAAGAGCAGATTTTTTGTCGTTTTCTTTCTTTCAGAAACCTCATCCATGCTGCCGCCCACGTTCACACCGTTTGGTAGAAATTGTCTGCCTGTAGATGGTTCTGTTTTTGCATGCTGTAGAAGCCACTGAACCGCGCATCGGGCTCGGCAATTCTTAGCATTGTCTGGGAACCGTCAGCTTGGACTCGAGTGCCTTTCTTGCAGCTCACAGACACCAGCTGATTATTCAAGGAAGATGGCTGTTCAGTGAGAGAGCAGAAAAAGAAAGAACACACAAAGACTGTTTACTTTTTCTGTTTGTTGTTTTTTCCAAGGTTTCTTTTTCTGTGTAGCTTTGGAGCCTGTCCTGGAACTCGATTTGTAGCCTGTCTCTGTCCCCCAAGTGCTAGGATCAAAGGTGTGTGCCACCACCACCTGCTCTTAGCTTATTTCTATATTCCAAATGGACAGAAACTCAGGACCTAATTCAGGGGAGACAATAGTTTCCCCACATGATGATGGCCAGAGTGTCCATGGGGCATGATGTCTTACTATAACTGCACCTACACGTTCATTGGTGAAGTGACCTAGTAACTCTTTTCAAATCCTTGGCTGCAGCTTGCAGTTAAGAGAGATGGAAATTGGTAGAAATTACCAGGCAGGCAGATTTCAAAGCAAAATAATGATTTCTAGTGACTTTGAAGATGCATGATGATGGCCTCACAGGTTGGGGCCACTTTTGTCTGTTTCCTGTCATTTCATTTCACTTTTTTTTTTTTTTAATTAAGACTTTTTAAATTCATCTTACATTCCAATCACAAATTCCACCTCTTCCCTCCTCCCTCCAGCCCAACCCCCCATGCCTTCCTACAAGAAGGTAAGGCCTCCCATGGGGGGGGGGGGGTCAGCAGAGCCTAGTACATTCAGTAGAGGTAGTTCCAAGCCCCTTCCCCCCTTTAACAGAGTTTTTCCCTAGCCATGGATTCTGCCTCACATTGTTCAGTATCATGTTATGACCCAGCCATGTATCTAGCATAAAGGCTGTTCCAGTGCATTATTGACACACACACACACACACACACACACACACACACACACACACACACACACACACAGAGAGAGAGAGAGAGGGGGGGGGATAGATAGATAGGTAGGTAGGTAGATAGATAGATAGATAGATAGATAGATACATAGATACTGGGACCTCCAGACAGTTATATGTTTTATATGCCAGGGGAACCCTAATAGACTAGGAAGGGGAAGTTGGATGAACTATCCAGGTTGTCTAAATGAATGCAGAGGGAGGGTTAGAGCTGTAAGTCACTGGTTATTTCCTTACTACATGTTTTTCTTCCTTCCAAACCAAGCATGACTAGGAGGTCCTTAGATTAGAACAAAAGCGTATTTCTTGTCCCTTGGTGAGCAAGTCTGCCTCTGGACCTGGCGTTCTCTCAGTTGCCCTGTCTTGCCTGCCCCTCTCTGCACGCCTGTGATAAGTCCGCCTGACTTCTTTGCACCCTCAGTAGCGTCTTGCCCTCTGCCTGTGATCTCCCTTCTTTCTTGATTTCTTTTCTCTCCCCATTCAAAAACCACAAAAGGGGGTAAAAAAAAAAAAAAAAAAAAAAAGACCGAGAAACACCAGATGCCCAAGTTTTGGCTTCAAATATGAGGATTTCGGATTCACTCCAGCAGGTTATCAGCTCATTTAAACACGTTAAAAAGTACATCCGAGGAGCTGGGTCCATGAGAAGTCAGGACTCATTACCCAGTGATGACTGGTAATGTACCCAGTGTTCAATCCAGCCCTGGGCAAGGATTACATGCTTGCTTGCTACTGCTTGATTGATAAATACTTGACATTAAGATCAGCAAAATAAAAATGGCATTGCCTAATAAAAGTGTTAAGAAAGTTGAGGGAAACAGGAGTGTAGGCATTCTTGGCTTCGTTACTCAAGAGACACTCAAATGGTACCTTAGTTGGTGTCCGGTACCAGCACAGCAGCGGTACCCACTGTTTCTTCTGGTTGATGAGCAGGAATGCTATTATGATGGAGAGGCATATTATTATGGGAACCACAACCGAGACAACGGAGTCCAGGGATGAGTCTTCACTTGGATGCAGCCTGTTATTATCTCTGTAATCTACCTGGAGGTGACCCATATCTAGGAGAGAAGAGACAAACACTTAGTATCTCCACCAGAATTTTAGAGGATTATTTTGATTACACTTCGACTACAGATCAGCAGCATTGGTTTCATTACTTCCCAGTACTCTGGGCTACAGACATAATTAAAATCTAATGTGGAGCCAAAGAGCTCTTAGAGGGTAAATAGGATTAAGGGAAAACTTGCAACAAAAATTTTTTAAAAATTTTTTTAAAAAAAAGAGGGTAAGAATGTTACTGACTGGGCAAGAATATTTCCTGTAGCTAATTGGGAAAATATAAAACACTGAGTAGATTTTTAACAGCGATTAAAATTAGACTAAAAGTTAAAAACATTTGTTTCTAATATTAAAATATTTTGCTTACAATGAATAAGATTTCAAATGGGCTGAGATTTTAGTAGGGAAACAGCGTTGTTCTCTACTTACTGATGAAGGAAAAGACCAGAACCAAGTATATTCTACAGGCAGATGCTAGCTTTCATTAGATCAAACATGAGACCATTGATTTGATTTTCTAATCTGCTGTGTTCTAAGCAAAGAGGCTTAGTTTTAATAAATTTGTTAAAAGAAAAAAAAACCAACAACAAAAAACAAACCAACACCTTATTTCTTGCCCCGATGAACCACACTGGAAGTACAGGGAGAACAACAGTTCTTAAGAAAGAGTATCGTTCTGTTCTTTGAAAATGTTCTGTGGGCTGGCGAGATGGTTCAGTGGGTGGCGCGCTGACAAGCCTAATGACCTAAGTTCGATGCCCGGAATCCACATAAATGTGTAAGGAGAGAACTGACCTCACAGATCTCCTCCGACCTCCACATGCAAACACCAGACACAAACATAAAACAATACATAAAAAAAAAAAAAAAACAACTCTAAAAACAAAGGTGCTGTATGAGGGTGTAACTCAGTAGTAAGTGCTTGCCTACCATGCTCCAGCACCAAACACCAAAACAAAACCACAAGCCAGCTGGAGAGCTGTGGACAAGGCACTGGTTTCTGAACTTTCAATGTTATTTTATTCCAAGTCAACCATTCTAGTCAGGTCGTCCGTGTGTATCAAGGGCCAGTGAGTGAAAGATACAGGATAAAGTCCAGAGGAATTGCTCATAGGCGGTTCTGCAAAATTAGCTTCCCCAAAGCACAGCTCTGGGGTGTTAAGGCTATGGCTGCCGAGCTGCTGGGTACACTCGGGAGAGGGAGGAAGGAATGGGAGAGGATTCTGCTCACGCCAGCCAGTACAGTGGGTAATCCTCTACAGGGAGACAAGAAGAAAAGCAGAAAGGAACAATGCCTTCGACAAAAGTGTCATTTTATTGATGGATTAAGTTTTAAATACAAAATGAATAAATGCAGGACTGATGTCTTCCCACATTCCAAATGATACCAGGAGTAGTTTCAGGCCTATGCATCCTATGTGAAGATTAAAAAAATAAATAAGGAAAATCCTGGTGAAGAACTGAGGGTCTTTACAAACTTTAGCCTTCCCATTCTGTGAGGATGCTAAAAATCACACCAGGAAAGTTAACTTTGACATTCCATGAACTCCAAGAAAACACCAGAAATAAAAATCATCAACACCACTCACACCTTTTGGATCAAAACAAAAGGAATTACCAAGAAGCCTGCATTTTCCTGCTCTGGGACTTTTAATAGATGCTATGGCAATGCACAGGTCCCCAGCAGACTATACCTGACTCATTGGCAGACTATACCTCCCACAAGAGCACATATGCTGACTGAGTGTCTGAACATACAATGCTAAATGTACATCCAGTCAGAGCAAGCTCACAAAGGAGCCAGAACCCTGGGTACAGGGGTTTGGCTCTCTGGTCACAAACGTTGCTCCAAAGATAACGTTTATAATGTCTAAAGTAACACATCATTAATCTCTCGAGCAACACACGTTGCTTTTTCCAAAAGAAATAGAAAAGTTGCACAATGGTCTTGAAAGCATGCTTGGAGTCAACAGGAGGCAGTATCAAACCAGGGCTTAGCATAAATTTAAGCTTATCTCCTTTTAAAGAGAAGAGGTGATGGGAATTCATCCCTGCTTTGCCTCTTAGCTAATGAGAAAAACAAATTCACTGTTGATTATACACAACTGAAAAGCAGAAGGAAGGAATGAAATAAATTTGTAGAAATGAATTCTATAACCAACTTTAAACCTCCATGGGGTGGAAACCTGGCAGAGAGATGCTGCATGCTGAGTGCAGGTCCCCAGGGGTCAGCGAGGCACATTATTCCTCTGCTGCGCTCATTCCCGTACATTTCACGTCAGGCTCTTCTGACTAGGAACATGTTCTTTTTCCTCATCGCTAAGCATTGGAGCAATGTCGGACTAGGAAGGAGGCACTTATCCAATCTGTAGACAAGTCTGACTAGTGTTGAGGTGTTTAATACATCTCAGTCAAGGTCTTCCAAAAGATAGTCAATGAACTTTCATGAGACATTTCAAAAGAAAGTGGGTTTTTTGTTGCTGTTTTGTTTTTAAATTAGAAATAAACATAGCAGATCACAAAGAAAACAGGACAGATCTCAAGTGACTTCAGTATTTACCTCTAGGGAGATGGATGATGTCATTTTCACTTGGGGTGGGCCACATGGGAGCTTCCAGGTCAATCTCGCCACGATGATTTTTCTTCTCAATGGGTACGTTGGTTGGCTCTGGCACATACATTTCTAAAAGAAGGAAGCATTTTACAGGAGAGATGATGGGCAAGCTGCCTATGGTTGGTGTTAATACCCTTAATCCAAACAGAGCCTTCAAGTCAACGCCCTATGTCCCAGGAGGTGGCTGACTCATTTCCCCCATTTGCACAGGTGATGCCAGCCAGTAGCTAGGTTTGTGGTGGCGGAAGCGTTTCTCAGACTCTACTCCACCAGCTTTTTCTCATGTCAAATGTTGGCTTTATAGTTGGGTGTGTCACAGGGACACTGGCCTCTGTCTCTCCATGATTTGGTTCTTTGTGTATACCACCCCAATCATGGGATCAAAACTGAACCACCCCATTTCTTCAAAGGTCAAATTACCACTCTCCGTTGGACAATCAAGGCCCTAAAGAAAATCTTAGTCCCCATTTATCTTTCCCATCTGCTTCTAGAATTCATCACCCTAAGGACACTAGCCACTCCACCTTTAAAGTCTTGCTCAAACCCTTTCTCTGTGATGCACCCCAAAGCCACAATGCTCTACGGTGAAACCTTGCTTAGAAGCTTTGCTTTCGAGGCCTGTGCCAAGCGCTGTACAGCCGCTGCCTCCAATGCCTGCTCTGTTCCCTGAAACACTGAAATTGCTCTTGTGTTGGTTACAACAGACTTTTGCTTTTGGCCCAGCTCTAGTGGGTCAGCTGAGGAGGGGCTGGGAAAGCACACAGGAATGCTAGGGAAGACCCTGAAACCAAGTGCAGCAAATTTTTCGGGTAGGTAGGCCCAAAGTGTCACCATTTGCCAAGCATGATGAGAACCAAGAAGGACTTGTGCATTTATCATTGTTGTTATTATTTTTTTTAAAGGTCGATGGACATTTTCAGAAACGCTCAGATAGGTTTATCTGCATGAGATCCGACAAAAGACCAACGAAGTTCCCTTAAGCATTGGCGAGCGGTGCCATTTTTAAAGTTTTATAGTCTGGCTAGCTGTACTTCCAACCTGACGTGGGTCCTGAACAGAAAGATCCATTAACATAACGCTGGAAGGAAACAGGAGCATCAAGGTGAGGATGGCAAGGTTCCTGTCTCACTCAGGGCCTCACCTGGATGTGAGAGGGAGCCCATGTGTGGTCCCGACTGCCTGGGGAGTCTCTGGTGTGCATGAGATGGGACTGGGAACACTGCCCAGAGGCTGTCCCGGTGAAGGCTAAGGCTCTGCACTTCTGGGATTAGGGCAGGGGATAAAGGAGCCGTTTTGGCAGGAGGCGCAGGGATAGAAAACTAGAAGACCAGGGGGGAGGGATCCGGGCAGCTGTGGGGACTCAGGTTTGAAACTGAGAGGTCGAATAAAGCAGTTGATGTGAGGGAGAAGGATGAGAGGAGACACGTTGGGGGTGTGCTCAGTAGTTGTGTTACACGTGGGAAGAGAAGGCTTCAGCTAAAGGGCTGGGAAAAGACCGATAAAGATGGTGGTGGGATACGGGCCAATACTGCAGAACTGGAAACCCGATGATCCAGATCTACCTTCTTGAACTGCAAATCTTCCATTTTTGTTCTGATAAGACATTCGTGTAGCGCGCCCTTAGGCCTTTGTCCCTAGGCTGGCCCAACACAGCACTAAAACTGTGGTACTCTGGCAGAGTAGGTGCCTTGAATGGGTTGGCTTACCCCCCTGTGGCTGCACCCCACTTTAAGCATCGAGTATGCAAATTAGAAGAGGTACAGCCTTCACCAGCATGGTCACAGTTCTGCAAATTGCCCTGAGGTCTTCGTGTAGGAGCGTTTCAACTGGGCCAAGCCACTCCCTGGGTCGAAAAGAGGACAATGGCTTAAATACCTGGACACATCGGGCAGCAACTTCCTTCCACCTTGATGGGCTCGGTGCAGGGCAGAGGGGGGCAGCTGACAGTGGAGCAGAGGGTCTGGCCTTGCAGGCAGTAGCAGTGTGTACAACTATCAATGTCCCATCGTTCCTCATCGGCATAGGTCTTCCCGCTGAAGTGACACACCACCTTCTTTGGAATTGTGTCTTCTAGTGAGAAAGAAGAAAACACGGTGGGCTTGGCTGAGTGACCGCACAGCGTCTTCTAGTGGGAAACTAAAGGGAAGAGCTTGACACACTGGCAGGATGCTTGATGATGTCCAGAATCTGGCGAACCATTTGTTTCTCCAGTCCCAACCCTGTTGTCTGTCATTCTCATGGCCCTTTCTTGTGGCCAGCAACTGACCAAGGACCACAAAGGCTAACGGAGACTACCAACCGTAAGACCCTCCCAGGAATGCTGCTCATTGGGCAGGTGTCCTTAGGCTGTTATCCACAATGTGATGCAGCGAGGGACGAGGGGTCCATCTGGGCCCAATTACAGAGTGGGACTTTCCCAATCCCCATTGCCAACAATAGTGCACGCCATGCTGGGGTGAGAACAGCGGCATGCTATGACCCACAGCAGCTTAGAGAATTGTTCCCTTCACCTTTCAGGGGGGTACTGCATGACTTCTCACCCACCAAGGACATTTCCACCTCCAACACAAATTTACTTCATTTAACCCATTCTCTCAACACCAGCAAACCATGGTCCTCGAGAACAAAATATGTTTAAAAACTATCTTGTTTTCGAAATTTACATCATCTCCTGCCATCCCCATGTCCTCCTTATGACATCCTTCCCCTTGCAAGCTCCCTTCTCTTAACTTATTCATGGGATCCCACTTAACAGCTAGTTTGTTTTCCCTCTGGAGCTTAAGACGGCTGGCCCCGCGAGTAAGCCAGATCAACAGTTCAACAGCAAGGCAGAGATGGGCTGATCAATGACTGGCTGGATGACACCTTAAAATGTGGGGTCATTTTGGGCTTGGATTCTAAAGATTGCACCATGCACCACTGGGGGCCAGGAATGGCAAAGGTCCTTGGGAAAGCTGGGGTGCTCAGGGCTTAGTGTTCCTCCTGAGAGGGAGGCCCTGAGAGGCTCTCGGAGGCTAAAATGTTCACTGGGCAGACACAAAGGACAGAACCCAGAACATCTAAGCAGTGGAATAAAACCTGCACCAACAGGCATATCGCCATCTCTCAACATTTCTCTACTGTTTCATTACTACCGCCCAAAGCTCAATAAGGGGCATTTTTGTAGTAATGAGAAATCCATTTTACTAAAATGGTATTTGGCTATCAGTCCATGTTCTACACTAAGTGTTTTGGTGAATCATCTATTAAGTTAGCAACTCGCTCTCAAGCCAAATTGTGGTACAAGTGTTTGCTAACATGGAATCTATCAAGAAGGCAACTTCAATGAAGATATCCAAGACGTGCATGGGAAAATGGGCGGGGCAAAGCTACATAGGGTGCTCAATTTAGGAAGCATTCTGACCCGTCACCATCGCTTGGAAAGATAGATTTGGCCATGGAATCTAGAGTCTGTTTTGCGGTGACCTTGGAAGGAAGGAAGCGATCCTTTGCAAAACAATACTACTGCCTATGTGTTACATAAACTGGAAAATCGTGGCGCTGATGGAGCAGCATTACAGAGCAGCACTGTAGCCACCGTAGTACTGAGGAGGAAGACTGGGAAAGAGAAGGGCTCAACTCCCCCTCCCCCAGCCTGGCTGTCGCCTCGCTGCATCTTATGTGGGTGGCACCTCTGCTGGTGTTGTTATAGAGGAAGGGAATGAGGTACCATGACAGAAGGGCTTTTGTGCAAAGGGGTTCAACTGAAGGCCAAACACTGAGCTCTGTGTTCTTAGGGTCTCAGCACAGAAACTCACCACGTCTTAAGGTATTTAATACATCAGTGCCACTAATGCTTACAAAGCGGTTATTAGCTTCCAAAATGAGGCTGAGACGTTAAAGATGGTAATCATGTGTTCAGCATCGGGAGGGCATCCACGCATTTAACGAACACTCATCACAGAGCTAATGTCGGCAGGACCTTGGACCCAGAAGCCTGCCCAGGGTGGTGGAGGCAGCCCCCACCCTCATCAAAGCCCGATGCAGTTACCACCACTGATATGAAATAAATACAGGTGGGCAGTACAGAGGGCAGAATAAAAACGCCTCTATGAAAGTGAGATTTCTTCCAGGACTGCACGCTCGGGCTTTCCCTTAAGCAATGAAGAGAATGTGGCAGAGAGAAGGCACCCCAGAAAAGGGTAGTGCACCCAAAGGCATGGTCTATTAGGATAGGGAGGAGGACCAGGGTGTCCGATGTGTGTGTGTGTGTGGTGTGTGTGTGTGTGTGTGTGTGTGTGTGTTTGTGTGCGCCACGCGCGCGTCATTGGAGATGAGTTCTGAAATGGACAGCAGAGGGATTTTGAATCATCTGAGACCTTTAGACCCTCCCTATAGAGTGGGGAAAGTCCTTCTTAGTTTACTTCAGGAGGAAACTGAAATGCACCTACATGGAAGTCCTAATAGGGTAAGACAGACCAGGGGGTGTGTCCTAGAGGATGTGATACCGGCTTGGGTTTGGCAGAGATAGTGAAGATGGAAAGATGAGGCTTGAGGGGTTTCTGTGAAATAACTGTCGGGGTACAGATGAGGGGGCAGAGTATGAGGACTCATCCTCCTGCCTTAAGAAGTAAATAGTTAGTGGACTTGCAAGAGGTCAGTCAGGTCAGGCAGGCCTTTCCAAATAGTCCCTGATATTCCTGTGGATCTTCCAGACTCACAGATAGCATGGACCTGCAAACACTTGGCTTCTTTGGGTGACCATGTCCATGAAACTGTCACCAAGCTAGAACGGGCTTCAATGTCACTCAGGGTAAAAGGTGGGGACTTGAGCAAGTCACTGACAGCTTTAGTAAGACAGCTGGTGTAGAGTGATGGCAGAGCCAATGTGAAACACCCTTCACCTGTCATTAAAATGCTATAGTCTATCCTTTGATCCAGTGACTCTACTGCTAATAATCTAGGCTATGGAGAAAGTAAAGGCCTACATCAGTGGTTCTTAACCTGTGTGTGTGTGGGGGGGGGGTCACATACCAGATATCTTGCATATCAGATATTTACATTACAGGCCTAACTAGAAAAAAAATACAGTTACAAAGTAGCAAGGAAAATCATTTTATGGTTGGGACTCACCACAACATGAGGAACTGTATTAAAGGATTGCAGCATTAGGAAGGCTGAGAGCCACTGGTCTAAAGGAAGTTGCTTATGAAGACATTCATTACAATGTTAATTAAAGCAGCAAAAAAAAAAAAAAAAAATCGGGGGAGGGGAATCATGTCTAACATAAGAAATATTAAAAAGACTCATGATAAAATCATGCTAATATGACATGGGACTGCTGTGAAAATGTATTACGTGTTGTAAGTGCAACCAGGTTAGCATAAGTATAATTATAGCTGCCTAGAAAGATGGAAAGTTAATGGTGATTGCTACATTTGGGGGGGTGGTGTCTTTTTCTTTTCCTTTTCTTCTGACTAGGGAAATTCATTACTATTGGCTAACACGTCAAACATATATGAAATAGAAATCTCAACACTCTGGCCCCTCTTATACAGTACCCACGTCAGCCACACATAAGAGAATATGGAGGGGGAGATGCTCAGACCGAAATGTGGTGTTTTCTGAAGGGTGGTTACCCACTGAGAATAACGTCAACATAGTAAGAAAAGCATGGGCAGTGCCAGGGTGTTGAATGGCAGACACATGACACAGTGCCTAGGACAATACTCATTCAGCAGCTGGCTGGGACCACAATCGAGTCTAGAAGACTAGTTATGAAATGTTGTAAGAGAAGGAACACATACCTGACTACCTGGAAGGCCATGGGCTCAGTCAAGGACGTTGGGCCACACAGTAGGTGAAATTAAGAAGTCTCACGGGGCTTGGGGATTTAGCTCAGTGGTAGAGCGCTTGCCTAGCAAGCGCAAGGCCCTGGGTTCGATCCTCAGCTCCAAAAAATAAAAAATAAAGTCTCACTTAGGGCCGGGCAGTGGTGGCACTTGTCTTTAATCCCAGTCAGCACTTGGGAGGCACAGCCAAGTGGATCTCTGTGAGTTCGAGGCCATCCTGATCTACAGAGTGAGATCCAGGATGGGCACCAAAAAACTACATAGAGAAACCCTGTCTCGAAAAACCAAAAAAGTCTCACTTAGTTACCCAAATACTTTTCTACATTCCATGAGGACTAAAAATTCAAAGTAGTAAAATAGCCATGAACACAGTGGAACCCATCATGCTAGCAACTCACAGAGAGACCCGGGTTCAGTTTCCCAGAGACAGAGTCAGAGTTTCTGACCATCTAAGTAAGTGGCGTGTGCCTCTACAGAATTATTTCCCCACACGAGTGGGCTGACTACTACGGGACCTGGATACCTGGCCTTTTCACCGTTTATCATCACTCAAGCTCTGCTCATCACTGAGGACCTCAGAAGCATGACACTTTCAGCTTCTGTTCATCGGCACACGACTTAAGTCAGATTTGAGATCAGATGTGAAAAACTGGGCGTGAAGATGTTCCGAGCACCGTGGTTGCCAGCTGGAAGCAACACCTCTTAGGTTGGCTCCGGTGTGCACCAGGCTCTTCAGGAACTCTTTGAGGTCATGCAATACACTCCGAGCCCAGCAAACGTTAACCTAGTGCCTGACTTGAGGTGGGTCAGAGTTAGTACACTATCTGGTGTGCAGAGGCCCCAAGGGCACCACCAGTCACCAATTCACAGGGAGCCCCCATGCCAGAGAGATCGAGTCCTGTTCTCGCTTGCAAAGTCCATCTGACCCAAAACATCAAAACATTTCATAGCCAACTAATGTTGTTTCTCTAATAGGGTATAAACCCAAGCCACGCTGTGCTAATGAACCTTCATGCGAAGCAAACAGGAATGACACTTACTTTTGAGCCAACTGGAACTAGCTTTACCAGGGCACTTGCCATCCAGCCCAGAAAATCCTAAGATAGATTTTGGTTCATGAGTTTTCACAGAAACACTTTGGCTTTTTACTACGTTTCTCTTGAAAAGGCTAGTGACTTCGGTAGAGGTCTGACAGTTATAGAGCACATGGTGGGAGCTGGATGGACCATGCCTTTAAGAAACCTTTGGAATGGGAAGATGGGGCAGTCTATACACTTTGAAGGTCTTCATAATGAATTAATAAAGACGTTGTCACTTTCTTGTAGGAACTGCTTAGCCTAATCGAGACTACATTTATAAAAGCCACTCTAAGCACCTTGCCCGAGGAGGAATGCAGAGCTACAGACTCATTCTGTGTGGCTACTGGGTGCATATGCTATCTGAGTCTTACCACTGCACCGATCACCCAACTGCTCTGGTTTTGCTGGCAATGACATCACGTGCATCTATTACTCAATACCTCGTATTATTTATAACTTCCACTTACTTGGATGACTCCTATGTGCCAGGCATTCAGATAAATATTTCACGTGCGTCAATTCCATTTGATCTCCACAGCTCAGTGGACAGGGTCATTGTTTCTATTCCACAGAAAACTGAGGCATGCAGAATTAAAGTCACTTGTCTAAGATGTGAGGGCTGCTGGAAGGGCAAGGCAGGAACTAGAGGGGGGTTGGCTCTTCAGCCCCTGCATGCCTTCTGTCTACCAAGCATAGTGGCATGACTTGGGGGATTTTGGGGGGGTCACTTGCTGGGCAGGTAACAGAGCCACACAAACCAAAGTCATTACTATTCAGTGACTCTGGGAAACAGTCTCTTTTAACCAAGTAGCACAGCCTGGTTGAGGAGTGGAGATGGCATGGTGGTGAGGACTCTCGGGACGTTCTGGAAGTTTTCTTCCAACATCCCTCCCTCTCACAGTTATCATCTCCCTCTTCTCTCGGAGGAAAATGATGAGAAGGAAGACATTAGGTATATATAATAACTGATATATAGTAACATTGACTGTTAAAACAAATATGTTAGGAATTAAACATCCCAACAAAACAGGATCCTCTTTGAAGCAACCCTTGCAGCTAAAATTGTATTCTGAGGGACACTGCCACAGCTTCAGACAGCTTTGGGCTTTGCCATGGGCAATGGTACCTCGGGCCAACTTTGGACATATTTAGGTGAGACAGTCACTTTTGCGTGGTTATACCTTGGTGTGGTAAAATGTGGTATTTTGCTTCCTCATCCTGGCCCCCTGTCTCACCCATCAGATCCAATCTGGATTGGCTTCATACAGGTAAGGATCTGTTGTGTTGCCATTGACCACATGGTGAGCCAGGGGCACACTCTCTCTTCTCTCTGTATGCAAATTCAAGCAACAGTGTCTTGTACCACCTAGGACCACATACAAAAAAAATGCAACACCTTTTGGGAGCAGAGCTGTAGAACTCAGTGTGGTTTCCCCTCCATCTGTCCTGGATTCTGGGTTATATAAATGGGGAGAACTGGCAATTCATTCTCTCTAGGCTGAATTGAACTGTTAAAACTTGACGGGCTCACTTCTTTTCAAGATAGAACAAATGCTTTAACAAGCTGTGAAGGTTGGATGGACCTGGTTTTTATTACTCGAGCTGTTTTGGTTGCAAGATCAAGTTCACTAAGGGCTGCTGTGGCCAGCAGCTCTTTCTCCCTCTAGCCAGATTCAACAGTTTCATGGACTCACACGGACCCATAGGCCTGGCCGACTCTGACCTACTGCCGGATCTATGAGCCTCTGCAAAGGCTCCTGGTCCCCTCTTACCCATCAGTTTCTCCTGACTGCTTCCCATTTCCTCCACGGAAGGCTCCAGAATCCTAAACCTACTGTAACCTATATGACAGTACAGCTTTCAGTTTCTGCCTCGGAGATAACCTTCTCGGACAGACACTTCAGGTTCTAATTCTGTTCTAGTGGTCATGATGTGGGAGTCACTTCCTGGGAGGAAGTTAGGCAGCTTTAGAAATTGCATCAGTTCTTGCAAATCTCTTGCCACAATATGGAGTCCGGAAAAGTAATTTACTCTGGGATCCTGGTGGCCAGGAAGCTAAATGCGGCTTCTGCTTTATGTAGTCCCCTGTTGATATCAATCCAGCAGAGTCCCACTCTGGGGCATCTGTTCCTTCCATAGGTATTGAGATGCAGGCACACTGACAGTATTGCTCTTAACTCTTGCCTTCAGTAGTGAATAGGGCATATTTCCTCTGGGACATGTTTCCAGAGCCACAGGGGCTTACGTATAGTGGACATGTCAAAGGACTGCATCACAGCATTCCACTTCAGTGTGCTAAGTTTGAAATTTGAGGTGTGTGTATGTAGTTTAGCATATGTCTGTATATGCACGTGTGTGTATGTGTGCGTGCGTGCGTGCGTGCGTGCGTGTGTGTGTGTGTGTGTGTGTGTGTATGTAAAGAGGTCAGAGGCCAATGTCAAGTACCTTCATCTGTCATTCCCCAACTTATATTTTGATTACTTCTCTTATTGAATCCAGAACTCCACGATTGGCATTCTGTTTCCATTGCATCCTATCTCTTTCTTTTCACTTAAACGTCTTGAATGCTAATTCTGACAATGAGGGTGACAATCTGGGGTCACTGTGACTGGCAGCTGAGGAAGGAGTGGAGGGGATGCAGGACACTAGGAGAGCATGTCCTCTACAATCAACAGTTGCTGTCCTGGGGTCACAGTGAATACCACATGAATCATTCATGGGCTCTTCACATGATGTTAGCTTCTGAAACTGAATTTATGGGTCCCCACTTCTCACTCTGACAATGTCTAAAGGAGGTTTGTAGGTAAGGTCCTGCCTCCAACACAAGTGTTACAGAGAACATGTTATTTCTACCTGGGCAGCAGAGGTGTCCAAAGAAACCATGGGCCTCTAAAGATGAGAAAAGACTGGAGGAAGACCATCACTAAGCAGCACTATTGGGTTCTCATCAGGTCACCACAGAGAGATGTCGTGCTCTCTCTGGTGAAGCCAAAAGCTCCACTCCACATGGAGAGACAAACACCATTATATGAACACTGCGTAGATTGGCTGCAGTCTGTACTGAAGAAGCAGGGTACGCCCAAACATGGCTTCACTTCACGGACATAGTACCTTTGAGAAGCACGAGCTTCCTCCTCAGGAGGCCACTAAGGTGGACTGTGTCATATCACCAAGATACAGAGCCAGTATGTTTCAGAATTATGATCCTAACTCTGGCTCTAAAGCAAGTTCCCTAAAAGTGTGCACAAGTTTTTAATTTTAAAGAAAGACATCGGAATATTAGATTCTAGTGTCCTAACATTATGACTTGAAGCCATGTAACATTAACCCCATGGATTCTGTAGTTTAACGATGCGGATGCCAACAGTTATTATATTTGATTCTGACTGATATACATGCATATATGTATGTCTAAGATAATGTTCTGATCAGTCAGCCTGAAACACACAGAGCCTAAGTATAAGGGACGCCATGCAGCAGACAGGTGTGGTACAGAACACAGACCCTCTCTATCAGGGAGCCATCCATTCTTCTACTCATTCATTACACTACAGTTATAGCACTACAGTACACTCAAGGCAGGACAGCTTGACTCCTTATGATGATGACACTTTAAGTATTAATTCCGACTAACACAAGGCAAGTCTGAAGTATGACTGTGGGCTAAGGAGACAGAGGTATAATGAAATGATGACCTGGTGGAATAAACCATCTATCAGGAAATTCATTTCCACAGATCTCTAAAGATCCCTATTAAAGGCATTCTGAAATGACTCTAAGTCATATATAGAGTGTCTTAGCTGTGTTCATATGCAAGTTCTAAACTACATGTGTTTGTGTTTTATGTATTTAATAAACAAACAGCTCCTATCAAAAAATAACTCATGTTTCACAACAACTTCTTAAACTGAAAGATTCACTGACTCAGGGATTCCTAGCTGGAATTCTCAGTATGTGACCTAAAATATCAAGTAAAGTAACATGTTAACTACAAATAAACACTTCCTTACCAACCCATAATTAGGTAATATTCTAAGCAAGACTTCCGGCTAGGCTAGCAGAGTGGCTCTGTTCCCCTGGAACAGCCTGGTGGTGGCACACCTCAGTTTCCCGCTTTCCAAAGCTGACAGGGAACTAATGTAGGACCCCATCTGTCAGACTAAGATGTCTTTATAACCAAAGGAGTGCTCTTTCCATGGAATAGGCGACCTGGAAAAACTGAACCACAGGCCTACAAAGGGTCCACGGGAACACACATGTCCTCCTTGCCAAAGCCACGGGCAGGGATAGCTTCTTCACAAACATGGTGAGTGCAGATGGGGTGCTGGACAGTGGCTTACTCCTTTGCTCTCCCCCTGGAGAGTCATGGAGCCAAGATCTCATTCAGCCCTGAAGGACTTTTTTTCCTCTGGACAGGAACGAGAGGAGCACACAGCCTGTGGCCAGCAGCAAAGTGAGGACACTTTAGAGCAGCCTAGGCTCTCAGGGTGAAGAGCGGCATGACACAGAGGGATCTAACAGTTCCAAGGACCCACCTATGATCCATGCTGGGACACAGCAGGATCACCAGCATGCTGTTTCCGACTTGATTCACACCCATGCTATCATCTGAGCCATCTTTATAGTCAGAAAGCCTCTGAAAATACAACCAAGGCTTGTGTGTATTTATGTAGGAAGGCAGAATAAAAAAAAAATTAGAAAATCAATTAAGATGCTCCATTAAAATGATTGGGTAATTACTACTTAGTTTCGTTTGAGTAGAAGGATGAATTCCCTAATGATAGGTATTATAAGCAATTAGACAAAGCTGCTCACTTTTCAAAATTAATCACCAATCCTATTAATTATGTCTGTATTACACATCCTACTAAATTAGCACACGTAATAGGAGGCCTTCACACATCAAAGGAGAACCATTATCACCGCACATTAGCGAGCAGATAATTTAGCTGAAAGGAACACAAACACTTGTAATTAGAAGCCTACTTTTAGTAGGATCATCCACTTTTCATTACTCTTATGCTGAGAAAAATGAAAATTCAAAGGGAAATGTGAGCAAACGTCCTGGTTTTGATACGAGAAAAAGTCGGTTTCACAGCAGCGGTGAGGTTGTTAGAGCAATGGCAAACAGTCAGGAGACCTAAGGCTACAGCAAGCCCAGAGCCCCTGCTGATCTGGGCGGTACTGAGTGAGATCTATGATTCTGGGGACCAACAATCTGGGGTGAAACTGAGAACGCCCCAAACAGGACCCCAGGCAAACACTGGTTCGCACTGCTCTCTGGGAAAGCAACTGGGTGCTCTACAACATAGAAACAATGGCCTGTCTCATTGTGTTCTTTTTTTCTAGATGACTAAGGATCTGCAACTCAGGCACAGTTGTGAAGCACTTTCAGGAAGGCTAGCTTTGCCCAGGCTTGGTGCCTTTGTTGAGGGGTCAGGCAGATGGGAAGCTGGGACAAATCAGGTGGTAAGAGAAAACACCCCAAAATAAAATAGGCAAATCAGACTGGAAACCCCCAAGTTACTTCATGAAGTCAACTGTCAATGCCTGAAGAACAGAGTCACGGGAGAACGGGGGTAATTTAACAAGAGTATTTACAACTCAAGCATGGCACAGACAAAGGAGGCTTAATCAGGATTTCAAGTATACAACCACAGGTAGGGAAGAATAAGATTCACGAATGAAGCCCAAGTTGCAGCTGCCAGATGGTAAACCTCTCATGTTTCCTCAAGATGAGTCCCAGGCTCATAGAATACAAGTGAACAAACACACACATCAGTGGGTGGAGGGGAGTTGTTGTAGAGGGTGCTGGGACACAATATGCACGTCTATGAACCATAATTTAACGAAAGTGCTTATAATCTAACTTAAAACCCAAATCGCAAATTTTGGCCGAATCGGTCTTCCTTGCCTGCATTAAAGAACGCATAGTCTGAATGATCCAGGAATTGAGAGTTTGAAGGGAAAAAGCAGAAGACAGGAAATACTAAGGGCGGAAGGTTTCTTCCCACAATTTGGGGAATTGTTTCTGTGAGAAAGAGAAGGGATTTACCTTGACTACATGAAGACTAATTTATAACTAAAGTAACTGGCTTTGGGGATGAAGCAACAAAACACAACAGGAATTCTCAGTTGAACAAAACCCTCGGAGAATTTCAACACAAGAGAAATTGTTATGAGATCCCCCCCCCCCCCACGTCATCCCGGGTGGTTCATTCATTCTTCCCTTTGTCCTTGGAGTTCTGATATGTAAACGGGACACTACCCTCTGAACTCCCCTGTGAGGAGTGGAGAGTGTCCTAGTCACATCTCAGCTCTAGATGATCACCAAAGGCACTGTGCCATGTCTCGTACCAATTTCAGTCAGCTCTTTGAAAAGTCAAGGAGCTAATTTGGATGTACGTCTTGATCTATTTTTAGTTCCATTTAGGAACAATGCTTCCGGGTTTCTCTCCCCATGGGAAAAATCACCATGCCTCCCAGTTTCTGTAGCCATTTCTGATCCATAGTTACTATTACATCACAATTATACATAGTCCTCACTCAAGAGCATTCTAGTTGAAAGGATTAATTACACAGACAGAACCCAGCTTTCAAGACTATATATATGTGTGTGTGTGTGTGTGTGTATGTAAATATATATATGTCTATATACATAAATATATGTATGTATATACTCAGTATATGCATATATACACACACACATTCAATATAATCACTGAGCATATCTAGCTTTGTAAAATTCCCAAGACCAGCATTCTGTGTCCTCAAAGTCTTTCTTCTTCCCCAGGTATTACTCCAAATACTGTGTCTAGAAAGCACCCAAACCCCATTGGCAGTAAGTGTGCAATACCTGCAGTTAATTAGCAATGGGCATGTGTTTTCACGTGCTACTCTGACTCTGACTCTGGGTTCACCGTGGGGCTCAGAGGTGTCTTGTGTCTCCTTTGACTTTAGGTGGCAAAAGCAATAAAGACAGCGAGAGCCTTGCCAGCCGGGGCTGTCCTTGATTAGAGGTACCAGCTGTCTCAGCTTTCCTTCTGGTCCCCAGAGCAGCATCTGGCTCACAGCCACAGGAACAGTTTGGAATGGACATGAGGGGCTAATATCCCTGTGTCCTCTGCTTACAGGATGTGGCACCATGGGCCACAAGGAGGAAAGAAAATGATCAGTGACTCACCAACATGGACAGCCACGTGGCTTAAACAGGATTGGTTCACTGCCCCACAGGATAGGGAAAGACCCACAAACAGAGATTTAATGGATATTTCATAGTGAGTTGGTCTCAAGGGAGAGGCAAGTTTTATATAATGAACATTCTCTAATATGGAGAATAGTATTGGGGAAATGTGTGACTATCAGAAATAATCAGGCAGAGAGAGAGAGCAACGATATTAAAAACCCAGAACCGGCAAAGGGTCCCAATGGAATACAATGGCGCTATAATGCCATTACGTTCTGAGACAGCATCTATTTATTCTTCATGCATTCCATCTTGGGAGCACATCTTCCCCATCTTTCCTCTGATTAATGTTCCCACATTGGGTCTGTATGGTATACCAACCAGAAAATAAAACAATTTAAAAACACTAACTGATCTATGCAAATGGCTGTCAATGTCGATTTTAGTGGTCACTTGGAGAGACAAAAGTTGTTGTTTTTTTCTTCCCTTGATCTTACCTAGACAGTAGGGACAACACTGGCCTTTCCTCAAAACAGGTCTTTCACAGGACACAGAGGGGCAAGACTCAGAGTAACAGCTAATCACGCTATCCATGCATACGCAGCTGGTGCAAACGTCAGGCTTCCAGGACTCAGCGGCCAGGAATATATCCCCTTCATCATTTTTGCAGTAACTAGGCACACTCTCATTATGGGTTGTGGAAGGCTGAAGAGGCTCATCTGGAAAAAACGAACATACAGGTCAGCAAAGACAGTGCTGTAGGCTACCAACTACGTACACAGCATAGCTAAGTGTCAGACTTACAAAGACACTCCCCGTCTCGAAGGCTCTGGGTGCCTCATTGAAAAAAAAAAAAAAGCCAGCCGTAAAATCAGGAAGCTTGATTCTAGCCAAGTCTTGTATTTTAAAACAGAGTAACAATAGCAAAAGATTCAACGGTGAGACTGTGTCAGGTGTTCGCCCAGGGTCTGCTCTAGCCTTCCAGGGTCTGCTCCAGCCTTCTTCCTTACCTCAAGCAAAGTCTTCATTTTCTTTGGAGGCCCTCGGAACTTGGAGCACACTGGATCAATCAGGAAACCCTGTTCTTGCTTTCCCAGGTTCCCTTGCAACCCCGGGGTGAGGCACCTGATCTAGCTGCAGCCCAAGGCTAATAAAGGGATTTCTAGGGTTGCTTCCACTTTTCTTCCGAGGGTGGAGGCCCTGCCACGACCCTCCTGCCATGTTCTCCCTAACCTTGAAGAGGGCGCTGACCCAAGTCCCAAACTTATCTCAGTCACCGAGACACAGAATCAATAGTCAATAGTGATCCATACCTGCCTCGAACTCTGTGTCAAGTCAAATAAACCGCTACTTGTTTAAAATTTCTAACCAGGCTCTCTCTCCCTTGCAAGCCAAGGCAGTCCTAACCATTCAGTACTCAAAGATGTTTTCACTGCATCACGTTATCTAGACACCTATCTGTAACGTTCCTAAGATTAGACATTCCCACTAGTGACAGGGGGTGGGTGTGTGTGTGGGGGGGGGGGGCTAGCAACCCAGAGCAAACATTAGGATGCCGCCCAGGGGAACCATTTTGCGAGCCATCTGTGGTTGTGGTGTGGAAGGTCTCTCCACATGAGATGGAGAAGAGTATTAGGAAACATAGCTATCTCTTTAGGGGTTGGTAGCCACAGAAATGAATGAAAATTAAACCCAAGAAGAAATCTGAGATATGAAAAAGGGAAATGTAAGTTAGTGGGGTTCGTCCTTTAGAAAGAATGTCACAATCTCTAAGGAGCATAAAAACAGCCATGGCAGTGGGCAAGGCCAAACCCTAATCCAGCCACCTTTTCTCAACGGACACAACCTTGGACAGTTATCTTGTGTACTTCTGAATCAGCATCATAAATTCTGCTGTTCTCAGCCATGAGGCAGAAGTGTGAGGTAGGCATGGAGTTATCACATGCTGCAGAAGCTCTCAATGGGGTATCTTCCTTTCACCTGCTTCACGAATACACCACACACACACACCCTCCAGTGAGCACGTTCGATCCTTTTCGAAGACCGAGGGGGCTGCATCACTTTCTGAGGGCCAAAAAGAAGCTAGAAACAATGCAAATGGTCCAAAAGCCCTCCCAAACTACAGCTACCTCTCCCCCATCACCAGGCCGCTGCTATCTTCCGTTTTGGCTGGAAGGAACCCCAACTCAGCTTGATCTGCTGCTCTAGGCTCTGAAGTCCCCAGGAGCCTGTAGGCTGCCTTTGCTTAGCTCTTGCAATCAACGTCCAACTCTATGACTAAAATCTGAGATGGTGGAGGTGGGGCAGCAATGATAAGACATGCCTTAACATTGAGAGGTTTCTCACTTGATGCCCAGAAAACTCCAACGTGCTGGCTGTTGATGGTAGTGAGCGTTAGAGCAGGGTGCGGAGCAGGCCACATCCTTCTACTACACAGGAGGCTCCACTTGGAATGATCTTTCTTTTCCTCTTCCCTGGCCCCAGAGGCTGTCTAATGCCATTTCCAAACATTTACTTCTCGGTTTCATTTTTAATGTTACCAGTGTTTTTTTCCTGGGTGGTTACTCATTCTTTTATTTTTGTGTCTTCCTGTCTCTCCTACCCTATGCTTTTTATTTAGAAAAAAGAAAATGAAATAAAAAAAATTGGAAAAGTAGAAAAAAAAAGAAATAAATGCAATTTATCCTCTCCTATTCATTGTTTTTTTTTTTTTTTTGAGACAGGCTAGCTGGGAATTACAGAGCCTAGGCTGGCCTCAAAGCTGTGGTAATAATCCTTCCTCTTAAGTGCTGGGATTAGAGTTGTGAGTCATCATGTCTACCTCTCTCCTGCCTGTGCCTCAGGGAAGCACCATACTGGTATCCTGCTCAACTCTGTGGAGGTCTATGCCCTGAGGCAGGCCACAGGTAAGGCAGGATGGGGAGAAGTCCCTGAGAAGCAACCACCAAATAGACACAGGTCTTGTGGACAAGTTTGCATCATTCTTGGACCATTTTAGCACGTGGTAACCTAAGGCTGGTCTTTTTCTAGATGTCTGATGTAACACTTCCCAGTGTTATTCTTCAAACTGACTATGACGTAAAAGACACTGACGTTATAAGTTTTAACATAATGGGAGAGAGACAGGTGTGGTGGCTTGCACTTACAATTCCGGCATTTGAGACACTGAGGCAGTATGACACTCACTTAAAAAAAATTCTTATTGCTGTAGTCTGGTTACAAATAGAAAGCCCCAAAAGGTCCATTAAAGAGTCAGTAGTTCATTAAATACTGTTTAGTCTAGGTAGGGTCTCATTCAGATATCCAAAAGTAACCTTTGGAAAAAAAATGTATGTGTATATGTATATGTATATGTATATGTATATGTATACGTGTCTCCAAAGTTTAAGATGAGAGCTAACACTGAGCTAGCTACATATGGAAAAAATATTAGTCACCTTGGACTAAGTTTATGAATGAGAAGAAAAAGCCAGGTACAAGATGGAGTGCCACTCAGCCCCACAGAGGGAAAGGCAGAAAGCCATGGAAGCGGACAGAAACCCGAGGGGCCTCTGCAATGCAGACTCTTATTGTTACGTTGGGCCTAACCCTGGCCATCTCCTCTTCCTGGGCTTAGTCTCTGAGTGCAGTCAGGTGTCCTGTCAATGAATCTGGGCTTGCTGCCACAGACAAGCGTCTTCTCCTTAACCTCTCCTAGTCACTCAGTCCCTAGCTCCGAGGGCACAGGACTTCTTTCTCTCCTCACATCTTCTTGAGCTACCTGTACTCAAGTCCCTCCCTCCCACCTCTCCTCCCACCCCGGGTCCTCTCTGTGCACCATTAATTATTGTCTTAATGTAGAACACCACACCGGGGTGTTTCACTTTTTTTTTTTTTTGGACTTATGCTCCCCAGGATAGAGGGTTATTTTGTTTTCATTAATCTCAGGATCCCCAGGGCTGAATTCAGGCATTCCAGAAATGCCTGCAAAACAAGAAGCTAAATGAATATAAGCTGACTGTCCCTAAATATTTCCTATCAGGAGGATGCGAGCAGTCATAGATCTTCCTTAATAGACAAACACCAGCAGGGCTTGCATCCACAGAAAGTGGGGATCATGTCAAAAACATAATTGGGCTAGGTCACAAATACCCTAACACGCGTGGACTACTTATGCTAGACAAGATTCTGTACTAGGTAGCCCTGTCAGATTAACATGGCTGCTATTTACAACAACAAATCTGTCCCAAGACGATACTCTGGCTAAAATTTAGTTACTGAGTATGCTGGACAGAAAGACAGAACAAGATCCTGGACAGCGAACTAGATAATCAGTATTGAAAAAAGGGAAGTAATCAAACATGAAGGTTGTTTATGTTCCATTGAGCAAAAACGCACTGACTGTATCCACAGAAGGAAAGCAGTTAGCATTTCAGTTGAAAACACTGGGAAGATTAAACACCACCAAATAAAACCAGCTGCTTTGGTAATTTTATGTATTGAATTAAATCTGTTTTCTAAAAAGCCATTTATTCTAGTGTTAACAGAATTACTATTTTAGTTATAAAACCAGTAGTGTAGCTCACATTTAATATCTTGACAAGTTTATATTATACCATATTTCTTCCATGACTTTAAATTTACCTGCTAAGATCTGAGAAATCACAGGAAGAACACAGCAGCAGCCCTCATGCCTATACTGAAGCAGTACCCACTCGACATTCTTGGGTCTTTCCTTACTCATCACAGTTTTGGAAGGGCAGGGGCCTATTTTCAAAGTATTTTTTTTTTTTTTACAACCTCTGTAATCTCAAGGAATTTTATTTACATTAGCTGCCAATAACTAGCTTTCACATTTGTTAGAAACACATGTGTCTTGCGAGGTGACTTTTTCGGGCCTGAAGTGTGAGGCGGAAGGAACGGGGGAAGAGCCAGTCTTTCAGAGTCAACTCAGGTGCCGTGCCTACCGACAGAGGGACTAGGGAAGCAGGCAGCCAGAGGTTCCTGCACAGGTTCCTGGGTTTGGCATAGAGCCCGCCCTGACGTCTAGGTCTACAGGACCATCACACCAAGCTGCAGCCTTCCCATCGAGCCTGGGCCGTGCCACCACGCTGGTTACCTGTGCACTGAGGGCAGCAGGAGTCCTGGGTGCGTGAGGGGCTCTGGCAGAGCAGCGGTGGGCACACCTCGGTCTCGCACAGCACCCGGCCGCTGTGGCAGGTGCACTGCGTACACGAGTCGATGTTCCACGTCTCCCCTTCCACGAAGTACTCTCCTCCGGGTGCGTGGCAGATGGTAGGAGTGCTCAGCTCTGGCTTCTGCACTACCAAGTCATCTGAGGGATGACACAGAGTCAGAACACGAGAAATTATCCACCTGCAGCTTCTTCAACTGACAGAGAAATGGGGGTGGCAGGGTGGTGGTGGCGGGGGGGGGGGGGCAGTGGGGGTGTTTGCTTTGAGGGAGAGAAAAGCTGAAGTACCCGAAGAGTGAGGGAACTCTGCCATATTCTTATCCCAGTAAATAGGAAAGGGAAGAGCAAGTCCCGTGTCTAGAAACAGAAGACAAAGAGCTAATCTCAGGAAGTAAGGTTCGAGTGGCTAAGCCTGTCGATCGTCCTGAGAGAATTCAATAAGAATTCAATTACAGGGCAGTTCACTGGCTGGCGCATCCCCGAGTATGCAGGAGTTATCTAGAATAGAGATGGCTCATTTACTGAATGCTTGCTATGGCCCAGTTATTTCCAGGCTGGGCACTTCTCACTTCTTTCTTTCTTGTCTTCCTGTCAATGACCTTGTGAGGGAGGCACTGTTATTCTATTTTACATATTTTGGAAGCTACCAGTTCAGAGCATTAAGCACAGTCAAGGGGCTGGAACTGAAGTCAAGGGTTATTTGGATAATGGATATGCCTCTAGATTAAACAAAGCTTCCGCATGATGGATGTCCTGTCTGCTTTATTATCTTGGGATTCTGAACACTTTCATGCTTGGAAATATGGCCCACTGTCAAGGAGCCACACCTCACCTCAGCCGGCTGCCAGTACTCTGAGCAGGAATGTATCTACAGAATCAACAGTCTGAAACCCTTCACCTGAGACTAAACATTTGGTGGTCAACGCCATCATCAACCAGAGACATGCCCAGAGGCAGATAACCGCGATTTCTTTCCCCAGAGTGGAAGTGGCTTTGGTCCCTTTGTGAGATGATGATGATGAAGCAGACTTAATGTTGGAATATCTACAGAGGTACTGGGAGCTGCCCTGATGTGGTGCTGGGAAGTAAGAAGGCACTAACCATATTCCCGGAGTCCAAGTACAACAAGGACTTCAAGGAGGTGTTGACAGGGGTGCATCCTGCTGAGAAAGGGTCTAGAGATATCACTGCTGGCTCAGGCCTAGAGCTCAGTGGATGCTGAGGATTCGGGGAACCACCCTGTCTGTGTAGAAATGGTCAGAGCCCAGTGCACCGGGGCTGTTACTTACAAAGCAGTGGGTGTGTGTGTGAGAGAGTCAACAATACTGACGGGATACAGTGGTGTGGGCTGACTTTCAGGGTAGGAAACTGTTCAGGATAGGTTTGTCTCATGGGAACCAAGAAACACTGGGATTCAGACTAAGCAGACACATTCCAGAAAACAGACAGCTGGACTAGAATCCCAGAATATGAGCAGCAGAGAAAGAATTAAAAAGGAAAGTGGGCCGGGCCGTGGCGGTGCATGTCTTTAGTCCCAGCACTCGGGAGGCAGAGGCAGGCGGACCTCTGTGAGTTTGAGGCCAGCCTGGGCTACAGAGCGAGATCCAGGAAAGGCACCAAAGCTACACAGAGAAACCCTGTCTCAGAAAAAAAAAAAAAGAAAGAAAGAAAATGAAAGTATAGGTGGGATGAGATGCTCAAGAGTATTTCCAGTGGCTTATAGAGAGAAAAAACCTTGAAGAACTAATATAGGAGAAGATTGATGGCATTCACGGAGGGCTTCTGGAGGGCAGACTACTGACACTCTGAAATGCTGGTGGATAAGTAGGGCGTGTCATCAGGAGACCCGTCGGCAGTGGTTTGATCTCCCTGATCTCCTTGCCACAGTGTGTTCATGCCTTAAAGCCAAACACAGCGGCTGGAGAAGGCAAGGGGTGGGAAGGGGCGGGGGAAGGACGGAAGAGCCGGTGCTGTTTGGTGATCATGCAGCTGAGGAGTTAGGGAGCTCTGCCTGCATCCCAGGAAAACACTGACTAGCTCTGCATGGGAGAAGGAAGAAACGGTTCTCTAAGGCAGGAAGGAGGTCATGAGTACGCAAGGCCTTCAGGATTTCTGGTCAGAAGAGCCCACCAACAGCAAACCACGAAAGATTCTGACAAACATAGAACTCTACACATGCATGCGAAGGAATGTTTTTGGTACATGTACATTCAGAAAGCGTGTGTGTGTGTGCGTGTGTGTGTGTGCGTGTGTGTGTGTGCGTGTGTGTGTGTGTGTGTGCAGGCCAGAGGTCTATGTCTAGCATCTTTCTTAATAGCTCTCCACCCACTTATCTATCTATCTATCTATCTATCTATCTATCTATCTATCTATCTTCTATCTATCCATCCATCCATCCATCCATCCATCCATCCATCCATCCATCCATCCATCTTTATGTTTAATAGTCTTCCACTGAATCTGGAGTTCACCCACTTGGTTAGATTAGCTGGCCTGTAAGTATCAGGGATGCTTCAGTCTCCGCCCCACCCCCATGCCCTGCTCCCCAGTATTGGAATTTCGGTCTGAGCCACCATCCCTGATTTTTTTTTAAAATGTAGGTGCTGAAGATCAAATAGGGGCACTCTTGCTTGTATAGCAAGCCTTTCACCCACGGAACTATCTCCCAGCCCCGACAACATGTCAGTAACTATGTGCTTTAGAATCTGCTCCCTCTTAACTAGAGAGCGCTGCTTCCCGTTCCACTCACTGTGGTTCTGTTTTGATCCGTGCCTCTTTATTCCCGCCTGTCTAGCTCAGACTTCTTCGCTCAGCAGTAGCTGACAGAGAGCAGGTTCCCAGTCCACACACACCTCTAATAAGGCATGTCTGGAGGGAACAAATGCTTTTGCCTCTTCCTCCAAGAGCTGGCGCAGACACCATGCTATCTCACTGAAAACTGCTTCTGATCTTGGCGGACAGGGTGGTTGCTTATATTTCACTTGCAAAATACGCAAAGAAGGAACAAGCTGAGAGAGAACACATCTGACTGCACCATGGGGAAACAAGATGTTTAGTCTGCATTTATGTATCATGTGCAGCGGTACGGGAATCACCAATTTGGTAACTGCTGAGGCAGGCAGAATCTTAGAGCTGAGAGGGTCTTTATGTGCCAGGAGGCGAGGCAGGGGCAGCCTTGGCCAGTGTGAGTTATCTTTGCTGTTCTGTTTTCCTAGTAACTCACCTTGATTATAATAATAATAATAATAATAATAATAATAATAATAATAACAACAACAATAATAATATTGTTATTATTATTATTATTATTGTTAAGACTAGACTGAATGGAATTTGTCACCATTCCAAAGGTCTCCATTTGGCAAGAGTGCCACACGTCCATTTCTTTAAAAAAAAAAAGAACAGCCACAGATTTCAATAATTCTCCCCTCACTCCAGTATTACTTGGTAAGTTATAAGCTTTTATGTTTTTTGGTTTTTTCGAGGCAGGGTTTCTTTTCTCTGTGTAGTTTTGGTGCCTGTCCTGGATCTTGCTCTGTAGACCAGGCTGGCCTCTGCGCCACTGCCGCCTGGCCATGTTATAAGCTTTTATGAAGTAAAATTCTCACCAGTCCCATACAATTAACTAAAGCAGAGGTCTTTGACCCTAATAGGCTAGCAGTGAACAGTTAGGTTGGACTTACATATGTAAGTCCACAAACCTCTAGGGGAAAGAAAAAAAAAAAAACTAGTCCAAAGAGCAATATAATCGAGTAAACCATTCAAAAATACGGAGAACCATTTCCATAGCTTTAGGATTTTCTTTGGTCTCGGGCTAATTATTCACAGTATTCAACTCACCCCGGGGCTATTAAGAACAGAAGTCACAGACAGCTGAGATGCGTCCCGAGGACTGACCCCACTCTTTCCCCCAGAGTCGAAGGTGGGTACAGAGCCCCCCCAAGGCTGGAGGTGGCATTGCACAAGAGGGCATGTGCTTTTTACCTGCACATGACGGGCAGCACTGTCCGGGGCGAATGGTGGGTTTGCCACAGGCGGGTACTGGGCAAGTGATCAGGGCACACATCTCCCTTCCAGTGTGGCAGTAGCAATCCCGGCACCCGTCATGCCAGCTTTCCTCATTTTTATGATGACGGCCATCCATGGACAGACACGTGCCTGACAGGACTGGTGGCCCGGCTGAAGGAGGGACCTCTGGACAGACAGAGAAAGTAGCCTGGTAAAGCAGCCGCTATGGCATAGGAGAAACAGCTCGCCGTGCCCTTACGTGGAACAGAACCCAGCCACCGAAAAGGATGCCTAGGGTGGGGAGGGCGGTCAGTGGTACCGGAACGGCCCGGGAAAAGAAGTCAAATCAATAGCCCCCCGCCACACCCCCCAAATTTGAAAACCCAGAAAAGAAAAGGAGCTTGTAAATACGCTTCTGACTGGGGGAGTATTGCTGCCTTTCAAGCCTTTTACATATTTTATACAATAAACCAGTGTTACTTTGTAATGGATGTCACTGTATATACGGTGAGGGAGGGAAGGGGAGGAAGGATCGAGAGAGAGAGAGAGAGAGAGAGAGAGAGAGAGAGAGAGAGAGAGACTGAGCCTCATCATTCTAGAAGTTTCATCCAATGAGGTGAGGGATTCTGGGCCCCTTGCAAGGATGAGATTTTTTGATTAGTAAGACAACTAAAGTGATTGACTACATTAACTCTTCCGCATTTTTGCTTACTTTTAACTCCCCTCAAATACCATAAAAGTGTGTTCAACTTTGAAAAAAAAAAAGCATGCTATCGGCATCTTTTATGGTTTGACTGGCATATCATCTGAGAAGCACCACAAACGAACAGGAGGCAGAGCTGGGACTGAGCTAAAGGCTGAAGAAGGGCTCTGGATGCACATTCAGTGGCTTCGGGAATGCCACTGGAGGAGGAAGACCCTGGCAGTGGGGTCCCCTGGATGGAATTTTGTCTATATAATGTTCTGGCCTGCTGTGTCTAAATTCTCATGAAAACTCTCTTACCAGGGAATACTTAAATAAATAGGAGTTTAGACACACCCACTCCCAAGGACGCCAAAACAATCCCCCTCCAGAAGGAAGCGGTTCCCTCTGTAGAGACTGACATACACTACAGCATCCGGGCTAACGTTTCTAAGACAAGCAGAAGTGAAGCCCCAAGACGCGGCTGACTTGGTTGCTGTGCTTACCACACGTGCCTGATTTAAATTCTGTCCTGAGCCCTTTGAATTCTATGACAAGGGAAGACAAAGGGTATCCTGTGGGAGGGTCCCACATGACACCTGTGTCAGAACAGGCGCCTGTCACTTAAATCGCTCCATTCACAGGACATCCTTCTGCTCTTTGTTACCAGGCTGTGAGGAGGAAGGGCTCCCACTTACCTCTGCACTTGCAGATAAGACAACCATGACTATCCTGCTGGAAGCCCAAGGGGCAGGTCTTACTGCACAGCAGCTCTGGACATTTCTTACAGCGACAGATGTCACAGCCATGCTTATTCTTCCTGGGTAAGTAAAGTTTTGCCAGAGGTCAGAAAAACCAGAAAGTCTCCAATGATGCCCAAGCACTCAGACCAAGGGTCAACGATGCACCATTTATGCAGAATGATGGGACATTGGCACTCCGAACTCCTAGGTGAGGTGTAATTAGCTCTCATAAAGGTTTAGAACTGCCCAAGCATTTAAGTGCTTCTGGGATGGGGCCACCCCCAGAGACAGGGGTGAGGGTTTAATTAGAAAGATGGCACCTCAATATAAAGGATGGACGTGCAACTCTGGTACACAGAAATGGTTGAGGGGTGTATCATTGGTCATGGTTGAGAGATTAACTTTAGGGACATTTTGTTTGGGCCGTGGGCTTTCCCAAATGGCCATATCCTTTGAGAAATTCCAAATGTCAGTAAAAACTCTAACTACCAAAATTTACAGAAGACACAGAGGGTTGTAAGGACTCCAAGACCTGGGAAGGCTTCATACATGCTCACAAAAGCCTTAGGGTGCCGAGGTGGTTCAGTGGGCAAAAAGGAACTTGCCACCAAGCCTGATGAACTGAGTTTGATTCCCAGATCCTATGGTTTAGATAAAAGAAGAAAATGAACTCCTACAAGCCGTCGGCTGTTCTGCATATGCACACCACAGCACAAACAATGCGCACGTGTGTACACATGTACGTATGTACACGTACACACACACACACACACACACACACACACACACACACACACACCAGCCAAAAGACTAAAACAGAAGAGAGAAAAGGAAAGAATTACAAAACCAGAATCTGAATGGTTATCTTCTTACTTTTCTTTTCTTTTTTTTTTTTTTTTTTTTTTTTGAGGTAGGGTCTCACTATGTTAGTTGGCCTGGCACTCACTTTGTAGACCAGACTGTCCTTGAACTTGCCGAGATCTGCCTCTTGAGTGCTGGGATTAAAGGTGTGCACTACCACAACTGGCTGAAAGCAGTTGTTTTTGTTTTATGTATTTATTTATTTTTAAAGTGCTTATTTTCGCCTCAGAATAATCCAGATTTGGGTTTGACTCAATAAAGAATATTTAATAACCTACCCATCGTGTGTACCTGTACCACCTTCATATAAAAAAAATCAGAACCTGATGCCTTCATTTGGAGACAAGGACTTTCCTCGTTTCTGAATCCCCTAATATTAACAGTGGGGTTCCTCTCGAATCACACCACCAACAGCTCATTCAAACACACACACACACACACACACACACACACACACACACACACACACACACACAAAACAGCTCCCGACACAGGCATGACCACTTCGGCAAGTTACACTTAATTTCTGAATTGGAAATAACAACAAAAATACTGACAAATACGTACAGGAATCCAAGCGGGCAAAACTTGTCGCATACTGTGGGCTTGCACTTCTTGGGGCGTGGGCGGCATTGACAGACCTCACAGTTGTGGGCGTCGGTGAGGAGACCAAAGGGACAGTCCAATGTGCAGCCCCGTTTAAGGCCTAAGCACAGCTCCTCCCCTGTGGAGACACATGGACGGCATGTTTCTTCCAAAGACAACAGACCAGAGAGCATGGCGGGAGGCTTTGACGCCTGCCCTGAATTCTCCCATCCCGTATGGAGTTAAACTTTCAGCTCTACAGGAGCACCAGCCACAGTAAATGGGTGTAGATGGGGCTATTTCACGGTTCTCACCACATGGCTCTGTGTTTGGGGGGGGGGGTGATACGTGAAACAAGAGTTCAATCCTGCAGCGGAAATCTGAAGCCTAACTGAATCTGCGAGGCCTGGGACAGAGAGGGGACTGGTCACCATTCATAAGTAACAATTGGGTGCAGGTTTTCAAGATTTTGCTTCATTGGTCACCTCAAACCACGAATGACAATTTACGCTCACCTACGGTCCAGTCCAGATTCATTTCACACATTTCAAATTGCTGGACATCAGCGGTAACACACACGTCTGATGCTCACAATACACTCACTTGCGGGTAGCAGGTGCCATCACAGAACACTACAGACTGTGTGCAGCATTTGGGACTTCTTCCTTTCTTTGAAAAAAGCCTGTTCGCTCCATGATAGGAAGCAAGCAACCAGTGTTCTATTTAGCTATATTTACCCAAATATCCAGGTACTGACACGTACGTGTTAGAAGGAACATTCATATTAATGTGTTACTAGTGACTATTTGGAATATTTAAGGCGTCCCTTGTTAGCAGACTCCTGAGTGATGTTTGTGTTCTGTGAGCGGCTCGCGGCACTATTTTAGAAATGAGAGCAAAACAAGAGAAGCAACATCCCACAGGAAATGACTGAAGACGTAGCTCTTTGAGAAGGTGGCACAGTTGAACAGAAAACCAAAGAGAATAACAGTGTCAAGGCAGAGTAAACGTGCCCTCAGGACCAAGAACGGTTTGGGGCTCACCTAAATTAAATGCAGGATTTGCAAGAGCATGGACCATACGGATGGAAGCTGACATGGTAAGAATGGTAATACTTGAATGTTTTGTAGACTTGCAAGATGAAGAAGAACATGGAGTATTGTTGTGAGGTTGACAAATGAACTGTTATTTCATTTGGGCATCTCTGATGTGTACATACTGCATTAACGCACAAGTCACTAACAAAGCCACAGCATGTGTATCCTGTTCCGCAGTCAAGCCTTACAGCCTAAACTGAAACATTAACTATAATTGGCAGGTGGAATGGGTCTGTGTGTTACATAACACTTCTATGAGAGCCTCTTTCCTGAATCTTAACATTCCTTCCATATTGAATTTTCTGGCTTTCATAGAGAAGAACGTGACCTATGGTATGATTTTTCTACTTTGTCACTCTCTGAAACTTTTCATGACAAGTATTTAATGTAACCTCATGGGTCTGTACTACACTGTGAGGCATCCTTAAGAGAGAGAATCTAAGCGGCTCATTTAAAATTCGTAATTAGACGACTTGGAGGCAGGTCATTACTTCTCATCTCCCGTTAAGACAGAAACAGTGAAGGAAGGACAAGATCCTCAGAGCCACGTTTTTTCCCCAACATAGAAAATAAGCTGATCTGGTTTTTCTATTATAACGGTTTTAAAGTCAAGGCATTCAGTGGATTATGTCAGGGAATAGATGGATTCCAAACACCCCTAGATCTTGCTAGAGTCAGCATGCTTGGAGAGTAATTTCCTCAAAGCTTTGGCATGGAGGGACGCTTGTTTTTGTGTTTCTTGTCTGTAAAAAGAAACCCTTTCCACGGCCCTTGATCTGGCATACTCTCCACTTACCCTTAACTGCTATGGCAGCATCGTCAAGTTTAATGAATTTTTAAAAATATATTTGTCATTAATTTATCTCTGTGCTATGGGTTGAAAGAAACCCCAAAGGCCCCATGTATCCGAAGCTCAGTGGTGGGTTTGTCCCACCACTTTTAGGTAGTGGAACCTTCCAACTGTGAGGCCTCGGGGAGAGATTATAGCACCAAAGTGGCCATGTTAACCTTTTCCTTCCCACCCTCCTCTCTTACTTGCTGGCCACCATAATGTTCCCATGCTTTCCCATCAGAATGGACTGGACTGGTCACAAGCCGAAAGAACAGGGCCAACCCTCAGCAGACGCAAACCTTGGAATCCGTGAGCTAAAACAAATCTTTCTTCTATAGAAGTCAATCTTGTTGGGTGTTGTTGTCATAGCAATGGAAAGATGACCAACATGTTAACCCACGCTGGCTTTGAAATAGAAAAGGATCCCACAAAAGCTGCTGTGCTTAACAAAGATACAGCACATTCACAAGAAAGCAGACTGATGATGTCACTTCGAGCCATCCATCTGCTCTGGGTCCATACATCTGCAGCCTCTAGTCTAGACTAGTTTAATTCTCCTCCACAACAGAAGAAAAAGAGAGTTTTAGGGTAGTTTCTCTTTTATGCCCACAGTCTGGGGCCTATCGTGTTTAGCATGATGCAGGGCAATAGCTAACTCCTGGATGAATGCATTTACTAATGTGCTCTTCCACATCTCCAGGTATAGCGTCATTGGTAGAAGAATAACTTGATTGAGCTTCCTCTGATAATACGGAAGAGTTTAAAAAATACCCTCATTCCCCAAACATCTAGAAAAACTAAAACAAAACAAAAACATATTGCAGTCCTTGAATAAAGAACACAAAAGACTGGATGGTAGTCCTAGACATCTATGCTTACCAATGACAGACTGGAAATGTACTATCAAAGCACACAGACAGATTAGGAGGTGGGGCTTATAAGTTTGTTTACAAAGTTCTAGTATATGGCTTATGGCAATTATGGAACACAGGTGGCCTCATGATGTCAGTGTTTTTTTAAGGCATTATTAAATTTCTGTGATCTAAAATGGCCTTCTAATTGTTGGAAGCAATTACCATTCAAGAGAAAGTGATAAAGAATGGCAAAGCCCAGGGAAGGTACACTGTGGCTGGTCAATGTCAAGTACACAGGAAAGGTCCTTCATTCTGGAAAAGAGGTATCTGTTCCAGTGTCAAGAGATATCCAACCGTGAGGAGCATCGTCCAAATGTCATTGCCAGTGAACACAACACAATCTACATGTGTGGAAACACAGAGGCGATGCCGCATCCAGAGCTGTGTGCTGCCACCCTCCAGACCTGTGGACATTGGAGATGTCTACCAACCTGGCATCAATTCAGAATGACCACAAAGCTCCCGAGACTTTTGGATCAAGGAATCTGAAAGTGCCAATGTTGGTTCTGGGTCTGCCCACCTGGTACGGTGTCAGTCGGGGAAGCACAAGGAGGTAAAAGGAGGAGCCTTTCACTCAGACACCGACTTCATGATGGACACACATTGGCTCCTTCTTCTTTGCTACTATCAGTTTTATATGTCTGAATCAGTTTCTAGATCAAAGTGTTATCAGTTCCTAAAAAATCGAAGGATGTTAAAACTGGGAAAGAGGTGACAATAATCCAGTCAAACCCCTCTGGTTGAAGGCCCCGGACAGGAAGACATTAAAAGATTGATGCCATTCCACTAATATGCAATCTGGGCAGTAAGGCTGAAGTATATTCATCTTCCTGACAGCACCCGGTATTTTGGTTAAAGAGTTAACGTTATTAATGCTGTGTCAACAAAGATCATTAGCTGCTTGAAGGGTTTCAGTTCTGATTTTGTCACCATTGCATTTTCTTTGACATTTCTTATCGCACTCCTCTTTCTTGCAAACACGTCTTGGAGAAACTGAGTCAGGGTGATTTAAATTCTTGGTGAGTCCTACCCTTCTTAGCATGTTCTGCAAGCATGTTGTTGTTACAGGTTAAAACATCAAAACAACACTATGTTCAAACAAACAAACAAACAAACAAACACAAACATCCTTTGTCTTGCATTTCCCAGGCACTTTATTTCTGTGGCCCCGGGAATTGAACCAATGTCTGCTGCATGATGGATAAGTGTTTCATCCACTAAGAAACATTCCGGCCCTTGATTTTTTTTTTAAGACAGTGTTTTGTTACATAACCTAAGTCTGTCCTCAAACAAATGACTCAACCGTCTCTGCCTTTTGAGTGCTAGGATTATAGGTATGCACCACCATGCCTGGCACATGCCACATGCTTGTGAAGGACATGTTTCTTTACGGCTTTTATTTGAAGCCTAAACCAACTGCCTACATCATCTCTGATAGTCTTTTTAATAAAAATCTTTTATAAAAATGATGTCTTTTTTTTAGACTTAAGCTACAGTAGGCACTCAACAAATGCTAGATGAAGGACAGAGTGAGTGAATGAGTGAGCAAGAAATGAGGGAGAGAGGGGAGACACTGGTGTGGACCCCATCTTAAGAATTCCCTTTCTCTGTGTGTATGTATAGAAACACACATTCAAGTCTGGAGCCCGGGGCTTACTATCGAGTGTCTTTCTCCACTGGTCTCCACCATGTTTGTTTTAAGGGAAGGCCTTTTAGTGAACCTGGAGCTCAATGATTGGCCAGCCAGGCTGGTCATGAGCCCTCAGGATCCTCTTGTCTCTGCCTCTCATGGTTGGGATCACAGACATACACTGTGAGGCCTAGCTTTCCGTGTGGGTGTGTGGATGCAGCCTCATGTTCTCAAGCTTGTATGTCAGGGACGCTACCCACTGAGCCATCTTCTTTAGGCCCTATTTTAAGAAATCCTGACGCCAATAGGAGCTAGGTATAATGTCCAAGAGAAACTTAGGTATAAATGGTAAGGACTGTTGTATATAAAAGGTTTTATAGGATGCAGAAAAAAAAAAAAAGTCATGTAAAGGAGATTTTCGGTTCAGATGAATAGGCACTGAGTGATTCAAACGGGGAAGAGAAGATATTACCCTCTGTGACTACAAAGAATTAATGTCAGTAAAACGAAGGAGGAGGAGGAGGAGGAGGAGGAGAAGGAGAAGAAGGAGAAGGAGAAGGAGGAGAGGCGGCGGCGGCAGCGTTGGCGGCACCACTGCAAAAGTCAAAGACTGGTTGTGGATGGTGTGTCCTGAAAGGACTGGAAGATCTACAGGCAGGTAGGTGAGGACCAGGAGGAGGGGGCTGGGAACTCTCTCTGTTAGCAAGCTTGGGCTGAAATGGATGGCATAAACAGCTGGTGTGTGGAGGAAACAACTACCATTTGCCAGCTAATAAGAGTCGCTTGGCAGTCATTCCCTCACTCCTCAGAACACCCCATGACTTAGGTACTGGTGTCTGCCCTCTACAGACGAGGACCCAGAGGAAAGGACACAGAAGTAGAGCCCCCCATCCCAATCCCTCCCATGTAGTCCGATCTGACTCGGAATCACCAGGATGGCTAACGGGAGTGGAGAGGTGGAAGCAAAGGTCACGTGTGCGTGCGTGCGTGCATGCGTGCGTGCGTGCGTGCGTGCGTGCGTGTGTGTGTGTGTGTGTGTGTGTGTGTGTGATCAGAAGAACTGGTAACTTCAGTTTTAAGCGCTAGGTTTAGGGGAGCAGTGACAGGATTGCCAAGACCAACCCCGGGGCCAGGCAACTCAGTGTGATGTGGATGTCTGATTGGAACAGTCAGACCTCCAAGTGGGATCAGACAGCCCTAAATCCAGAGGCATCCCTGATCCGAAGGCCCTTTGCTTCTTCATTTAGCCAATCGCTGCAGAGCAAAGCTGGAGTACTAAGCATGCCCTGACAGACAGAAGGCAGTGGACAACCTCCTTACTTCCCTATGACCCAACGCTTGAATCTGTTGGAAGGAATGATGCGCTTTAAAAGGAGTTACGGTTATAAACTACAGTACTGGGCGTAACATGGTGATACTTCCTTTACGTTTCGGCTACTGGCGGTTTTTCCTTATGTCGTGTGTTGCATTCACTGTCACAGTGCTCTGAACACTTAACACCATGCCTGGAACACAGCAGGTGGTGAAAGAAAATGGGAAGGAAAGAAAGACTGGATCATTTCTAAAAGTAAGTAAAATTTGCAGCATTTTTATGTTTAAAAAAAAAAAAAAAAAAAACCAAAACCAAAAAACATCGGCACAAAATACAACCTTCTCCTGTATGTATTTCTTGCTAAAGGTGAATGAGATGAAAGTTTATGACAAGTCCAGTCCAGATTTAAGCCTTTGACAATTTCAAAATACAAGAGGAACTTAATATCAAGGCAGAGCGAGCGGGGGTGGGGTAGGGGTAGGGGGTGGGGTGGGGGGTGCAGCTTCCTCTGTCTCCAGCTTGAAAGCCTGGCCACAGCCCTCCACTTGCCTCATTGACACACGAGTCATGAGTCACACTCCTTCTCCAGGTTTATTGAAGTGATAGGAGCCTGACATGGGTGGAGCTGGGTGGCCTACACTTTATAATAACAAAGCCCAGGTGAAGAGGGTGAGTGAGGCAGCGGGCGAGAGTTAATTCTGTATTTTTAGGCTTCATAGATGTTCAGGGAAAAAAACTTAGGTATGACCCCATATTGAGAAAAGAACTCTAGCTGGAGAGGCACTGGGAGGCCTGCAGTGTAAATACTTCCTGCCACAAATACCAATTATCCTGGTGTTAAGAAGACAAGGTTGGCGACTTCTGTAAACAAACGGAGGCTGCCAAGGCAATTCCCCAGCAGACTTGGCTTTCCCAAGGAAAGCCTAAGAGGCAGACTTGTGCAGAACCAGGGCCGGTTCTCACAGCACACAGAGAGCAGGTGCAGGAAGGCAGGACCACCCCAGGTGGATGGGAGGCTTACCTGAAGCCCTAAGATTGCAACAACTTTGAGCATGTCGGGTTTAGACACCCTTGAAGCAGTAACAACCCACAGTGCAGAGGCCATGGTGGTAGTATGGAGCTGGAGTTTATGGCATTATTCAACTCCTAGACTGTATTTTATCATTCATCAAAAATACTGGCACAGACGATGGATTGTTACAGTCGAGAGGCACCTTCAACCAAGACAGCTCATACTCCAGGAAGTATACATTCTCACCATCAGCCAGTCCAAGCCTCTAAGCCCAGGATAATTATACCCTGAAGCCCACGGAGAACTTGCTTATTATAGAATCATTGTCTGTGTTTGGAGAGATCAGAGATGATAGGGAAAGATTTCAGAAAACAGGCCAAATGTCACTCAAAAAAAGGCAGAGGATTCCAAACTCCCCCAAAGTTAAGTCTAGGAAGAACAATGGCTCCCTACCAGCTTTGGTTTGTTTTGAAAATAGAGTTCTCAGGAAAGGAGACTTGTGGGTGTAATGAGCCTTGACTTCAGACAGGACTGCTAGAGTGTTGTGTTAAGACCTTGTGGGGCCGGAGCTGACATGCGCCATTTGAAGGGTGGAGATGATGGTCAATGCCATGACCTGACAGCTCTTTGGTAACTATCGGGTTCTCTCCTTGTTTCTATACAGTTTAATTTCTTTTAATTCAGTGATTCAGGAGGGCATGAAAGTTGTACTTATTTACCATAAGCTGGGAGGCATAAGACATAAGATCACACTATCAAGATAAACACAAAACAGTTTCATGTATTTGGAAAATGGCTTGAAATGATTAGCATACATTTCCTGTTGTTTTGGCCCTACATTAACAGAATTCAAAACTGCAACATCTTCACATCAACAGAGAAGCACCTAACAGCAGCTAACCTGAAAGTCCTCAGGGGCACTGGCTGCTTCTAAACTCAATACCAGTCCACAGTGAGCAAGCCAAAGAGCTCATGCAAGCACACACAAGAAACAGCATGGAATTCGGGCCCAATTCTGAGGCCTCACATTGTCTGTTTCTGAGCCGCATTTTGGGTAAGACAATGATACCCCGTGTGTCAGAAGGCGGAAAAGACCAAGCTCTAGAAAGCATGCCACATTGGTGATGGAGAAGGGGATGTTGGTCAGATGCTTATTCTGGTTGAGGAATTAGGAGAATTCAAAAGTTTTAAAACATGTAGGGTGTATTTTCCCCTGTGGGAGAAATGTTATATATTCCATCTAGTTTCAGAGGTCATGGCTCAGAGACATGACTGCAATCTACAGAGGTAGAACTGGAGTTGATAAAATGAAGTTCTCTGTGTGTGCACACACATGTGTGTGTGTGTGTGTGTGTGTGTGTGTGTGTGTGTACTCACACAGGTGTGCGCACATGTGTCTGTCTGTCTTGGTATGTGTATGTGTGGGCCAGAGGTTAATGTTAGGTGTCTTACTCTATCACTTTTCACCTTATTTTTGAGACAGGGTCTCTCAGGGAACCTACAACTCTCCATTTTGTCTAGCCTGGCTGGTCAGCAAGCTCCAGGGATCCTCCTGTCTGTCTGTTACAACTCCAACTCCCCAGGGCTGGGGTGACAGGTGCATGCCACCACACCCAACTTTTACATGGGTGCTGGGGAATCCAATCCAGGCCCTAGTGCTTCTGCATCAAGCGTCTCTCACTGAGCCATCTCCCCAGGTCCCGAGTGAAACATTTTTCTTTTTAAAGGATTATAGCTGCCATGTATAGAAAGGGAAAACCACAATGTTCTTGTCACTGGATAACTGTGGCGAGGGAGTTCTAGGTTGTCCACTTAACGCTATGAGGCTGCGCTCCCAAGCCGCTCAGGGCTGCAAATGTCCCTCCAGCTGCAGCTGCAAGGAGACATCAAGCCCTTCCTGAAGACGAACACAGTGAAACCAAGAAGGGAAGTGTAAAGGCAAGAGTACTCTCTAAATGACTACAAAACTGTTTATGCTAAGCTTATCACCATCCCCCCCTTTTTTCAGGCTGTCAAGCCAATGTCTGAACAGGAGTGAAAAGATATTCAATCATATAATATGCTTTGACAAGATCCTATTAGGCCTCAGGGGAGGGAAAAAAAAGCCCATCTGTCTACTTACTGTTTTTGCACTGACAGGTTCGACAGCCATTGTGATCCAGTTTGAGGCCATAAATACAGTCCTTCTCTCTCAGGGTGCAGTTTGATAACTCCCCACACGCGGGCGGATCAATTGTGATGTAGGTTGGTTCTAATAATGTAAAAAGAAGAAGAAGGGATCGATGAAACATGTTATTACCTCTGAGAGAGTATTCAATCTCTGAAATCCCACACTACGGTAATTACAAAAGGCCCATCAATAGTTCCCATCTAATCCTAAACTTTCACAATACTGTACTGTCATTAAGTCATGAAACAAGTATCTTTATTAAATTTTTTTTGATAATGCAAATATTTCACTTTTATTTTTCCTCTCGCGGGTGTGCAAAGCAAGGCTCCATTGATGTGAAGGCAAGTGCTCGGCCACAGGGCTACCTTTCTTTGGAGTGACTGCACTGCACTGTCCTGTATTTCAGCAAGGTTAGACTAACTTAACTTAAATGTACCCATTCTTCTATTTCTTCCTGATTTTCTTTTCTGAGCTCGTGTATTATAAGGGTATGTTATATGTGTGTATGTTTGTAGTCTACAGATTGTGTGTGTATGGGGGCATGTCTACATGTAGAAGCCAGAAGTCAATGTTGCATATGGTCTTCCATTACTATGAAAGTTGTAAAGTTTTGTTTTGTGTGCGTGCGTGCGTGTGCGTTGTAGGTGTACACATTTGTGCATGTGTGTGTGGATGCCAGAGATGAACGTTGGTTATCTTCCTCAATCATTCGTCACTTCATTTTTTGTTTGTTTGTTTTTTCGAGACAGGGTTTCTCTGTGCAGCTTTGGAGCCTGTCCTGGAACTCACTCTGTAGCCCAGGCTGGCCTCGAACTCACAGGGATCTGCCTGCTTCTGCCCCGAGTGCTGGGATGAAAGGCGTGTGCCACCACCGCCCAGCCTGTCGCTTCGTTTTTTTGAGGCCGGGTCTCTCATTGAACTGGGAGCTCATTGACGCCACTAAACTGGATGGCCAGTGACCTCCAGAGATCTGCCTACCCAGATCTTTCTCTTTTGTTACTGACTACACCCCCGGTCCCCGTCTCTCTAATGGGTGCTGGCAATTACACTTATGTCCTTATGTTTATATAGCAAGCCCTCTCCCTAGCCACCGAGTTAATTTTCTATAATGATCAAGACATAACTATCCATTGTCAATGACTCCTCATTCTGCAGTACCTCTCCTACATGTCAAAAAATTAACAGATCAGATACGCATTTTAGAATAACACCTGATTTCCTTTTGTGACACTCTATCACTTAGGACAGATGATGTGATGGATAATAATGATTAAGAGCTTATGCCCTGGGCCCAGAGGCTAATGAGAGTGGCAAAGTGAGCTATAACTATTGAGGAGCAAGGACCAGCTTCCATTCTGAGAAGAAAGAACTGCTCTGGACAGTAAGTATATACTCTGGCACACACGAAGCATTTTTTTTTCTTTTGTTTTGTTTCTATATTATGTATGTGCTACTCATAAGTACCTTGAAGCATCGCTGTCCTCCACTGCAGTGGTCCTTACCATTATCCTCATGTGACACAGGAGAAAACTGAGGTCTTTAATTTGTTCATGATCACTGCAGGATCAAGGGGAAGACCCAAGATTCACATGTGGGCTTCAGAAGCCCACTCTCACCAACAGTGCAGTACAGAGCTCATTTAATGGTACCCGCTCTGTGGTACACGGGGAAGAGACGGTTTACGGAATGCTAGGCAGTAGGAAAAATACCGCCAAAGAAAACAGACATCAATGTTTTTACACAGCATCCTTTCAACTGAAAGATGCCCGAACGTCTTCACAGCCAGCCATTTCTTACGTTATCTTTGTCAAATGGCCAAGTACAGAGTGTCTCTACCTACATTTTTACAGATGGAAAGTATGAGATGCAGAGCCTAAGTGACTTATCTAGGTTTACATAGCAGCCCAGTAGCAGGCTGGGAATAGAACGGACAGTCTCCTAGCCTGCCATCCAGCACTCCATCCATTTGTCCACACTGTCTTCTCAAGTTTCATCTCCTGTAACTAAGAAAGACAGACCAAAATATGTGTTGCTGCCGCTACAATCAAGAGTTCTACATTTTTATCTGCCTCCTAAAATGGGACAGTGATTCAACTCTTTGGATGTCGGAGACAGCATTGACTTGTTCGCAAGATCTTCCACCAGCAATCTCCTGGTGAAAGACACAGGATGAGGGCATCATGCTTTATCCCCACTTCTATTATAACATGTGGTTTATTAAAGGATATCCTCCCGATATTTTTACACACGCTTCCCACTGGTATAAAACTTCTCTTTTCCTTCAATGACTAAAGTAGTCTTTCTGGGAGGCAACTGTAAACACCAAAAAAGAAGTACAATTTGAGCAAGCTTTAAGACATAATGACTTAGATGCAGTGACCCTTCTGTCCCACAGTCTCTTAAAATTTGTGACCTACATCTCTGGTTTCCAAATCTATTCACTCTTTAAAATCACCACTCTTGTTAGTCACCCCAAATAATGGTTCTGCTGCAGCCCTCAACCACAAGACTGCCGATGTCGTATCAGAAGTTATTCTAACTGTAAGTGTGTAGCATAAAAAAAAGCACATGTATCAGCTCTAAGTAAACCACATTAAAGATTACCCCAGTGAGGAAGGAGTGCTATGTTCTTGAGGTTAACAGACCAAGGACTGGGCCAGACTCTGAACTTCACAGACACAGCTTCAGCGCACAGCTAGCGGGTAAAGAAACATGGAAGCGTTGTGTGCATATTTACACTAGATCCTTGTACTCTTGACTGACATCTGAGATGTGAACTTCAAGAGAAACTTTTACTTTCAGGGACTAGATTATGGAAAAATACATCTGGGAAGATTAACGTGACACTGAAGAGTGTGTAATAATCGCAGGAAGGGATAGGGTTTTACTTTTACTGAGTTCTAAGGGTGTGGTAAGAGAACATGTTCTCCAAGTTCACAAAGGCAGTCTTGCACCTCCGAAGGACACCTTTCCTCAGTTGTGACGGACATATTATTTTCTGGTGTATATTATATGATTAACGGATAGGATTAGGAGTCTGACCTGAGGGGAGGAAGTGAAAGAAAAATACAGACCAGGATGTTTGAAGATCGGAACACAATTGTCTTGAGGAGATCCATGTTTTATTCAAACGCCTACGCAGCTGGGTGTGTCCCAGATGTGCCGCTGACCACCTTTCCCTAGAGCAGGTAATATATATTCAATGTGTTCACCTACAGCATTCAGCATAACCACCTTTGGTTCAGCTGGATGAAGAAAACTTAAATGTACAGAAAGGCAGCTGAGTATGGACCGATTCTAGAATGTCCATTTAAAGTCATTCTGGATGGACGCCTTTAAGACCTCCAACAACATGGTCAAATGCAAGAGGTAAACCATTATTTTATGCTTCTAAAATTAACATTTTCCATTCTTTTTTCCTGTATTAGATGGAAAATATTGACAAGTACGTACACTGCAAAGTCATCAATTAATATGGAAAAAAAAAAACAGAAACACTCAATAAATCACTTATTTAAAAAAAAAAAACCTGCCAATTTACTCTGGAGTTATTCAAGTTCTGCTCAACAGATCAAGCTGAACCCAACAATATTTATTGTGATACTGTAACCTCCAATAGCTAATTTTATGAGTCACCTTAATATCTGACATCTCATTTTATTACCTTTAACAAATAAGCATATCTTTTTCTATTCAAAGTTGAAGAGGTTTTTGGGTGGTAATGCATGTCTGTGTCCTTGCTGCCGCCACTCTGTGTCCCTGGAATAACTGTTGAATTTTAATGGACACACAGGCAGGCAACTAGCTGTCTCTTAATATTTTATCTGAAGTCACAGAATATTGCCTTTCAATACTCCCTGAACATTAGCGTGCTCAGTTCCTTGCGTGTGAGCCTATACAGTAATTCCATTTCTATGAAATCATTACAACAAAAAATCCAAGCATGAACGGGCACAGAAAAAGCTGCCATCATCATCCAGAGGCTACTTTCCACCCAACCTATTAATATACAATCTCAGAACTGGTCCTGTTACTATGTCAGGGCAATTTCTTTTGTCTTTTGAGTCAGAAAGTATGGTTAAGAAAGCTGAAGTCCAATCCCTTATTTTGAATAATGAACTCTGATGCAAGACATTTCTGCTGTCATGCTGAACTGAGATATTTTAAAGTGATACTGAATTGAATTTATACTTCTGAAAGAGTGATGACCAAAAGCTGGTGAGGTTTTTCCTTTCTTTTCTTCCTCTTCCTTTCTTTCCTTTTTTTTTTTGGAGGCAGGGTTTCCCTGTGTAGCCCTGGCTGTCCTGGAACTCACTCTGTAGATCAGGCTGGCCTTGAACTCTCAGAGATCTGCCTGCCTCTGCCTCAGGAGTGAGTGCTGGAATTAAAGGCATGCACCACCATCACCTGGCATTTCTTTCTTTCTTTTTTTAAAAAAGATTTTAATCCAAGTAAGTTCTTAGTATAAAAGAAGTGATTTTTGTAGAGTCTGGAAACTATAATTGTGGACAGAGAGCATATTATTGAAGTATGTAAAACATGCATTTTTGATGGCCCAACATCACAATATCCCAGAATTTGTGTATTAGAAATGGTTATTATTCCATCCTTTTCACTAGTGGTTATCATAGCCCTTTGGATATGGAAATTATCTAATGAATCTTGGCCTGGTACAAGGAAACACTCATTTACACTCCACATTTTGTATTCCTGTATGATAGGAGGGTGTGATGTCGAAATTATCTACCAGATAGTCCTTGCCTTCCAGAAGGATAATGATAGTCCTCTGCCCTTGGCAAGTTTGGTGGACAGAACTGGGTTGAACAGAGGTCCAGGTAACATTTCTGGAGCTCTCCCTGTATGTGATACCTGCTGAAATCAGCTGGGTAGAGATCTATTCCCTAGGCCTCTTGCAAAGGAGATAAATAGTTAAGTGTCTGCTCTGTGAGGGTCAGGAAAAAGCTTGCCCAAGGCAGGTTTCGGCAAGGGGTAATCCAAAGTGAAATGCTGTTTACAGGATCATCCTGAAAGTCCATCTCAATCTCGTATCGAATCAGCTGAGGAATTAAAGAAATACCTTAATGCCCTCCGAAGGAAGAAGGCTGGGAAGAGCAGGAGTCACTGCCTTTGACTACAACTATTTCTAAAGGGAACCCTGGACCAGCTTCTTTGTGTTGAAGAATTCTAGAAATGGTTTCTGACCCTGGAAGCAACAAAGAACAAAACTGGGTGTTTGGTATGTCTACATCCAGTTTCCATTTTCCTACGCTGCATCTGGATGGGAACGACTGCTGTCCTCAGCCTGGTGCTTTCCTCAATGACTTTTCAAAGATTTCCCAAGCACCCTAAATCGTCTGGAAGAAATGGTTGTAGAACAGCGTTGGGATTGTGTCAGGGGTGCAGACAGTCAGCCACTGATTTTTGTTCCAAGTCTGAGAGGCCAGAAGTCTAGAAGGAAGCTCTTTATATTATGCAGCAGTATAAATGAATGTATACGGTCCATTTTGCTTTTTTGTATTTACTTAAAACTTAGGGATATTTCATATCATAAGAAAGGTCAACAAACTATTAGTAAAAACATCTTCAGGAAAATATTAATGTTTTTGAGGAGTTAGCAACAGATGTTGTGTTTCTGAGACACACCACCAATACTTGGAGCATTTCCTAGCAACTTTACCCAGTTGAGAAATTAAGACATTGTGATTATGATAAATTTGATCAAAATATAAAGTTTAAGCACAGTTCAAACTCCAAGGCCACAGCAATACATCACAAAATAAATGATTTGATCATCTAGGTTTTATGATGTGTTAAGTTACTGTAACCTCAGCCAGGCACAGCGGCACACGCCTTTAATCCCAGCACTCGGGAGGCAGAGGCAGGCGGATCTCTGTGAGTTCGAGGCCAGCCTGGGCTACAGAGTGAGTTCCAGGACAGCCAGAGCTATGTCTTGAAATTATGTCCCCTCAATAATCTCCCTACTTGCTCCTCATTATTTTCTCTCACAGAGAAGTCTCTAAATCGGAAGCAAGGGAAGGGGAAGGGACCAAGGAAGAGCTCAAACTCATCCTTAAAAGTTGCCAACTGAAACCTTCCCAACGGTCATGCATGACACAGTTTCATGACTTTGGAAGAAGAGTAAGACACGAAAGTTTGCATTCTGACCCTCATCCATGCTGAGATGTGTGTTAACGAGGTTAGTCCAGGTCTGAAACAACCGCTAAAATTACTGGTGCTCATGTCCCACGTATGTCAGCATCAACGGGAATGTCCACGGGTGGTTTCCTGCCCTGTCTGTTTTACTCTACTAGTTTTGAGTGGAGCCACGCAAGGTTCTTCTCACTACCTGGGTGGCTGGGAGCTGGTTGGGTCTTACAAGTCATACGGATTATCTCCATTGAGATATGGCTGAAGCACTCTTTCTGATTAGCAAGCCTGGGAAGGCTCAGGAGCAGCTCAGGCATGGGTGAAGGTTGGAAATATGGCTGCAGATGGCATACAGAGCCTGCCACCCAGGTTGACTCTGGTACTGCCTCTGCCAGGGATAATTAACCAGCTCTAGATTTGGAGGGTCTACTGAAGAGCTGTCCTGTGGAGCTAAGCTCTGGGAGAGCAGCAAAGCTCAGGGCCCCAGCTGCTGACAACAGCTGTCCAGCAATGCCCTTGACTCCTGTGTCTCCCTTCTTGTACCCACCCATACACTAAGAAAAGATTTTCTGGAGGAAAAAAAAAAAAAAACCTCACTATAAGCAGATTCCTAGGAAAAGTACTTTTTAAGGGCAGAGGCAGTCCTGCATTCTCCTACTACTGCGATAAATTTTCAAGTAGGAGCAATGAGATAAATGAACTTAATTTCCGACTCTCATTTCTCACCGTACTTCTCCTTTTGGGCTTAAATTAATGTACCGCATGTTTTACATAGCTTTTCTCAGTAAATTCCCAAGCCTGCTTATTTGATTATGAGAGACAAAAATGAGCAATTATGCTCTCTTTTCAGACTTAATTCAGGCACTCTCTCCCTTAAGCTGTGTTTTTCTTTTGGCTGGGGCTGGTTAAGCCATGTGAATAGCCAATGAGTGGGAAAATTCCAAAGCGTCTCTCACTTTATATGGCAGTTCAATGGCGAAATCTATCAGGCCTTCTCCAGCGCCCCCCCTTCCCCCTCCCCCCATGGGTTAATGGTAGCCCATCTGGGGCCATAAAAGTGGAGATAAAGTTGGCCAAGACATAACTGGGGGAGATAGCTTATCTGTCTTACTGTATCTTCATGTGTCACTGTGTTACCATAGTTGCTTTACAGATGTGACCCCTCTCTAGTCACAATGCCACTGAAATAAATCACCAAGTTGTCAACATAACGGCAGGCTGGGAAGGGAGGCAGAGTGAAGTTAAAAATTTCCCAAATGAAGATAGAGAGGAAACTCTATTCATGTAGAGAACGACTTGAAAGGAAAAAAAAAAAAAGCCAGAGCGGAGAAATTCCCTAATCTGGAAGTGGGAGTTTCCATGGAATATTTATGTGTACTTAAGAAGGTCTCATTAAGTCATGGAAAAAAAATTGACATTTGGAGTTTTCAAATTCTTCCAGCCACGGCACATCAAGTTATCTCTTTCCCCTTTGTGTATATTTCTCATAACAACACCTACATCCTTGTAGTTCCCGTGACACTTATCTGAGAGCACTTTCTCTGTTTTATTTTAAAATGAATAGTGTGAAAATGTTCTCAAGATCTGTATTATTTTGTGGTCAGATAAGAGAAACAACTATCTATTTATTTTAGACCCATGTTAACTTTGCATGTTTTTTTCAAAAGAATCTTGGCCACTGGACATATTTTTCTTCCTTTACCAATCTCCTATTTAATAGGGAAAGACAGTAGTATGATTATAAGATTATTATTAGGTGACCACAAAAGAGAATTAAAAAGAAATTCCTTTTCAGAGTGGGGAAACCGTTTCCATTAACTTAGTTGAAATGACTCACAAAAGTATCCCCAAGTTCCAAGAATAATTCAGACCTCTTACATTAGTCTGACAGCCTTTCCATTGTTCAGTTTCAAAAAGAATGTACCCTGGCATGTACCTTTTTACTGACAATATGCTACACTGCATATACCATGTGTGTGCACACTCTACTAGAGATATTACATACAGGCCAGTGGGTTGGTCAGTCAGAATTCTGATCATCTCAACCTATCCTTTGGGAAATTGCTGAGGGCCAGGGAGGAAGTGGGGAATCCCACTTTAGGAATGATGCCTCACTCACTGTTTGCAACCTCAGTACTCAGCAGGTTGTCTGGAGCACATATTTATTTATGGATCCAACAGGGACGAGAGCCAACATCTATACACTAAGTCAGGGCTTACTCCCTGACAGAGATGGGTGCACATCTGATATTACGCCTGGTCAACCTAGTCTCTGCTTGCCTTCCTTTCAGAAGCACTGGGCAGTAAGTCTCTTGGGATGTTCATCTCTTGAACATGACTGGCACTAAGTGGGAGCCATTGAGGCAGGAAGGCTGATCTGGGAGCTGCTGTGAATCCAGTAGACTTGGAATACCGAAAACTCACGGAAACTGAAACTTCTCACATCACAAGATACTCAGGAAGGGCACTTGGGTTCCTAAAAAGTCCACCTCTCCCATCGGGTGCAAAATGCACCCAAGTGCACAGAGCATTGCAGAAGTGTTCATGCCCTCATTCCTAACGCCAAGTTGGGACCCCACTGCTTGGAGAATTCACTTCTGGGGCGACTCCTTTTCTTGATGTCGCCCACCAGGACAATGGTACAAGAATATTCTTGACAGGAACTCCTACTGCACTGGAGGAAGCATGGGCCCCTTTGCCCACACTGCTCAGCACATTTATGATCGGATTAAGAATAGACAGCCGAGGGAGGGAAAGAAGAGTTCAGACCAGATGTCAAGTGTTCTGAAGTTTGGATGAGGATATGTAAGAGGGCTGGGGGAAGCAGGCAGGCTTCCAGGCTCAGAGCTATTCATGGGCGGAAGACTAAGAGGAGGAAGCAACCCCCAAACAGGCAGAAGCAACAAACAAGTCCGTTTTCCCCGGTGGTTTAGTCAGCAAGGTCAGAATTCTAGGCAGAGGCTCAGGAAAAGAACCGGAGATCCAAAGCCACGCCAGAGGTCAGAACAACAGTTGCTGGACCTCAACGGTGAGAGGGCAGCCAGGGACGAGAACGGCTTTTGATTCTTAGCACGACTGTCCGGGGCCTTCACATTCCCATCTCACCCCCTAACATCCTCTCTTCGACAGTGTGAGTCTAGAGAGAAACAGTGCCGAAGCCACGGATTTGGAGGCAGGAACCCACAGCTTGAGTCCCGGGGGCAGCCACCACAAGCTCTCATTATGTGACATGACCATCCACCACAAGCTCTCATTATGTGACATGACCATCCCCGGGCTTCTGGAAGATGGGAGCAGTCATTGTCTGCATCTCACGGTCTTTCTGCGAGGTTACAAAGTGAGACAGCACACAGGAGTCAAGCTACGTGTCACACCAACAGCCTTGTTGCTGTAATGTTATCATTGAGTGGAGCGGTGGCAATGTTGCTTGACCTGGCCACAGACAAATTAATTAACGAGACAGGCCTCAGAAGCGCAGCGGGGACGTGGAATGACAGCTGGTTTCCCCATCTCAGCCCTGCCCATTGTAACTGAAGCATCCCTTTCTATCTCTACCGATAACAAGAAAAGCATCCGGGATGTGACTGGCTCTGTGATGTCTTTTCATATGGTCTGGTAAGCTTTGGACCATGTTAGTGACCGGCCACTGGCGCCTTTCACCTTTGCTGAGTGGCAGACTGAGGTCATTGTTCCAAAGTCTGACTACATCTATGGTGTCTCCAAGAGAACAGAAATCTCTTAGTCGGCAGCTCATCCGGTGAGAGCTGGAACAATGTGGTACGCCTGGCTGGCCTTGTTTTTCCTCTCATGATGGGGGCCTTCACAGATCTGTAGGGACAAGGCCAAACTCATCACAGTAGCATTTACGCTATTTTGGTATCTTCGTGAATAGTTCTGTAATTCTCAAGTGAAAAGAAGATGTGGGAAACTCAGATTTCAAAAACTGTCTTTTGATCTGGGTTTCTGTTGGCCAGTGATCTCAAACTCATGCCAGTGTGAGAGGATGCTCAACTGGTACCTTTATGAATAAGCATCCAAGCATTCTGTCCAAAGAATAATGGTTTGCCCAAAGTATTCCTGGTTTTAGGGCTGTGGAGCCCCCACCCTGATTAAAGCCATCTGGCATAAAGCTCTGTGGAATCTTTTAAAAACCTGGTTCCCAGAAACGATGATGACAGCTTCATGGTTTTGAGGAGATTTGAGCTTGCTGATCCCCCTGAACAGTCAAAGCCCCAGACCATCTGAAACTGACAGCTTATTATCTCTAAACATACTTTAGCCTCACTAACAAATCGAGTCTCTGAACTAGTTAAAAAGTGAGTTGTTATGCAAAGCAATAGGTATCCAACAAGGATGAAAGATCTTCAGCTTTTCCACTACGTGCCAGGCTACCAAGCTCAGGATCAGACACCCAGAGGCCACAGAGACACAAACACATAAACAGAGCTCATGGGATTCGACAATTGAGTCAGCACAGATACCAACTATATCAGGGATGAATACAGACAGGTACAGGGGGCTGGAGAGATGGCTCAGCGGTTAAGAGCATGTGTTGCTCTTGCAGAGAGCCTGGGTTCAATTCCCAGCACCCCCATTTTGGCTCACATCTATCTATAGCCCCAGTTCTAGGGGATCTAACAGGCATGCACAGAACGCACATGCATACATGTAGGCAAAAACATTCATACATACAACATAAAGGAAGTAAATCATTAGAAAGAATCCAGGTACATCATAAAGAGAGAATAAACTGCAGTCACAGATGAGGTCAGCTCTCAGAACATACTTTGTGAGGTCTGATGCTAAGTGAGGAGGGGTCTTATGAACAACTCTTAAATGTGCTCCAACAGACGATGTGGAAAACAGACCCCAAGTACTGCAGGAATATCAAGAGTGCACAAAGACTAAGGATTTTCTTCAATTATTTAATATTGGTACACAAAATCTTATTATTTGTTTTATTTTTGTTTTTGTTTTTGTAGACAGGGTTTCTCTGTGTAGCTTTGGTGCCTTTCCTGCAACTCACTCTAGACCAGGCTGGCCTCGAACTCACAAAGATCCGCCTGCCTCTGCCTCCCGAGTGCTGGGATTAAAGGCAGGCACCACCACCGCGGAGCCACACAAATCTTATTTCCGACGGGTAGTTAGCATAACTTCTGTAGCCCCAAAGGGTTCAGACGCCCAATGATGGCATGGGCCCTATTTCAAATCAACCTGATGAATCCAGGCAATCTCTCAGATGCAAGAGTAAAACCAAAGAGCAAATCACAAGTTGGCCAAACGGTGCATAACCAACTCAAACTAAAACAAACAGACAAGAGCAACAACAACAAAACCTCACTAAACTTGAATCCACCTGAGAGTCCAACCCTTAGTCTTGGAGTGCATGCTGGGAACATCTGAGAGGTGGATATGTACACTGATGCTGTTCCCACCAACTTGGCATCCACTGAAGCACGTGCACATAGGTGGAAACACACCTTCCTTAGGGGATACTCCTTTCCCTTTGGCCTCTGGTACAACAGTGCCGCAGCAGACATTTGAGAGACTGGCTGGCATTTTATTTAGTACTCAGATAAAGCAGAGACCACATTCTATCAAAGCCATTGAGACCATCTCCTGGGGATTGTATCCCGTTTCTCATCAGAGCTCTCATGATGATGTGAAGTAATTTTTTTTTTCTTATAAGGTACACTGAAGGATGTTCCTGGAAATAGCTTAAAACAGAATAGTCATAAGTGGAAACAGAGGCCTAAATTATTAAAACTGAGTTGTATTGGTCCCTGTCTATTTTAAAGTTTCTTTCTATAGGCAAAATTATCCTGGTCTAATTTATTCGAAACCATGTTGAAGGAAATACCTGCACCCATGTTTAATCCATGCCTCTAAGCCTCATAGTAGGTGACTTGGTATGCTTTTAAATAAAAAGTCAAGAGTTGTATTTACAACTAAATATTACTGATAAAAAGTACTCATTTCCTTTCACTTGTTTTTTTTTTTTTTTTTCTGGAGCCGAGGACCGAACTCAGGGCCTTGTGCTTGTAGGCAAGCGCTCTACCACTGAGCTGACTCCTCAACCCCCCAAAAGTACTCATTTCCAATGGCTAGATGCTTGTGTCTACAAAGCAGAGGGTACGCCTCAGGATGTGCAAGCACGCAAGTCAGTCTCAGAAAAGTATCAAAAAAATGACCGAGGTGATTATCTTCCTGGAACAGGCACACAAGTTGCTTGCAGAATTATTTTGAAAGCAGGAATACTTGACTATAGAAGCGCTGCTGTGCTTAAAACCAATTTCATTAGCTAGCCAGACCTTGCAGCCTTGACGGCAGTAAGTAAACACAACCCCAAGAAAAGCGCCACTGTGTGCTTTCAATAGAGACGTGTCATGGACACTCCTTTCCTGAGAGCTGAGGAATACAGTGGTGGCAGATTGGAGGTGAGGATTTTAAAAGTAAGAAGGTCAAATGACACCATCAGCAGCAAAGCCCCATGCCTTTGAGGCTGGAAACTATGGCTACTAGTTAAAATATCAAGTCCTCTTTTGGCAACAAAGCTCAAAGGGGGCCAGTTTTGTCACTGACAAACTGTACTGTAAGGACGACGCTATCTTTCTGTCAAGAGTCTTCAAGCCTTCTCTGAAGGGCATGCCTCCTAATAACCTTCATTAACTTCTGTTTGGTTGCCTAAGAGTTGTCTCTTATCCAAAAAAAGTTTAACACAGTCTCAAAAGAGATTGTGTTTATTTAAGCTTGTTGGAAAAACATTCCTATCATTTCAAGAATGACTAAATATTTTTCATTCACATAGTTTGCATTCCAGACTATGTTTTCCTGCCTCTGTTGATTACATGAAAATTAGCAGGCCAGGTCTGATCTATTAGATGCAATTATTATCTTCCTGAGAAATCCACGAGGCTCTTTAGCAATAATACCCTTTAAGGGAAGGGAGGTGGACAGCAGGGGCAGATCCCATCCCCACATGCTGCTTCTGCCAGGACACAGCCAACTGCCACAAATGCTGGATCTGGGAACTCAGAGGCAGAGCCTAAGCATCAGCTCTGAATGATTTTGAAAGATGCAGGCCCTGGGCAACTTAAGAGTTCAAGGACCACCGCCATTTGTATTTGCCAAGTGCTGATCAGCCCAGGAGTGTCACTCAAATCAAGGCACCCACACACAGAAATGGAGCAGCTGCCTTGGCTGTGAGCAAAGAATAGACAAGCGTTTCTTCCCAGCTCAATGACTTCTGCACATGTTGGTTCCTACTGTTGTATGTGGGAGATCTAAGAACTATCAAGAGTCGCTCATGGAATGTGCAAAATACATCTATGTATAGCTGTGAACATCGTAAAATCTTGACAGTCATACTGAGTCAGATGGGCGGTGTCTTTTATATCCATTTCATCTATATTTGCATACCATTTTAAATATCTCAAGATATTTTAAATGGGCAGATAAAAAACAAAAGTACCAAAAAAATAAAAAATAAAAAAATTCACGACTGAAATGTTCTGGCACTTAGGTTCAAGACCTAGGCTAACACACAGTCATGTGGCATCCAACATATGACCTTATTTGGACAAGCAGAAAATAGACTGTGTTATATTTTAATTTCCATTTATGGAATATATTTCCAGGACATTCAGAGTTAAAAGATGAAAAAGCATGCCTAACAGTCCTGAGGCTATTACGAGTATTTTATTATTCTTGGCTTACTAATAATAGCAGCAAGGCACTGCCACCCATAACTGAGTTCTAATCCCTATAATGTAGCAGAATCTTAATAACATGTGACCTTGTGGCATCTCTTGACTTCACTGCCCTTCTTGGGGGGGGGGGTCAGCCAAACTATCCTTGACTCCCCACTACTGAAGCAGTAACTTAATCATTTGAGATACTGTGCAGTAAGGAACATTATGGGCAAGGCGGGGCTGGAAACATTTTTTTCTTGTTTCAAGGAATTCCCACCCAGATATGTGCCTGGTACAGAATTTTCTGGCAGGCCAGTAGAAATCTCACTCGAAGGGCAGCTTGACTCAACTGTATCGTCAACATTCATGAGAACGGATTATACTACTCCTAAGAAACAGTGAAGATGTTAAGGAAGACAGTGCATCCATCTGACAGCTCACAGACCTCCAGGGAGTTAGAGGAGCACAGTGTGAGATTTCTGATGTTTAGGGGAGGTACCTGGCTAACCCCAGACAGGTAAAGACACGCCTAATGTCTGAACCTCACAGTGTCCTAGGCAGAACCAGGAGCCCCTAAGTAAGACACCCAAGGAAGGCAGGTGCTGGGGAAAATAGTTGATTTTCTGGCTCAATCACATTCCATCTTAAATCTAGGGAGTGTGTGTAGGGAACCCACACAGTGGATTTCTTATTCCACTGCTGTGAGAGTTTATTAAGTCTAGGTGAACGGAATTAGAAGGTCTCCCTGATGTCCAGCAGAGTGCGTGTTAACAACCAACAAGTAACGCTGCTTTAACTTAGTGTGGGGAAAAGTTATAAAAAATACTGAAGCATAATAACAAGATGGACCCTCATGTGCTCAACTTTGAAAACCTACAAATAACTTTGACTTCCTGGCCTAAGACAAACTGGATTTTGCTTTCGTTTCAGAGAAACATAAAAAAAAAAAAAAGAAGAAAATGGAGAGGAAAAGTGAGTTTCACCCAACTCCAAGCACCAAGTTCACTCACTGGCAACTGGAACATCACTCTGAATGCTACCTTTACAGTGTGGACCTAAGCTTTTTAGTTCTTGGAAAGTGATGGAGCCAACTCCAGAGTTGGCTTCAAGGTCGTCAGAGTTATCGGCTCTTCCCCAGAGGAAGCTCTGTGTGAGCCAGGGGAATACTCGGTCACGGCGGTCACCTGGGCGGGTCAACCACCACCCAAAATGAGACAGCAGATAGAGGCTGACTGGAAGGCTTCAAGTCACCCTGTAATTCTTATCTCTTGTACCGGGTGTCACCGCTAAGTGGGCGCCACGCCTGAAACCTGACATGTCACTTACCTTTTTCTTCTTTAGTAAGCATATCACACATCTTAGCACCAGGTTTCCTTCTCTGCCTTATTTTACCTTCAGCTAGAAAAGTTTTCGCTTTTGTTTTTAAAAAGAAAAAAAAAAAAAAACAAAAAAACCCAAAGTTCCATTCTGTCCTTAGGTTCTTCGTGGCATTAGCAATCAGCCTAGGCAGTTTATGTTATGTGATAGTATTGAGAAAATTACCAAGTTATTAAAAACACCTAATTGTGGCAAAAAAAAAAAATATCACTCTTGCCTGTGTAAGTAAGTGAGTAACAATGCAGTGGGGGGCATCTACACACGCATGCAGGGTGCTCTGAAAGCAGTATGTATTAAACAGGACAGTTGGCATTGGGCCTGAGCCTGGGGAAACCTTAATAAAACCTTGAGTTTCTTATGAGGCCATTTCTCAGTTAAAAAGACTCAGACTCAAGGGAAGGATTGGGTTTGCTACTCCATTCTTACTCTCCTTCCTTCCTGCCTCTGCTCATAGTTTTTTTTTTCACTAGAAGAGTTTTTAAGCATCTACTTACATGTAGTCACCACTTAATAACTCAGGAGAACATGGGGAATTCCTTGTCCGCCAGGGATGTGGCCTCTGTGTGGGGTGCAATATATGGTCTGAGGAAGTGTAAGAATAAAAGCCAGTCTGGGCTTTGAGGACACAGTGCTGCTACATGCCTGCTGGACAGCCTAAACAAGATGTAGAACCTCTGAGCTGTGAGCTCTGTGATGACCTAGCACCTGCGCTAAGGACCTTGCAGGATGAGAAGATGTGCTCACTGTACTCAGGCCTGGCACACAGTAAGTGAGCAAGCAATGTAAGTAAGATGGCACTTAGCCCACTGTCCTTTCCACTTTAAATTTTAGATTTAAAAATATATATATACCTGTATTGCAAACCTCATATTTATTCCATGCATGTCTATCCTAGCTCTTTTTGAGCGAAATTAAAAACTAATGAGGCTAGCTGGGCATGGTGGCCAGCCTGGTCTACAGAGCGAGTTCTAGGACAGCCAGGGTTCACAGAGGAAAGCTTGTCTTAAAGAAACCAAACAACCAAACCAAATCAAACCAAAGGAGACTGATGAACAGGAGGAGACGCAGAGAAAAGCCATACAGGAGGATACAATCGGTTCCAAGACTACAGACTGAAATGGCTTGGGCTTATCTGTACGCCCGGATGGGGTGTTGACAATAACTCCGTAAGACTTCATTACAAGAGTACTTAAGTGACAACTTAAAAAGCACTTAAGTACTTCTGAATCGAGTTAGCTGTCAAGTGACAGCCTTGTCTTCAAGGGTTCCCAGATTCGTGTTCTGGTCCTCTGGGAGTAGCCAGTGATACTATGGTGTAACTTGGAAGGTAAGGATCTTTAATAACAAGGTTCTCTCTCTCTCTCTGGAGGTCCTAACACGCTATATTTGGTGGTTTGGAAATTTTGGAAACATTCAAAACCGCAATGCCTGTGTGGGGTTCGCTCTTCAAATTTCACATTCTGAGTACCCCGAGACAAAGTTAAAAAAAAGAGGGTCAACACTCATTACGCAAGTGTGTGTGAGCACAGGAGTTTACTATGGGTCTGAACTGCGTACACGCCAGTAGTTCTGCTTGTAAATGATTTTGGCTGATGGCTCATTTCTAACTCAGTAACATTTTGGGATTTTTTTTTTCTTATTTCATACCATTCTTTTGCTATTCTGAAATCACTCGACATTAACAATACTACGGAATGGCTACCGAGAAGAATGTATTCAAATGTAGACTTTCTTGGACTCTATACAATAAGACCCTCTCAGCTTGTATGATTGTAAAAAATACTTAGTAATGTTTATTATTTATCAGTAGCTTCTCAGTATCAGTCTCTGAAGGTTGACTCTGTATGAAGAAAAATCATTCTGCCTTTATTACGTCTTACGGTGACAACCACGGAGAACCAATACCATCCTTGTGATTTGGCTCAGGTGAAAAACAGGAGAAATACTAGCCCAATGAGTTCTCCGAGGACTAGAAAATGCAATCTTCTGAAAGATCTGAGGAAGATGATAAAGACAAAGAAGGAACCAGCAGGAGCTGCGAGTGAGGTGGACTGCTAAAAACACTGTGTTGTCAAGGCCGAGAGGGCCACCTAGGCAGGAGGCTGCAAAGGCAGTTCTGAAGGTGTCTCAAGGGCACCCTCTCCGGAGTTCTGGGAACCAGGGTAGAGGGTCAATGGGTGATCACACCCCAAATGCTTATAGACATTTCCCGAACTGCAAACGATCTCCTACCCCTGCTACGCCCCTCCAATCTCTCCCTGACAAGGGGCCAAAAGCCAGTACTGAATGAAGATTCACAAAGGAAGGGGAAACACCGGGTGAGGGGCCAGCAGGAAAAGCAAAATAAAAATAGACTTCAGCAATGCCACATGGTCTCTCTGAGCCTTTACTTCCTCATCTCTAAAATGGGACAATAAGGTCTTCGGCACAGCGCCCATTACAAAGGATACACAAAGTTGGGTGCAAATGTCAAGTTCATACCTCACAACACTTCAACACAGACATGCCTTCTCTTCTCCCCAGTTTAACTGAAAATTCAGCCTAAGTGTGCTCTGGGAGGTGTCTTTTTACCTTTGGCTTCTCTAGGCTGCAGGAGGTTCTCCATTAAGCTCTTGGTATTAATGGCCACTCACACTGTAACCCTTTTCTTAAGCTGTCAAGAATCAGGTCACAACTCTGTGCAGATGCCACAGAACCCGAACACGAAGTGATCCAACTAACTGGCTACCCCGACACCTCTACGAGCTAAGACAAAATCAATGGCACCCATACTCTGGTGTAGATGGCAATTAACACACACAACTGGTCCATAAAAAGGAAAAAAAATCCTTCATACTAAAAAAGACCTTAATTAGATCATTTTCTGGAAGAAAGCCTGCCCATTTCTTTTTACATTCTACAGGGATCCATCTTCAACATAGATTTTGGCCTATTTTCATTCATTTTACTATGCAAAATGCTTCTTAAGCATGATCGCCTATTGGCTCTATCAGAATAAAAAAAAATCCAGTCACTTCACGTTTATGAAAACTGACATGGGTGAGTTAAGAATGTATGCAAAGATCTTCTCAGGGTACAGGAAGTGAACTTAATAGCAGCTGGCTCAGAGAAAAGACGCAGTCAATGTGGGGAACTAGGTCATAAGGCAAAGAACTAGAGGAACTGGAAGCCATGGTCATCTCAGCCTTAGCCGTAGACGGGGAGCAGGGTGCTCAGAGTGAGGCACCAGCCAGTGTGAATCACCATTGGGAGTTCTGGGATTTTCTTCTGGCCGTCAGCGCCATGGGGCTATGAAGTATTACAAGTTGAACATGCTGTGTCTGGGTTAGGGCTCTAACGTCCGATTTTATTTCCTTGTCTTGACCTTTGGGTATTAAGTAGGCTTGCAGTGAACTGACTCTGAATGTATGCGTCCTTGCACTGTGTAAAGTGTTCAGACAAGTACATGTGCCATGCTTAAAGTAAAGCCCATGCTACTCACATTTTAAATCTGCAACACTTTCCCCGAATGACGAATTTGGGTTGTATAATAAATTTATCTGCAACCAGTAACAGCACGAAGCACACATCATGCCCGAAGGAAATAAAAAAAGGAAAACAAGACCATCCTGGCGGAAGCTTCCTCCACAGGAGACGTGGTGGCCAGACGCTCATTAGATTTGCAAGGTTTACCTTCACACACGGGGCAACACTCCCCGGGCACCTTCACCGGGTGCATGCAGCTCTGCCCACAGGCTGTGGCCACGCAGTGAGGTTCTCCGTTGATGCACTGGCAGAAGGTACAGTCATCTTCCCGCCACCGGTCCCCGTGGGCACGGATCTGGCCATTGGCATAGCAGCCAGCCGGGTTGTTGTAAGGATAGATGGGATCTATGGGGAAACGTGAGTTCAGCATGAGACTGAGCCTCCCAAACCTGACCTCTGCTTGCACCTGGAGGTGGTTTCCACCAGGTTCTGCCCCTCAATGCTATTCCAACTGTGATCAATGGAAACTGGGGACTGACAGAAAGGGGTCCCTGGGACTCTCTCCAAAGGCAGAGGTCATACAGACTTCCATCGTCTCATCCTGACACTGATGTTAGGAGGGATGTGACCTAAAAACAGGTATGCTGGAAGCATCACTCCTAAGACTGGCAAGCTATGGGGACAGAGACAAGCTCGGTAGTTAGAAAACACAGGTCCATTTTAGGCTCTGAGAAAGTCTTTTGAGCTGCTGAATTAAATATTTTGTGACATCTCGGTTTCACTACCTGGAAAGGAGAAAGAGCACTGTCCACTGCACTCACAATGCTAACTGTTACATCTGGGACTCAGTGAACTGACTGTGGTGGTCTCCACAGGCCAAAGAGGACACTGGGAAGGGGCACAGTAAGTCTCCAATGCAGCCTTCTGTGTGGCAAGGTTTGTTTGGACATTCCATGGGTCACTGATGGCACCCTGGAGGAGGACTGAATTTATACCATTTTCCTTCCCGTCATCTGGGCAGCTAAGTAACAGACAAGGTTGAAAGACAGAATTAGATGAGATTACCATAAAAAGAAATATTATGAAATGATTGACAAGAACATAAAAATAATGGATGCAAAAATAACCTCAAGTATCTCTGTAAGGAGAACCATCGGTAAATCACTCCATTTTCTTTACTAAAAATACATTAAAACTGACGTCAATGGATATGACAAGAGAGCCCAAGTGTAGAGGTTAGTGCTGATTCTAATGAGGCAGAGGGCATTATACATTTTGTATACCAAAAGTTAGATGGAAGTGGTCTACAGACCTCAGGTACTCAAGACTTTCTCAAGTCCTTATAAAAAAGCATTACAGCGCATACTTCATTCTGCTTTGAGCTTGCATCTGAATTCTGGGAGGCTGAGAGGTGATCAGATGTATGCACAGGCAGCTCACTGAGACTATTAACAGAGCTTCCTATCTGGTTTTTACAACGACAACTGTGATGCAGTTTCTGATTCTACACGAACTAGGGTCAGCTAGAGAGCAATCAGTTGGGAAAGTTAAAAGTTTGAGGTGATTTTCTCTTTTTTAAAACCTCAGCAACACATAAAAAAAGTGAATTACTTTTCTCCTGTCTTGACTAAAAAATATATATATATATATTTTCCAAGCAAGGAAAGGACACATTATTATAAACAACTGCTCAGGGTTAGGAATAGAGTTGCCCTACATTAGATATTTCAGGTTTTCAATACTGTGTGATAAATGAAAACACAAAGGGATTTTAAGGAAACAAGTATAGAACTGAACAGGCCACCTTATAAGCAGGGCAGAAAGACTTTGGACTAAAAGTCTGTGACCCAGTCAGGACAAGAGGTTCATGTGACCATTGCTTAGGACACTATGTGTCAGATGATGCCATAGGCTCTTTCAGGCCCTAGACCATTGCTTCCTTGCTAACCTGGGTAACCTATGGCTTTTCTGAACTTCAGTTTCCTGCTGCTTCAGCGGGTAGGGTGTAGTGGATAAGAATTGGGTGCCATTCTGAAATTTCATTACTTATGGCAAGCAGAAGTGGGAGGAATCTGCGGGAGAAACATGCAGATACTCCCGCTTGAAGAAGAGGGGAATACAGAATCCACAGGTCCCTAAATGTCACACCTGAGCTGCAGCTCCAGCCACACCCAGTCTACAACCTGACTAATCAGCACGCCTTTTCCAAGCAGAAATGGCAGCAGGGTCCTGGTTCTGAGCTGACTGGCTGAGACGGATGGTGACCGGCCATCCTAACTGGAGCTGAGCAATCCAAGGACCAATTCTAATGCTAAGGTGTAGACAGCCTTGGTTCCTAGGGCTTACTATGTCACCACGACAGCTGCAGGGCAGCAACAGGAAGCAACCGGAAATGACAGGTCAGCTTGCAGAGCCTGTGACCACTGATGGTGCCCCAAATGGAGCTTTCCTGGGGGAAGTACTTCCACATATTCTACTAGGCACTATCAACATTCTAAAAGACAGACCATGGGGCCATTAGAAGGGGATTTAAGATTCCTCAGAATTACATCAGTTTTGAAACAAAAGCTCTGACCCTTCAGCCCCTGGGGAGCTATGTCCCCTACCTTCACACACAGGGCAGCACTCCCCTTCAGGCACATAGTATCGTTCACAATTCAACTCCCCACACTGAGCAGTGAAGCAGATGGAGACGCCCCCTTGGCATCGACAGAATCGACAGTTGTCCATTCGAAACATGTCGCCGTCGTAATACTCCACGCTGTTGAATACGCAGGCTGGCTTAGTTTCTGCAAAGAGTCAAGACAAACAAGGCATGGGCAAGAGGGCAGAGCGCGTGGGGCCCCACCCACAGACAAATGCACGTGACTAAGGGAGGCTAAGAGCGGGAGACATCAGCCTACCTGGGTTATACAAGGAACGCCAAGTGGTCAGCTCTGAACACAAATACATACAAGTAACACTAGCTGGACTGAGTAGGTCGTATGTATTTATTTAGGCGCACACACACACACACACACACACACACACACACACACACACGCGTGCTTGCCAATGATTTCATGAGGAGTAAGGTGGGAGGGGAGAGATGCATAGGAGGGGTCTCAAGGAAGAATGGGAAGGGAGGAAATGATGTAACCCTATTTTAATAAAAGAAACTCAACAAAACAAGGCCCATTTGAGGTCATTTTTGAGTGGTGTCTTTGTACATTTTGAAATAGCCTCTAGAGTGTTCTGTCAGCAGGAAGTTATAATTTGATGGAAATGTACTAAACTGAATTTAACCCTCACAGAGGGACTAGCGCCCAGTAAAAACAAAACACACAGTCATCCCATTCACACAGAGGAACTGAAATGCTCCTTGGCAAGATCTATCCTGACTTCCTCCACCTCATCACAGGTAACCCTCTAAGACCATGACACTTGTATGCAAGACTGTATTTTACTAATTCTCTGTCTTTGAACAAGGATCCTGTTTTCTTTTCTTTTCTTTTTTTTTTTCCAGAGCTGAGGACCAAACCCAGCGCTCTACCACTGAGCTAAATCCCCAACTTGGATCCTATTTTCATACTGGCTTTTTGCTTTGCTTCCAAAGATTTGGTTAGGCTCATCTGCTCAGCTCTTTGTTTCCCTTCTTGGCTTAATAATCAATAACTAATTATTAGTGCTAGGCCAGTAACACCCATTACCTCATTTAATCTCAATACAAAGATATGAGGCAGGTATGGTCACGAGGGAATTCTAGATCATTTGTCTCAAAAATACATCCTTAGAAAATGGTAGAACTGCAAACCATAGTCCTTGAGCTGAAATCTTGCATTCTACATTCCATCCCATGGTTACTTCTGCTAAGGACTTAACAGTTTCATATTCAAAACTCTCAGTAGGAGACCAATGACAAAGGACACCATCAGAAAATAAAACCACAGGTCAGTGTCTCCTGTGAACTGAGACAAACATTCTCAAAGACGCTACTAGCAGACCACATCTTACAGCTATAAAAGGGGCTAAATACTATGATGAACTGGTATTTATTATGTAGTGCAAAGCTGGTTCAATTATTCAAAAATAAGTTCCTTTTAATAAGACATGTCAACCTAATAAAGGACAAGAACTATTTTCTTACATTTTTTGCAGAATAAACATCTGAAGGAATCCAGAACTCTTCCATTATAAAAACACTTAGCAATAAGGAGTAGGAAGAAACTTTGTTAACTTGATAAACAGTGTTGCTTTGCTTTGGATACCAAGTGTATTCTTAGTCCCACCACCACCCAAGGACCGTGTGTGGAGACTCTACTGAGATACACATGGCTTGTAAAGACGTGGACTTTATCAACTGGTTGATCCATTAGGTTTACAGCTGAATGGACTATTAGTGGAGCCTTGCTGGAGGAACTGGGGCATGCCTTTAAAGGGTATATCTTGTCCCTGGAGCCTTCCCCTGTCTCTCCCTTCTCTGGCTGCTATATCCTTTCTGTCATGAGGCTACTGTCTTGCCACAGCCCTAAGAACAATAGGCCAGGCCACCGTGAACTTGGAACCACGAGCCAAAATAAATCTTTTCTTTCTAAGTTGTATTTCTTAAGTATTTTTTTTAATCACATTGGGAAAAAAGCTAACACAAGGGTCTACAAGGACTCACAGATAACATACTTAGTAATGTTGGAAGACTTAACTTTCCTCCCCTAAGACCAAGAAGAAGACAATGATGTCTGTTCTTAGAACATCAGTTTAACATTATAATGCCAAGGTAATTAGGGAATGGAAATAAGTAAAAAGCATCCACAGTGGAAAGGAAGACATAAGCCTATCTCTAGAAGCACACACCATGATCTAAAAAAAAAAAAAAAAAAAAAAAACCACAAAAAACAGAAAAAAAACAAAACAAAAAATTCACTGAAAATCTACCAGACATTATAAATAACTTCAGCAAGGTTACAGGGTACAAATTGCAATATAAGAACATTGAATTTCTACACACTACCAATAAACATTCAGAAAATCAAGTTTAAAAGTCCCATTTTCCAATAGAATCAGAAAGAATAAAATACAAAAAATTTAAGTACAAAACTTACACTCTGGTCAACTACTTAAATTAAAAAGTTCTAGATAAAACAGACACAGGCTGAAAAACAATACTGTTAAGAGGAAAATATTCCCTAAGTTCATCTTATATTCAGTGTAACTCCACAATCCAAGCTCATTCTTTTGTCTACACTGACACTGTGGTCAGAAAACTCACATGGCAACGTAAGGGAAGAAGAATCGACAAAATCATCTTTAAAAGAAGAACAAAGTCTGACACTTCACACTTCCTGATTTCCAAACGTGACCTGATGCTAGAGAGACCAAGACAGTGTGGTGTCGTCATAAGGACAAGACAGGACACTTCTGAACTGAGAATTCAGAAAGAAACCATCAGCATGACCCTTTTTGACAACGGTGCCAGGACAATTTGAGGAGAGGAAGGAAGGAAAAAATGGTGCAGAGACAACCACATATCCACATGCTAAAGAATGGAGACCAATCGGCTATGCCACTAGCAGTGTATTCAATGAGTTACTAGGGGAATGAGTATTCTTTCCAGACTTCAACATCAGGTCAACTGTGAAAGGACACTGGGCTCTGGCAGGCCTTGCCCTTCTCCCCTATTCCCTCTGCCTTGCTAAAAACCGTTAGATTACATTCCTACCAAGGTCTAGTCCCTTATTTGGCCACTTCCTCCTCCTGAGGCTGACTACCAAAGTTAAGCAATCAAAAGCCCCCTTTGGTTTACCCAATTAACACGCCCTATTAAAATTAAGCATCTCAGCCTAATACAGGGCTTCCTCCTTTACCTTTATACACTGCCATTTGCCTATGTGCCACGTCTGTCCCCTCTCTATCCAGAGGCAGTCCGCTGTCCTTGGGGACAGACACCCCTGCCCCCTTCCCCTTGTCCCTTCTCTCTGTCCCCTATCCCCTTCACCATAGCATCCTAGCCCATCCTAACACAGACTTCCTCTTCTTCTCCTCTTAAAGTTACACCTGCAAGGTCACTGGCTGCTGTTTCTCTGTCAGAGTCAGAAAGCGGCCACTTGAACTTTTCTTCCCACTTAATAAAGGATCTCTCGCCGAGTGGCAGTGGCATCCGCCTTTAATCCCAGCACTCGGGAGGCAGAGGCAGGCGGATCTCAGTGAGTTCAAGACCACCCTGGGCTACAGAGAGAGATCCAGAAAAGGCGCAAAGCTACACAGAGAAACCCTGTCTTGAAAAACCTAAACAAACAAACAAACTCGGTGGAAAGAGGTGTTGGGGTGTGGTTTGTGCTGAATTCAGGGTTGGGAGGGAGTCCCTGATGTGCGAGGAGGTCCCTTTCAACATCCATTCAGACTGGAAAAAAAGTAAGCCAACCAATATTAATTATTTAGCTTCGTTAATTCACCAGAGAGGTGAAGCCACACATCTCAGGGCAGGGTCTGAAAGAGGAAGGAATGAAACTCTGGTCATGCACAGAGCTGCCGCGGGGTGGTTTTCAAGGTGATGTGTGTAGAAGCTTCCAGGGAAGAGACTTGATTGACAGGAGAATGGGGACAGTTAGTCAACCAGCTAAAAGCACCAACGGGGATGAGGGGGCCGGGGTCAAGCTTAAGAGAGACGGAGAGTCTCCAAAATTACAGTCCCCCAAACCACCTTTACGGTAAGCCTTTCTGGGTTAGAACAAAAGAAAACCAATCGGCAAAATGAAGTCTTGACGTTTGACGTTGAAATTAGTTAGTAAGAGCTTTCCAAACATATGCATGATAAAAAAAGCTGCTGGTGGTCATTGGAGGAGCCCAATTACTTCTTCCCTTGTTGATGATGGATGTGAACCTTAGTTAGGGTGATGAAGAGCTGGCCACTCCCCTCGACAGGAGCAGAAACAGTACCAAGGTGGGCTTTGCACTCCTCAGTATGGAAGTGTCTCTCAGTGACATGTGCTTTGTGTCGGGCAATTTCATTTTCTTTCTTTCTCCTGCCCCGTCCCCCCCACCCCACCCCAGCTGAGGACCGAACCCAGGGCCTTGCACTTGCTAGGACCACTGAGCTAAATCCCCAACCTCTGTGTCAGGCAATTTCTACTTCTGTATTCCATGAGCTTTTCTTCCGCCTCACATCCCATAGCTCTTGAAAGAGGGAGCTGTACTATAGACTCCTGGAGGACTCGAGTTCGGATTGGCTGAAGGTGACCGGTAAACCAGGGAAAGGCTGAAACACGGAACTTCATAGGAAATGTGAGAATGGAGGACCACCCCCAACCCTGCCCAGGTCTGCTCCTGCTGCATTTTTTTCTTCAGTTGTAGTGGAGGGCAGCTTCTATGCTGCCACGGGTTTCTTTCCACTGTGGGGTGACCTGTGCAGGGAGCCGAAGGAGTGACAGGCGTGTGATGGGGTTGGAGGGCAGCTGGACAATCTCTCCCAGTGTCCCTCTGACTGATAGAATTAGACTGATATAATTAAAAGACCAGGCACAAAGGCTTCCAAGTACCTGAAGGGGATACTTTTCTACTGGATACTTCCGTCTATGCCACGGGATGCCAAGGAAACAGGAATTTAGAACGGGGGGGGGGGGGGGACAACAATACTTAAAACACCACCAAAAGCCCCTCATGAACACTAGCTTACTAAGGCTCTGGGGAACAACAGGAGTGTTCAATAAAGAACACCCCAAACAGAGTCTTTCCTTCAAACAGCTGGAGTCTCTGCATTTCTGTACTGGAAGACACTCTGAGCTTGGGCCCTTACTGCCCATAACTGCCATCCAGACAGGGGGTTCTTCACAGATGCCCTTAGTCACAGCTTTCTTATTAACACGTTCCAGATTGGGTTTGTAGACCGACATCTTATATGATGAGAAAGCTGATTTTGAGTGTGTCTTTCCTGTGCATGACTTTATTTCCGACGTCCTGGTCTTAATTGAGACCTTTAAACGTTACAGTACGTTCAAACTGTGTCCTTTCATACTGCTGGGAGATCAGCACCGCAGGGACAGTCAGATGTCTGGAATGGTCCAAGAACAGACTAAAAACACAAGCCACACTGCATCCTGCCGCCTTCCTATGAATTTAGTCTATGCCCACCTTAAATGGCTCCAGGTTAATCCTGTGCACACAAGTCCGTACCCCCCCCCCCCCCCACACCTTCCACCACTCTTGGCATGCCTGAGAAAAGTGAAGCTCTCTTCCTGTTATTCTGGTGACAGATTCTTACATTGTTGAACATGGAGTGACCTCAAATTATACTTAGCCTTACTCAGTATGCCCAGTATTAAAGAACGTAAGGCTGAAACGATTTCTGGAAGTTTCAACTGATATGTTTCCAATACCATAATACCACTGAATTACTTGGGGAATATATTATATAACTAAGTCACCCTGGAGGAGTCCGTTGATGATGATATCATTCACACCAAATATTCTATTTATCTAGGTGTCTCGAGTACACACCGGGAAGCTGTGTGTCTAAGCATGACTGCTGGTTACTTCCACATTCTACTACAGCTTGTGTCTCAAGAGCCAGAGCCTATGGACTGAGAGGTGGGACAGGCGTACGATGGCAGGGGAGATTTGGGCACAACGGAGCAGACAGGCATGTTGAGGTGTGAGGTCGGTAGGGCAGCTCCAGCTCACTGCTGATAAAACATCTGCCTGTGACCTGGAGCAGATACAGTTGTTTCTTGAAGGAGGTGGCTGACCGGTCACCACTCAATGCTATCACTTGTTCCTGTGGTTTCTGGCGTCACCACACATGCCTTCCTCTCAGCTTGCATCGGAGAAGCCCACGGCAAACCTGTGCTGCACTCAGCCCCTCTCTGCTCCCCCCGTCTACCAACACAAGACCAAACCAGGTTTATGGAGGGGGCTCTCCAGTCTACTCATCCAGTCTAGGGAACTCAAGAGCTCTGGAATTCATTTTGGGATCATTTTTAAAATTTGCATCTTCATTTTAATGTATTTTTTTTTTAAGTCACGTGAGCCCCACGGGTCAGCTCAGGAGCAGAGCCTTAACTGTGAAATCTCTGCTTCGACACGTGAGGCTGGTCACATTAACCGCCAATCTACTCTTTCCTCAACTGGGTTCTTCCTGTGGATGTAACTGGGGACTTCTCAGACACCACAAGACAGTACTCCAGACACCAAGGTCCAGCTGTGCACATCTGCCCTTTCAGTGGTAATTCTTGCCTTCTATCCAGGAGTTTGGCAACAGGGTACTGGTTTCTATATTTGTGCTGTAGAAGTGACCGAACACATAACATACTGCTTGGTGCTACCTTCTTCTTCTTCTTTTCCTTTTTGCCAGAGCTGAGGATCGAACCCAGGGCCTTGTGCTTGCTAGGCAAGTGCTCTACCACTGAGCTAAATCCCCAACCCCTGGTGCTGCCTTCCTAATTTCCATGTGAGAAAGAAGTCACCATTAGGGACTGTGTGCTGCTCTATCCAGAGGGCCTTTTTGCTTCTACGAATAAGAACTCTGACTCTGACCCTGTATCCTTTTACATTTTAATGATGGGGAAGCTGGGGGGGGGGGGGGGGGGCGGGCGGGCGAGGCGTGATGTTTAACTCTGGCACCTACATGGACTACAAAGACACCCATCAGCCAGCATACTTGTGTGGGCTCTGTTTAATTTTCACTTTCAACAGGGCTGGCAACCTTATGACTAGTCTTCTTTCTTCTAATTAATATTTAACCACTGTTATTAAACCTGTTCTCAGGGTATAGCTGCCCCAAATCCTTGTGGATAAGCAAGTTCCTCTCTGTTTCTTCTGTTTCCCTCCCTCCACCTGGTTCTCCTTCCCTCATCCCTCTGGCCTTTCCTTGTACACACACACACACACACACACACTCACACACACACTCACACACACACTCACACGCACACTCACACGCACAGGCACATGTGCATACACACCAGAGAGCAATATAGATAGAGATAAAAAGAGAACGATTGAGGGACAGACTATGATTTAAATCACATAAATTCACATATAAATACACCTGGATGCATGTATACAAGTACCTGTCAAAATAAACAAGATACATGCAAAGACAGATTATCCTTAAAAATACCCCATGGTGCTGAATTATAGTTCTCACAGAATTATAGTTACTGCCTAGTCTTCTACAACTGAATGGCCAATATAGTACAAGATAATACACAGCAGGACAAGAAACAAGTAAGGATAACACAATAAATCCGTGGTGAGAAGAAGCAACTCCAGGGAACACGGTAACTCGCTTTGGCTGTCAGATGGCCAATCCTATTCTTAAGGTCAGGGTTCTATAAGAAGGGTCTATAGGTAATGGCAAGCCATGAAGACTGCTATCAAGGTTGCTGGGAAGGCACGGACAATGTTCTGATAGAAAGGCCTAGCGCTCAGCTTTCAAAAGGCAAAGAGAGAAGATGGGCGATCCTCCCTATCCAGAGAAACGAAGCAAATGTGCTGCAGGTGTTCCTGGCAGAAGAATGACGTCAGATGAAGGTGTGGGACCGTGGAACACGGGGTACTCCTGGGAAGTGACCCCTCTGCGAGCTGGCCTGTTATCAGTCACTTCTCAAGGGCACAGGGAGGGTTACCCATCAGATCATTCACTTGCTAAATCAAGAAAATCTGGGGACCCTGCCCGCGGCACGTGATAAGCCAACGTCCGCAGACATGTGATGAGACAGACGGATGGACGAACCTTCCTACCAGTTCTCCTTACAGAATGAAGGAGAGACAGCCGTGCAAGAGAACACATCTGAGGTACTGCAAAGCCCTGGGATAAAAGTGATGATGTCTGCCTCAAGTGCTGCAAGAGTTATGGCCTAAGTTAAGAATTCACAGAAAACGGTGAAGTTAAGCATTCACAGAGTATCACCTGCCGTAAATCATACTGCGGCTCGGTCAGAAGGGAGAGGTCTGCTTGTCCACTGGCTCGGATTTAACAGACAAAAAAAACCCACTGGCTGGGTGGTAACAGGAGTAATGGGAAGTACTTCAAAGAGATTAAAGCCCATGGAACTTTCCCCACATCTTCCCTTGAAGGCTTCTATTTCTAAGATCTGTCTATCGGGATGCTTACTCTAGGCTTCCTGTCTCCATCCTCCGCCACCAACACCCAGAGTGGTGTTCTGTGAGTGTGGGCAGAAATGGGAGCACACAGAAGAATAATAAAGACTATTTACACTCGACGCATAATTACTATTACTCATTTCATGCGAGCGTCGTGGAACTGAGGCTCCCGGTGACCACGAGCCCTCCCCACCCACCCATTCCCACCTTATATCGTTTGGTCCCAGCTACACGATCAGTGTTTCTTCAGTGCAAACCAAAGCACCAAGACACGTGATCACATGACTAGAAAATACAAGGTCACAATTCAAGTAGGATTCAGCATTAGGAGGACCTCTCTGTGTGTGTCTTTGTGTGGCAGGGGGTGGAGGGGGGCGCCGGGGGCGGGGGCGATGTGTTCATGGGAACCTGAGAGCGGGAAGGAGACCTCCCAAAGACTGGATTCTCACAGGCAGTAGGCACTGCCAGGTTGTGTGTGTGCAATGTCTTTTGTGATAGCTGCTTAACGGTCCCTACTTTTGCACATGCGCAGACAGTGGTCGTGGTCTATGCAATTACGTTGTTTTGCTTTTCCCGAAAAGTTCCAACAGAGGAGCATGGTTCAGGCTTTTCTACTCTCCCAACGTCTAATAAACATCAGGTCGCCAAATACCAAGCTGTCCTGTGAAGGGTGAAGGTAAGAGGCAGGTTCTGTTGAAGGGATCCTATGACACGGGAGCCCTTGATCTAGAGCCAGGAGGGTCAAGTCTAAGGCCGGCCAATTCTGCTCCCAAACACTGACCTAAGATGTTCTCTAACTAGGAAAACACTGGCCTTGAGGAACGAGGCCTTTTCTCCCATTGTGGTTTCAGTGAGATTATCTCCGGACATGGGGACAGGACACTGGATGACAGGAACTATGTAAAGGGCTCTCTGACTCCCCCTTTATTTCCCCTGCAATTCCCAGACTGAACTTTGGACATATCATATCTTATGATCCGCTACTGAATCTGTGAGGTTCTCTATGACGTATATGTCATAGCTGCACAGTGACTAAGCAAGTCCCCTCTCTGAGTCACCTTAGCATGCTTCTAAGCTTGCTCCCTGCTCTAACCGGCAGAAAGAGCTAGGCTGGCCCCCCCTCCACCTCCTGCTCCACCGATGTCCACTCTCTGAGAACAAGAGAAACCCCACGTACCATTAACACATTCAAAGACATCACAGCACTTTCCAGGTGTCCCATCTCCACGAGAGACTATGCGGGGAGTAGATCCCACCTCACAAACGGGGAAACCACATAAGTCAGAGAGACACTCGCATCTGAAACCAAAGAAAAGGGAAGGAAAACCCCATGAATAAATAACAACACAGAAGTCGGGAGACCCCCAAACAAAGTGGCAAGTACCTGGGCTACATAAAGGAATGAGGAGGGGGGGCATCAGTAATCACTTCCCAAACAACTCTAGCTCATGTCCTAGATAGACAGCCCCATTTTAACTTGGTCCACCTTGGGAGACACATGTGACCTCACTTTTTAACCAGGCTGGTATTCACTGTAACACTGTCAGATGATGTAGGCCTGACATACTCATCTGACAGTGTTACAGTGTTCCCTCCAGTAAATAGCCTCAGGCTACAGCCTTGTTTCCAGGGATGGGTAGGCATTCTCTAGAGGTTTCTCTTTCTTCCTCTCCCACCAATTAAGTTATTGGCTTTCCAGTCTTTTCTTGTTAGTACGATCCTCTCTAGGAGCACAGTCATCTTGAGCAATATTTAATTTATGTTTGCGTGCTGTAGACACAACAGACCAAAGACTGAAGTCTCTATACGCAGTAGGGCATGAGGTATAGGCAAATGGACTTTGTAACAGCTGTCTTGGAAGTAGAAGGTTTTCATTTCTTTGAATTCTAAGCTACCACGTGTGCATGTATCTCTGCATGCAGGGATGAGACACTGCATGAGCTATAAGCTCTGGCCCCTCTAGACTTTAATGCTGCTGTGACATCTGCCTAGATGCAGGAGCCAAGAAACAGAGGTTAAGCAAAGAAAATAAAGAAGAGAAGAAACTGACTTCTCAGAGGCAATGAGGTGAGACGCTAGAGCTGAGATGCTCAGGCAGCTGGGTACCAGCATCCAAAGGTAGTCATGGGAGGCAGCGGCTAGCCTCTGGTCCTGAGGACCACACTGGGAGCACAGTGTGGGTCGAAGAGCAGAAAGAGTGATGGAGTGAGATGCCGGGTTGAGAGGAGTAAACAAAGGCATCCTTAAGAGAGGGATGCTGGAAGGAAACGTGTAGGTTCTCATGTACAGCGGGGGTGTGGCTCTGACCAGGGGATGGGGACACTCACACCAAGAATTATTAAGAGACTCATTAATTCTGCCTTGTTCCCTTTCTTGCTTAAGTGATTTGTCTGTTCTCCTATGATCTGCATCTTCTATAAATTAAAATACGCTTACAGTCCCCCAGTATCTCAATAATCAGGCCCAGAATGTCAATGATGTTTATAATTGGCCGTGGAACTTAAGAAACGGAAATGAAGTTAGAAGTGTGCACCAAAGACCATTAAAAGCCACTGGAAAGATGTGAATGAAACACGGTTCCTGCCACTCCTCCTTCGGTTTTCCCACATGTGATGACGGTCAGATTCCTGGGAGAGCAGGAATGAAACCACATTAAGGTTTTACTGCAATCATATTTCTGTCTACAATCGAAGACAAATGCCTGTTTGTTTTGCGTGCGGAGTTTTGTGTTCCTGCAGGACAACTGCCTTCTAGGGCTGAGTACTGTGAGCTGGCCTTTTAGCATCCACTAAGATAATAATCTCATCATCTTTCGTGCTCAAGTCCCTAACCACTACAGTTTTAAGCAGGCAGTCATATTGCTATGATCGTGCAGTTTGGTATATTGCTTACATTACTGCACGTGACACTCTGCACAACTTAAAATTCTTCACCTGAAGGGCCCACACCTGGATCCTAGTGTCTAGAGGCAGTCACAACTGACGGCATCCTACAGGAATAGCTAACTGCTTCTATCACATCTTCTGGAATCTAGAATCGCATTCTGCCTGCTCATGTGTTGCAGAGAACCATTCATAAACACCAAAGATACACGTATGCCCAAGAAGTACTTTCTTTGCATGTTGTTCTTCCACACTTTAGCACTCTTTCTGTCCAAACACATGTGTGCGCTTCTGTGCTAGACTCGCTACTGGACTGTGGGAAATCACCTCACACTGAAAATCATTACTAACTTTGTGCTGGATCTGCCACAGTCCCCAATGTTCCAATACCCCTATTATTATCCTTAGAGACCCATATCGGCACCATGAAGATGAACCAAAACTACCCAAAAGTACTTAGTAACCCACTTAGGAAAAGAGGGTCCCCTCCACCAAATTTTACTACTGAGCCTAAATGGTTGATTGGCAAAGAACCATGATGTTTGCAAACTGGTATGTCCTTAGATCCCATCCTCTCACCTAACCCCACCCTCCACACATGCCTCCTACCCAGCGCCATCCTTTGGCTTCCGACAGATTCCTCTGAACCTAAAATCAGCACTTTAACGGGTGAACTGAGGAAAGAACCAGAAAAAGGTGAACATTTGGGCTAAGGCCTGATACATTTTATCATCTGTTAGACTTAGATCATGCAAAACCACCTTTAATTTTTTTGGGGGGGACGAAGGGGGTCAGGGGAGAGGTTAGAAATGGCCCACTAGCAATTTCATACAGTTTAACACGATTCCCACGAACCATCTGCTGACAGGTCTTCTCCGTTCTTTCTGTCAGGCGGTTAACTCGTGCAGACCCCCCTGGCTTGCCCGCACCACCCGGACGGGTACATTTCCACTTGAGGAAACAAGACTTTTTTCCTTCGGAGTCACTTGGAGGAAACGCGGGGCTGCAGGACAGCGGACGCAGCAATCTGCAGTCCTCACTACCTCCCTTCTTTTCCTTTTTTACTTTTCCTCCCTTCCTCTTCCCTTCCCTCCTACCCCATGCCCGGGTAAGAGCAAGCAAAAGAGAAAACAGATGGATTAGGAGACTTAACAGGAGACAGATGCTTAAAGAGGTTGATGTCATCACTCACCCTTCCCCAGTTTCCTGCGCGGCTCTCCTTCACTCCAACCACGCCCCACCCAGCCTACAACTTTGTTCCTGTACACTCACTTCCACAGCCAACAATCTTCTCCTCGTTCCATTTATCAGTGTCTCAGCATAGCACTCATCACCCTGAGGTCCACATACCTTTTCTTTCCAACTCTCTCTCCCAGCATTTCGCTGACGCTACGCTCACTCTCTGTTCTGGGCAAACACTTGCTTTACTGTTTGGGGCTTCTGCACCCTTCTTACTTCCAGAGTGTTCTTTGACTAGCCCATGGGCCCAGCTGGTTGTCAGGTGCCAGTTCCTTTGAACACCTGAACACACTTGCCCGGAGCCCTCCTCTCCCTTCCTTTGGGTCACACGCTCTTTTTGCACCTATTATATGTATAGCTGGTATACAAAATGAGGCCGAGTTGGAAACAAGGAAAGTATGGATGATATTCGCTAGTTTGGTGAACCAAATGCAACAGCAAGGGAAAACCAGACAGAGATCCTCCATGGTCAACTCAACAAGTCCCCTCCGGACAGGGTGACGTGAGGATACTTTAAGCAGCGAGTCTCTGCCCTAGGAGATGAAAGTCACGCACACAGCATCTACCCTTCTAAAATACAGGCTCCTGTACACTGGTTTTCTATTTGCAAGATTGTGCAGTCACCACTGGCACTTCCTTTTTCTGTACCCCAAGCAGAAACCCTGCACCCTACAGCAGCCTCCCCGCCCCCACTTCTGCATCTGGCCCTGGTAACTACAAATATAATATATACATACCTCTGTGTGCTCACCTATGCTGTGCAGTTCATATAAATGGAATCATAAAATGAGAGACATAGGATATTGTTTTTTTAATTTTAAAGAAGCGGTTCTCTGTATTTGCAATGTGCCAGGGTATCAAGGGAGCCTCTAATGTCATTCTCAATATTAAGATAATAATCAATCAAAATGCCATGTTAATAAATTTCTGCATAATGTAATCACAGCTGCAGCAGGGGGTCGGGGGGGGGGGAGACTTGGTTAGGAAGGCCCCGGCTCTCCTTTTCCTAGAGTAGGTAATGGATTCAGTTTAGTGGGCATCTTGAGGGCCTGAGTGTACCGGTGGACAGCATTGAGCAATCACATAAACCCCTAGAGGGCACTCACTTCCTTAGGAGGCTTCCATTGCTGGGTAGCTGGCTAACAGGCAGTGAGTACACATTTACTCTTTACCTATATACACAGTCCCCGGCAATGCAGAGGCTTCTAGACACAGCTTACTGGGCGTTTGCAAGCGTGGCCTCTCCTAGCCTGTGGCTTCCACACCCCACTGGATGCTCTGCTTATTCTCACTCTCGTACAATAGCAATCCACCATTCACTGGATGCACCAGCCAGCCCCACGCCATAGTTCAGATGCTCACCCTCACCCATCCCTGCCTCCTCTCATTTAGCCCCCAGTGAAGACCCCAGAGCCCTCAGGACCACATACCCAAGAGGATTCTCCAGGATGAATCTTCCCTCCTCTGACTTTTAACACTATACAGAAAGGGTACCTGACCCTTGTAGAGTACCTGCTTCTTCTACTAAATCAAAATTATATTGATCCTCCTGTGAGTTCCTCTAGCGAGGGAGGGGATGGCTTAGAAAAGAAAAAAAAATGAGCAAATTTTCAACCAACAAAAAGTCTAGAACCAATACTTCCTTCATCCATGGCTATTAAGTTAGAGTTTGGAGCATGTATTGTTCTTTAAAAAAGAAATTGCTTGCATTCATTTATTTATTTTGTGTGTGCACGTGCACGCCTGTGTGTGTTGTAAGTCAAGTCTGGACATTGGAGAATAACTTTTGGGGGTCAGTTCCCCAGTTTCCCCTTCCTTCATGTGGGTTCTGGGGACTGAATGTAGGTCACCAGGCTCAGTGACAAGCACCTTTCTCCTCTGTGCCACCCTGCTGGCCCTGCACTGCTTTTTTATACGCTACAGATGATGATCTCAGAGGCAAATGGTTTCCACAGCAGTTATGTGGAAGACAGACAATGGAATTCGCTTACAACGCAGGCTCTGGGGCATTGCCCTTGAGGACCAGTGAGAGAAGGAACCTCAGAATCTGCTGGACACACGCTCTCCAGGAACTGCCTTCCAGGACACTGGTGCCTACATGTGCAGGGGCCGGGTCGCCATGGTTTAAATTTGACTCCCCACTCAAGAGGACCACGCAGGTCTTAACATTTGAATGGGGATGATAATTGTCAGTGTATGCCCTCAATCGTTGACAAGGGCTCCTCCTGCTCCGGATGCCAGTTCTAGGGAGTGAGGGCAGAAAATACCAACTTATTTTACACCAGAAGAGTGTGAAACTTTTAGCAATCTGCTCCAGTTCTGGGGAGGTTGGTTTGCTCACCCATCAAGTAAGACGCATACTCAGAAAGCATTCTTCTAACTTTGCCAGCCCATGACTCTAATGCCACCATCACCGTCCCCCTCCATGCTGCCACCTGACCCAGGCTCTTTTCTACTGCATCTCACTGGCTGTTACCCAGGTCCCAAAGCCTGTCACCTCTGCCTGCTTCTCTTCCTTCTTGCTCTCCTTGAATCCCAACCATCAGACCTGGTTCACTATGTTCCCCTGACATCACTGTCCCCATAATTATTGCTTTCCCTGGGGGTGGGTGGGGTAACAGCTGCATGCATGCACATGTATGTATGTATGTATGTATGTATGTATGTATGTATTTCATGAGAAGAAACAGCATGCTAAATGCCGGGGTTCTGGTATCCCAGAGCAGGTCTGGAACCTGTCTTGACACTAGCTAGAGAATCAATGTTCATTTGTCTGCTTACCAGAGTGGAGAAACTTTAAAGGACGCTAAACAAGCAGGGAGGGGGTGGCCATTGAACCTGGGGGGAAGGGATTCTCTGATGCCCCCCCACAGCCCTCTTGGCAAGCACAGGAGTGCCTCGGGAATGTGCTCTGTGGTCGGCGCTGGCACACAGATGGCAAGATGGCAACCATTATTCTAACCCCACCCCCCCACCCCCCGCCCCTTAGGAACGAACGTCCCTCCAGAGGTCCCTCCAGAGGAAGACATTGGCAGCTGCACACCGCGGGCATCCCATCTTGCCCAACACAGACACTTATCTCTCTGCCCGTGTCCTTCGGTCTAAATTGTGAGGTGTTCTAGAAAAGAGCTCATCCAATAGTGGCTTCATCCCACACCCGAAAAGGTTGCCTGAGCCTTCGAACGGGGAGACGTGCCTGTCTGCAACCAAAGGCGGAGAGAGTTCCCTTGGTCAGGGAACAAGGAGAAACGAAGCGTTTAAGTACTTGTACGATGAAGGCTGAAGAGGATATTAATGAAACAGCTTGTCAGGAACGGAAAAGACTCCACGCAAAACACCATCCTAGTCCATAAAAAGCAGCTTCACCATTAACGAAATCTGAGGCCCTGTCATTCTTCTGCTTCACTTCTCCTACCTCTTTCCAGGAATATGTACGTTTAAAACAAGCCTGTAAATAAAACATCCCAAAGAAGGAGGTTTGACATCAAGCGGTCCCAAGGACCACTTTGGAAAACAGTGCAGCTCCCTGTGGGAGGGCCTCCGGCTGGAATTTCCCTCCTGACTCTCCCTAGGAGATTTACCACTCCCTGGAGAACTACTGACCCTGCCTCACCCTTCCTCCATCGAATCCCTGCGTGAGCTTCATGAGGATCATCCATCCCTGCTGCCCATCTGTGGTTCTTCCCCAGCACAGGGAGCAGGCTGCTCGTGGTGGCAGCCTAACAGGTTACCTCACATCACTTCCGACTTTGACCTCAGAGACAGGAGGGAAGCGACTTAGTTCTCTGTGGCTGTTAAACTGTAGGAGGAAGAACCCATGGACGTGCTCTCATGCACGGGAGACAGAAACCCAAGCAATCAGGACAGCTTCTCTCTTCCTGCCTTTCTCAAGAAGACAATTATGACTTCCTCCACAAAGACGCCTAGAAAGCAGAAGGTGGGAAGCCGAAGGATGAGCAAACGGTAGGCATGGTAGGAAAATACAAGCTTTCAGTAGACGCGGGTTTTCCTAGAACTGTGCCCCCGCGGTAAGTCAATGTGGGGAGGATAAAGCAACAAGGCTTTCTACACATTACTCTCCTGATGTGACTTGCTAATGAAATGCTGGGGCAAGCTTGAAGAGTCTCCAGGCTTGGCAGGAGCCCAGGCACAGCTGAAAATATTCCTCGGCCCTTGGTGAAAATGTTAGGGCTAGGAGCCCACAGGTATTCCCAACCACCTTGTCCAGCTCAGTTGTTGGACACTGAGGGTCCTCTGCCTCCTCTTCCTTAGGTCTGAGAGTAGTCACTGGTGTATCCTTTCATGGGCTGCCAGGGTAAGAGATGCACAGAGGACCATTCAAGATAAGGAAGAAGCTGGGTGGTGGTGGGCGCACCTTTAATGCCAGCACTCGGGAGGCAGAGGCTGTCAGATCTCTTGTGAGTTGGAGGCCAGCCTGGGCTACAGGGTGAGTTCCAGGACAGGCTCCAAGGCTACACAGAGAAACCCTGTCTCTGAAAACCAAAAAGAAAAGATAAGGAAGAAAGAAGAGAAACTGGCATATTGTAGCCTGTAAAGGGAGGAAGGACATGAAGATATGATTTTCTAAAAACATTATTTACTTTATGTATGTATATGTGCCTGAGTGTATGTCTGTGTCCTCTAGCTGTGCCCCACCCCCCACCATGTGCAGGTAGGAGCTCACAAATGTCAACAGAGGCCCTGGATCCCCTGCAACTTACAGACAGTTGGAACCTGCCATGTGGGCGCTGGGAACTGAACCTGGGTCCTCTGCAAGAACTGTTAAGTGCTCTTAACTGCGGACTCATCTCTCTGGCCCCCGAGAATAAGTTTTACTACCGCAATGTAAAATATTTTCATTTCAAAGCCTGGAATCACCAACTGCATTAGAAATGGAGGCTCTGGAGCATGGAATCAGCTTGTCTACAAATACGGAATCAGCTTGTGTCTATTTGTAGAGAACATACAGGCAAGCAGGCGTGAAGCTAACCCGATGCCTGGAGTGCCAGGAAGCTTCTATTTCACGAGGCCCTGGACAGGAGAGCCATGTGACCGCAGGAGGTTGGACAAGTTCGATAATCCAAGTCTCAACTGTACCACCTGGAAAGTCGAGGTGGATAGAGTCTCCATATGTCACGACTGCTGTGTGGATGAGATGGACCGCACGCTATGTGAGAAACATCTAGCACTGTGGTTGAACCATGGAAACACTCGACACCTGTTCTCTCATTTGTATTATTCTGGAGGCTTCAGGGGGATGCAGACGAAGCACTTTTAATGCTCTGACCTCGCACCATCCCTGAAGATCCAAGGCCCTACTTCCGGCCCACTTACATAACTCACTCCGTCAGCAAAGTCACTGAAGTCACGCATCTTACTTGCGGATAACAAAAGGCCACCTTCCAAGTTCTCCACACTCACTCTCTGAAGTTGCCCACACCATGATTTTGCAGTTTCTCCCAAGTCTGAGTCTCCTTCTGATGGGCTCTCTTTAACCTATAAGCCCCCTGCCTGTGGCGTTGCTGTGGAACCCAGTGGAGGCTAATCTTTCCATTATCTTTACATTTCCTGACCCTTTTCTCTCCTCCCACATCTGTTCTTTCAATGAAGAAAACTCTCAGTTCTATTAGCCAGGGAGCGCAAGCCTAGAAGTCGGCAGGAGCCCAGTCGAAGTCCTAAGAACAGAGCAGACACGCAGACAGCTCAGGATGTGTCCTCCCTAAGAGGTACCACTCTCATCCTGAGCAGACACAAACACTTGTTCAGAAGAAGCCTGGCTTTTATGCAAAACATGCCAGTTCAAAGATATTGGCCATTACTATAAATAGGGCCAAGAAAGTAATCTCAAGAAATGGAACATGTCTCAGGAGTGAAGTGAATCCCAAGGATGCCTGTTGCAAACTGGGACTCCACCTAGTGACTGCCAAAAGCTGAGGGGATGAGCACTCTTTTCAGAAGCCATTCTGTCTGTGACCCCTTGTGGGAAACAGTCCTCCATTTATCCCCAAGGACCCACATCTTTGGTGACGTGTTAGAGGTACAGTGGCAAGTGGCTGGTGATGGGGACAGGTGGGAGGGAGGTTCTGTGAAGTCACAGACTGTGTAGAGTACACCAAGTGGGCACAGAAGGAAGATATTCTGGGTACAAAAGAACCTATTAAGTTTACAAGAACAAGAAACAATCTACATAGCATATGTCAAGGTGAGGACAGGGCAATATTATCAAGAGTTTGGCAGCTGATATGGTGGAGAGGCAGGCAAAGGCTGGTTAATAAGGGATCTCTAAGAAGCATCATTCCTTGTAAGAGGAAAGCAGAAAGAAATCTTAAGCAAGAGATGTAGCCTGGCCACGGGGTGGTGATCTGGAGGGGGTCCATTCCATTTCTCTTAAGTCATGAAGATACATGAGATTAGTGCAAATATTTTCAGCTGCAAGACACATTTAAAAACTGAAAAGTCAATGACTCTAACAGCCTCAAATGCCCTTTCAACTTCTTCCATCAGATGAACTCTCACTCATCCCTAAAGACTCAGCTCCAAAGTCAAGTATGACAGTTTTCCCAAAAGGAATTAGCATCTCTTTGCCCCATAAGCGTTTCCTTATTGTGCACATTTCAACTTCTAAAACATGTAACACTCAAAACCATAGAGATTTATTCACATTTGCCACCCTGTAAGCTAAAGGCTCCTTGACATCCTGGACATTTTATTCCTTCCAGGAACATGACGAACATTCTAGGTATTTGTTTCCTGAACAAGTCAAAACTACGGGGTTTTGGATGCTGGGGCTTGCTGTAGATTATCTATAGAATGCTCTTACACTTTGATGGGTGGTGGTGACGGTGGCGGCGCATACCTGTAATCCCAGCCCTCGGGAGGCAGAGGCAGGCGGATCTCCGTGAGTTCGAGGCCAGCCTGGTCTACAGAGGAAGTTCCAGGAGAGGCATCAAAACTACACAGAGAAACCCTGTCTCGAAACAACAACAACAACAACAACAACAACAACAAGAACGTACTTACACTTTTATTTATCTGTGTTAGACAGTCATGGGCCAGAAGCATAGACAAGGTGGGTCTTGGTCTTCAAAGGGTGCACAGGTTAGCCTAATCTATCCTGCTCTATTTTATGCTTTCAGTCACCCTCTTTCTAGAAATAAACAACCCCGAGTCATAAATAACATTGTGCATGTATACATAATGTGAGGGTCTGAGGCAATGTCTTACTCTACAATCCCAGACTAGCCTCAAATTCATGGTAATTCTTTCGTCTCACTCTCCAAGTCCTGGGATTATGGGCCTAAGCCACCGTGACCAGCACGAATAATTTTTATTACAGTATGTTACTATAATTGCTGTATTTTATTTATGAGTATCTTCGTGTGCCTTTATTATGGGTCTGCATGCATAGGGGAAAAAATGGATTGCATATATAGTTTAGTCTCACGTGAAATTCTAGGCATCCATGAAGGCTCTGGAACAGGTTTGCCAAGGACAAGAAGGGACAGATGTAATTAATGACTTGAGCTAATCATAAGACTCCTCCCAAATCCATACAAGGCTGGGGAAGGATAACTTGGAAGGCTTTTGTGATCCATAGAATGGAGTGATCCATTCACAACAGACTAACACAGAAAGGCCAAGGGAAACCAGCCATCTGCACCTCCAGGGTTCCAGTTTAGCTGTTCAGTGTCTACGAGGCAAACACGACCTTGAACCTCTACAAACTGTAAAGCACAGTGATGTACAGCCATTACCTCTGTCCACCACGAAGGGTGTCAAGTGGGTAAATGTTCTATGTTCTATGAAACTCTACATTTCTTTCAGTTTTTCCCAAAAAGATAACATCTTACATTTCCTTGTTAGCTCTCTAAGTAAGTTCACAAAGCTTTTTTTTTTTTTTCCTTCAGGGTTGTTCAGAGAAGTTCTTCTATTTTCTGGATGATGGATGGATAGAGAAAGTCGTCAAGTTTAATGTTACTCTTGCTGTGGATCTGGCACTTGAGCTTTCCCCAAAGGCTCCACAAAGATTCAGTTGCTTTCCCTTGTTTCTGATGTCTGGACCATTTGGAACACACATAGGCCAATGAGTGGTAGATACGATGCCTTGCTTATTTTCAGGGTTAACACGAATGCAAAATAAAGACTAGGTACTGGGTCAGGTTCATGGAGGAGAGCACAGGGCACACAGCTGTGGTATCAGAAGTATGAAGGCATGCATATCTGAAGTACATGCCTGACACACAAAGCCCACACTCTACTGGGGAGATAGCTCATTTCTAATGGGTAAGGGCTTTAACTTCTAGGAAAGCATATTTGCTTCAATCTGGGATAAGTCCAATAACAACATGGAATTCTTACAATTATTTTGTTTAAAAAAACATCAGATTTTAATATAGACTCTGGCTTGTTAGTCATGAGTTGATTTTGCTCTTTTGGACCAAAAATTACTATGACAGAGGGCAACAGAATCAATGTTCTTTTCTAAGTTGAGAAAGAAGTTCAAATATGCTTGCAACCATTTTTTTTTTCTTTTTGCATGTGTTTAAAAACAAAGAGAATGCTTCAGCCACAGCATGTCAACAGTCAGGAATGCTTTAAAGGCACACGCTAATGCACATTTTACATATTGTATAGTTTATCCTCAAAAAGAAGCTGGAGGAATTACTTAAAGGGGACAACACTCAACACCTCAAAGAAGAACTGAATTTTAAAAAAGATGTCTACCAACAGACTGATTTAAAAAAAAAAAAAAAGATAGATCCATCTTTGTTGAGATGGGAGCACAGAACAGATGGATATGATAATTCATTACAAGGCACTTAATTTGATAAAGGGTTCTTGGAACTGCAGATTCAGGGATAATTTCTATGGCTTAGCTTGAGTTGGCATAAGAAAGGCAACTTCATTACCCAGCACAACATTAACAGCCATAAGGACTCCAACAAATACGACCTGATGATCTGGGGTACCCAAGACGATCTCACAAAGGGGAAAGAAGAGATCTCTGAGTTGTTGTAAGCATAAAAAGGGAAGGGGTCCAACTCCCCCGTAGAAAGATTGGCTTTAATGTATCTATGTGAGCAGAGGGGGTGTGCTCTGCTGATAGTCCCTGATCCTCCACTCCCACCCTAACACTCGGCTAAACACTTCAAAGACTGACCAGGTGGGTCTCTGGAGATAAGAGCTGTTGAGAGAAACCCTGAAAAGCTCTCCTACCTACCTCCGGATCCATACTTTAGCAGGTGGAATGGTGAGTGACTCCAACACTTTCTCAGTTGCCACCCAGCTGAGGAGTAAGCGAATTGACTCGTTTTCAGTGGGAAGTAAAGCATGTTATTTAGAATTGGAAGCCAGGGCAAGTAAGAGGACTTAACTGTAAGTATTCTCCATCATTTTCCATGTGTGTGTCTCTTTGAGTTCTCTGGTTTCTTTAGTCTACATGTAAAGGTGGCACATGCCTGGACAGGATTGTTTTTTTTTTTCTTTCTGAAATTCAGTTTTCATTACTTGGTGGAAAACAAGTCTACAATTGGGCGTTTCCCTTGAAGGCGGGTTACTGATGGAGTGCGCCTCTATCAGATGACCCTCTAGAGGTCCAGAGCCTTCTGTACCCGTCCCTGGTGATACTCAGAAGCTGCTGACACCTTTCCTTTTACTAAGCACCACACCCTACAGCGAGCCCAGAGTGCTGTTCTGTCTTCCCTCAATGAGGCTTTGTTGGACTGTTTTAACAGATTTCAGCGTTTTAGAATTGGTACACCTTGTTTTCACTCACTGCAGCTATGTGGTCAGATTAATTTTTATTAACTTACATGCTTCTGAAGGGAAGGAGCACCCTGCCAAGGATTCCATTCTGCTGGCCTCATCGGGGATGGGTCCACTTCAGGCTGGGAATTCTGGAACTGCAGAATGCTCCTTTCCCAAATGTCTTTGTGCACTCCCAAGCACAGTGTGCTAGCAATCGGCTAGAGTTCTATTATCATGCCACAGCAGAGCACTAAAAAAATGAATTTTTCTCACACGTGCAAAGAAACTGGGATTTCGGAGGGAGGACACGTTAGATTTCTGAACCGAAGCACCTGAGGGCAAATACGCAGATCTGGTCTTAAGGAGAGGCATTTCCTGACCTTTTTTCCCCGGCCGTGGCTGTGTATGTAGGTTATCATCTTTGCTTCTATCTAATTTCCCTCACTGAAGTTTGGAGCTCTTCCGACAGGACAAGACGGAACAGGAAAACTGCCTGAGATATCAGAGGCAGTGTTTTAGAGGAGAAAAGTCAAACTGAGGCTCAAACAAGGAAAGAAGAATAACCTTTCACCTAGGACATTTTATTTTAAGTGACAGAATGGTCTAATGACAAAATTAGTAGCAGAGAACATAAAACTTCCCCTAAATATAATTATGTGTGTGTGTATGCATGCACACACACATACATACAACTAAATGTGAAATACAGAAGTAGTAAAAATATAGAGCCGCAAGCCGGGCAGTGGTGGCGCACGCCTTTAATCCCAGCACTCAGGAGGCAGAGCCAGGCAGATCTCTGTGAGTTCGAGGCCAGCCTGGTCTCCAAAGCGAGTTCCAGGACAGGCGCAAATCTACACAGAGAAACCCTGTCGAAAAACCAAAAAATAAAAATAAAAAAATAAAAATATAGAGCTGCATGATGAGAGGCAGAGAATAGAGATGAACCGTTGGAAACTCAGGAAAAATGAATATTTACAGAAGAGAAACAATGTGCACATAGGTCTAGGGGGCAGCAAGCATCCATGTACAGTCACACATGGGCTGGGGTGGTCCACAGAGGGGAGTATGTAAGACACTGGGGACCTCTCACCCCCATACACACACACTGGCGTCCTTCCCACAGCACATATACCGAGGCAGCTGACAGAGACATCCACATTCCATCATCTAATAGCAATTTAATAGAGTAAATCCTTATTTGTCGATTCAGCCTTTGGCCTGATATCATCTACTCCTTTTGCTTAGGAACTATCTCCTCATAGATGTAAAAAGAAAAAGGAACTAGCAGTAACCCATCAGCTGTCTACCAATCACACCATCACCTATTTCATAATCCAACCAGTTCTGACTACCAAGGCTTGGATAACTCGTCTAGTAGTATGTGTGGTTCATTTGGCCTTTTCTGAGAAAATGAAATGATAAAAAGCAGCCGTCTTTCTTCTATGACTTCATTGGATAATCTCCCTTTCCTATCGCCACGTGACTCTACTTATTGCTTCATCATCTTCCTGAGTCCTGGAATTCCTAGGTTTTACTTTTCTTCCTTTTCCCCCTAAAATTTCCTAACACTCACTTCTTGGGTTTCATCCGATGGAGAAGATTTGGGAAAGTCGAAGAACTCAGAGGCGGAAGCTATTTTTAAGATCACGTAACCCTTTCCCGCCTTCCATTTTTGGCTCAGATAGCAAGAAAAAGTGAAAAGCTTGCTCAGTTCACACAGAGGTAGACCCAGTTCGTGTGACATGGTGAGTATACTTCAGCTACCACATGGGTTGTGCACGGGCACACCTCTGCTCACAGACAGCAATCACAAAGGAATGGTCAGGTCTCCTGAGTGGCTGGACTCGGGAAGGTGTGGGGGTGGACAGTAACTTGGTCCCCAGGGGACAACACACCTGATGGTTCATGCTCACCCAGGCAGAGGTAGCTGTTGCTCTAGGCAGGGAACCTCAAGTTCCACACGCTTCACCTGTGAAAATGGATCACGGTACAACTCTCCAAATGGGTTGAGCTGCAAGATTCAGCCGCATCCATTGAACTTTACTTCAGCTTTCATGTGCTGAAAATATTCTATGATTTTTCTGTGTGTGTGAAAACAGGAGTCATGTATTACCATTTTCACCGATATAATCTAAAATTTTTGATTACTTTAGAGCTGGAAAAAAATTAGAACTTATAAATCTTGTGTTAAAAATAAAAACAAGATTTTTGGGTATAACGTATCAGAAAGTAGGAGGTCTCAATGCTCTGGATCTTGGTTCTGGAAGCGAGTCAGGGCTCTTTGGTCAAGAGAGAGGCAGGAGCCAAAAGGGAGCTTGGGAACCTGGCTTTCGCAGCATACACAACCCAAGACAAAATCTATTTTAAGCTTCTGGATATCATAAGCAATGACTTAATTTATTTTGAACTCAAAATAACTGGCTTGGATTTTTTTCTCAATAACTTTTCACAAAAAAAAACCCAAAAAACGTATTTATAGGCAGAAATTGATAACATAAACCTTTCAGGAAGAAGAGCTTAAGACCACGCTCACTGAATTTAGAAGTGACTATCAATCATTCATCTTTTCAATAAACATACAAAAAATATCAAAAGGCATAGGATGTTCAAAATAATAATTCAGTTGACTTCCAGGAAGGTGCAGTGGTATCACTGCCCAAATTTTAACCATTTATTGTCTTCCCTCTAAGTTTGTAATCTTTAAAACTGGTGCAAAACAACAGAGGCAAAATGAAAACTCTATAAAATGAGGTAGATACACTGAAGACAGCAACGTGCCTTTAGAGCAGGGAAAACAAACAAACAACAAAAGTGACCCGGAAGCTATCATGACAGGCTGTCCAGCCGGGCTAAAGGTCAGGCTTGGTGGCAGACCATGGAATCACAGCTCTGCATCTCAGGTGTATCCACCCTCCAGATACAGCGGGTAGATCCATTTCTCTCAGACGAGATGGAATCGTGGTGGAACTTCTATGCCACATCCTTTAAAGACTGCCTTTTGTTTTTAACAGGGACCTAGTTTCCTGCATAAGATGTTCTGGCAGCCCCTTCCCAACCACCCCACATGACATTTATTTCTGTTGTCTGAGCGAGAAAAACCCCCGCATTTCTGAAGGAGAGAAGGTCCGAGTTGTAGTCACTAAAATGAACCGTCAAGTTGAGCTGGTGCTTAGAAGCCCCTCACATGTGTCTGCGCTGAGACCAACTGTCAAGTGGGAAGGGAAAAGTGCCGAGCATCTGGTGAGCGTAACTAAAAGCTGCCTGAATTTCAGAAGACCCAGATCGCCAGAGCCAGAGCGCACCCATTTCCAGAACAGGGTCACTCATCTGCAGGGTTTCAACTATTTTCTTCAACCAGAAAGTCAGGTCACCTATTTTTGTTATGTGCATATCATAGTGGATTAAAAATGGCCAGAAACTCTTTGACGCTTCTTCCATCAAAAGGAAGAATCTACTCTGCTACTCTATGGATAAGCAAGGGCTTATTCCGTGACTTGCTTCCACAAACACTATGTGGCAGGAGGAGGGTCGTCCACATCTGGGCCTCTACAGATGCTTGCTCTAACACCTCCTTTTTCTGACATATGTGAAGCAGTTCAGGACGGAAGACCACACACAAAATTGTTCTTCAAGTCATCCCGGCAGAGCTCCGAGACAGAAAGGTCATCTAGTGGTATACGACCACCGAGAACCGTGTAGCCCACACAAAGAACGGCGGAAACGGAGAAGTTCTTTTGCTCTGCACTGCTCTTGGGGAGGGCGATGCATAGTTGAAACACATACACGTCACTAATTTGTACTCTGCTGATATAGATGTATCGCTGAGACATAAGCTCCTATTTCCGACTTACCGTTCTGTTTTGAAAACAACAAGAAGACATCACAAACGGTACAGAAGAAAAGAGGGATTCTGAAGACCCTGAGCTGCAGGCAGACCTATCCAACCCCTCTTGCCAAGGAACAGTTGTGGTTTGACACCAAGTCCTTCATTCTCTAGACTCCCATTTTCCAGGCTGTAAATTCCTCTTGGCGTTAAAGCAATGATGAAATGAGAAAAGGCTTTGTAATTTAGCAAGGCCTGTGATGTAGTTAAGCCATGCCTGTTACTGCGGACCCCATGCAGGTCAAGGGCAGCTTTCCCAGCCCCACACAGACAGCATTTGCACTGATGGACACAGCACCTTCGTTGTTTTCTTGCAAAGCCCCTCTCTCTGCATGGCAGCTTCTGTACATGCACACATACCATGCACACACTCAGACACTATAAGCACAAAGGGGATACAATCCTATAGGGCATTCCATGTCTCCTGTTACTGTGCAGTGGTGTTCAGGCCCTGATTAAGGCCCCGAGATGCTAATTCTTATCTTTTTCTGTCTTCTCTTAGAAAGTATCATGAGCAACGAGTTGCCTTAGCTGACATCGGAGTGGTGGTACCAGCAGACAAGGACCCAGACGACTCAGTGGGCACGCAACTCTGCACCAGGCTGCAGAGTACTGATAATGGGTCAACAGTTCATTCTTTCACAAGTAAGAGTGACAGATACCTATCGCCTTCAGGAGAACAGAAGCAGAAGAGCCCGGAATGGACTTTGGGCCATAAAGTCAGAGAAGAGATGCTTCAAGGATCTACATTTACACAGGCTAGGGATAGAGGGGAAAGTCAGTGTTCATGAGTAGCAGAAGCAGAAAAGTATTATCCAGGCGTGATAAGAACATCCAGAGAACAGAGTCTGTCCCTTGAAGAACCTCACCAGTGTTTGATGAATGAACAACTTTGAATGGAATAAAAGCACACACACTTAGGAGGAAAACTCATAAGCTGAGCGGGAACTCATACAGAAATAGGCAGCCGGGGAGGGGGGGCCTGGCTGGGTCCAACAGTCTTGCTATTAAAAGATGGGAGGGTCCCAAACTCCTTTTTGAATGTACGAAAGTACAGTCAATCCATGAAAAAAAAAGTGTTTACTCTCAGTGAAACGTGGACTTTCCAGCTGTTTTGCCCTTTTCTGCCTACATTCTCTACGTTAGTTTTACTCTTAAGTTCTTAGCAATGATCTTTACAAGCAGGTGAGCAAGTCAAATTCTCCTGATAGGGTTTTATACATTCTACCCTGGTTTCCGCTGTGCCCGAAATGTGGTTCTCGCATAAGAACAAAGGTTTCTCTTAAAACGCTATTACTAGAAATTAGGCACTTTTCTCTTTATTTCTATTTTTATATGTTTTCTTGGGCTTTCATTCTTGTATCACAGCATGACCTATAAACTTCTTTAATACGAGAGATCCCCATTTCCTACGCTAAGCTAACCTGACCGGGCTTAAGCACACATAGTCTGCATTTACCAACATTAATGCATACACAGAGGAAAACGACATGATTGCTGACCTCTGGAGACATCCTTCAGCTAGTGAGATAAGACTTGATGTATGCAACAATTAAACAAGCTGTAAGGAAATGTATGATTAATTGACAGCCTGGAAAAGGGATCTACTCGGAGTTCCCAGGGGGCGGGACAGGTATTAGTTGAAAGATGAAGACGACCTTGTGGAATTTAATTGGAATCCTGCAGGATGAGTGGTATCAGAAAAGGTGGAAAGGAGAGATAAAGGTGACTCACGCTGTGTTCGGGGAGGGGAGTGCTAGGAGGGAGCCCTGTTTCTGTAGTGCTGAGGTGGAGCAGAGCGTAAAGGAAGGATCTGGGAGCACGTCCAAGGGTTTTAAAGTGGATGCCCAACAGTAAGCAGCACTGTGAGTAACGGCAAGAGGCTAAAGAAACCGCAAGTGTTCTTCCTATTCTTCCTCAACATATGAATTACCTTGACTAGGCATGGGCTTGTTTGCTCATTCATTCATTCATTCATAAATACAGGCTGTCCATATTACTCCTGTGTACCAGAGATCACATATACCCACAATTCTTTGAGAATCACAAAGAACAGCAAGGACAAAAAAAAATCTGAATGATTTCAATGTATTATAAACAGTGTTATGATAAACAGATAAATGAAGAGTTGCAAGAGAGGAGAAGGGCGCACCACAGACCTCCGTAAGGGAAGGGCTGAAGGTTGCCAACACTGTAAAGAGAGGAAAACGGAATCCTGAAAGGGGGCACACGCTGTCCAGGTAAAAGGAGGGCACACTACATGGAGAGAGGCGGCTGGCAATGCCGGGTTCCTGAGCATGAGCACACTTGGGGAAGAGCACTGATTGGGCAGGAACAAAGGGTGAGTGTGTAGCAGGGAAGGGGACAAGCATGGGTCACTGCCTATCTAACACACAGGAAGGCCAGAGCTATGAGAACGTAGCCCTCTCTGCAAATGATTTACAGCGGGTCTCTGAATGACTTCCTTCTCTGGGCTTCTTCAGTTGCATCATTAGAGGCACAGTTACCTTGGACCGTTCTTCAGGAGCACGCCGAAGTCCAAATTACATTAATACAATAATAACCACCCTCAGGTTTCTGTTTACTAGACTTGCAGAAGCTTGGGGATGAAACAGAAGGCATCCAGTGCAACCTCTGTTCCAATGTAACATTTCTTCTAAGCACGGCTGGCAGGCAGCCATCCAGATGGGAAGAAATCTAACCAGCGCCAGGAACTCGAGTCTGCCTCAAAAAGCAGCATGACTCACTGCTGAGCATTATTAGTTGTGAGGTTTTCTTCTTAAGCTGAGATTTAGTGTTCTTCCTACACATTTCACCCAACAAGAGGGGCCGGGGGGAAAAAAGCCCCCTGTCCCCCCAACACACAGGAAGTACTCAATCACAGCTATAAGTGAGCTCAACGTTGTCCCGTTCCTTCACCGAGGACGGGCTTCCCTTTGATTCAATAGGTTCTCTGATAAAACATACCATCTTCCTTTTCAGGAAGGCCTTGCAGGGGCATCTGTGGCTACTAGTATTGCTCCACTGTTTTCACTGGTGATTGGCTGTACCTATGTGTGCATCCCTTGGCACACAGCTTCACATAAATACAACATGCTAAGGTCATAGGGGGCTTGCTCTAGCTCTTTATCACACCACCTTCACCAAAAAAAAAAAAATCTTTGCTGTCTGCTTCATGACACAGTATAAAAGACGTGTCTGGGAGAATCCTAGGTTTCTGGTAAGAGAGAGGCTAGAACACTAAAGACCTAATGTATCTTAGTAAGTGGCAAGAAGGGAAAAAGCAATTATGAGAACAAACTCTAGGTATCTACCCTGATTCCTGAAAAAGCAAACTTTCTATAGCGGTTCACCTAATCAACCTGATGGGATTGACAAGGGTCTCAATCAGTGGCTCTCAACCTTCCTCAGGCTGCGACCCTTTAACACCGCTCCTCATGTGGTTAGGACCCTCCAAACCACAAAATTATTTCATTGCTACTTCATAACTGTAATTCTGCTACTGTTATGAATCCTAATGTAAATATCTGATATACAAGGCAGCTGGTATGTGACCCCCAAAAGGGACTTTGACCCACAGGTTGAGAACCTCTTCCGGTCTAGGTGATTCATAAAACTCAATTGTTAGCGAAAGGCCACTTCCAGAGAGGATTAACTAAGTGAGGGGAGCCTCGCCTTGAATGTGGATGGTGCTATGGCACAGGCTAGGGGCCAAAGGAACAGATGGAAGGAAAGTAAAGATGTTCCCTGGGGCAAACACTCTCTCTTCTCTGCTTCCTGGCTGCCTCGGGGTGAACTGCCCTACCACACCCTCCTCCCATGATTGACTAGAACCTCTGAGCTCTTGAGGCCCAATCAATCTCAAGGATTCGCTCAAAGCACAGAACTCTAATTAAACACATGCTTACTTAAACTATGAGCTACTTGCTTACATTCCTCATTCACAAATCCACTTCTGTAGCCACACCTACTCACGCAGTAAATCCTAATGCTAAATGTCAAATGCCTGGCACGGGGGGGGGGGGGGGGGAGTGGGGGCTGGGTTGGAGCAGAGGTTATAGATGGAGATAAATAAGGAAGGGTTTCAGCTCTTGATACTCTATGTAGAACAAGAGCGGTAAGGAACGAAATGTGTTTATTGCAAAGATGACATAAAGGGATGCAAAAGACGAGGGTGGGGTGGGGTGGGGGGCAGATATGACAAAGAGGAGGGATGGGTATCATGGGTACGGGGAAACAGTTTGCAAACCCAATGTACTGCTGACTAGCATCATCGCGATACTCTGCCCACAATCAATGGCGCAGCCAAGGACTCTGGGGTTCTAGAGAAACCTTTCTCCAGTGTTCAGTGCACCCCCTGTTGCCAAGAAGAAAATGATAGCGGCTCATCTCCCACAGCCAAAGGGAAATGTGTCTGACACTTCAGAATTTCTGTTTAAGAATTGCAGACACCCCTTTGCCTCAGTACGAACTGGGCCTCGGGAGATGCATGACTCCAGATGTCCGGAGTCCCTTCTGATGAGCTCCCTTTGAAGCGGGCACTGTTTCCTAACGCTGGGCACTTGGCTTAACACACCCCACAAGATCCGCAGCAAGGGGATCAAATGGCAGGCCTCACTACCCCAGATCCCTCATTCTGCTTCCTAATCTATACACTGAGGGGAAAGCTTGCCTACCTCCTGCCTCGCCCTCCAAGGGCTTTCAGGAAGGGTCTTCATCCTTAAGATTAATGGCTTAACCTGATGACACCTGGCTTTGAAGTGAGGAGAGACACATGGAAATAGCGAGTCACAGGGACAGTCCAGTGGTTTCTCCAGAGAAACCGGCAAGGATTGGGTTTCCCAAGGGAAAAGAAGCTTGAGAAACTGGCCTGGGGGGGGGGGGGGGGGTGGTGCTGGCAAATAAGACAGAAAGCAGACTTGAACTGGTGACGAACCAACCTTGCCGGCAGGGTACAGCAGCCATCCGCTGTGAGCCGCACTTGAGTTTCGTAGCTGTCCAGGGGGCACACGGCCTGCTGGACAGGGGGGCACTCCACGGTGCTGCAGTCCACGCTGAAAACTGGGGGACAAACAAGAGAGGCACCGTTTACTGTGGCATCCACTTGCATTTTTGGGTCCCCCAGAATGAACTACCGACTCTTGACAAATGTCCAAAGAGTCCTTGCTTCCCCCAAACCCAGAAGGCCCTTCTAGTGTTCTCCTTCCAGTCAATGCTAAATGACTGTGGTCGGTCTCCAACAGAGGGCAAGAGTCAGGAGGAGAACAGAGTGAGAGGCCAGGTCGGTATATGGACGGTGGTGGACAGCAAGAAGTTGTTTCTGACAGAGCGGTTCAAGAGATGGAGAAGGGATGGCTTTGCCTGAAGCAGTTCCCTGACGGTAAAACTAAAATTAAAGGAAAAAAAAAAAAAAAGAAAAAGAAAAAGCCCGATCAATCATTAGAAAATTGCAAAGAAGAAGAAACCACCGCAACCTAGATCTAGTCACAGACGACATTAGAAAGGCTGGTACAAGGGCAAGGCTGTTAGATAAACTATAAAGCGAGAAACAGCTGAGACAGGACAAGAATTCCAACGCTGGCAAAGAAGGTGAGTCAAATGACGTAGGGCATGCTTCGCGAAGGCAAGGCAGGCGGGGAGGGACTGCCAAGGAAGAAAACTGGGACCGTTTCCTTATAAAACATCTGCCGTTTGGATGGATGTATTTATCCAGAAGTAATTCTGTTTTCTATAGGAGTTGCTTCCAAACGTAAAACTTCCAAGTGACAGACGCATCTGCCAACAAGGCCTCCGATCGTCTCTCAGGGAACACAGCAGGTAACTGTAGCACCACACTTTTCCCCCAACTGCTTCCTCAAACATACTTGAAGGAAATAAATAATGATGGAAGAGAAAAGGGCTGGCTGACGCCGGGATGGTGCTCATGCATCAGGAAAAAAGATCCCTCTGGTTCTCTGTTTTAGAGAGCCCTGAAGTGAGACACTAGCCCCAGGCGGCAAGCCCTCCAGGCACAGGAAAGAATGCTCACTTTGGTGGGAGTGGAGAAGCCCTGGATAGCTGAGGAGGGACCTGCTGCCCTCTGATGCACAGGGGCGATGCTGCCCAGCCAGCTCGCTCATACCTGGTTTGCACTCATAGAGGTCACAACACTCTCCCGGCTTCCCTGAGGCTTTGGACACTAGAATGTTCAGGTATCCCGGCTGGCAGACTTTGCGCAGACAGCCCGCAGGGTCACACACGCAGCGGCTGGGTAAGGGACAACACTCCCCCGGAGGAGCATAGCCCTCGATCAGTACGGAATCTTCAGGGCAGCGTGGAGAGAACTGGACTTCACAGCGGGCCTTGGAGCAATCTGGCTTCTCTTCTAAATGGGAGAGAAAGAATTTAGCTCATGCCCAGGGCAGGGGGGTGCGCACTTTTGAGGGAAGAACAGATCGTCCCAGGTCTAGTTACTGTACAAAGAGCAGGACAGCGAAAGCAGTCTGGCGGAAGTCTTCAGACTTAGTGTAGCCAACCACGGGAACCTCTCCCAAGAGCTGCCCATGACACCAATTCCATCCCTTGCTCAACACCTACTACAAAGCTTGAGGGGACACAAGGGGAAGACCCCACGTGGCTCTGACTCACGTCCAGATTAACTGTGAACCCCAAGGTCTTGAGGTTTCTTTTTTGATAGTGATACACGTTAAAAACCAAACCAGAGACACCAATAAAACCTGGCTACTCCAAGGACGGGAGACAATATGGGCAATAATAGCCATGAAGAACTCTACCACTAAATGAGCACCGAACAGGGCAGCTGATTAAGATATGCAATTCTATGATGGGACCCGCTTAACAAGACAACAAGCCAAGTTCCCCTGTCTTTCCCCTACAGGGCATGTCTCGGGGAGACTCACTGGATGCACCTCATTTTCCTTTCAGTGTTATCTGTTGACCCATGGAGGCACCTCGATTTCAGAGACGGGGAAAGTAACAGTGGGCATTACCTAACAAGTGTAGGATTGAGCAGCCCAGCTCCAGCTCGTCAAGCCTGGGTCCTCAGGCCATTTTCTCAGTTTAAGCTTTGAAGAGGCCTAAGGCCTCGAGGAAAAGACTAGAATAATCTACGACCACACTCCTGCAGATGGTGACCTTTGAAGAGAGTCAGGGTGCTGGGGAGATGTTAGTGAAGCAATGTCACGTGGTATTGGAGCATACACTTCCATAATCTCTAACTGACTTTGCTGAACTAAAACCTAGAGATAGAATCACAGAGCAGGGTTAGTGAGTCAAGAGGTTCTTTGATATATGTGTGTGTGTGTGTGTGTGTGTGTGTGTGTGTGTGTATCAAATAAACAAACAACAACAAAAATCTGAGGCAGAAAAGGAACCTGCCTAATCAGTGAAAAGGCAAGAATCTAGGCACCGCACCTTACACTTCATTCAGCTCTGGATAGCACAGACGTAACTGTCGTTCCCAAACTAAGCCTGTTTCTCTCTCTCTCTCTCTCTCTCTCTCTCTCTCTCTCTCTCTCTCTCTCTCTCTCTCTCTCTTTCAGGTCTCCTATAGCAGAGGTGGACCTAAAATTCCTGATCCTTCCACCTCTACTTCAAAGTCCTGCGCTTACAGGCAGGTGTCGTTGTACCCTAAGTTAAGTGACATTAACTTACGGTCATTTTCCAACGAGGCTGCCTTATCTTTCACTTTACCAGCCATCTTCCTCCTTGTCTAACTAAAACACACAAGAGGAGATCACCCACGCTTAGGGTCCTAGAAAACTCTCCCAGAAATATTTACTGAGCGCCAATTGATTTAGCAGTTTGGGACATACCAGGAGAAAGAGAGTGGGGAGGGGGAGGGGGGAAGATGAAGATTGATTCTTGATCTCCTAGGGTCTACAAGGCAGTAAAGGGTGACAGAAAAGTGATCAATACTATGAATAGTAACAGAGTGATAAGTGCCCTGGGGAGGCAGACCAGAGTGAGGGGAACTAAGAATGCTTACAAGGAGGGGCAGCTACAAGGTGCAGAACAGACGTGGAATCTCTCGAGAGGCGAGCTACCGAGATACCCCGAAGAGCCTTCCAAGAAATGGAACAGAGTCTCGATTGCAGAAGGGGTCCCCTCTTGCAATAGTAAGGCTTTGGGATTGTAACAGGAGACACCATGGGGGAGCAAGAGGTGGAGAAGGTGTCTGGAGAGGAGAAAGAAAGAAGTGTGTCGGACATGGAGACGACTTTGTTGTTAAAGGTCTTGTGACTTGCTTTCTGTCACTTAAACTTATGGCTGTGCCCTCCTTTTCCCGCTGGACAGAATTCTACTTCTCCACACCTCTGCTTCAATCAGGGGCAACAGTCAAGTGCAAGCCTCGCCCTCTCTTCCAGTTGCTTCCAGCAAACCAACAGCTAGTAAGTTTAAAGCAGAGTGGACAGTGGAAACAGCCTCTGGCCTGAGAGCAAACTTCAATCACACTGACACACACACACACACACACACACACACACACACACACACACACACCTACCTTCCGACTTCCTAAGAATTCTCTGAGTTATTATTTGCTCCATTTTACAGGTAATGAAATCAAGGTTCAGGCAGGTCAAGCTAATTGCCTGAGATTATATGGCTAGTGAACGGGCTGGGATGAGTTGACCCTGGTCTGTCTGGTTCATGAACTTCTGGTATGATGTGACTCCTGTCCTAGGATTCCCTGGTGTTGAAGGTGTTCAACTTTGCCCTTGCTCTTCTTCCCTTCTGAGTACATTTATCTGGGCTCAACTTCTTTCCTGACTAGGATTGTGGTTTCCCCTCATAGCTGAAGTCTCTCCTTTCCTGGGAACCACAGAGCCTATAATCACATGCCTGGGCCACACAGGCCTTAGCTCTACTCTCGAGACACCTAGCCATCTACTTTCATATTATAATCCCTAGGAACTACCTGGCAAAGAGAAGATGAGCCAATGATCAGGAGTCTGTGTTGAGAACCCCCCCTTTCTCCCACCAGTATAAGGATCCTCAGAGAGCTGAGAGAGAGAAGGTTAATCTTGGTGATAGGGATCAACTTGGTGTTTGTCAAGTTCACCAAGCAGACTGCTTATCTGGCAAATGCTAACACTGATTGATTATAAAGAAAAGCCTGAATCCTACCTACAAATAGCACTGAATTATTACATTTGCTTATTTGTTATCACTGATTTGTTGCTTTGAGACAGGGTCTTCTGTAGCTCAGGCTGCCTCAAATGAGCTATGTAGCTGAGGATGACCTTGAACTTCTGATCCTCCTGTTTCTTCCTCCCAAGTGCTGGGATTATGGTATGAACCACCAGGCTTGGTTTTATAAGATTCTGGGGGATCCAGCCTAGGACTTCCCATAAGCTATATAAGTACTTCTCCAATTGAGCCCCAGCCCCAGTCCGACATTCGATTATGCTTGATATTCTCTGAAGATTTGGCATATATAGTTAAGACTTTTCAAACATAGTCTTCCATCCAAACCCAACTTATTAGCTCTTGCTAGTTAGTTATTCAACTCTTGATATGGTCTTTAACATTCTCCACACTGTCATTTTTTGAAGTCTGTACTGCATGAGCTTTGGCAACATATGCAGGGCAGGGCAGGAGACCTAGACAGTGCTAACCATAAGTGACCATAAGTGAACCAGGAGTTTAAACTTGGAGGTGTCCAAGAATGTTGAGAATGAAGGTTTCATCTTACCAAACGCTACTTCAACTTTATCTAATACAATCACTTAGTAGATGTTAAAGCATCCTTTGGGTTCTTAGAAAACACCCTGTTTTAAACAGTTCTGTTGGCTTCCTAATATCTTGAGATTTTTCGACTTAAAAATTTGCGTATCGCCATTACTAGGGTTCACTCTCTCCACGCTCACTCTTACCCTCCCAATCCCTTCTCTTGCAAGGGCTAGCCCACTCAGTCTTGAATACAGTTACACGGACTCTCTCGATGAGGACTTTTGTATCCCATCTCTGCCACTGCTGCAAAAGATTTTTGTGTTTTTCTTTTGAGACAGGGTTTCTCTGGGTAGCACTGGCTGGCCTGGAACTCACTGTATAGACCAGGCTGGCCTCGAACTCAGAGATCTGCCTGCCTTTACCTTTCAAACCCTGGGATGAAGGGTATGTGCCAACATGCCCAACTCCTGCAAAACTATTTCTATAAGTTAACTAGTCTTTGATGTTTATGTATAACTTTCCTGTAAAACTACCTTAAAGGGAAAGAGGGCAGAAGCCTTGGGTCATTATTCCAGTAAGCCAGCTCTTTTAGACTCATCTTTGTTAAGTATTTTAGCAGAAGATGTAGAATTCATTTAGAACCCCAAATTCCCACCAAACTCCAGTGACAAGTTTTGCTCTTTGCACTTTGTACACCCCCTGGTTCCTTTATGTTTTTGAATATTTTCGTCTTTCAGACTCTTGATAGTTTTCCTGAAGAATCTTAACATGAACCCTAAACGCATTTCTATTTCTCTCTTGTTTTTTGACAAACACACAAAAACATGACTTTAACATTTTTAGCCAAATACTTCTCTGGTCATACTTAAGTTTTCTATGCATTCCTCTTCATGGGATCCGTTCTGAAATAACCTACCATTCAACATTGATTTCTTCTTTTGAAGTTTCTCGGAAGAGTGCCACAAAATTGCTGTAGAGCAACGTTGGGGGCATGGAACCTTCCTTTTGTTTTCATTCACTGATTCGATACCAATAATGTTATGCTGTGTATATTTTTGTTTTTGTTAATTTCTTGAGATTTCATGGTTTTGGTTTTGCACACATGTGTGAACAGATATAGTCACATGGTCACTTTTTAAAAAAAAAACCATGAGTATCTGAAAGTAAACACGAGTATTTGAGAGCAATACACACTCTCTATTTATTGACCACAAACACCCATCTTTAAAATCAGCCTTAATTTGGAAACTTCCGGTCATGTGCAGCCTGTACTTTTGATCTGCTTTCTGCAGACTCTGCCTTCAGCCAGTGACTTCTCACATGTCACACTGTTTACCATCACTCACTCTTCAAACCTGTTCACACGATGACAACAGGCATACATGTCAGTTCCTACACTGAATTGGTGAACTGTGAAACCATGCTTTCCAAGAACCGAGATCTGTAAAACCTACCGATATTTTCTTGTCTCATACCTGTTAATCGCTGCTTTATTTCCCATCTTTCAACAGGGTGCCTCACACCTCTGTACACTCGGCCTCCAGCACACACTTAACACGATGTGTTACCATGGCACCAGTAACTGTTGCTGTGGCCCCTCCTTTCTCAGCCTACTTCAAATACGTTAAGTTCTCTTGGAAATCTTTATTTATTCTTCTACATCTCTCTCACTCGTTTTTTTGCCCCCACAGGGAAAATAAATAAGGGAACTATTGCCACATCATAAATTTCCCATGAATGAGAAAGGCGTTACTTTTGAAGTTTAAAATGTTATCTATTTGAAAAGTCCTTTTATACTCTTTCCCAATGGCATCTAATAAATCTATATATAATACTTAAGCTAATTAGCACGCTTTTATGTCTGGTTGCCCTGGTAATGTTGCACTGGCATCTTATAAAAATAAAAACTGCCCCAGATATAGAAAGATCAAAGTGACAATATGACTCACAACTGAAGTAATTAAGGAAAAATAAATTAGTTTTACCATATTAGTAATCTTCCTTGAGGACTGATAATGGTTACCTAGTATAGAATGGCATAATAATTATGCCAAGTGTCAACCAAGCCTAGTCACTTGAACCCCCATGACTAGATGATAGTGGTTACGTCTAGGCCGTCTCCAGGACCATCTACCAACAGAGAAAGTAAAACCACAACTCAAAAGGCAGCAAATACATTTCAGAGTTTTCTGCTTAAACCTAGGTTTTAAGGAAAAGACAAAGGAACAGGTACTAGATGGGAGAGGGGGAAACTGAGATTTTATAAGAGAGAGGTAAAGTTGCATAGCCAGATTCCTGCCATCCCTGTTTGTTTTCTTGAGCTCCACGCATCTGATATTGATCTCTTCTACTTTTCAAAATCTCTTGACATGGTCAGTTCACACAGCAGCAGAATGCTGCACACTAGTTACTAGAAAACAGGAAAAGCGGACTAGTGAAATTTAAATTTGACTCTTGGAGAGTCAACTACCTAGTCAGTGTTGCTGGGTCCCCCAACACCAACCCTGATTCCTTCTGCCTACTGATATTAAACCCATAATACAGGTACACACCACTCTGAGACATTTCTGGGAGTTCCAGTTACTTCTAGGATAACTCAGAGGCCCCCCCAGATTAGCATTAGATATGAGATCTCAGACTTCAATAAGGACACAGAGCATGAAATCAAGAGGCGAAGGGCCTACTATACTTGTTTGCCCCAGATGTCACTGTGGTGTACCTTACACTCTGTGACATGGACCTTGGGTGTCATAGGGGCCCTGAGCCACTTGACAGACCTGGAGATAAATCCTGTGATAGCAGACTGGTCCATGAAGTCCTCTGTATCTGTCTTTCACTCATTCAGTTGACAAACATTAACTGAAGGACTTGAGCAGGGAAGGAGCAAAGTCCTTGCTTTCTTGGATTTATAGCTCTGTTCCGGAGGAGAGAGGCATTCAAACAAATGGCTTCTCAGCAGAGTGCCAGGTGGCGATAGAGGCTTTGAAGTATAATCAATGATATCAAGGCCCTGAATTAGCCAGAAGAGTTCCTCCATGCAGCCAAGAAAGCGAAAGCAGGGCATGGTGGAGACAGACACAGTCAGGATGGTAAGTTCGAGGCCAGCCTGGTCTATGCAGTGAGTTCTAGGCCAGCTACTAGGCAATACACGGTGAAAACTGAGAGAGGCATATGAATGCATATAGGAGGCAAGAATGCTGCAGCACTAAGGAACAGCAAGAAAAAAACAAACTTGCAGAGCTGACGCTTAAGTAGGAATATACGCTTTGGAGTTAGGAAGAAGAAATCTAAACTGATGGATAATTAACATGTAGCAAATATCAATAAAAACTCACACAAAAAAAACCCTCACAAGGCAAACATTTTGATGGATAATATGTCTTATTAAGGATCCAGTTGCCATAGTCATGGTAGAGAAATGGAAAAAAACAAAAACAACAACAACAAAAAAAACAAAAAACCTCTCTAATTGAGGACCTCCTGCAAGTGAGGCCTGCCAGAACACATTCCAACCCCGCTATGTGCTCTTCAGTGAGAAAGAGATTACATTTTCATCTCTACCCAACAGATGACAAGACAGACTGGGGGGGGGGGGGGGGGGGGTGGCTAAGACACTTGGCTGAGGGCACATGATGAGCGGCTGAGCTGCCAAAGTCCACAATTTTTTTCTCTCTAGTCCATAAAGCCCAAAGCAAAAGTTCCGTATTTGGCTTGTCTAGGACTTGTATGTCTAGTCCGTGGCGATGTTTCTGCTCCAATACTCAGTCCAACGTGAATTTGCAAAGGTAAGGAATGCATGGTCTTCAGTGAGTGCTCATCAGCGTACTGTCCCCCATCAGTTACCCTGTTTCAGTTGCTCGTAGCCATAGAGACAGCCTTGGGCATCCTGCTATCCCTGCCCGCAGCGTTATTCTGTTCTGAAAACTTCTACATAACAAATGCAGCACATATGTCATCCCTCTGTTTTCAAGTTTGGAGGCTGACTCCTTTAAAAGTTACACTGGTGAATTCTTTTCATTCACATTCCATGATTTTATCATAACCTTTTTTGGCAGGCTTTGCTGTGAAGACTTGCTCCACACAGTCATAACCCCGAGGGGGGAAAATTAGGCTTTTGTTGACATAGTCCCAGAAATACTTCATATTTCAGCTCCTTCAGAAACACCCACTGTACTTTCCCAGTTCCTCCTTCTACTCTGAAGTTGGTTTTAACAGCAGTAGAACTTACATAGGGTCTTCCCTTGCTGGTTTATTGAAGAGGCCACATTAGAGTGTTTTCAATGGCCTAATAAAATTCCCCTGCATCACAGAGCAACATAAGTCAGCCTGAATACAAGGAAGAAAACAGTAAAGGATTTACACAACCACAGTGTGTAATATTTTAATTCAGTGCTTCTAAAGTCTGGCTGGGCATTAAAATCACTCACAAACCTTTTAAAAACGCCACTGTCTAGAAACCACCTCATACCAATTAGACCTGAATGCTCAGAAGGAGATGGGGCCTGTGTATTTATTTCAGCAGCTCCTAGGTGATCCTATTGTGTTATTCTGGTTAAGAACTCCCCCCACCCCACACACACTACTTCTGCAAACTGAAAAATCTTTACAAGGACATTCACTATGGATACAGAGTTTGGCCAAGGGTTTGCCTTCAAACACTCAAAACAAACCATGGGTAGTAAAGGGCCTTCTAGTCTGGCCCTCTCAGGGCTCCAGTCTTCAAGACATGTCTAGGGGCCCCTGGACCACACAGCTTTCCTAACCCAGGGTACTGCTGATCTGCTACAACTTACAGATTTGCTCCTCCAAGTGGGGCCCCTGAGTCAGTAGCGGTGGCGACGGCACTATTATGAAGTGGAACCAGCTGGAAACGCGTTAACTGAGAGTGTGGCAGGGCACTGAGCCCCCGGCTGTACTTCAGCAGCAGGACACAGCAAAGTTTGAGATGGGCTAATGCAGGGCGGTGCTCTTCAGTGATCTCCCCCCCCCCCCCCCCCCCCCCCCCCACCCCCCCCCCCCCGCCAGGGTCAACATCAGCAGCATCTCCTAGGCATTTGCCAGAAATGAACATCCTAAGGTCCACGTCTGATGTAAAGAATCAGAAACTCTGGGAATGAATGTGGCCAAGGAATCCACATCTGAAAAACTCGACGATGATTCACCAGCATAGCCCCTTGTCTCTTGCCTCCTATCAGAATGGCCTGGGAAACCAAATCCAAAAGCTCAGAGTCTAAGTGTCCTACGTCAGCAATTCAGAATCTTCAAAAGACTCCCAAGGCAATGAAAATGTGTGGTCGTGGATGTTGCGGGCACACCTGTGCCCAGCCTTGTTCTATGACCTCAGGAAATTCAAAGCTGTCTTAGTTCTTAGAAAATATGACCCATCCAGCTTTCTCTAGAATCTTCTTTGAATAGATCAGAGTTACCTGAGAGGAGGTAAAACCGGAGATCACCTTTTGATCGTGGGTGGAAGGCTGGGGAGGGGGGGTCACAGGGAAGAAGCAAACCTCGAATGGGAACTGGGTGCATTCTACTTAACTTTAAACACAGTTTGCATGCGGCAGTAGAATGCCAAGTCCAGAGAAATTTTATTGCATCATCTGTTAATTCATACCAAGAAAACGTATTCAATTTACTGCCAGGCGGGTTTGCCATTCAAACAATTACAATTACATATTCATACACTATAATGAATTCCAAAATGCTACAATCTGTTTTTTAAAAAACTCTGGCAATAAGCACTAAAGATAAGTTAGAATAAAGGCACAAAGAACCAAATGTTGGTCTTAAAATGACTGATTTTACCGTATAAAGCCACCTCCCGTATATACCACATCCTTGCTTGTCATATGCTAGTCCCACCCCACGCCCCACAAAGGAATCCTAATGGTTAGGTAATAGGACAAATGACTACCGAGAGGAAGCCTAAATGAACTAAATTCACAGCCAGTTCAGCAGCATCTTAAAAACACTCTTCCTCAACAGCTTGAAAATGTCAAGGAGGTGTAAACATTAGAGACAAGGAGCTCTCCGGGACGGGTTCTACCAGGAGGCGACATCCATTACAGAACACAAACAAAATCCTCAATGTTGTTGCAGCATGCTGTGACTCCGGTTGCCTTCCACGCTTGGAGTCCCCCAAGGACTGGATGTTGTAACTCAGCTCTTTCTTACAACGACCACGACACCACTTTGACAAGAATACAATAAAAGGCCAGACCTTAAACATGAGGGAGAAGGGTCTGGTGTTCCTCAGCTGTAAAATGTAGGGCCAGCACTTGTGGGTGTGTCCTCGGTGAACACACTGCAGCCAGCTCCGAGGAGCGTTTCCTACTCAGTCAGGTTCCAAAGCCCTTGGCCTTGACTCATTCAAGAAGACCAACACAGGCTTCCTCAATGAAAGGGGCAGCCAGTCACATTGTTTCAAAGTGACAGTTTTTATCAACACTCTGAAGTTTTAGTAGTCCAAGAGAAAATGTGAAAACACACACGCACGCACACATGCACGCACGCGCGCACACACGAACATCAAATTGAAAGTATTATCAGTAACATTATCATCAACAAATTCCTGGGTCTCAGAGGCGATATATGGACTTCTAAGATGGCCTGGGAAGTCACTTAATGACTATTTTACAGTGGGATGAGACCTTCAGAGTGGGGCCAAACGACACCATTTAAGTGAGGAATTCAGGAGGGCTCAAGCAGCAGGAATGAGGGGCAGGTAGGTAGGGGGTGGCAGAGAACATGCTGCTGCTCTTCTGTCCCCACTGAGGACAGCGGCAGAAAAGGAGGAGCAGCAGGCTGTTGAAATGTTCAACCGGTAGTTCTCACGAAGGCTCACACGTGCTGGACACAGACATGTGGCTCAAATTATAAATAGATGTTTGGAAAAATATTGTGCCCATTTTTTTTTCTTTTTTTCCTTTTCTTTTTTTTTTTTTGTGGAGCTGAGGATGGAACCCAGGGCCTTGTGCTCGCTAGGCAAGCACTCTACCACTGAGCTAAATCCCCAACCCCGCCTTCTCTCTTTTTAACGTCCAGCTCCTGGATGAGAATCTGTTTGTTTGAACCAGTTCGTTGACACTGAACAGAGATTATTTTTAGCCCATTTTTAAATAGGAGTCAGTTTCGCCACAAAGGCTTCAGAAACAAGAACCGGGTTCAAATCTTGGCTTTTTAGAATTAGCTGTGCCATCTCCACTATATGGGTCTGCGTTGGAGTTTCCTTAGGGTTGTGATCAGCACGATAGAGGCTGCTGGAAGCCATGTGCGTGGCGCATCTCAGAACTCAGCAGCCAACGGCTTGACGATGGCACCACTGTAGCACCATAACTGACCAGAACAGTTCAGACCCATGCACGGATGCTCGTAGGCACCCACGCACCCTTCACACACACACACACACACACACACACACACACACACACACACACACACACACGCACCACTCACCTCTTGCTACTCTATTATAAGTGACACTTCACAGACCCTCGGAACACTCGTGTGTTAAGCTGAGAATTCTTATTTCTACAAGACTGGCTTGAAGGGCAGGAGAATATGTATTGTTTCGTATCATGCAGAGCACAGTAGCTATAAACAAACGCTAGAGCAGCGGTTCTCAACCTGTGGGTCATGACCCCTCTGGGGAGTCGAGTGACCTTTCACAGGGGTTGCTGAAGACCATCAGAACACACAGATATTTACGATTCCTAACAGCAGCAACATGACAGTTATGAAGTAGCAATGAAAATAATCTTATGGCTGGGGGTCCCCACAACATGAGGAACTGTATTAAAGGGTCACAGCATTAGAAGGTTGGGAACCACTGCTTTATAGAGTCCTGGTGCCTTCTTAGCTGTTTTAAATCCAATGCCTAATAGGCTACCTCAGAAGGCAGACGTGGTCACTGAAGTTACTACTATTGATAATGTTAAGGTTGATTATAAAACCTAGACCCAATTATCCACAGATAGCACAGAATGATTCAGATAGCCAAATGCTTCTGTTTTATCCATTCCTTTAAATTTGATTAATTTGAGGGAACAGTACATAACTCCACCTATGGAGAAAGAAGAACCACTCAAGGTTCTCCACCGGCTACTTCTCCACTCTAGGTATGTTGACGGGCCCCTGCTTACAAAGACGTTAAATTGATGAGTGGGCATATGATGACATCAGGTGTCTCTAATAACAAAGAAAGGCTAACAACGTTTATATACGGACACAGGGACAGCCTCACTTCTGCTCCATGGCTTTCTCTGAAGGCTTTCCCACCCTTCTGGACTGTTTCTTCAGCTCCTGCACACACTTGCTAACAGACTAGCACTTGGGGCCAGCCCCTGAGCAGGGCCCCACATTTCTATGGCGTCTTTGTGTCCACTGTGTACCCACTGCATAAACGCTGGTCCACAGCGACCGCCAAGAGGGCACCGGAGACTACAAATATGTGGGCTGCAGCTGAGCAAAGGGATGTGTTGACTTTCCACCCTGAACTACAACTTGACCTGTGGCAAAAACAAAAATACAGCGATGTGTATTTTTTTCCCAGAAATGATAATTATAGTACTCCAAACTTCAACTACCAAAATGGAAAAGGCACTTCAAAAAATAATTTATTAAATGGGCACTTATATTCATGGTAGCCCTTACATGGAAGTTATACTTTTTTTTTTCTTTTTGTAACTATTAAAGGGCTGGGCTCCTGACTTAAAGCAGCCTTTGGGGGTTGGGGTGGGGGCTGAGTCTAGCAATAGCCCTCTAATTCATCACAGTTGTTTTAAAAAATCTTTTCCCATTTAAAACAAAGCAATAACTTAAGAATCACAGCTTACACGTCTGCCTGATCCAACATGTCTGAGGAGTGTGAAGTCTGAAACACTCCTGGTACCAAACAGAGAAGGTGCAGTGTTCAGAATCCTTCAGAAACAGTCCAGGTATCCTGGCCTATTTTAACTCTTCTTCAGTTCCTCACTTGGTCCTTCCATTCTGGCCAAGCTCCTGAACTTAGGACTCTCATCAGGGTACATAGGATGTAACCCTCACTGTACTGATTTCTAGCTAGTTCTCACACTGAGGTATGCCAGAAGGCTTTCTGAAACACAGACCTCAGCCCAGAGTCACTGATGGGGTTGGGCTGCAATGGGGCTGGAGGAGGACCGTGGCTAACAAATTTGCAGGCTCCCTTGCGGCTATCCCGGTACTATGCTTGAGCACATCTGCCAGAAGACATTGGTCTCTTAGAAACTATTTTCCTCCTTCCTAGGAAAAGTACTCACTTCATCTTGCCTGCCTGCCTGTCTCTCCAACAGCTGTAGAATGGAACCAGCTCTAGGTATTAAAGGCCACGCTTGATGGACTGAACGGAGGTCCCAACACATCTCATACTCTTCTAAATTGAACAGCATCCCATATCTTCCTGACGTTATCACTTCTAGAGAAGAACAATACAGGGGGCAAACTGGCTTTCTAGCTCACAGCTGCGGCTGCTCCAGTGAGTGTTACAGGGGCTTCCATGCTGACCCTCCAATGTGTCAAAAGACATCCACAAACAAATCCAGCTAGAATGCATTTCTAAGATAATTTGTAGGAAACTAAGATGGAAAGATTCACACTCCCATAGGTGGGAATCTGTATTAAGTTGCTGGGGCCTGGGCACTGAAAATTAATTTCACAAATGTTATGGGAAACTAATTTCACAAAGTGCTGGGAACCTGAGTTCCCTTTATCGTTTTGCTTCTCATCCAATAATACTGTGTAGCCCTGGTCCATACAGCACTCCCGAAAGTAGCAAAAGGAGAAGGGAACGACAGTAATTTTAGGTTGCAAGATTTAAAAAGTTGTTACGTAATTACTTCTGCTAACTTCATGAACCAGGACTTAGTGCATGTCCTCACCCACTTGCAAGAGTGTGGGAAATGACGCCTTTAATCCAGGTGGCCAAACCTCTCGTTACAAATTTCCATTTCTATAAGAAAATGAGAATGGACACATGGATCCCAGCAACATCAACCAGATCTCCTGGCAACAAGTCCCCCCCCCCCCCGCCCCAAATTTATCATTTGGACAGCAGATATATCTTGTCCTTATTTTGTTTTGTTTGAGACAAATGTCTCACTACAAGCCCTGGCTGTCCTGGAAATCATATGTTAATCAGGCTGGCCTTGAACTCACAGAGATCCACCTACCTCTCCCTCCCTAACACTGGGAGTAAAGGGGTGTGCCACTACACCAGGCTTATCTTGGCTTTTTAAGAGCAAAAGCAAACAAATCATTTTGAAGAATTACTTGAGAAATACTCAAACTAAGCATAAGCTTTCCATCTACTTGTTAAACGTACCTAGAAGATTCATTTCCTCTCATGAACCTTAAAATCCTTGAGAACCAACTACCGTGTAATATGCCAGTTAATTTGGGTATTTTTGCAAAAATGAGATGAATAAGATGAGCTTGTCATCAGTGGGCCTAGATTCCTTGTGAAATACCCTACAAATCAGAATTTAACAAATCATTTTAACCCTATGATTACAGTATGAAAAAGGGGGGGTGGGGACTGCAGATTTAAAGATTTAATTACAGGACAGTGGATGAATTAATGTTTGTTTGTGAATAAAGATGTAGGGCTGGTTCAGTCCACAGGACTTCATTGCTAAAAGTAAACTAGTCTTCATCAGAAATTCTTAGATATTTATGAAGAAAACAGTGGCTTAGAAAGCCACTGACCTCTCAAAAGGTCATTCAGCTAATGGCCTGAGGCCAAGTCCCCCAGGGAATTCTCTCCTGATTCTACCAAGACACAGTTATTCATCATCATCCTAAACTCCTTGGCCTTTGGTCTGTAGCTAGCTAGCATCTCCTTCAAAAGTTATTCAAATCTCTCACACAATACTTAGGAACACTTAGGATCTAGTATAAACATGATTGTAAAGCTCCTTTATCATCCCAGCCAGATAAACATACAAACGGAGTCACAACAAAAAAAAAAAATGGCACTTTATGAAAGTGGTATGGCTGAGGAAGGTCAAAAGAGCAACCTCTGGACGTGGCCAGTTGTTGTACGGTCCCACTAGCCAACAGTTGATAGGCTGCCCACCTGGACAGATGAAGAACCTCATCCCATGAGGCTTGTGAACACAAATGTTTGGAATGCAAAGGAAGGCTTGCTGAGATGGGAGTCCAGGATGATCCTTCTTGAGACTCAAATCCAAGGGAGACAGCTCCCATGACGAATGCTATCTAAAGCTGCCCAATTCCCAAGGCAGTCAGAGCTCTGGTACATTCCCTAACCGCTTTGGAACAGAAAGCCAGGGCAGAGGCCAGCAGAAACTATAACTGGATGAATGATATGACCAGCCAGAGTGCTTCACAATTCAAGATGGTAGAAGGACACACAGAAAAGCCAGGTATCTGCTCCTGGGGTCTTGGCTTGGTGTGGTTCCCACCTCTGAAAGCATCTCAATGTGTAGAGCCCCATTCTGCTACCTCCTCGTAGTTAGGCAACACCGCCCTCATCTTGGTCTGGCTGCTGGATCTTTGTGGTCAGACTGCAGTCATCCCCTTGAGAGGGCTGAAAGGCTATCTTGACCCTAAGCAAATGCTTCTGCAAGGCCTGTCTTACGCTCTGTGCAGACTTCTGGCCTAGTAAACAAGGGAGATGGAGCCTTCCTCTTCTACATCTCTCCCACCCCGTTTGTTCTTCCTTTTCTCTCCTGCTACTATTTCTTTTATTTACAGATGCTCTCATTCCAAGGGCTATCATATTTTAAATGTGAAGTCTGATGTCAAGTCTATCTATTCTTTGTCCCTGCTGTACCTTCAAACAGAAACTTTTGTCTTGAAGAGGAAAAGTAATATAGGGAGAGGCTTTGGAGAAAAAGGAAGTGGATGGGGAGAGAGGGAAGGGAAGGAGAAGAGGAGATGGAAGGAGGGGTAAGAGGCATGGGGGGGATGTAGGCAAGGGATAATCCCAGAAGGTTTCTTTGGGGATGGGATACTGGGAGCTCAGTGGCATACTGACGTGTGAATTTCTATTCTAGGTGTTTTTCATAACAGACTTAGGAGCTACCTTTTCCCCCTGACTCACTGCCCAGGGTCAGGAGCTCTGAAATTTGCATTGCCCGGTTTTTTGTTGTTGTTGTTTGTTTGTTTGTTTGTTTTTGACTCCTGGTTCTCCTTGGAGATGGCAGTTTCCAGTCCTCCCCAACGCAAGACGCTTCCTCCTTCGAGGCTAACCGAAGTCCATCAGCCAGACACTCTACTTGGAAAATGTGCACAGTGTTTGATCACATGCCTCTTGGCATACAGTGGGGGTGGGATTTTATCTGACCTTTTCAAAGCCTTACAAGAGATTGAGACCTGTCAACAGCCCTCAAGATTAACGGCTGTACTAAAAAAAAAAATAGTTCATCTGATTGTTGGGCCTCTTTTGCATAAGCAATGGCAATATAGGAGACTCAGGATTTCCAAGAAGAAGTCGTCACGGGTTACTCTAGAAAGGGCCTCATTGGTGCACCACACCAGACTACAACTGCCCTGGAGGGTGCAATGTGATTTTCTGGCCAGCGTGCTCTGGAGGCATTTCCAGAAACTGCTCCTCTTCGTTTGTCATACATGCATTTCAGAGACTCAAACTACTGCCAAACACAAGCATAACAGTATTTTAATTAGTCCCACATTTCAGTTTTCAGATTAAACCAAAAAAAAAAAAAAAAAAAAGCCCAAACCGGGCCACTTTCTGGGACCCCAGTATTCCTCTTCTCCCACAACACCAGCTCTCAGCACTCCCGATTTCATCAGGAAAAACCTTTGACCAGCTCTTGACTTCCTACGTGTGTGATAATGAGCTAAAAACAACTGGGCTGTTGGCCTGTCGCTGGGTAAATGCTCTGCTCTTGCACAGCTGCTTTGGAGCAGCACATCTGATTCAAATTACAAATCACTACACGCTATGGATCTCCTGGGTCAGTGTGTCATGAATAACTGAATTTGTCAGTGCTCAATCAATGAACAGCGAGGGTCCACTGCGCTGGTTTCTGTGCAATAAATTTTGAATAAACCACAATTGTACATCTTCTGCCATGACCTACCCGTCTAACTACACTACCCACTACCCAATTAAGAATGCGCCAGAAGGCTCCACCTCATCAGGGGAGAATGTTGGCTCTCACACTGTCTCACCACCAAGCCGCCTTTAAAACATTATCATCACGTGTATCTATGTGGGTGTGTGGGTGCATGCCAGGGCATGCTTGTCAAGGTCAGAGGACAGCTTGAGGGAGCTGGTTCTCTCCTTCCAGTATGTCTTTCTAGGGATTGACCTCAGGTTGTTAGGTTGGCCATCAGGCAAGCTTCTTCACCAGCAAGGCCATCTCACAGCCATGAGCCTCCTTTTGATAATCAGAGACCAGATTATCAATTAGCAATGCCAAGAGCACTTAATCCTTAATTATGCCACCATAAAGAAAAAAAAATTATCAAGAAAATGATCTTTCACATTGAAAAATAACTCAGACTAATTTCTAGTCATGACTTATTACGAATAAGAAATAATCCAAGATTAACCTGCCAGAAAGGACGTGTAAAGCTGGTCAAGTTGCTTGTGTAAGTTAAAGGTAATGCGGAAACCAAACATTTACCTTTCTCGGTTCTTCTACTTCAACCGTTTATGAAAACTGCCCAGGGCCACTCCCTGACACTATTTTAGTTTCTCTGACAGCGGTGGTCTTACGTCACGGCTTTATCCATGCCCTAGCTGATGAATTTTGATGCTAGAGGCCACAGCTACGGGCTTAGGAATGCTCATCACCTACATCCCTCACCCACACTCACCCTGCCGGCCAGACTATCGCTTTACCTCGCATTTAAATGAGCACTGAAGACAGTCTAGCTAGTGGTATTTTGAGGGGTCTGGGGATACAAAGTGGATGACGCGTGGTCCCTTGCCTCAAGAGCCTGCTGGTCACCATCAAGCAAAAGCCGTTTCCCCCTGCAAACTATCTCTTCCCTTCCGTTTACATCAAAGTCTGATTTCTCCCTCTAGCCCCTTTCTCATGGATCCTGCAATACACCTTTTTTTTTTTTTTTAAATGCACACGTTACATCATTAGTTTATAGTTCCATCATGGAAAGCCATGACCAACGTGATGTATTTCCATGAAACTGGGACGCGAGTCTTATAAGATCTGTGTTTCTCTCATACTTAACACCTGGAGGAGCATGGCAGGATGGTAATCAGCTGCCATAGCCCTTACAATTTTCTCTCACTTCCTTCCCTAGCTCCCATCATTCTATCTTCCTGCCCGGCTCTTTCTTTCCATCGATAACTGGGTACCTGATGGTGCTGAGCATGATGTCCAGAAGAACGTTTCCTAGCCTCAGTTTTCAAGAAAGGTCTCATTCTCATTCTCTGTGTCTGTCTATCTATCTCTCTGTCACTGTCACTCACTTGTCAGTGCTCTCTCTCATAGGTGTGTATGTTTGGGGGAAACACATGTGTGCCATTTCAAGTACATAGAGGGTCAGAGGACAACTTGGGCGTTGGGCCTCACTTTCCACCTTGTGTGAGAAAGGGTCTCTGTTCAATGGTGTGCACAGCGGGATACCTGGCTTGGAAGCATCTGGGGATGGATCTCCTGTCTCCATCTCACATCTCACTGTAAGAGCTCTGGGATTAGAGATGCATGCCACCATGCCCAGCTTTATGTGGGTTCCGGGGATCTGAACCTAGGTCCACTTAAACCACTGGACCATCTCCCTGGCCCTTGAGAAATTGCTTATAGTAGCACCTGACATGCAAATAACTATTGGGAGCTATAATTGTCACTAACTGACTTCCAAAAACTTAACAAAAAGTTAGGGATCTCTTTATATCACAGAACCACATCAACAACGTAAACTCTAAAGAATCACAGGTCACAGGAGAAAAAAAAAAGATTCACATAATTTACTACAATAATCAGCCATCATCAGCTTAAAGCATTCAAAAGACATACGGGGTTCACAATGCATCCTATCCTAGCTACATAACAGTCTTGGTAAGTCTGGGCTAGCCAACAGCTGGGTGCTCGTTAGTACTACAACTGGGTACTCCTTAGTACTCTCTTCCTCTAGAAACATTTGCATACAATGAGCTGAACATTACTACAGCATGGCTCTGAAACCATATTGACTTTGCTAACAAAGGAATGTTATAAAATTGACACTAGGCTTAACCAGCAAAGGAGAGGGTGTGTCTCCACTATAATTGACTTTATGGATTTTTCCAGGGGTTTCCTGGTCCGGCACGGTTATTTTAAACACTGAAAAGCGAGCTCCACCAGAAGTCTGATGGAACCACGTGGCGTAAGAAGAGTGGGAGGGATGGTGCTTATGGCTTCTAGGAGGTCACCATTTTACCTCAAACACAAGGAAATGCTCAAAAAATTAGTTCTGCAAACGAACTGCCTAAATTCGACTCTCACCTCCAAAGCACTGCGCAGCGCACTGGAGTGAGTTTTAAAGTCTCTCCCAGCCTGACTTAAACAAGCGGTTCTCACCAAGTATGAGAAGACTCCAGAAGGGGGGCACGTCCCTTCTTCGCCACATCCATGCCTATGTGCTTAGAGGCTCCTCGGAAAAAACGGTAAAGCAGGCTTTGGAGGGATAGTATTTCCATCCCCAGCTTTCGGCTTGACTTATTTAAGGAGACCAAGGCAGCATGGCCACAGAAGACGACAGGCTGTACGTTACAAACATCAGCTCCAGAACCGATTCCGCCTCGGCAGTAACCGGCCCTGCAACAAACGACCACGTCCAAAGCCTTCCGTGAGGCCTCCGAGAGCATCGCAGAAACACCGCGGGGCATCCGTCAAACATGGCTCCCCTGGTCCAGGAAGCTGACTTCTACTACAGCGTCCCTGCCAAAGTTCATCTCGGGACTCACATCACCCACAAACCCAAGTCTCGGCATCATGAACGCCGCCCATGACAATGCAAGGCTCCCATGCCGCTCCATCTTGCAATGGCGGGTGGACTCCCTAAACTGAAGAGATCATCAGTGAAGCCACTACGCTCACTTGACAGCAAAACTCTCACACCGTAGCCACCAGAACCCAACGGCCTTGGCTACTGAGGATTTTGATCAGCACAGGAAACTTCAAATACGCAGAGGAAAAAGTCTACCTTCTGTCTTAGGGTTTCCAGTGCACTGAAGAGACACCATGACCACAGTCAACTCTCATTTAAAGTGGTGGGACCGACAAGAGCAAAGAAAAGAAAAAAAAAAAAAGGCCTCGATATGAAAGTGAAAAATGTGCTACACGTCTGGTCATCTTAAGATCATGCAAACAACTAACAAAAACTGGCTTTTGAAAAATAAATTCATCGAGAAACAGGTTTGCTTCATGAGGGTTAATTTCAATACTTCTCAGCTAAGGTGAATAAGATTTAAACAGTATTAATTATCAATCTTTTTACCAATGCCCAAATGCTTCCTCACAGCAACACTTCACTTCAATGCATAATTTTTCCAAAAGAAATTTAATTAGGAAAAACAAACGATGATTGCATGAAAGTCAGATATTTAAAAACATTCTTGGAAAATAGGCGATTATGATTTCTGAATTTAATTTAATAGATACTCTGTGGTTCCAAGGATCAGAAGATTATGTGAAATCACAGCTTTTACAATGCTATGCCGACGCAAATTCCTCTTAGCAAATCACTTCATAGTCTCAGCTTCTGACAGGAGGCCTCACAGGCTTCCTGACCCTGAGTGGCTTCCGTGGGGGCAGGTACCACTCACTGGCAGGAAGGACACAAGACTGTCAGCAACTCCACCATTGACATCTGCAACGTCTGAGTTCCACAGGGGGCTGCCTTAGACAGGGTCTCTATTGCTGTGGTGAACACCAGGACCACAAGGCAACTCTGGGATGGAAGGATTTATTCCAGCTTACAAGTGGTAGTCCATCATCCAGGGAAGTCAGGGTAGGGAGTGAAGGCAGGAACCTGGAGGCAGGAACTGATGCAGAGGCCATGGAGCAATGCTGCTTACTGGATTGGTTATTTCTCAGGGTTTGCTCCGCTTGCCACCCTCCTGTAGTACACAGGACTACCAGCCCCAGGGGTGGCACTGTCTGTAGTGAACTGTTCCCTCCTACATCAACCACCAATCAGGAAAGTTCTCCACAGGCTTGCCCACAGACTTGTCTAACGGGAGCAATTTTAAAACTGAGGTTCTCTCTTCCAAAATGACTCAAGCTTGTGTCAAGTAAATACAAAACTTGCCAGCACAGGATGAAGACTTCCCTGGCTCCCAACCAACAGCTGGGCATTGGATAGACAGGTACTTGGAAATATCTAGCAAAGCACAGCTCTCCAAGGACATTTCAGACCCAGGACTGCAAGAGGAAAGGGTCTTGGCTGTACTTTCAGTCCCTGACTGCACTCTGCTGACTGCAATCACTATATTGTGATGGTCTGAAGTGTTGAAGCAATAAAGGGACAGAGCTGGTCATGAGCATGAGATTCAGAGCAAAGTCACTGGGGGCCAGGGGTGGGGGGTTCTACCTCGTTCTGGCTTTGAACATTTCATTGGGAAGTTCTTCCATGCCTCAAACGTACTCCACAGGGTTCTTGTATTAAATAAGATAATCCACATAAAGTGCCTGCTGACTTCTGGTACATGATGAGTATGCTATAGATGTTAGTTATTATTCTAACCTTTGCAACCTCAGAAATGAGATTTGTTTTTACTTAGTCACTTTCAAAATGTGTGTACAGTGCTGGGCATCTAACCCAGAGTCTCGCGAATGCTAATCAAGTCATCTACCATACCGCTACCCCTCCAGGGAATGATTTATTTTCAAATAAATGAAAACAAGTAATACAGTTTGCTAGCAGACAAGGGCATTTCAACCATGGAAAGCTCTGGAAGAGAAGATAAGGGATGTAGCAAGACATCAGAACGAGGAGGGACCGAGATAGACAGACAGGCAGGCAGACAGACAGACAATATAAATATATGTGAATCAGTAGCACAAACAGATAGGAAATAGTGAGATGAGGAAGTCAGAAGAGAAATGGCGAAATATTTTAAGGAGCAGAGAACTGAGTGGGATTTGCATTATACATGGTCTGAATCAGAAAGATAAAACAACAGCTTTCCCACGCCACTAATTTGGTATTAAAATTAAATTATCTACTTTTTGATGGTTTTACTTTTTTATGTATGTGTACGCCATGCCGTGTGTGTGTGTGTGTGTGTGTGTGTGTGTGTGTGTGTGTGTACACCTATGCACATATGTGCTTGCGGAGGCCAGAGGTCAACCGTAAGTGTTATTTCTTGGGCAACCATCCAGCTTGCTTTTTGAGACAAGGTCTCTCATTGGTCTAGAGAGCAATGATCAGTTTGGGCTGGCCAATGAACCCCAGGGATCCACTTGTCTCTGTCAGCCACTACGGGGATGGTAAGCATGTGGCAACATGCTTCTATGGAGATTCTGGAGGCTGAACTCGGGTGCCCACGCTTTCACAGCAAGCACTTTACCAACTAAGCTAGCTCCCTAGTCCCTCCCTTGTTTTGTTATCTCACCACTGAATTCAACTACTGTACGTCACCACAGCCCAGTATTAAAGGCATGCTGCACCAGCAGCCACATCAGAATAGCTCAAAAATCCCTTTACTTATTAATGAGTTTCTCATTTTAAAATAGTTGGCTCCAGGAAAAAAAAACAAAACATAAAACATTATGCTCAGCATAAATTTCAGGACCAGGAAAGCAATATTAAAAGAGCTAGTCCTCGTGGCACTTACTAAATTAAGTACACTAGTGTATTCAATGTGGTAAATGCGGTATGTGTACCAAAAACTTGCCAGATTATCAAGAACTTGCAAATGTAAAAAGCAGCCTGGGCTTGGTGGTAACAAGTTGCTTACACCAAACTATCTATTCTGGGATGCCAATGAGAACTATAGCTTATACTTGTTCTAGAGTTTGGGTTTCTGTCCCCGGGATAAACACCAGGACCAAAATCAAGTCGGGGAGGAAAGGGTTTACATCATTTTACAGCTTTCAGGTCCGTTATGAGGGGAAGCCAGGGCAGGGACTGAAGTGTGGCCACGGAGGAGCTCTGCTCTTTGCCTGACGCTCAGGCTCAGATTCAGCTACTTTTTTTAGTACCTCCCAAGACCACCCGGCCGAAGGTGGCATTGCCCAGCGTGGGCTGGGCCCTCCCACATCAACCATTAATCAAGAATAGCCCACAGAGCTAGCTGCCCACTGGCCAGTCAGATGGAGGCATTTTTCCCAACTAAAGATCCCCTTCCCAGATGACTCTAGCTTGTGTCGAGCTGACGAAAGCGTACCGGCCAACAATGCTGAACACGACCTCACCCTGACATAAATCCCAAAGGTCAGCAGCAGCTGCAAACCAAAGTTATTAATGAGACTGAGTCAAGTATACATACATTTTCATGCCTCACAGGGCCCCTCCAGTCCTCTCCTAAAAAAATCGCCCTGCTGTTCTAAGAGTAAAGACACTTTTGTATACCTGGAATTCACCTTAAAACTTCAAGAGTCCTTTTTTTTCCCTTTGACTCATGAAGCTTGTCTATTATGTAGCTTCTTGATTGAGAAAATTTCTTTAAACATGCATGGGTTCGGTTAGCACTGGGCACCTGTATTTACTACAGATATAGCGTGGCTAGGTCAGGCCAGTAATTAACACGGATGAAGAGAAGGGGGGTGGGGAATAGCCCTAGAGGAAGACAGCAGAAAATGGAGAGGTGGGGCCTTGATTTGAAGGGGAGCCTGCCTACAACCAAGGTTATCTCCTCCTTTTAACTGTTAAGGAAGGGATGGCTCCTTGGCTCCTCGAAACTGAGGGACTAGCCTACCATCAACCCAAGTCAGGGATCTCAGGACCTAAGGAAAACAAAATGTACATGCCTCTGGTCTCTGACTCCCAAAAGGCAGAGAGACCTGTGGCTGCCATTTCCCCCAGCTTTACCTCCTGTCCTGCTTAGCAGGTGTACCCCACCCTCACAGTACACAGCATTAAGAAGAGGCAGGCAGGACATGACAGACCCAGAACACAAATACCAAAAGCAGAGGAAGCAGGCGGGAGGGAGTGTGGGGTCACCTGCACTCGGTCCTCCATCTGCAGGCCTGCTCACACCTAAGCTTTACAGTCAGGAGTACACTCTTCCTAGAGATCTCTCTTTGCCTTCAGGGAACGATTTCCCCCCATACAGGATCCCTTCACTCCGGCCTTCTTCATGTTCAGCACTTACTGTTCATTCCTCTCATGGGCTCTCAAATTCTGGAGGCCTGCTCTCCACCTCCTAGGACTTTCCTTCACAAACCTCCACTGTTGTTGCCTTGGTCTGGAAGGTGCTCTGTCCTAAGCTGTCTTTAAAATCCTAGGCTACTTAGGGCCAAATAAAATGCTACCTTCTCAGGGAGGAAAGACCATCCTCCACTTCCTCAATCTGACTTAAGACTCCTTGGTCAGCACTCTTGTGGCCTTTTTGAATGAACAAACATGTTCCTTTTGTCCCACTAACCTATTCTGGCTTTAATACTGTCTTCTCAAGAACGCTAGACACATATCTCTCTTTGGGGTTGTGTCTTTTACTGTTGACTCTTTCGCTACATTAAAATTCTTTGGTTAAGGGGTTCACCTATAACTGATTTCCTGCAGATCTGTGTATTGTTTTTAGGGTCTCACAGATGTAGTAATCAGGCCTTCAGCATGGAGACTCCTACTAGACTCCCAGGCACTAAGAGACCTCTGAAATAAACAGATCGAGAGGAAGGTTACTAGAAATTAGGTACACATCATCTGTTATGATAATATTTTTATCTTCAGGCCATCAATGCTGCCACAAACTCCATTAGCACTGTTATACTGGGGAATGTTTTAAGTTGGCCAAAAAAAAAAAAAATTGAGGTGGGTTATTATTCCTGGAAAGAGGCCAATAGGCTGTTTCGGGGTTTGGGGGCATGCAAGGGCTGTGGCAGAGATGGATAGAGGCAAACAGAAATGATGAGCAGCATGATGGGAGCTCAGAAAGTGGAAAGGACGTCAGGAGAGGCTTAGGGCAAGCTGATCTCTAAAGACACAGGCACTGAAGCGACCTGGATAAAAGCTAGGACACAGCCAGGCATGGTGTGGTGCACACCTTTAATCCCAGCACTTGGGAGGCAGAGGAAGGCGGATCTCTGTGAGTTTGAGGCCAGCCTGGTCTACAAAGTGAGCTTCAGGACGGGGGGAGAGGGGGAAAACAGACACAGAGAAACACTCTGAAACATGCCCCCCCCCCAAAAAAAATCAGGACAAAAGAAGAATCCCAGGGTGGAACCCATATGGGCTCCTGAGCACGTCAAGAAATCCCTGTTGAGGGGCTCCACTGGGAGGCCGCTGGGAGGCTGCTGCGTCTTTGTTACCAGGTGACTCTCCTAAACCATTCTGGATGCTCTTTCCACCTCCCTGATCCTGTCCACCAGCTCCAACTCGCCTTGGCGGTGAATCAGAAGCCCAGCCGTGGCAGTGGCTGCAGCCGCGCAGCTGGTCATGTCTGCAGCCAGGACAGCCTGGGCTGGAGAAGGAGGCCTCTGACTACAGAACAGATTCTCCCATTAATCAGGAATGCTCCTGAGAGGGAGGGTCTGAGCCAGTCAGCTACTGGGCTGGATATGGCTAATCATTTCTCTCTTAAGTTTCTGGAGGGATTCATGCCAGGGTTTCTTCTATCTACAAACAGCAAATATTAGTTTCCTTTTGAATCTAAAAAGAAAAAAAAAAGCTGGCAGCAGTAATATTTAAAAAAAAAAAAAATGTTACCAGAGCTAAAATGGCAAGCTTAAATAAAATGACGCACAACTAAACCCAAATACAAAGTGGGGGAAAAAACAAACCCAAACCCAGACCTGTCTTTTCCTCTCAGGAGACAAATGCAGGGTTACTAATTAATGGGAGTTAGTATCCCATTTCCTACCAGCCTGGATTCTTCAGAAACCATGCCTCTGTCTATTGGCTGTCAGTGTCATGACTTTGGGATTTTTCTCAAACTTGAATGGGTTTTAAACTTCGAAATGCTTTTCTGATAATCTGTCTGCATCCCCTTCTTATTCTTCTTGATTGAGACGTTGTATTCCCAACACTGAATGTTTTTTTTCCTTCACCCTCCACGATTGCAATAAAATAAAGTCCAATTCATTCCTTCATTTTGTCATGAATTAGCGTTCTCCTAACTTCATTTCAATCCATTGTTTCCCCCATACATTATCTACTAATTATCCTATGTGCCAGGCACTGTCTCTGCTTCCAGGGTGACAGGTAAGAGAATAAAATATAATGGGGGTATGACTGGGACTTTGAAAGCACAACAAAGTCCCAGCACATTCAAGTGTGCACCCTCAGTGAGAGAATGGGGGGATCAGGATGGAGAGGCTGGGCATGCTGTGGAATATGCATGAGCTACCACACAAATCAACTTGTATTTGCCTTCACTGGCTCTGGTTCTCCAGGGATTCCAGCGTGCGAATAATCATGCCTGAGACAGTAGATGCTCCTTGTTAAAAGCTTAAAGATTCTGTGAATAATTTTAGAGGGAAGCCGAGCAAATTGGGATATGAATTTTGCTGACGTCCCTGGGGAAGAATGACAATCATTCTCCAAAGATCAGGAAAGTAGTAGGTGTCGGACCTGCCAGCAGAAGGAAAAAGAAATCTGGAGTTTTCTTTCAGTGCCCCAGATACTCCAGTACCTTTGATGGCGAACCTTCCAAACATCATCAGCATAGGAAGAAAGGGACACAGAAACACCGCTACCTTGATACACTGCAGCATGTTCAAAAGGGTCGCAGACTCCACCCCACCTTTGCCCTGTCTTCTCATCTAGGATGGGTACCCAGGACTCAAGCCAGAAAGTTTAGAGGTCATTTTCAAACCCATCTCCTAACCTGTCCCCCAGTATTTCAGTCGAGTATTTCCAGAGGACAGGGATTCCACACTCTTCTCTCTACCTCCTCTGTTGACACCCTGGTCTGGTTGACAGAATTCTCCTTCAGTGTCAAAAGGAATTCCCCTAATAGCCCTGCAGCCTCCAGGTAAAATCCATCCCCCCCCCCCCCCAGAGGGAGCAGAGTGGTTCTTACATACAGCACTCCCTACTATCTCTGCTGAAGCTTAGTGCACTGTCAAAGATTCCTAGTGCATTGAGGGAAAAACTGAAACTTTATGTGTAACTGAGTCCTTCCTTACCTCTCCTACCACCTTCCCAGCCCTCAACATACCAGCCACACCAACCCTTCCAGCTCCCAGGACAGGGAAACTTTCCCCACAATAGGGTCACTTAACACGGGCTCCTCCTACCTAGCACTTTTCTCCCAAGGCTTGTTATTTACTTATTTTTTTTAAATATTATTGTTGTTCTTATTATCAAGTTTTATTTTGGCTCTGTTTTGTGTTTTTGAGACAGGGTCTCACTATGTAGCCTTGGTTGGCCTGGAACTTGCTATGTAGACCAGGCTGGTCTCGAACTCAAAGAGCTCCACTTGCCTCAGCCTCCCCGAGCGCTGGGATTAAAGACCTGGACCACCACACCCGGCCTAAGTTTTGGTTTTGTGCCTGTTGTTTATTTATTTGTTTTTTTTTAATATTTACTTTTGATTATTTGTATATGTGTGTGTGTGTCTGTGTGAGGGCATGGGTACTTAAACACAGGTGCCCGAGACCCTGGGCGCTGGAGTTACAGGCAGTTGTGAGCTACCCAGCGCGGGTGCCTGGGACTACCGTCGGGTCCTCCGCCAAGAGCAGAAGTGTTGTTCTTCATGGCAGAGCTGACTCTCCATCTCCTTCTCTAGGTTGTAGCACAGCTAGCTCCCTTCTCCTCCCAGTCTGACTTCAATACCACCTCTGCAGAGAGAGCCTTCTCTAACTATCCGATCTCAGTCTCAGCACCCTGTAAGCCAACTTCAACTGGAGGGTTCTGCTTAGGCTCTGTGCAACTACAAGAGAGGGCAGACCATTCCCTTGTCTGTCTTGTTCATTTTGAACTGTGTGGTGCACCGTAGGTGTGCAACAACTGTTGAGTGAGTAAGTGGATGGATGGATGGATGGATGGATGGATGGATGGATGGACGGAGGGACGGACGAACACACTGGGGACTATGACTTCAGACGAAAACTTTTGTGAATCGGTTCCCTTTGGAAAACAACTTGGAAGGCTACTTTCAAGAACGGCTTGAAATTTTGCTCATAAGCATTCAGACCTACATAACTTCCCCCTAAGTCCTCCACGTCAGAACGACACAAAGTGACAAAACAGTTCCGGGCATCACAAGTACGAAGATGTTCTGCCAAATCAAGGTCCCACAAAAACCCATCTACTTCAAAGGTGGTGTGTTATGTCAAAGTCTGAAGGAAATTTCACACACACCCAAATGCATTAGAGGTAAAGCTGGGAAATCATGACAAATCTGAACATACTTCCAATTTTCTGTTCTGATATGAAAATTTTACTAATGGAAAGAAAATGAGATCTCACCATTTCATTCTCGGGAATTTAGGCGACCTTTTACTACAGCTAAATGACAGACCGGATGAAATACTAGGCGAGCTGAAAGGAAGGACTTCGTCAGAATACGCACGCTTTATAAGGACTTCAATTAAAGCAAGCTATTTTCTCAACTACAGGGGGAAAAAAAAACCTTAAAGAAATAATCTTCAAACAGCTGGAAATCCATGGGAGGATCCAAAAACCACATGAGATGGAATAAGCCGAGCACAGTTGATAAAAGATTCAACAGGTCCAACATATGACAGCATTCACTCTATCACACACTGGAGACCGGAAGCGTATTTATGCACACATGCTAGGTATCCCATTTTATATGACATTTGTATTTGTGTGGCCTTCTGTTTGCTTGCTTTAGGGTTCTAGGCTTCCTTGAAACAACAAAGCCATTCTATCAGACCCTGCCACTCATCGCTGTTGGCCTCGTGACTGTCTTTTCCTACTTGTTTGAAAAAAACAAAACAAAACCTGTGTTGACTGTACTGTGGAAAAAAAAAAAAGAAAGAAAAGCCCTACTGCTGTAACTGTGCCAAGAAAGTATAAAGAAACAAACCCAGATGCTAGAATTTAAGGCATTTCCTCTGCTCTGTGACCATGTCCTTTAGCTGAAGGTCAAAGGCGCATTAAGGGGCTTCAAGGTTCTGAAGCCTTAAGTAGATATTTTCGTCATCCTCTGATTTTATTAGGCATGCTGGCGATACACATTTAACAAGAGTAGAATTTATTCAGCAGCATTTAAGGGAAACCCTGGTATTGCTTTCAAGCACGGCTTATTTTAAATTCCTAGTGCTTTTTACTGATTGCCCAGGTCCCTTCAAAGTCGTAGTGAGTGAGTGAAGGAAGTCATTTGTGTGCCCATTTCACATTTTACTATCTTCTCAGGCCTTGGTGTGCCCATGGGTTGTGATTTATAACACTCTGGGGGACATTCTCTTAGTTTTGATGCTTCAGATCATAGTAAATAACACGAACTGTATTGATTTTATTTCTCTACATAGGAACCGCTTCACCTAAGATGAATATGGAAGTGAAATGTGTTTCCTGGTAATACAAAAAAAATGGTATCTCTGCTATAGGAAATACAAGGAAATCAACCATTACTTTAAACAGACAGTCATCGAGTGGGTCACCCCACTGGCTGATACGACCTGTACCTAAGTTTTCAGAAACATATTTAAAACAGAAGGAACTTTTGAGGGGGGATGGCAAAGGAATCTTGCTGGGATGGTTACTAAGGAACTTGATGGCACAGATGCATGAAAACACTGAAGTTAGTGCAGGATTTTGTTAAAAATCCCTCTGAACTGAGCAGTGATATAACTGCAGATTCAACTCTGGTGGAGACCTCAGAGCCATATAATACAGCAAAGTGCTCCCACCAAAAGAACTGCCAAACATGGGGGCCTCTCTAAGACAAACTTTCTCTTAGAGCAGTGCTTCTCAATCCTCCTAATGCTGAGACCCTTTCATATGGTTCCTCATGCTGTGCTGACCCCCAACCTTAAAATTTTTTTCATTGCCTCTTCCTAACTGTAACTTTGCTGCTGTTATGAAGTGTCCTATAAATAGCTGTGTTTTCCGGTGGTCTTAGTAGCCTCAATAAAAGGGTTATTCAACCCCCCAACCCCGGAAGGGGTCATGACCCACAGGTTGAGAACCACTGACAGAGAGAGCACTGGAATGGCCTTGACTCTGAGACTTGGGAGACCCAACATCCTACACTGGCTTTACCTTTGTCCTCACTTTTCCTCTCCATATAAGGAAAAAATGAAGCCAACAGTTTGGAAGTTAATGGTCATTCTTCTTCTGTTTACCAGAATTCTGGAATGTTCTAAATAATTCTGCTGGGAGTCATCACGGTTACCGATGGGTCTGCCATCTGATCATGACCCATGGCACTTCTTGTCTATGCAGAGGAGACAAACTTTCTGACTTGTCCCTCTAGAAATGTCAACAGAGGGAAGACAGCATTCAACTTTATCTGTTGTGTTTCCTTCGCTACTCAATAAGGGCCAGCTTTGCTGGCATGTGGGAAGCAGATAGACCACATAGTTTCAGAGCCAACCTGGGTGTGGTTGTCCTAGTGATAAGGGAAATGAAAGTGGAAGGAGTTTGAATAATATTTATTCGAAGAGTTATAGCTTGTTCTTTCTCCCTCAGATGTTTACCAAGTGTATGAATATCATACCAGCTCATAAAAAGAATGGCTGGAATGTGTGTATGGCAGAGGTTAGCAGGGAATCCATGATCATCAAAGAAGAGCTGAGCATATAGGAAATTTGTAATCAGGGACTATAGCACCATTACCAGCTTTGGATATTTAACACCACCTATGTGGATGTGCACACACACACACACACACACACACACACACACACACACACACACAAGGTAGAGCTAATGAGATGGCCACACTGATTTCTAAGTATGACCCATCAGTCACAGATATACATTTGTCCTTACACACAATGTTTAATCCCTAATGTAGTCAAAGGACTCCCAGGAGCATTTAGCAGACACGGACCCAGGCAGAGAGACACCAAGGAATTTGCAGATAACATTTTTGAGTTCCACGGCACACTAAGGTATAGAACTAGACTGCAGCATAATTTCATCTGCAGCATTCTGGACGTCCAGAGACAAGCTGGTTCTCTACAGGCAGGCATTTAGAAGATTCCAGTTTGATTAGCAAGCAGAGCGCCAACGGGCACTGGGAGTGTGTAAGTCTTACCCTCTCTTCAATTCCAGCAGAGATAAACATCCCCGTAAATGTCATGTTCGATGTGTTCAGGCAGTTTAAAAACCTGACTGGTTACCTGGACCCGAATCAGACACAACCGAGGACCAGAGATTCCGTTTCACACCCCAGAGAAGGGTGCAAGGTCCCCTGAGGTCAAAGCGCCTAGGACGACCACCAGGTTTCAAGTGCACTTGCAGGAATCATCTGAACATCTACACACCCTGCAAACTTCACCAACACAGTCAGTAGTGCCTTCTCACATCGACTGCTGCGAAGACACACACTGTTGGCATTTTTAAAATGCTCTTCAAGGCAGACTGTACTTGCTTTTCTTCAGACAAAGCTTGTGAAGAGTAAACAACAATCTTTAATATACTATAAATACATAAATAGGACTGGGGCCTCTTCCAGACACCCAGACCTGCCTTTCCAGCAGCCTCAACCAGTGTTCTTGACAGCTTTTTAATTTTCTGCACTTTCAACAGTACAACTCCACATTTTTAAGAGAGAACTAAAACCCATTGTTTTCTAAACTCGATGAAAGGAAGAAGAACACACCAAACACACAAACAACGTAACATCGGTGATTTTACTGGTTCATATGACCAACAAACAGCTTTTCCCTATTTCATAAACCCGCTTTTTATCTTCAGACAAATAAATGGGTACATTAAGAGAAGGCGGTGTCAATCTTGAAACATTATTAAATTCTTGTATTGTTCCCTTGTTATTGGAACAGGAAAAGAAGGGCCTGTGATAAGCAGAAAACACCATACTTGCTTTTTGGGAAATTAATAACAACAAAAAACCACCCCCCCCCCCACACACACAAAAAAAAAAATAATAAAAAATATGAAAGACTTCCAGGGACAGAGAAAAGAATGAAGTTTCCCTACCCCTCAGAAAACTAGGAAGTTGTCAGCCAGAAACAAAGAATACATCCTTGATTCAGGGGAACATTCCAGCTCCTGAAAAACCACACAAACATTCATCTTGGGTTAATGCCTTCCCTTCCCCAGCTTTACAGTCACCACTTATTACTGTCATTTCCTCCTGATGCAAAAAACACTTAGCAACAGGGGTCATGAATCAAAAGCAGGAAGGCGCCCTGTAAAAGAGAATGTCCAGGACTTGGGAGGCACGGGCAACCCAAGTGAGTCCTCTGGACTTGTCTTAACGCCTCTACACCATCGAAAGAAGAGCCTTGCACACTTCCAAAGAAATTATCCGAGTGCCCCAGGCTACTGTATGCTTAGCAGAGGTCAATGTGTACTAGGGACGGAACCAGACTGTCTTAGGACATTTCTAAACATTTTTAGAACCAAAGGTTGAATTTTAATAAACTCTGAAATGACTTTCTTAGGAAAGTTCGACATTTCACAAAGAGGACAGAGGCATCAGTACTAGAGGTAAACATAGCACATCAATGAGTCACAGAAGGGCTTTTAAAGCAATTAAAATTCAGTTCAATGGATTTCTGTTGTTGTTGTTGTTGTTTTTGGTGCATGAGTGTCTGTCTCCCCGAACTACCACTACACTTGTGTAAGGCTATCTTGTCCATGCTACAGCCTGGGTGAACATTTCCCTGGCTTGTAAGAAAATGTATGAAGAGGGAAACATGAGGCTGGGGTTCTGAAGCTGCAAAAACCTGAAAGAACAGAATGGGACGATCATACAGGAGAAGGACAAATGTAGCAACCCTCCCCCCCCCCCCCCTTTTTTTTAAATTCACATAAGATTGATCCACCTGACTTTTGGCTGCATGTGGAAGAAGCTAGCTTCGCACCGATGTGTGCTTGGGTCGAGTTGTATGCATTCAACCCTGTGCCCTTTCATTGAGAAAGATTTTCTTTTCCATTTTCATTCTTTAAGAAAAACGAAACTCTGCTATACTCAAAGGAGCCTTATCCACTCAGATGACCTCTTAACCAAGATACTAATATATAATATATAATAATATATATTATTATAGTAATATAAAATAGTTATATTAATATAAAATGCAAGATATATAATATTGGCAAACCTGGAAAAGCATAAAACAAGTCTACCAAAGAACCCTTACCTACACTGACAGACCATAGGGATATTTGCAATAACCAGTTTTTTGACTGAAGACAGATTCTTGCTTAAAGTCACTGTGCTCCCAAACTCAGGCTTGAACTTGCTTCCAAGGACTGTGTCCCTGTCCCCACTGCCCCGCTCCCGTCTCTCAAGTAAAAAGAGCAAATATAAGTTGTCTAGCTTGAGTGAAGTGTCCACAGTCCCTGATAATGGCCTGGGAATACTAATCACAGTGGTTAATGAGGTTTGAAGGACACAAAAAACCCGTGGTGGTTCACACCCTCTGGTTGATGGAGACAGATGACCCAGCTCTGGGCAGACCCAGCTCTGGGCAGCCACAGGCACCGCAGGGAGACACCTACTCTCCTGAGAACCTCAGTGAGTGCTGGTCACTCAGCTGTCTGTGTGGTCGCTCCGAGGGCTGCAATTTCATATCCTTTGCTCCTATCAGGAAAACCCTTTTGTGTGGGCCAGGATTGGTTCAGCTGGACACAGCTGGGCCAGGCAGCCACTTGGCAGCTCTGTGTGTGACAGAGCACATGCTGAGCCCTGGGAATACCTGAGAGGTCACCTCCAGCCAAGTCAGAAACCACAAACACAAGGAGACTACCTAAGAGAGAAAGCTGCAACCTGCGGAAGTCAGGCGTTAGCACACATCTGGTCAACAGTCCCTGTCGGTGGAAATGCCCAGTTTAAACCTGGTTCTCAAAGAACATTATTTCCCTAGCTAAAGAGGCCAGGATGCCTTTTTATCCTTTTAGCAATGATAGCTGAAGCATTTTTAAAAACTCTGCATTGCGTACACTGTTAAATAAAACATATCCACATGTAGCAAAAGCTGCTCTCCGCCATGTCTGGAGCAGCATGAACCTGAGGTCGGAGATGAAAAAAAGGATAGGCATGTGTTTGGTTGAACTGAGCACATCTTAGGACAGAAGAGGTGGCTTGGAAGCGTAGAGTTGGATCTGTTCTTAAAAAGGTTAAAACAGAAAAAGAATCCATGAATGGCACAGGACCTCAGATCACTCACCTATAGAACGCACCGGGAAAGCGCTGTTCTGACGTAAACATAGAAACTCATTTTACACTAACTCCTTCCTGTACTCCCGGTGTGGCAGAACAAAATTTTCCTCTTTCCCTTACCCACCCATGCTTCTCTGAGCAACAGATATGACATATTTAGCCAGGACTTTCTCGTATTTCCTGGAGGGGCACAAGAATCCACAACCCCAGAAGGCAGGTCACTGGAGAACACCCCACAGCTAAGGCGCAGAGGTACAATTCAAGCAACTGCTTCCTCCAACTGGTCTGAGGCCAAGTTCCCCAGCTTCCTGTTTTTATTTCCCAGATACTTGACACTGGTTTCCGCCTTTTGGCAGCCCTTTCTATTCTGCTTGTATCACTTATCAGAACATCAAAATAGCAAAGAATACAAGCATGTTTTTAACAATAATTCTTCCCCAAAAAATCTGTACCTATCACAGACAGTTTTAAAGTACTGATTTACGCATCAACCTAAGTTAAGAAGTCTACCATTTCAAAAATTTATTTTGACTGTTTTCTTTCCCCTATCACACTGTTGGAATTAAAAATGAAATAGAGGTTAAAGTCAGCTGAAGATATACACACATCTTTACACACACATCTTTACACACACACACACACACACACACACACCCTCTTCATATATAAGCATTTATTTTCCCCAAATGAATAAGCAGAGTGATTCTAACTGGACAGAAGTTCACTGGGCTCTACAGATGTGCAGTCTTGTTGATGTTACTTTGTGATGTCTCATTTGCAAGTTCTTTATAATAAAGTTTGTATAGTCTTTAAAGAACAGCATACTGTATTAGCCATTCATGATTGTCTTTACAAAAAAGAAGCAGTGATACAGATTTAAAGTTGCATAATGGCCTTATTGTCTTAAATAAGCAGAGTAAGTATTTATAAATGGCATCTGAGTAGCCAAAGGGAGAGCCATCCGGGACCCTGATGGTAATGAGGTCCTTGCTGCCATCTGGAAGGTGAGGATAATGTGCTTTTCACTTGGCCACGGGAACAGCCAGCAGTTCCAAAGCTGATAAGCAATATTAAGTGGGTTCCTTTAAAATTAAAATTTAAGTCAATTTCTACGAGTTAAAGCAATACATTCATAAGCATAGCCCAGTATGGCTTTCAGGTCTAATTAGCTGAAGAAAAATAGAATCTAGTTTTAATAATTTTAATGAAGAACCTGGCTTAGCAATTAGGAATCTATAAATACCAAAGTCCTAAAGCTGAGACAGTAAGATACCTGAAATGCAGCTGGCATTAGTGTCTGGATAAACACATGTGTTGAGTTTATCCTTTTGGGGGGAAACAGAAGAAAACATACATAAATACATGCATACATACATACATACATATATATAAGCTTATATATGCGTGTGTATATATATATATGTATATATATATATATTGCATTGTCAATGAATATATCTGCAGCAGTCTGAAAAGGCTGAGTGTCTCCTAGATGCCATAAACCTCATCAGATATAGGAAGCAGCCCATCCCTATCATCTTGTGAATAGAATAATAGTCATGAGTTGTTAGAAGAGCCTTGTAAGTTTAACTGTGCTAAGTCAAGTTCTTGAATAACCAGCAGTCACGTACAACTATTTCTATGCCCTGTGAGCTAATAACCACAATGTTATTGTTTCTAATAGTCAGTAATACATTAGACAATATTTGGGGGGCACTGATGTTTAATACCATGTAGGATATGTCCGTGTAATCCACACGAAAATCCAAAGACATGAGGTTTTGCTCTGTGAGGATCAGACAGGAAAGTTACATGAAAGGTTACCTCTAGTACACACAGCTCAGTTCCTCCAGAATCTAACTTCAGGGTTTATTTTATCCTTTAGTATGTAATCCTATACATACTAACATGAATAGTAGGTGGTGGTGATAAAAATTTTCTCCATTTACTTATTGTATGTGCATGTGTGTGTATGTGCGTGTGTGCGTGCGTGCGTGCGTGTGTGTATGTGTGTGTGTGTGTGTGTGTGTGTGTGTGTGTGTGTGTGTGTATGTGTGTAGACAACTTGCAGGAGGTCAGTTCTCTCCTTCCATCACATAGGTTCTGAGGCTGAAACTCAGATCAAGGTTGGCAGCCAGCATCCTTACCCACTGAACCATCTTGCAGCCCATTAACAATGGGAACAACCAGTATAGTGCCCTTGTTGCATTTCCATTTCTTTTAGCGCTTACTTGGAAGAAATCTTTAATTGCAGGGCGAGACCACTGTGCATCGGTATTTAAAGTAAAGCAATTTGAAGCCTAGGCTTTATTTGGAAAAATGAGGCAGTAAGTTGCTCAGAGTTGGTCCAGTGATTAAAGAGGCAAGGTTCTCTTGGGGCAGCATCACAAATCTGTCTCTCTGGGGAGGGAAGTAGATCTGTGTAAACAGGCTCTCCTACTCAATGTGGGGAAAGCCAGCAGGAGCCCTTTCTGCTGGGCTTGTTGGCCAAGCACAGTCCCCTGCTGTAGGTGAGCCCTGGTCAATCAAGAGCTCCGAGGAAACCAGAGACACCAGACCCTCCTCCCTATGGATGCAGCCCAGGAGGGGACGTGCAGGGGAGAAGAGCAGGGCTTCTTCTACCTTCCCTGTGCTCCTGTGACAGGACAGTAGCCTTCCTATTGCAACTGGAAGCAGCTCCATCAGGTGGTCCCAGGGGCAAGAGAAACAGGTGGGAATTCCTTGCACTGCCTCACCTGAGGGATCAAAATTAACGCTATGCACTGCACTGTGTTACCTCATTTTTCTGTGGGTGTTTTCTGTGAGTACCCACCCCCAACTTCTACCTCATAGGCACATTCAAAAAAACTCTTTGAGAAAGCTCTAGGAAAGTACACAGTACAATGCTGCTTTCAAAATACTCGTTAATTTTTGTTTGGCGACAAACGTTAACAAATGGCGCCCAGAGAGAGGCACAGAGAGAGCACGGCTTGTACTGCCCTCAAGAGACTGGGAGAAAGATAACCATCAGAAATAAAATCTAACCTTGGCACCTGACCCTGCAGGGGAAGGAGGTGAAAGAACACAGCAAAAAACCCACACAACAACAACAACAACAACAAACCCAAACAAACTAAAAATGAGTTAGAAAGCGACAACCTCATTTCCTCAGACGGAACTGAAATCGTACTTTAGTTAAAAGTCAATGCTCTGACATCCTTAAAACTCCAAAAGAAAAAACCAAAACAGAACAAAGTAAAAACCAACAGGCAAACAAAACCAGAAGAGAAGGTGTCCGACTCTGTCACAATCGTGTTGGCTCCAGAGAACAGGACCACACAACATAAAAACCGAACTTCATTCGCCTTCAGTGGCAGCAGGAAAATAAACACAGATAGGAAACTCTGTATAAACGGGAGTCTGTCTTAAGGGCTCTTATAACACACCTTTTGTTAAAAAATGAAACTCAGACTTCCCCTGCATGATCTGGTGGATGCTCCTGCAGACACAAAGCCATCCAGAAGCAGTCCTTCACTGGTGGTACAGCAGAGTGGATCTGGGGAGTCAGGGGGTGCAGCCAGCGGCATGGACACTCTTGGCACCCACTCGGCATGACCAGGCATAGGGAGGAAGACTTGGGAGCTAGGCAGCAGACGTAAGGAAAGGGAACAGGCCCCTGGAGGGGCAGCTGTGAATGCCAGAGGAGGGGAGGGCTCTTCTGGGTCCCGATCGATCGTCTAGGACCATAATCCTATACTCCCTGCCCAGTCATTTCCTTATCTCAGGATTTCTGCTTTGAACCGGCGCCCCTTCTGGGTCTGGGGGCTGCCCGGCTCTAATGCAGACAGTCCTACAAACTTTAAGGAAAGCGAAACAAAGCCACCAAGCCGAGCAATCACTTAACAATCAGTGATTTTTTTTTTTTTTTTTTAAGAGCAGCGATGACTAGGACTCATTCCCTCCGGGCACCATTTTTCACCGGACAGGTCCTTTTATATCACTTCCGGTGGGCTATCATTCTTTCTCCTCTATTATGTCCATTCCCATTACATCAGTCTTCTTAAAAAAAAAAAAAATGCTCCATGTACTCATATCACTGATGTACCCCAAAGTCATGGAGGATACCACATTCTCGTCACCCTGACGTCCACTTCAGATCTCCCAGCCACCACCTGAGTTTTAGATCCATCACACACATCTTCCCTGGACTCTCCATGGATACCCCAAACACAGCAAAGCAAACTCTAGAGGTACTTCTCAACCGATCTTCCATGGAGCTTTTCTCATTGTATGCTACACTTCGTCAACGACCCCTGTGTATAACCTATGTATCAGCACCCTAAAATCTATCTTGACCCTCACCCACTGATCATTTATTCTTACAAGTACCCTCCCAAATCTGAGAGTTTTCCCCTTCTTTATCCATTCACACCTGCCAACAAAGCCTGCCCATTCAACCAGTTCCAAGGACTGCCATCAATATCATCTTTTCTGTTCAAGGTTGCTTTTACACTCTCACTTCTGAAGAAATACTCAATGCATTTCTCAGAGTTCAACTCAATTCCAAGTTCCTCCACTAAACCTCCTTCCACAGTTTATTTGTCCGCTCAGTACAAGACAGGGATATTAAACGCCGTATGTCCACTGCCCGCCTTTCTTCAATCAGCAAAAGGGTACACACCATTTCACATGACTCCCAAGTACTTGCGGCTAAAAACCAAGGAGTGATTTCTAAAGCTCCATGTCTCTGCCTCCTTTTCCAAAATGTTCACTGTGCGACGCCAAATGGGCTGCATAACCTATACTGTTCTAGAAGCCCATGTAATGTGTGACTAGGAAGCCTACTCAAGAATACATTTCATAGATCGCTCTTTAGCCAAGCAGTGTGAACTAGGATGTTTCCCTACCACCTCCTCATGGGGTCATTCCTCTCTTTTAAGAGGTCTTCTCCCAAGGGTGCTTCCTTCCCCTATGTAGAAAACAGACCTTGTTCACTTGGAGTGTGTGCATTCAGAGTATATCACAATGCGGCCTTATTGCGTTCTATCTGCAAGACTTCTCAGGACCTCCTCCTGACCATTCTTTATTGTTAGCTGTCATATTGTCCCTGAGGTCCTTTGCAGCTCAGATGTGATCCAGGGATCCTATTCCTGGAGTAATTCTTTGGTCCCCTCATCTTTGTCTCCTATTAGCTACCAACATAAAACCTTGCTCTTATTGGCCAATTTTCCTAGTGTAAAGCACACAAATTCCAAAATGGCATTCTTTAGTTCAGGTGGTTCTGGGTTCTGAAATCCACCCTCCTTTGTTGTGGAATGTTATTTTAACTAGGCAAAGGTGTGCTAGATTTGTTTATGCTGTGGAATATTACTTTAACTATGTGAAGGTGTGTTACATTTGCTTCTGCTGCCTTGGTTAATGATGTAAAGATGTGTTACATTTGTTTGTGCTGCATTTGTTTAATTATGAAAAAATGTGTTGTATTTGCTTCACCTTGTCTGCCTAAGGTACCTGAGTAGTCTAATAAAGAGCTGAATGGCCAATAGTTAGGCAGAGAAAGGACAGGCGGGGCTGGCGGGCAGAGAGGATAAATAGGAGGAAAAATCTAGGCTAAAAAAAAAAGGAGAACAAGAGAAGAAAAAGAGGATAAGGGATATGCCCAGGGCAAGAAGCCAGGCAGCTGTCGGCCAGTCAGACATGAGACGTAGTGACTATAACTTATATAGAAAGAAAAGACAGAGAGCCCCAAGGCCAAAGGTAGACAAAGAGAAACAGGTTAATTTAAGTTAAAAGAGCTAGCCAGAAATGAGCCTAAGCTAGGCCGAACATTTATAATAAGAAGTCTCCGTGTCATGTTTTGGGAGCTGGTTGGTGGCCCAAAAGAAAAAGCCTGGTACACTCTATCACATCTTAAGCTATTAATTCTAGGTCGTTGGTTCTTGACCGTAAGATATCTATAGTATTCCAACAATCAAGCTTCCATCACAATTAATGACTTCATTATACATAAGTACAAGATCATCTTTAAGGTTTACGTGTTGAACAATAAGGAGGGATTTTTTTCCCCTGTGAATTACTCCTCAGAAAAGGGAAATCCCCTAATCCAGAGTTCTTGAAATGATCTCAAATATTACCGAATGTCTTATTTTGAATAACAAAGCATCTAGCCTTCAATAACCTCAGTCAATTCTAGCTTTGGATTAGATGAAGGCCTTCTGACAAAATTAGCTAATTTTTTTTTAAAGTGGAGGAATTTAACTGGATACAGTAACTACTATGGGGATGATCTCAATGTAAGGGAAGACAGATGTCACAAATAGCCATTGTAGAATCACTTTTTCAAGGTCATTACACAGGTCATGAACACATGCCTAATTCATTACATATGGCATTGTCCTAGTTGTACATGAACGGCAGATCTGGTGACCAAACGTTCTTATTGAAACTGCTACGTCTCAAACAACCTAGAGGGCTTTGAAGAGGCCATGTCCAGGAACAGGGTGTTAGTTAAGTGAGTGCAACGTGGCTGCGGGACAGCCACTGCAGGACACTGGGAATTACTGCAAAAAAGCAGTTTCATAACTGTAAGAACGGCAGGAAGTGATGGTTCTAACCTGCCACATTATTTCAGATAACCTGATTTTTAAAAAAAATAAAATGGATAAATCAGCCTATTATTTAAATAAGTCATGTAACCAAATCACCTAAAACCCTAGGTGTTTACATGATGGTTAACCTTGTAAACTTACCTATACGTGAAAATTCCAATTAACAAGGTACCAACTTATGGACTGGGGTGAATGTTATGGACTACTCTCTGTAGTGATAAAACTTTATGTCAGGCTGGGGAGGGAGAAAAGGGAGCCCACAGCATCAACTGAGCAGGGCTCACAGGGGCTCACAGAGACTGGAGCAACAAGAGTGGACCTTGTGAGGTCTGACGTAGGTCCTCTTCAGATATGTGATGGTTGTGTAGCTTGCTGTTCTTGTGGGTACATAAGAACAGTGGAAGTGGGGGTGTCTCTGACTCCTTTGCTTGCTCTTGGGACTCTTTTCTTCCTACTGGGTTACCTCATCCAGCCTTAACATGAGGATATTTGCCTAGTCTTATTGTAACTTGTTATGCGGTGTTCGGTTGATATCCCTTGGAGACCTGCTCTTTTTAGAAGGGAAATTGAAGAGCAATGGATCTGGGGGAGAGGAGAGGTAGGGGAGTACAGAGAGGGGAGGAGAGAGGGTAAGCTGTGGTCAGGATGTGATGTATGAGAGAATAAATAAGTATACAAAAAAGAGAATTCGTAGTAAAGCCCTTGCCCAGCACGCATGAGACCCTGCCTGGGTTCAATTACCTGTACCACAAAATACTACTATTAATAATAATTCCTATTTCATTTCTATTATTTTCCTCTACAGTCTCTCAATGATTAAGTAGTTCTGGTAAATACAAAGAGCAGTATTATTTTATAGGTTATTATAAATGCCTTATTATTTACAGCAGTTTAATAAATCCAATACATTGTAAATGTAATACATTCCAGAAGCGTCAGTCCTGCTCTATGGCCCCAGGGGCTTGAATTTTGGAGGCTGAAATCCTTGTTATTCCAAACTGCCTGTTTTGTCATTCTGAGAATGGTAACATTCTAAAGGAAAAAGGCGAATTTAAGACCGTCTCCTCTTAACACTTTTTTCTCATTACCCCACGAAGAAGAACCTTGGGCTGAGGGAAAACTCAGTGCCTGTCAGGCAGAGCTGGCATCCAGGCCTCCCTCCTCTTAATTTTTGTTGTGAACTCTAGTACTAAGCTCTGGGTACTTCTCTTGGGATCTTTGTGTTTACAAATATATTTTCAAATTACCAATGGCTTTTTTTTTCTAGGCTGTATTACAAACAGACAAGAATGTCTGGGCCATATTAGCGTAATTTTCTTTAATGTAATTTCTGACTTCTCTCCAGAGGTGAAATGTCTCACAATCCATTCATACCTGCCCGATCATGGCTCCTGGCAAAGTTAGCCTTAGCTTTCCACGTAAAGGCACACTTCCTTTCTGCCAGATGAACCATCTCTCTAATTGGCAGAGCACCACGCTAGGGTCAATCAAGCAGAATGGGCCTGGTGACAACAGATGCCGACCCCAAGCACACCACTCATGAAATCATCCATTATGCAGAGGTGACCTAGGCCAGCTGGCATAAGGTACCCCGCTCATAAGATGACAGCATACCATCCCACACTTCTGGGAAACACACACACACACACACACACACACACACACACACACACACACACACACACCACCTCAGTCCCTGAGACACTCCACGAATCTCAGAACTCTGTAAGGTTGTCCTTGCCTGTGTAGGCTCAGACGCTATCACTGAAGTGAGTTACACAATGTTGAGGTTCACAAACGGACCGTTAAGGAAAACCCCACGCTTACCTTCAATCCTTTTTAAAGCTGAAAGGCACATATCCTTCCTTGGAAACTCAAAGGGATTGTTGCAGGTTCGGATGGTGTCACATTCACACTTCCCGTTGATGATATTGCAGCCCGAGATGAGATTTTCATTGCATGGTTCAAAACCAAGCAGCTGGTCATCATCCCAGTCCTCATCTGTAAAACAATTACCCAGAGAATGGTTTGCTCACATGCTTTCTTCAAAGGCCTTGAGATCAAACACACACTGGGATGTCAAGACGAGCATCCGACTGCGAGGCCTTCACTTGTAGAAGGCAGTCTGGACTGAAATTGTTCGTGTAAATACAACACAACCTCCTCTTGGTCACTGGGAAGCCTGGTATATAGCCACACGTGTAGAAATTAAATAGTCACATACACAAACATTTATGACCAACATCCCCAACTCCCGTGTGCCACATGCCAAGTAAAAGTATTGAATTGGGGGAGCAAGGCTGGGAAGATAGTTCGGTCAGTAGAGTGCATGCCGCACACATGGGAGGACCCATGAAAGCCAAGGGTGTTGCCATTTTGTAATCCCAGTGCTGAGGAGAAAGTGACAGAAGGATCCTGGGGAGTTGCTGGCCAATCAGCCTAGCTGAATGGGTGAGTTCCACAGACCATTTCCCAGATAAAAAAAGGGTGGATGGTGTCCGAGGAATGACATCCAAGGTTGTCCTCTGTTCCATATGCATAGGTGTGCAACGCACACAAACACACACACACATTTTTTAATTTTGAAATAAAGCTTCTTCAACTTTCACGTTCACTAGGAATATATATGAGTTACATTTGCCAATATCCAAAGAAAACTTAGGTTAACTTTTTTCTTACTGTAGAACATAATACACCAAGGCAGCTAATAAACATCAAACACCAGATGCCATTGAGAGAAAGGAATGAAGTCTGTGGAGACCCACAGAGGCTTCCTATTGAGACTTCACTCAAGGTCAGAGAATCTGAGCTTGCTTTACCCAGCAAGGCTGCATAAAAAGATGATTTGGTCACTGGAGTGTTTACTAGGTGTTTGGAAGGTTCCGTTCTTGGGTGTACGGTGTGCTTTGATCTAGCAAGGGGAGGTCTTTTGCCTCTCCCTTTGACACATTATAAAAAGCCCTGTTGGCTAAACAAGGGGGCTGCTGGGTATTGACCTGGGCCCTCCCGAAGCTATTCTGTGTCTTTCTTCTCATGATCTAGGCCCATCTTTCTGTCTATTATTTCCTCACTCCTCTCTCCTCCACCCAAGAACCCTTCATAAGGTGGAAGCAGGTCAGAGCTGGACTCCCACAGGCTCCCACAGAGATCCAATGAAGGAGATCACCTGCAACATATTTTGGGACCCACTGCTGGCACCCAACACTACCTCCAACAAAGCTGATGATGACCACAACATAAAGAGCTACAACCCAGTGAGAGACGGAAATCATGACATTCAGAAGATGGGACCAATTCAGGTGCTTGCCCTGGGATGGAAGAGATGGTAATAAAGTAGGTTCTAGAGCTAGTCTTGGGGCTGGAGAAATGGCTCAATGGTTATGAGCAAGTGATGCTTTTGCAGAGGACCTGGGTTCAATTCCCAGCACCCACAATGAGTAGACAACAATCTCCTGCAATTCTATTTCTAGGAGCTCTGATACCATCTCCTGGCCTCCAACAGTATCTGCCCTCATACATACCCATAGTAGTACACATAATTAAAGTAAGTAATAATTAAAAGCTTTAAAGCCAGCTGTTTTTTCTGGGACCCAGTTCAGAAAACTGCAACAAACATGAGAAACTCTGAGTAGGTTCCTCTTAGTTCAAATACCTTGGTACAGAAAACCACAGTACTTCTCTACGGACAACTGTAGAGTCTCCCCGCTTCACGTTATCTTTACAAGACCCTATCCTACCCAAGCTGGGGCTGACTGCTGGATGGCAAACATGTTTCTGATAACGGTATCCAGAAAGAATCTTTCAAAGTGCTTGGATTTGAGAGAACACTTAACACCTGCTGTTCACACTAATGGGTACATGCCATCTTAAGACAGTACTTTCCAGCTGAGGTGTGTGGCTCCATGGCAGAGTGCTTACCTAGCAACTGTGTGACCCTGACATGGATCCATCACATTTCTAGGGATGGGGGAGTTATATTTTCACAGAAGACAGTGCAAACAAATAGCTATGGTTTCCACAGAGCTAACACTTAAAAGTCTGGTGTCGTCACTCAATGCACATACTAGACAAGATTACTCTCTCTCACTGAAATAATTTTTTTTTTTTTTGCCAAGGAATCTTGAGAAAAAAAATCACAACCTGCGGAGCTTGGGGCGGTTCTCTGAGATGGTAGAGGAGAGAAATCTGTGTTGATTTTAGATGAGGTTCATGTATGTAATCAACGCCTCAGTTCTGATTATCTTTTGGTTTCAAAGTTTAGGCAGATTCCCAAGTGATCTATCTGTTTTAAGATCTATTCTCTTAGTAGGCCTGCCTTAGGTCCTCAGAAATGGCACATAAATAATACACATACAAAGACATGCTTCATGCTCACCAAAATCACTTCAAATACCCCAAGCAACTCAAGACAGAAAAAGCATCATCTGTCCTCAATTATGACATGGGATGGCACCTCAACGCTTTCTCATCTCTGTGTAGCACAGTCTAGGTACAGGTTCAGCGGAATTTGCAAAGGACTTTCTGTGACTGCATATTCAAACCTGCAATGCAGAGACAGTTTAAACCTAAGAATTTCAAAGCTTCTAAGTAACTCATAAAATACTTGAACCGCTCGCTCAAAAGACCATCCATATGTCTCCCTTCTTTCTCTTTTCTAATGAAAGGAAATCTCAATTGCTAATTTAATAAATATGCACAGCATTTCCAAATTAAGTTACTTCTTCCACAATCATTCTTGCCACGCCCCCCTCCCAAAAAATCCCATGCTTCCATTATACCACACAACTCCCCGCCCCCCCAGAGGGGGGGGTGCAGTGCTCCCACCCTGTCCTCTACTGTCTTCTTACCACTATTCCCTTGTCCTTCCGCCTCATTCCCCACACCTGCTGTCTTCCTTGAAAAGCCTTGAAGAGTCTTCCTTAAAAAGCATTCAGCGGCTCTCTCTTGCCTGACACCAAACTCCAGACTTCGCTGTTGACTGTAACATTCTTCATGATATAGTTTGTACCGATCTCGAGACCCCTCTTTCAGTGATCCCCTTCACAGCTCTATGCTCCTCATGCACTGACATTCTCACTGCAACCCTAGAACTGTCCCCGGTGCCCGGGAGAAGGAACTGTTCCAGCTTCCATCTATCTGCAACCATTTGCACAGGGTTTCTCACTTAGCTCGAGGTTCTATCTAAGTTAAACATCTCCAATGGGCCAGAGCCCTAACTGGCAGCAACAGGAGAATACAAACATTAAATTTCCTTAACCTCGACACATAGTACAGATAGATATGTATGTATGTATGTATAGCCAACAAAAAATATTTATTATAAAACAGGTACACAGGGTTGGGGATTTAGCTCAGTGGTAGAATGCTTGCGTAGCAAGCACAAGGCCCTGGGTTCGGTCCTCAGCTGGGGGGGGGGGGATAGAGAACTGATTGGACAAGACTTTGTCGGGCAGTGGTGGCGCACGCCTTTAATCCCAGCACTTGGGAGGCAGAGGCAGGCGGATCTCTGTGAGTTCGAGGCCAGCCTGGGCTACCAAGTGCATTCCAGGAAAGGCACAAAGCTACACAGAGAAACCCTATCTTGAAAAACCAAAACAAAACAAAAAATCAGGTACATAATGTCATAAGAAAAGCATATTTCAAGATGATATATAAAAGAAACACTTTTAAGCAGATCTTATTTTAAAAGCTTGTCATAAAGGCACTGAGTGGGGCCCATATTTTAAACTAATGCTTGCCCACTGGTAGTTTCTGACTAGGAATCATCTGCCATTGGTCTCCTTCTCAGTCCAGCTCTCAGACAGCGACCACTTAACACCTGGTGGGCATTATCATTCTTCCCAGAAACCCATTTTCAGAGCCAAGCCGTTTGGACTCCCAGATGCAGCTCCCTGTCCTCACTCAGGAAGACCAACTGCCCTGAATTCGGAATCAGTACTGAAAGGCAACAGCCATTCACGATCCCCCCCCCAACCCCCCCACCCGCCCTACACCCTCCCCATCCTGGCTCTTTATTGCTCTGTTTCTCAGCCAAAGTGTCTTGGTGCGGCACAGGCTGCACCAACAGTTCCACGGTTAAAGCTGCTGTCACCTGGGAATGTCACCAGCACCCATTCCATGAGCCTGGAAGAGGCTCTCTGAAGCCAAAAACAGGATCGATGTGTTTCCCAACTTTGCGGAAAGGAAAACCATTCTGTTCTCTGGCCCCACCTAATCAATACGTTGTTTTTCTTTTTAGCAAGCAGCTCCCTTAGCAACGGTTGTCTTAGAGGATCAAGAACAGCATGCTTCTAAGACAAAATGCTTTTACAGTTTTCTATTACAGAACATTATACTTTGAAACAACTTAAATGAAAATCAACAGGGATTGAAAGCAAAATTTAACGAAATTTGATTACATCACAAAGCTAATCAAGTCTGAGACAATCTGAACCCAGTGCAGGCTGAATCTTTCTTATCCTCATCTTCGAAACCAAAAATATTTCAAATTTCAGGTTTTTTTTTTTTTTTTTTTTTTTTTTTTTAAGTAAAATATCTGAATAGACTTTGTGCTGTATTGGTGCTCAGAACACCTAGAATTTCAGAGCATTTTAGACAGCAGGAACAGGGTGGTCTACCTATAGTACTACTACACAGTACTTGGTGAATTCTCTTTGCAGATGTCTACCCAACAGAGCATCTGGTTTTTTGATGTAGTTTCTGGATTCTCTTTGAGCTGCTCAGAACAAAAGTACTCACCATCAGGGTACTGCTCCTTATTTTATAACAAGTACATTTTTTCCCTAGCATTCTACATGTGACTAGACGTAGTCTCCTAGACAGAAGGGTCAACAGATACTACTGCACATGTATTTTAAAGTTGGTATCTACAAGGTTAACGAATCAGGAAGCTAATTCCTTTTCCTGAATAGACGAGAAACCTAATGTTGGGTACAAATTCAAAGCGCCACATTTCCAAGTCTGTCCAGGGACATGAGTACATCCAACTGCCAACAGGACACCTCCACCCAGATTTCGTCTGGAAACGCCATATTTTTTTTTCCCTCCAGATATCCACATGGCGGAGTGCCACAGAAAGACTTCTCAGGCACATCTCAGACCGTCCCACAGAATTAGTGAGATGAGAGTTTGAAAATTAGTACAATTAACAGCCTTACTTCCAGTTAAGAGCCTCCTTAGGGGGATTTTTTTTTTTTTAAATGTTATTTAACTGTTGCATCATTCACTGTGCAGGGTGGTGAAAAGCAAGGCTCACTGGAAGTTCAGCACTATCTCTTTAGACTAAGACGTCTTTTACTTGGCTTTGTCCCGTCCCCCCCCCACCCCGTCATCAAATGGACTCTGAGTGGGTAAAGACAAATACAAATTTAGCATATAGAGACAGTTGTGTTCCTGCATGCCATTTGAACCGGTCTTGGGGACTTTAGAAATCTGCAGGCACACTTTAAGAACTGCTGCTCTGATGCATGCCCTTGCCCTGCTGGTTTTGGAGCCAAGACAGAAGGCCATCCCAGACTCAGAAACACTAGGGAACAAGGCATACCTCTCCAGGTCATCACTGCACCAGAAAAATGCTTCCTGGGGAGTTTGAAAGCAAAATGCCTCCCCTGCCCCCCCCCCCCCCGCCCTGCCCTGAGGCTCACTCAGTTCTTGAGATTCAAGTTCTTGGTTCCTAGTTGGTTGGCACTGTTTAGGAAGGTGACACAGAGGCGTGGCCTTGATGAAGGAAGGGTGTCGCTGGGGGCCAGGCTCTGAGAGTTTAAAAGCTGCCCTGCTTCCCTACTTCTTTTTCTCTGCATCATGTTTGCAGTGGACTATGGGATCTCTCAGCTGCCTGCTCTGGCTGCCTGTGGCCATGCCTCACACCCCTTAGGGACTCTCCCTGTGAAACCATAAGGCCAAAGAAACTCTGCTGTGAGATGCTTTGGTCCTGGCATTATATCACAGCAAGAAGAACAGGACTAATAAGCTTCTCTAATGCGATTACAGTAACATGGGATCTGTAAGTAACAAATGTCCACCTTAAAAAAGAAAAGCCATACTTGTTCACGAGATCATTTTTTCTAGGATAGTAATGTTATAAAAACAAAACAAACCAGAAGCAGGTTATTTGGGACCTCTCTCTCTTTAAACCATCAGAGTAAAAAGTATCAACAACAGATGAAGATGCTAGCAGGTCATCTAGTTTATATCTCTTCATTTAGTAGGAAAAAGGGGGTGGGGGGGTTCCCCTACTGGCTAAAATTTCTGCTACATTAAGCAACCTAGAAAGGTTGCCAGCAAAAATAAAAAAGCGGAAGAAACTTTGGCATGTATTTTAAAAAGAAAGAAATACGTCTAATTCCGACAAAACGGGACTCCATCTTCAATGACCACCTACCTTCAGGCTCCAAGTTCCGAAGGGAGCATAATGACTTCTGACTTGGATACAGTGCCAGGTATCCAGGACCGAGCCACGGGCATCTTACCCTGTATCTACATCTTCACTCAGGTTCATATAGTCTACATTTATCCTCTAAGCACATGGCTCTATAGCGACATCCCCTCGCCCTGATTTTTCCTCAACAGCTCTTGTAGTCTTAGTTCAGCGGGCAACTTTGCAGAATACAAGTGGCTTCCTTCTTTAACACAGAACATGTGTTGGTATTGTAAAAACACTGCCCCCTATTTATTTCCTCCTGGACTGCCTTTCTGCTCCATAGTATCTCTGGATGGTGTCCCTTACGGCCTTCCTCTATGTTTGATACACAAGATTTGAAATACAAAGTCTTCCATATGCTGAGAGTAGAGAGGAAGAGCCAAGCAGAGGGATGTGGCAGGGCCCCATACAAGAAGTTTGGGAGGCCCCTGAACGATGGGATGCTCCAAGAATTTTTTTTTTTTTTTTGAACCTGTTAGTTTGACTAATCCGGGCTTCTCTGCTCATCAAAGTATTCTTCCTTATGGAAATAGGACATTTCAGGTCTGACAAAACTTACTGGAGAGAGGGCTGTGCTAATCTTAAATCTGCCTTCCTGAAGGTTGAGGTTACAAATGTACACTCAGAGCCTCACCTTTCCTATGTTGTCCCTGCTCAGGTTAATAGAGTTTCCTCTGAACTAAGAGATAGCTGCACCACCCCATTATGGAGCAGTCCACTTACCAGAAATATGCTGGAGCAGATTATTTAAAAGCAAGAAACAAACTCACAGTACACACTCGGAAGCTCACTGTAATGGAATTCTGTTGGCAGACGAGAGGCTTCTGGGAATATAGATCGAATTAATTCTTCAGCTGTTCACATATCCCTGTGGCTACGGTAAGATGCAAATAGCCAATACTGGTATCTCTTTCCATGCCAGCCTAGAAACTCCAGTGTAAGGTCCAAATGCTGCTCTGCACAGCCCCAGCTCTCTGCTGGCTGTTATCAGGCATGCCGTTCTGCTCAGTCTCTCTGCTCTGGGCTTAAAGCCTGTGTTCCAGAAGTGGGCGCTTCCCTCTCCCTCTTTTTCTTGGGCTGTAATCAGTGCAAAGCAGGAAGGTCATGTTTGTGGTTATCAGTAGAAAGGACTTGTGCTATAAAATTTTGCTTTGCAGACATTTGCACAAAATGAAACTTACGTTAGGTGTCTGTCATTATACACTACAGTGAGACAAAACCAGAGTCCCTTAAACAATGGTAATACTAAAATACCCCCATGAATATTTACTCAAGATAAAAAGGGACACCAAGCTCTAAATATGTAATGAACAAGAACATAGGTTCCTATTGTGTCTCCGTGACGGAGTCATTGAAAATGAGCAATACATTTAACTAGATCGCTTTATTATATATTGATTAATAAATATAAGGTTCTACCTCTGTATTTTTCATCAGATGTTTTGGCAATTTCACTAACAGGAGGGCCAGAAATGAAGAACAAACATAAAAGGACTCCTTCTTTCTTTATTCCCATCACATATTCTTCAAGCACATACTGGTTATCTATTATGTGTGCCAAATTGAGCCAGGTACTAATGCCTTGTGAGGTCAGGAAAAGGGTTTATAGTATCCATCATTCAGACCTAAGTCATGTAACAAGTATGTGGAGATAGTATGGGAAATACATGGGAAGATTCATTTCCTTTCTGACTGCAGAATGCTGGTGAAGAATAATAAGGAGGCTTAGGAGAGGTAAGTCTTGATTATAGGAGCAAGGATTTAACTAACAAACAAACATAAAACCAGGAGAGAGGACAGAAAACACTCTAGAGCACTTCCGACTCTGTCTAAACTAAGAATTGCCCTAAAGTGCACATGGACAAAGAGACTAAGACAGATGAGGTGACGTAGCAGACAGGGCCCTGGCCCGGGTGACCACAACCTTGGCTCTGACACTGGTTCCTGCGAAGACCCTTACGCATTTAGCTCTCTAGGCTCCGAAATTTTAATGACTACAAGGGCAGTGGAAAGGATAATTCAGAAGGTCGCTTTAGACTTTCCTCTTAAGTTTCAGATTCTGGCAACACTGTTGAAATTATGCATTACTACAGATTTGCGGATGATAGTGCCACAGAATTATAAAGCTATAGACGTCATAATTTTAAGAAGTAGCTTCCTACTAAGAGACCAGCTGAATCTTGAAAACTACTAAGTTTCAAAGTATGTCTTAAGTAAGGTGAACTATGGATCAGCCATCACTGTAATTCAATGTCCAGTAAAACATGTTAGCTCCATGTTTATCTAGCCCCAAAGACTATCAATTATCAAATGTTCTGCTGCCTGAAAGTAATATATCTTGGTTAAGGGAAAACCATCCTGGGGAAGGATCTAACATTTTGTTTCGTCTCCTCATCAAAATTCCCTAAAAGCCCTCAGCTGTCCCTCAAGTGTCCCCGTGTTTGAGCTTCCTAAAGAGGTACTTCTGTGTAGTTCACACTCATTGACAGAGGCATTTGGAGAACAGCCCCATGCTTCTTAAGGTAATTTTAGCAGCAAACAATGGCCTATAAAAAGTCCAACATCTGGCAATTCACATCCTTGGCATGGAGCACAAAGCCTATTTTGACTAATTCCAACACACATCTTCAGACTCTTGTCTACCACATGCCCCCTTCCTCCAGCAACACAGAGTGGTGCCTATTGCTCACTTACCCATGCCGTTCTCGACTCCATGACCTCCATGACTGTACACAGCTCTGCTTACTCTTCATAAAAAGCTCCAATGCACTCTCAAAGCCCATCCTCAGGGATGGATTGCCTACACCAAGGCTGCACCCCTTAAACCTTCCCAAAGAGCATCACCAAATGGAACTTGCCGGGGACATGCTCATTCAATCACCACAGTGGCTTCTGGGACAGGTCTGTTTCATTACATCTTAGGACCCAGCAAATAGCAACTTTGCAGAACCAATGTTGCAGACGGGATAGGGACAGAAGACAGAAGGCCTTGAATGTGAGCTAAGCAATGTGAGTATTTAAAAGTCCAATTGCTTCTAGAAAGTAAGTTTGGAGCATGAGGAAGAAAGTCACCAATGACTGGGAAGCATCTTTGGAGTCCAGGCTTTTAATTTGGAAAAACGAATACAAACTAGTTTCCTTTTCATCTCAACACTGTATGGAATCAAGGTTTCTGTGTATCAATATTTATGACATTTTGAATGCGTGAATGAATATAATACACCTCAACTGCTTTAGAGAAATAATAACAAATAATAAACTCTCAGTTTCCTCTCTGCCATTTCTGCATATCATGACATTAGATAATGTGACACCAGTTAATGCTTTTTGCTAGAAAGGCACTTGTGCACATGAATAATGCACAGAACTATTTTATAAATATTAATGTCTGCTGTTAGCCTCACATCTGTTAGTCAAATATCCAAGAGCAAACCAGAAGACAAGGCATGAGAATTGCACTTATCCAAAAGTGTGAACTATTACGGTGAAAAAACGAGACTGGATCCTTAAGCAAAAACAACAAAATGACATGATACTCTGAAAGGAAGCCCTTTGAAGAATTTCAGTTTTTCAGTCACAGAAGCTCAACAGTCAGCAGAGATTAGGGAAGTACATTTCACCCCCTGCTAACAGCCAATGCTTGGGGAGCAACTGCTAGATGCCAGCGAATGGACTGCGGGCCTCAGCAGGATTAACTCGCTTGGCTGAGGCTCGAACTGAGCCACCTAGGTCTGAATCCCATGCAGACCGTATCATAGGCAAGGAGAAGATTTAGGAACACAGGGTAGTGAACTGAGCACAAGCTGAACAAAGTCTCAAGTTCACTGGATGCTGGAGACCCAAGCTCTTGACAAAGCAGGGCAGGAATGCTTGACTTTCACTCTGGTGACACCTATCTCCAGGGAACATGACCTTAAGGCCCACTACCCAGGGTCCCTTGACCATTGGGAACAAGCAGACACCCCTTGTAGCCAAGACAAACAATCCGTGGGCAAACGTTTGCAACCATCAGAAGGACGGAAAATCTGAAGCATATAAACATGATCTCAACTCTTCTCCCCTCTAAGGAACAAGGGTTTCTTTGTGAGAGTGAACAATGCTTTCACATACACCAAGACTCCTGAAGGGCATATAATGACTTTTTAAAGGTGTAATGATCTATAAGTAGCATTAAGGAATGCTTTCAGGATAATAACTTTGTGAACTCGGTCAGCATTGGTTGTGTAAGAAATGTTTTCACATATCAACTTAAGCCTGCTGTGAACTTTACCTTACTAATGTCTGCATACTTCAGGATCCATCATGTGGAAGATGATCATCAAAAGAGTGATGGTCCAAAGGTGATGTTTCCAGTTGAGTCTTACCTTCAATACCAACACTCTTTTTCAAGGAAGTGTCTTCCCTAAAAACTCTTATTTGAAAATCTAAACCTTTGGGATTGGAGGGGAGAGCTCAGTGGTAGAACACTTGCCTACCATGCGCAAGCCCTTGCATTCAACTCTCAACATTATTTCGCGTGTGCGTGCGTGGGGTGTGGATAGTAAGATATGTCTACCTTTGATCTCACATATGTCTACCTATTACTACAGGAATCTCTTGTTATTTTGGTCCCAGCAAAACGTCAGTTTGCCAGTTAACAGTCAATGAATGCAGTGATTTTTTTGTAAGAGCATACAGTCTCCTAGTGTTAACTCATTTCACCATTAGGGGATCTTTGATGTGTACATCTACATTTTTTTTTTTTAAATTTCTGGCTACTGTTTAGAAGAACAGTACTGTTGTAAATTCAAACCAAGAACTAGATTAACAGCCACAGCTTGTTAGGAAACCCGAACAATTTGAGAACGTCTGACACACTGTCTTTAAAGACAGTCCATCTGTCCTTCAAATTTGCCCTGGGTTCCCCAGCAGGAAGCAAAAGTAGACTACAGGACAGTGAAAAAGAGTCTTGCCTTCTGACATGTCAAGGAACAAATTTTCACATCTTGAGGGGAAGGGAGGTTTTATGCAGCATTCATTGATGCAACCCCTAACACGCAAGTGAAACCATAAACACAACAGAAAAAGGCTTTTAAAAAAATCTTAAGCCACGTTTGAAAGACATATGTGCACATTTCTCAAAACGCTGGGAGCTTCTTCCGGGTAACAGCTTCATCTCTAAATGTAATGGACACCCAGGTCAACATCAAGGCTTAGTGTGTGTGTGGGGGGGGGGGGGGGTCTCAGTGACTGCACAAACAAGACCTAAGTCTGTACCGGTTCTCCCTGCCTGTGGAGTCACACTGATAAAGGAAGCCTGAGCCCTGCTCCAGCTGACCTTTTAACAACATGCACTTTGCAGCCTGCTCTGCTGCCCTTCGGGGAAGACTGTAGCCTCAGGCCCCAGGCACTTGAGTTCCAACTGCTTGAAGCAGTCACCTTTCAGGGTGTGCAAGCTTCACAGCTTTCTTCCTCCTCCTCCTCGGCATCAACTTGGCCGCAAGACGCTCCCTAATTATTTTATTTAAAAGTAAAAGCCAGCTGACACCTCCCCTGTTCCCTGTCCACTCCAGGCTTTATTTGCTTTGCCTTTTAACCTCTGCATCGCTTGGGATTGTAGTAGAATCCAGCACATGTAGGTCCTCCAGAAACATTTCCTGAATAAGTCAATTCCCTGGATTTGGGTACACTTCCATTTCTGGAGATACCGTGTTCTCTTCTTGGGAAGGCTTTTGTCTCCACTTCATCTAGACAACTGCCACTACCCAATTTAGCTTAACCGGCTTCAAAGTTTCTGTGACCTTCTCCACACACCCTCATCTAGTATATCCATCCACAACCCTTCCCTTACCCTAAAGCATTGCAGCTGCTAGTTTGCAGCTGGACTCCTTCCTAAGTGTCTTGCAGCCAAAGGTGCCTTCTACATTTCTGGCCCTGTTCTCTGTGGAACTGATGGACAGCATACAATGAGGCTATAAAACCCATTTGCTGAGTGAAGTAAGAGAATGGTATGTCTGGGTAGGTGACCAACCAGGATGGGGCATTCCCTACAACAGTTACTACACTAAAAAAACAAAACAAAACAAAACAAAACAAAAAACAGCATCAACTTTACAAATTCTCCTGTAGGTCTCCAAGACTCGGGGCTGCTCTTTTCACTACGTGCGCATTCATATTTAATATCATGAGATGCAAAATAAATAAACTTTACAGTAATTAGGCCTTCTGGGGGCAAGATGGTAATTTTCAGGTATTTGAAGCTATAGCAGTGTTCATACATTTTTGTACTTCTAATTAGAGCACATGCATGCATAAGCATGCACTCGAAGAGAGTAACTAGCCTGCTTCAAATGAAATGTAAACAAAAAGTGTGAATCACCCAATTCTTCTCCCACATGCTCCTGTAGTATGTATTCCCATATGCAGTCAGGTAGGTGGATATTTCAAAACCGTACTTCTGCAACGGTATTCTATTTAAAGCCGGTCTTTGGAGTGGAGAAAAGAAAAAAAAAAAAAAACAACCATGAGGAAATTATTCAAATTGCAAGATTCACAACAAGTGGAACTAACTCCCTACCCAAAGGTCGAAAATAGTAGTTTTGCTAAGTATAGTACAGGCTTCAAAAAACAAACAAACAAACAAACAAACAAACAAAAAACTAACCTGATCGAACTTTCCAAAGGGCATTATAATCAAATCCACACCTGGTTAACTGGCTGTAAGGATCACTAGTTTCCACCAGTAACATGCAGCCGCCTATTATTTACAGGCACCTGAAATATTCTTTAAGACTCCTGTGGGTTCGGAACTTCCAAACTTATGGTTATGCTCTCTGGCAGACTAGAGATGTACGCCTCAAATCATGACATTCTGGCCTTCTGGTACCTGCCTCCCTTCTTGCAGCAGCCACGTTGAGGAAGGCCTTCTATATACACCTTGCTTACATAGCCAATGAATGAACCGAATAGCCAAGACATTTCTAGTTAGCAACGTCGTGGATCAGTGCTTTACACAATGTCTCGTGAGAAGAAGGGACGGGAGACAGTAGCCTTGCTTCACCCAGATGCAGAATAACCACGGGGCACTGGTTACCACCACTCAGGACAGCCTTGGGCTAAGGAAGAGTTAATCTCCTAGGCACAGAGATTCCAGCTGTGGAGGAAACCCAATTCCTTCAAGTCCAGGGGCAATAGGATGTTTCTACTCCGAAACAGGTGTTCTGCAAACAGACTGCAATAATTTCTACTCCTTTCACAGAAGCATGGGGTTTAATTTTAAGTATCTCTAACGAAAATGCTGCCTCACCTTCCCCACACATCTTACTGCACTTTGGAAACAGTATAATTAGTTCATGACTACAGAAAGGTTGACATGAATTCTCCACCAAAGAATTCAATTGGGAGGAAATGTCTGGGGGTAAAAAGCTGGGGGTGGGAGGCATCATCACCATGAGGTTTGTCCTGAAAACCTTTTCTAAGAGAGGTGACTGACCCTAATGTAGTCCATTAGTAATAGAAGAGAGTAACAACCTCAATGTTCCTCTGTTCCCATCACTAACTTAACACACTATTTTTCAAATGGGGGGGGGGTCTTTTCTACTCTAAAAAAAGGGATGCAGTTTCTTTGGGGGGTGTCTTTCCTACCTTCTAATACATTTGGTTTTTGAAGCTAGAAATGTGTTCAGTCAGAACAGTCACTGGACATTTCTGTATACGATCTATCCTTTACAACTTCCTGTGCATTCTTGCATCCCTTCTTTACCTCAAATCCCTTCCTCATGACCCCACCTTCTGTGGCTACTTGGTTGCCTGAAGTCAGCTTTGCTGAAGGTTCAACATCCACCTAGTCTGAAGAAAAACACCTGTTCCTGTTCCTGCCTGTCAACCCTCTGGGTGGAAGCCTTCTAGGCTACTTTTTGGGGGATGGGGGAGTTAATTCCACACTGTGTTTCCTTTCCCTCCATCCCACCCCAAGGACACTGGGGCGAGCCTTTCCCCCGACCCAATTCCTTCCTGTTTCCCAGGCCAGGTCCATCCAGGACACCCAACTGCCAGGGGGTCAGAGTACCACATTCCAGTGGCTTCACACCACCACAGGGAGAGTTCCAGATTCCTTCGTGGGGGGTGGGGGCAGGGCAGGGAGGCTGGAGTTAAAAGTTCACCAGGGTCCAATTCAGCCCACTGGGTTCTATGTTCAGGACAACACCATGGGGGCAAGATGATCATCGGGGCCCCAAGAACTCCTTCCACAGTGGATAAGGACAAGATCTCCAACCTCTGTGGATTAGGTAGGAAGAAGAGGCCATCACAACAGACATGGCAGAACTTTTTAAAAATAGTAAGAGCACTATTTCAGGGTCTCGGGTCTAATCGTAGAATGGGGGAGGGGAGGGGCGCTGGCTGAGGGAGGCTATTCTGAGGAATCATTTCCGTAATTCTAGAATAGTTTTCTGGCCCCAGTTTCTTTCAGAGTCTGATGTACCTTTGACATCCAAACTTCTTCACCCCCTGAGCAACAACATAGCTACCTCCTCCTCCTGTACTGAATTTCTTTGCTCCAGTTTTTCTTGGTATTGCTCTACTGCCAGAACTCAAACCCACACAGACCCTGGCCTCGTCAGAACTTCCCAGGTCAGCCTACTGGATGCTCAAAGCCTTATGAACTTTGGTCCCGGGATATGCAGCCTATCATGGTTGCCCCAGGGCAGAAGGCCATTAACAGGATGGGAACTGACAGGTTCACCCACCTACATCCCAGGCAGCAACCGGAGCAATACTGCATGGTACCCAGGACTGACCCTCCCACACAGTTAGTTCCACACCATTGGAACCCAAGAGGGGAAAGCTGGGGAGAGATGAGGAGTTCCGGGGGGCCAAACTGTCGGGTTAAACAAGGGCATAGGAGAATGTGGCTGGTCTGATGGAAAGAGATCTGAGAGGGAAGGACGAGAGAAGAGACGCTGGAGAATAAGGAAATGAAGGAAGTAAAGAGAGCCTTTGTAGGGTAGCCTTCACATGCGAGTCACAAAAAACATGTCAGCCAAGGTCTGTCTCAAGTCAGTGGTAGAAGCCCCCCATGGGCCAAATCTATCCGCTACACTGTTGAGAAAATGTTTTCTCCTCCAATCATTGGTTTAAATGAATGCCTCTGAGGGAAGCTGAAGAGCAAAGACTAAGAAAGAGTTAGCAAGACCCTACAAAAAGAAACACCGAGAGCCATCTGACTGGAAGCATTGTTCTTGTTTAGAAACAGAGAGAAGGAATACCTGACCAATTAACCACTTATCGCCCACCCCTTCTTATCAAGCAAGGGCTGCACATCAGGCTCTCTTATGGGTTAAGACTCCAAACACCAGTAAGGAGATGCTCTGTCTGTGGCGGATCATCCGGAATTAGCTAGTATCTGGGCTCCCTCCCTCCCTCTCCTGCACACACACACACACACACACACACACACACACACACAACACCTTCCAGAAGAAAACGGCTCAGTGTTCTGTTCACAAAAAAACTGCACATTACCGCCACGAGCCACTCTCTCGGTATTGTTGGCAGGCAGCGTCCCTGTCAGCGATGAAATAAAAGCGCCCGAGTTTTGCACATAAGCAGTGCGGGACTACAGCAGAAGCAATTAGACGGCCCATAAAGTGTGCCTGTGGCAGCTCTTCCTTTTATGAAGATCCAACTTTAAATGGACCGCTTCAATGTGGGTGAGACAGATGTGGGGAAGAGAAAGAGACCGCATGCCCTTCTTTCCATTCTTCCTACAAAAGGACGAATCCTTCAAACTAGGGCAAAATAATCCTGCCACACAGGAATCACCCAGCAGTCATTTGCATTACAATACATTTTTTTTTTAATACGTTGAGTACCAGAGAAAGATTTAACCACCAAAAAAAAAAAAAATGTCATGGAATGCATTGAGAACTAGACTAGGAAGAGAGGTTATTAAAATGACAATGAACAGCAGAAATGGTGTTTTCAAAAACAGAGTAAGCTGCTTTGTTTGCGTGAGTACATATCCACGTTTGTTTAAAGCTCTAACAAACTCCACCAGGGAAAAGGATTACTTCCACAATCCTGTTACATAAATAATCTATTTCAATCTAAATACTTTTTGAATGTGAAGAAACGCTTGCGGTGGGGGGGGGGGGACGACGACAGACACAGGACTTCCATGCACACTACACCTTTTCTAGCTAGGATGGCCTTTAAAAACTGTGACTGACTGCCAGATCCTGGAACCAAAACTCTTGTCCTCCAGCTCAGTCTTTACCATATGAAACATTGCCAGCAAAAACTTGTATACTTGTTTTCTCTACTTTAGGAGAAACAAAAACACCACCAAAGACTCACTTCATTTTGTAAGAGCTGTGTTGATTCTCCTGGGGAGTAGGGTGTGGACAAATCAGAGGACTGGTGGTATCCCACCCGGCCCCACCCGGGACATCTCATCTGGACCATTTAGAGACCTCTGGTGTATGCAGGAACTCTGAGAGGTATCCTCAGATTCAATACCCCAGGTGGAACCTACCTATGAACAAAGTCATCAATAGATGTCCCTTCCAAGCACCTGTACCATGGGATTGAAGAAAGATACCTATCAACTATTCAATTACTAAGAAACAAGTCACTAAACAATGGCTACTTACATGCCCCCATACTAGGTACTGAGGGGCCACAGAAGGGCACAGTGACAAACTAAATTACAAAGTATCAGTCGACCCAATTGGGATGCCCACCTGAAAGGCGAACAGGAATGAGGAGGCTACAGAGTCAGTCCATAAAGAAAGAGCAGAGTCGTCTTCTTACATCCACCGCCTGTTTTAGGAGTTTGGAATGTCCCAATAACAGTGTTTACTGGAAATAAGTCACCTGATCAAGCTCTTTCATCCTCCCCAAATTACCCGAGGAGCCAGTAAATATTAACAAAACTTCTGAGTGGGTACGTTAGAACAGATCAAATCACAGGCACCCAGTGATGAAGACGGAATTTGGAACTCCCAACCAGCCAGTCAATATCCTCATGCCTACACCGTCAAGCTGCAAACCAACGGCACTTTTATCTATAGTAGTAAGAGAAAAGATAACCACTTTCTGACCTTCTGAATATAACACTGAGCAGGGCATTTAACAAGCACCTGATGGGTAAAAACCACTGTTCTACACTAAGGTACAAAGATACAATGACAACCAGAATTTACTGTGTGTACACTATGTACAACACCCTATGCTAATTCTTTTGCACGAGTGAATTAATCATTTCTCATAACCACCCAAATGAGAAGACACCACCATCATGCCCCTTTCCAGATGGGAGGCACAAACAGAGGGGTGAGTGGGTTGGCCAGGAGAATGCAATCTTGCAGCACACAAGTTGCTGGGTTGGGCTGTGAACTGACTTCGGAGCTTGAACTCCCACCCAGAGGCAATCTTGCCTCTATTAATAAAATGTGGTTTCTCTCTAAGGAATCTGCCATCTAGATTTTTCCCGAGGAAGTAATTTTCTCCAGTTATCCTTTCTTGAAACTTTTACCCCTAACACTCCATGGAAAATGGCACATGTGGGTATCGTGTCCCATGAGGGCCCTGTCCCCATTGTCTGGGAGAGCTAGCAGTAAGGCTGTCCTGGGGCTTAGATGGGTGCCACAGGGTAGGCGAGGAGGGCCTACTAATGAGGAGAGCTGCAGTCACTGGCTAGGCATATCCCCAAGTTCAAGTGTGCAGTGCGGGGAGTGGGAAATCAACTACAGACAGCTTTTGCATGTGGGCTTTTCCTGAACCCCATGGATAGAGGCAAGGGAAAGAATTCCAACCCCGTGCGAGGCAAGTCAGTGTCAGACACACAAAAGCCAAAGTTAGGCAGCTGCAGCCCTAACCAAGTGCTGGACACAGCGAAGGGCAGGTACTGTGTCCCAAACTCTCACACGCTGCTCTGTCCACCAAGACACTGTGCTTGCAGTATACACAGAAGCTGTCCCCGCCCCCAAGATTTGACGCTCATTTTTTTTTTTTAATTAACCCTCACAACAGGGTAAGAAGTAAGGTATTGAAATACGAATGCAGAAAGAAAGGGGCAATGATGGCTGAGGCTAGCGTACTGGTGGAGACTCCAGAGACAGCCAGCAAAGGAGAGCCAGACTCTAAGGTCGCCTTTTGGAAGAATGGACCCTTAACGAGGTAAAGTGTGAAGCAACTATAAACATCCATCCCTAAACAATTCTGTCCAGCATCTACTTCTGGCCAGAACCTCAAACTATATTTATGCCTTCTCGAACAGTTGCACATCCCAACAGCCAGAAATAAACCCAGGGCTCTCCAACTGCTCCTCCCCGCTCATCTGAGTTGGCCAAACTCCGGGGCCCTGTAAGCAAGGGAACGTGGTCCAGCAACATCATATTATCATTCACCTACTGTTTAAACACTCCCCGCTCCCAATATGCAGGTAACAGTGCCACAGAAGCTGCAAGGTCATCTGTCATACAAGGATGATACACATCAAGTTCATTATACATGGATTTAAACGTTTGTAAGCTGGTGTGAAGGAGCACTTGTAGTCTGGGTAGATAATAATAAAGAACAGCTGATTAAAGATTAACTCGAGTACTCGAGCTGAACTATTGCGTCTCATCTTAAAATGGCTTTATAAACGGATTTCAATAACTCAGACCCCACCCTGAGCTACACCTTAGGAAACTCCCAGGCCCTCTCTCTCTCTTTTTTTTTCCAAACCTTTTCTGATTTGTGAGCAGCCTTCCCATACCTGTTTCTTCATATGGGAAACACAACTTCAGCACATACATTTCGATGATGGTGTTAAAGGTGGAGAATGGCAAACATTTGTTTATGATTGTAGAAAATATTTATTAAGCTAAGTGCTTTAATTTTGGAGTTTTGCATGCTAACTTAATGCTACCATAAATTAATATCTCATAAACACCAAAGGTTAAATTGATGTTATTTCACTTCCAAAATATTATTTGGGGGGGGGGTGAAGGCTGGAAGATCAGAGATTCTGGGGGGGCAATTTTTTTTTAGTACCAAGTTATGCTCCTTTAAGTCAGTATTGTAAAAAAAAAAAATCTCTTAAGTATTAGTTACACACACACACACACACACACACACACACAAAACCAAGTTGTATACTATGGTCTGAAAGAGTCTAGATAGGTACTCTCTCCAAATAACAAGTAGCCTGGTACTGTTTGGGTTTTGTGGACTATCTTGATTGGCATATACCACACATAGTTTACACTTATAATTCAGACACATACACTATGGGGTCAAGCAAAGTTTTTTGTATTCCTCAAATCTAAATATATATATGCATATATACATATAAAAACATATAAAATGTATATGAAACCTCTATGTGAAAACTGATCATATGATTTCATAGACTATTTGTACAAATGGTTGAGTCAAGAGTTTTTAAATATTGAAAAAACAAAACCAAACCATTTGAAATAGTGAAACACAGGCCATAAATTGACTAGGTAACTAGCATCAGAGCTGTAGAAACAAGTAGCAAGTTGATAATAATAGAAAAAAAATATGTTTCCCTGACAGGTCTTCAACAAACAACCCTGACCATGGACCTAGGTTGTGCCTTGCTGGATAACGCAAGTCTAGGCTGCCATGTTTTATTTTATAAAATGGCAGAAGTAGGGGATTGTTTGAAATACATAAAACCCACAGTAACCACAATATATGGTATATGTAGAGTACAAAGATTGCAAATTCACTGTGAAGTTAGTGTCTAGTCCCTCTTTAGGCCTGGGTTAGTTACATTCATTATTCACACTAAATAAGCATATGTAATTCTATTATATGCTACTCCACTCTCCCCCTCCTTCCCCCCAAAAAGCAATGAACTGAACATGTCTCTCTCTGTGGGCTGACAACCTGCACAGAGCCTACAGTCATTAGTTCTACAGAGCTCCAGTGCCTTTGGAGTCATGGCGGTCCTGATGATACAGACCATACAACAATCAAGAGCAATATTACGCCCTGAGCAGAGATGCAAAGCGTGGATTGGAGGTCCTCAGGGGCTAAGCGGGTATGTATGGGGGAGGGGAGTTGGGGGGATGAGGGAGGTGGGGGGGGCTTGGGGGGTATGGTACAATTACAACCAACTTCTGGAAGGGCTTATGGAACCAAGAAAACATTTTTAAGTTCATCTGGAATGAGGTTTTGGGGGTTTTGGGTTTTTTTCCCCCTTCTTGCTTTCTAGACAGCCCAGAAAGCAACGTGGGGCAGAGATGAAGTAGGAAGCCTATAGCCTGTTCAATCCAATCACTTAGCTTAAATTAAATAAGGAGACTATGTGACAGGGCAGGAAAGTGTGTCCATTAACCTAAATGAGGCGGGGTACACAATGCACCGTTCAAAATAAAACAACTCTGTATATAGAACAGACAGGAATAGATACAGAAGCATGACGCTGGTTCTGTGTTTTAAGGAGAGTATTGGGGATAACTTTTCCTTCGCTATTCCCCAGTTCCCTAGTAAAAGCATGCTTCCTTTACAATAGTCTCCTTTAAAATGATGGCAGCAGGCCTGACATTTGGCCCCAGAGCACATAGCTAGTGGTGGGGAATAAGATGTTCAAAACTGGAACTACAAAGAAGGATAAACTTACCGAGGGACCATGAACGAACCTCAGGTTTCTTTATCCATGAAGGGTGATGCATATGTAACTCAGCACCAAGGATCTTTGAGCACATGAGGTTTTAAGGCATTTTTTTTTTTAATCAATCCTTTTGGACAGGCTGCCTTTGTGGACACCCTAGTCATGGCATTAGCAACTATAAACCTCTTGAGAACCCCAGTAATTTCAGAAGATAGAAGATCCAGGCAGATTCATGCACAGAAACAATGTACATGCATTTATCTCTACACACCAATGTTGGCATGTTGCACATATGGATGCTTGTATATGACTATGCACATATACACAGTTGTTCACTGCAGCGACACACTGTCCCCTATAAGCAACGACAGAATGTCTACCGCCCTAGGTGCAGACTCATGGACAACAGTCTCACCCCCATTCTGCCAGTCCACCCATTACTCTACAAGACTCCACCCTAGGTCACTGATGTCTTCCTGTCTCTCTTCCTGCCCCTGGTTGCCCTCCTGTTTGCCTTCTCTATCTCAAATGACACTTTTCTCCTCAAGTGCCATATCTCTAGGTTCAAATGCAGGCATGATAAGCTGGTCAAAAGGCAGTACAAACATCTCTCTCCTTCCGATAGCTTTGAGGGACTCTTTTCAAGACTCGGGGAGCATAGCGATCCATGTGACTGAAATGGTACTTTCTGGTTATAATTCACACTCACTTCTCCCGTTCTCTCCTCCCAGAAATCTTTCTCAGTTACAAGAGCTGTTTGCTTTGGCTTGCAGTCTGATGGGCACGCCCTCTTTCCAGCATGCTTCCCAGGCCTCAGCTTTCATTCATTTATTTTGCTGAAGTTCAAGGGTAAATGTGCATTGCATTGCATTGCACTGCAGCAGTAGCAGCAAGCAAGCGAGTATGATCAAGGTTCTTCACCTGCCCCCTGAATTAACTAAGGAACCACAGGTTTAAGAACACACACCTGGGGGGGAGGGGGCTGTTTGCCATCAAGTCAAAAGTGCCGCCTGCTGATAAAGGCAAAGAGGGACACACCTGTCCCTGAAATCTAGAGGCTAATTTTTTTTTTTTTTTTTTTTTTTTTTTTTTTTTTTTAAGCTGAGGATCTAACCCAGGGCTTTGCACTTACTAGGCAAGCGCTCTACCAATGAGCGAAATCCCCAACCCTAGAGGCTAACTTTTATTTAACCTCCAATACTTTCTAAAGAGCAATCCAATCAGGGATCGCCAAAGTACTTTACTTAGATGTCTCCACTTTTCAATGCCAACGATGGACTATGGACAACCTGAGTAACTTAGCCAACTCTTTCAACGTCCCCTCTTTTCCAGTTCCAGAATAACCTTTAATAACAGCAAGGGGTCATTCAGAACAGGGCCTAGAATCGGTGACTGGCAAATCCACCAACTAGAATATGGACATTATCAACAATTACAACTGGGTATGGGATGAGCATCTAAAATGTGAGAATGACTGCATGCTGTAGCCGGGACGTCAAAATCAACGTGCCCTAAGAAAATGGGGTTGCCAAGGCATGTTTGCTTCAACGATTAAACTATATGGGAGGGGGGGGTCGGAACACAAGGCCCTGCCTGGGTTTGGTCCCAGCTCTGGCGGGACCACACACTTGTCAGGGTAAGTCTCTGTGTGTCTGTGACTTGACCCCCTGCACTCTCTCTTGTCCCAATCTTCCTTCCTTGGCAGCAGAGAGAGGCTCAGTCTCATTTGCACCTGTATCCTTAAGTATCTGATGTCAGCCTGTCTTCATTTGTAAATCACTTTAAGACCTTTGGAAAAACAAACAAAAAGTTCACGACTAGTGTTGAAGGAAAAACAACTCCCTGCCACTAAATACAACAAGTTCGGGCTCCCGCCACTAATCATAAAGATCCCTCAGTCCCCAAAATTACAGGGTTTGGAGGAAATCCAAATGGGACTGTGCTTCCCCAAATTCCTTATATTGCATTCCTGTGGACTTGCTGCAGAAGCCATCGGGAGACATTTTCAGTATCCAGTCACACACTTCCACCCTCCTGTTCCCGGTTTAGGATTTTCTTCCCCAGAGGAGCTTAAATTCCTCAGGACGTGGGGACATCACCTGAGAGGGTGAGCTGAGCAAGCAGCCAATTCACAGACCCAGCATCCAAGGCATCTTGGTGGAACTCAATTCCCTCCCAATGAGCGGACATTCTCAAATAAGGCACCATTCTGGATTTGCTGAGACGCCAGAGGTCTGTTTTCACTGACAAGTGTTCCTGTGTGGCCATCTGACGTGTGTTCTCGAAGCTGTGCATCATCATCTCTCTGAAGTTTATCAGTAGCTGGTCACCGTACTTGCTTAGTGCACCTCAGGAAAAGGCTAACAGCAAGCACCTCTAAGTGTCGTTACAAGAAAATTCTTACAAGTATGCGAGGGGGATGCACACATGAAAGGGGACACTGATGACCAACTGGAGAGAGAAATACTAATAAATAAATGGGAAAAAATGCTTTAAAATACTTGTTAAAATAAATAATGGCTGAATTCAACTCACTGTGAAAACACTACCAAGAACATTAAAACTGGCTGAGGCGGACATAGTTAAAACTCACCTGTGCATCCTTCAGGACCCGTAGGATTGCTCACGTGGGTTGGGGGTGGGGTGGGGTAGGGTGTGTGTGGTGGGGTGTGGGGGGTGTGAGATGTGGGTGGGTAAATCTAGAAACAGGTAAGCACCTATTATTTCAGTTGCCACAATACAAACCAAATGGCGGAGACGGAAAAGGTTTTTGTCTAATATCTTGGATGACCTTGAGTCTAGATTTAGTCAACAAATGCTCATTGAGTTCTTCCTGTGTGCCAAGTGCCAGAATAACACACAATCCTGGCACTGAAGTGGATCACACAAGCCGGCAGGGAGGAAGGCAGAAATGTGAACTCTAACACAGTATGAAAGGCCTAAAAGAAGTGTAGGAAAGTGCTATTTATGGGCACCCAGGAGCAGGGGATGGTATTACTTTTTCCTGGGCAGGGCAGGAAGGCTTCACAAAGCAAGTGGTGGAGAGCGGAGAGCCTGAAGGATGACAGCCCATCTGAAAGGCTCTGTAGCAGGCTCAGAGAAGCTGAAAACCGACACCACACCCAGTTTCCAGTTCCTGGCCTTGCTGCTAGATCTGGTAGCGCAGGATAATGACAAATGTATTGAGCACATTTCCGAGTTTTGGATTTTTCCAAGGGTCTCGGCCCAAGACTGAAATCAGGTTGGAAAACCTAAAACTTTAGGAGCAAGACAATCAGGTCTTTTAATTTAGCACTCTTAATTTTTCCCTTACCTGTGGGCTTTCAGTAATAATATGCAAATTACCACAGCCCTATGGGAAGTTAAATGCTTATTACACTAAGATTAGAAACAATTGTAACAATTATGCATATAAAATACACCCCCCTCTAGAGTAAAAAGCTGACACTTCCTCCTCTTTCTTTTTACTCCCTGATACCTTCTGCTTTTCCATTCTCTCAAGAAACATTATCACCCAAGTATTTCTTACCCCAGGGCAAAAGCTTACATCTTCACAGACAATTTAAAAAATATAATACATGGGCTATTTTCATTGCCAAATGCAGCTGCAATTATGTATTTCTCTTGGATGTGTTCTATGTTATTAAAACGTGTAAATACTTTATCTCCTTCAAGTTTTCCAGGCCTCTGTTGGCAGGGTCTTTTCTCCTTCCTTTTCCTAAGCGTCTAATGTAATTTTCTGAACAGCACCTCGATAATCTTGGCTGCCGAGGGGCTCACCTTTTCCCAGTTTAGTCTTTGAAGAAATATGATCTCAAAAGCACCTTTGGCCCCTTGCATTTTGTTTATTTCCCTACAGATGTCTTCCATTTCTCACCCTACATTTCTGTCTTTTCTTTTGGCTCTGACATCTAAAATTCCTTGATAAGGTCAAAAAACTATGTTTAATGATAGCCTGTTAAAAAGCATCCTTTACTGCTCCAGAGCTAATAATGTGTCTCAGTCACCAAGAAATAAATGTCAGATGATTCCTAAGCTCCACTTGCCTACTCATCGACATTCCAATTAAACAGGCAGTTTAAAAGCCTTCCAAGTAGAACCTGTGTTCACATATAATAAATAAAACGGGGCTGGGGAGATGGTTCAATCCGTACAGAGCTTGTCACACCAGATTAAGGACCTGAGTTCACGTCGCCCACACTGTGTAGAGGCTGGACACATGACATCTAAACCCCCAGCACAGTGGGATGGAGACAGAAGAATCTTTGAAGCTCATTGGCCAGCTAAGTCTGATCACACTGGTGAGCTTCTGGCTTTCAGTAAGAATCAGACGGAGAGCAACTGAGATATCCAATGTCAACCACTAACCCAACCCCCCCCCCCACACACACCCATGCATGTACACACAAACACGCACACACACACCTGCACACATATACCATGCATACACACCCATGTACACACAACTCATGCATACATACACACATACACACACATGCATAAATACATACACACATACACCTGCACACACACAATGTGTGTATACACACACACACACTCAATAAAGCAATGGACCATCTTCAAGAGGCTTCCTCTTTGCTTTGCTGGTCTCCAGAGAGGCAACCACTCTTAGAGTGCTAGCCCAGAGTTCTTTGCAGCATGCAAGCAGTACCATGGAGTATTTGTCATGTTGCAACCTAAATTACTCTCGGCACATACAGAGGCACACGCCCAACTTCTAAGCCCAAAGTTAAAGGCAAAATTTAAGAAGTGATCACAGCTGTCTCCCTCACGGATGCTTCTGGAACCGCACCACTCAGAGGCCCCACCTGATGATGCCACAGAAACATTTTTCCATCCTGAGCATTTCTTTTTTAGGCCAGGAGGTTAACGACAGCCTCGTAAAGATTTTTTTGTTTTACAAACTTCGATCATTTTTTTTGACTCATGCCATTACATGCCACGGCACCAAAGGAATGTGAAGGTCTGGGCCCCCCGTGAAGATTTTCACAGAATCCTTTAGCAGTTAAGTGCAGACATGGTTGACTGGAAAAAGTCCTCACAGAGGATGGGTTGCTTGGCACTGACTTCTGGGAACAGCCAGGTTACCAATAGCCGGAGAGCAGAAAGCAAGCAGCCGTGCTGCTGGGAAGAACATGGAGGCAAGCGGGAAGACAGTGAGAAGAAGTTTCTGAAAGGTTGCCAAGGCTCCTACCCTTCGGCTTGCATAAGGTTTTGGCAAAGGACCGCTAGAAAAGGAGGGTCAACCACCAGGGTGGGTAATGTGGAGAATGAGCCCTGTGGGTAGCCACTGGACCTCCCAGCCAGCATACACTTACTGCCACACACACACACACACACACACACACACACACACACACACACACACACACACACACCACTCTTCCTGGCTGCTTCCAAGACAGAGAGTTCTGGGTGCCAGAACTTCAGACGCTCAAAGGTCTTCGGCTAGATGTCCCAAATCCAGCAGGAAGAAACCCAAATAAAGACCTGTTTATACACCACGGAAGAATACAGGAAAACTAATCTTAAGCAAAAGCTCGAGTTGGCAGATTAACACCACCCACATCTCAATGGCTATTTTCATGGCCACTAGCTACTATCTAACGAACTAAACAAGAAAAGCTAAGGTGAGCTCTGGAACAGGATTTAACTTTTGATACCATCATCTGAAAATGAAAGAGCAAGTGCAGGTACAATATCAAATATCCACCCAGTTGATAGAAAACTGGTAACAGTTTTATAGATTAGAGGAAAGGATTGTTTGGGGGGGGGTGCAAGGTATAAAAAGCAAACTGTTACAGAAAAATAGAAAAATAAGTCCTTACAGGTCGGGATCGGTGGCTTGGGAAATTAAACCCGGAATCAGGAAAACCATGTCATAATTATTTTTCGTGTTGTATGCTATCATTTGGGAGTATACAACATTCGGCAGATTTACCAATGAATACATACAGACTGGAATGAACCAATCAGTGTCACTCTGGAAGGCCGACCTTGTAAATGTGGACCAGCCCTCAGATAAAGCAAGGTGATGGCTGTATCTGCAGAGGCAATGCCGAAGGGCTCCTATTCTTTAGAATAACAGTCACTGAGTTGCAGGGCTATGGGCTCATACCACCAAGCCTTGGGTGGAATATGCAGAGGAAGGTGGAAGTTTCTAGAAACTCCAAGAGACAACTTCCCAAGCTTCAGCGTTGGCTTGTACTTTGAAAACGAGTTAAGTGAAGATATGTTGGGTCGCCGAGAGAGACGGAAAGGCTCGGTCAGTAGCCAATACGGCCAGGGGCTTGGTCGTTACAGTTAACATTTCATCCTCCTAACTTGAGGTACCAAGGAGCTACCTTCAGCAGTGGCCTCCCCGCCTAACCCCACTCTGATGTATTGGTAGTTATGTTTCTTTAAATTCAGTCTGCTCTGTGAGGAAACTCCCTGGCAAGTGAAAACAGCCGCCAAGGTAAAAGAATGCAGAGAATCTGGCTGCTGCGGCAGTCATTAGGAAGAGTAGCAATTACTCGGCTCTCCCCAATGTCAGAGGCAGAGAGGAGCATGCGAAAGGGGCGAGTTTTGACCCGTCTTTGCCCAAGCTTCTCTTTCTGCAGTATGTCACTTACCTACCTCGGGCCCAGGATAACTGTAATAATTAACAGAGCAAATGAGAAATGGAGAAGGAAAGCCAGTGTAGACAGACTTGGGTGGTGAAGCCCGGAACATAGCTAACAGTGACAGACTACGAGCACTTAATAGATGTCACTAATGTCCCGATAATGATGTGTTTGCCATCACCCAATGTGTCCCAATAAATGTAACTGGAGCAGACTTCTTGGAGTTCTCCTGCTGAGCCTTACAGTTTCCAGCACCTGGCAGAGCATCAGGTGGATGGCCTCTACTCTTCCTTCCCTCTGAAAACACAAGCTAATACCTGATCCTTGGCCATCTCTTGTGGGTCATAAAAGCTCCAATCTTATGACCGAAGGACAGCCTTAGGATCCCATCTGATTTCGCCCCCCCCCACCTGCATTCACATAGGCAACTGCCTAAATTTCCTTTGGACACATGAAGACAAAGGGAAATGCTGGATCGTTACAGGGTCTTAAGTCACAGAGCTGTTTAGGTGATGAGGAAAGAATCCAGAAGCCATGACTATTTTTTCTTTTCTCCTTCAGCATGCTGCTCTCGGACATAAGAATCTGGGGATATTTACCTCTGTGAAAAGCCTCAAATCCTTTCCAAAATAAGCCAGGACATCAACAAGTACATTCACACTTCGATTAAAATATGGAGTTAGTTGGCCTTTCAATATTAAGTCATAGGTAGTGGTAATAATTTTCCTAAAATCTGCCTGAATATATACGAACTTGGGTTCTCAAATAGCATTCAGCATTCCCATCCTTTTTAAAGTCACTTACAGATCCTTCTACTTTGATTGGCAGTGACAGGAAGGTCTCAAACCCACCCCTTTACCTTACTCGGTTCATACCTTAAAATAAATAATAAATACATAAACAAATAAATAAGCTCCAAAGCTCCAACCAGAGCAGGTATAAAGAGACTTCGTTTTTTTTTTCATATGCAGAATAATAAACTCCCATTTGGGGGACGGAGCCCTTCGCCCTGATTCTTGACATGCAATGAGGCTGGGGTGGGGTGGTCTAAATAGTCCTTGCTACTGTCTGGTTCAGGTGCGACATCCTCCAGGCAGATCTGCCTTTTTCTGGCAGGTCTTCTGGAATCTCCAAAAATGGTGTCCCAATCCTTCAACATCCAGATGCCTTTGGTTTGATCATAGCTGTGAACCCTCTTTCTGAGGCCTTTGGATATGAAGTTGAGTAACTGCCCTCCAGTAAGTGGGACTCTGCCAGCTCAGGTTTCATCCTGCCCTGCCAGAAATTCCTTTCTGTCTTGAATCTGAGATGTTTGTTTATGATTTTTGTTTTGAAATGCTAAACAAGACAGACACAGTCTTCATTTACAGCGTACGGCCTAAAAGAAAAACAAAAACAAAAAACAGACAAACAAAACCCCATTTGGGATAGCTGGCTGCTAGAGACTTAGTTCAAACTTTTAGAGTAGGTGTGTCAAATCCTCAGAAATTAGAAATAATAATAATAAAATGACACTCTTAAAACATAGCCAGGCCTTAATTTCATTTTTAAAAGTTTTATGTGTATGGGTGTTTTGTCTGCACACATGCATGCCTGGTGCCCACTGAAGCCAGAAAACGGTGTCAAAAACCCTGAAACTGGAACTACAAGACAGCTGTGAGCCACCATGTGGGTTCTGGGAATCAAAGCTGGGTCCTCTGGAAGAGCAGCCAGTGCTCTTAACCACTGAGCCATCTCTCCAGCCCCTTAATTTCCTTTCTTACATACCTTTAAGACAAGTGTTCTCGGAATGTTTCTAATTAGAATGTTATACTTGGGCTTGACTAGCATTGACATAAAAGTAAACCCTGAAATTACGTTTTGTAGGGTTTTTTTTCCTCATTTTGATTACAGGTTACATGCTCGAATGCCAACGCTCCTGATAAAAGAGAAGGGTCATCTCAATGAACAGGTGCTAACAGAGTGTCTGGGGAAAACATATTCCAGTTTCTATTATGTTGTAAGGTCTGGCTGTCCAAATGAACCAATTCTAAATTACTGATCAGAGAATTTGATCTCCATAGGTCCTTTCCCCTTGGCTCCACAGAGGCCAATAGTATCCACCTGGGGAACGCTGAGCTAATATTTATTGATTTCCTAAGTGGCACTCATTTCTAGGCAAGAGGGCAGGACACACAGTGAACAATTACCATACTGTGGGAACACACCTACCCTGGGAGCCAAAGAGGGTCAGATATTTTAATTGTGGAATATTTGTCCCTTCCTCTAGGACACAGACTCTCCTGAGGCCCTAGCAGGCCAAGCCAGCGGTAACCCTGAGGTCCTCACTCACCTGAAAGGACACCACATGCTAGATGGAGTCCAGTAACAAGATAGACCCTGGCCCTGGGTCTCGTGATGACACGTACCTTGTTAGCTTTTAAAAGACACCCATTAGAAACAGTTCTTTGAAAGTAAGAATTTCAAAGCACAGAGCCAAGCAAATGTTCACATTCCACCCAACTCCACAGGCCTGGAAATTAGGGTTACCCTAGGCCAAACCAAGGAACACCTTGTTCTCTGGACTACAGAGTCATTTTTCTCTGGGATAAACACCTGAGACATCAGAATCACCATCCTGAGCCTCCTGTGGGAAGAGAATATGTGTGGAGGAGGTATGAATATACCCAACAAAGGTGCCTTCCCAATTTACACGCAGGGAAAGCTAACAATGATGAAAATAAGGAAGAATGCAGACTAGAATTAATGTTAGTTATTTAAAAAAACCTACCAAGGACAGTATTTAGCATTTAAGTGTAAGCATAGAATCTCAGAATACTCATATCTATATAATCACCTATAAGATATATTTGTTATCTTCGCTACAGTTACTTGATGAAAAGCTTGTGAAACTCTAGGTTTATTTACATAATAAAACCAAAGCCAGAGGAAACTAACCAAGGTTGGTCTCCCAGGTAAAAACTGAGTCAAGATATGAACATTGGTTGTATCTAGGCTCAAGACCCATTTTTTGTTGTTGTTGTTGTGTTGTTGAACAAGAAAAATGGGATAAAAGAGGGAAGAGAAGACACTCCCCGGTGGGGCTGGACCTTCCATTCCTGGTGGTCAGAGGGAAAGTTAGGGGCTCTCTCTCTCATCTGCTCCTGATGGGCTCAGTACATCTCTAGCTCAGGTTTCACCGTCTAGGGCTACCCCAATGAATGGCCCCAGGCTTCCATACCCACCATGAAACCATGACCTCTAGAAAAACAGGGCCCTATCTTATTTACTATGATTGAAATGCAATTGTCACAGCATGTGATGGTTTTCAGATACCCTTATACATCAACTTCATGCTACTAAAGCTGAACATGTACAGGAAATGATCCTGGGACTACTGGCACCACCAGAGAGTGACAACCACCACAGTCCACCCCAGGCCTCCTACTGAATCAGAATCCGCTCTGTTTGTTTAGGTGTGGGGGTCAGAGCCTTGCACATGCTAGACATGTGCTCTACCACTAAACTCTAATCCCTAGTCGCCAAACGTGCATTTTTAATAAGCTCCCAGGTGACTGTGGGCCGTTAAACGTTCAGAAGCCCCGTTTTTTACAAAAGAGGGTACCGGGATTTTATAACACAGAAACCAGACCCACAGCAGATGCCCATTAAATAATTTGTGGGCAGATGTTTCTCTGGTTAGCTGGAGCTCCCTAACTTAATAGGGAGACGAGCTGACCTAGAAAGAGGGTAAGTGGTTGAAGTAGATGGAATGGACTGCTTAAATGTCTGGCTTTGAGGTTTGTATCACAGCAGCTGGTGAGCCCTACAGTTCTGAAGGTGATGGGTGGTGGTGGTGAGCTGAGCCAATACAAGTTATCTCCTTAGCTCAAGACACCCGCCGTCCTATGCTGACCCCCAGTGTGATATCTACCCCTCCCCGCACCCCCACACACACACCTGAGGAGCTATCAGCACAATCTTTTAGAATATAACATAGAGGAAAATGTACATTACTGATCTGAAAGATTTTAGGACCCCTCCCCCTAACCTCTCCAGATAAAATAGTAACCCACAGACAGGGAGGACAAAAAAAAAAAAAAAAAAAAAAAAAAAAAAAAAAGAGGAGCTAAATATACAATTCCAACCAACAACGCAACACAAAGAATTTCAGATTCCCTCATTTACCCAAAGTATACAAACTTAGCAGGGATGCTTTAGAGATGGCATAACTGACAGGTCTCGGGCGTAACTGGCCACACTGATGCTGCCAGGGAATGGCTGGAGGCGAAAGAACTTGGCCTCACTAATAACTGGCTCTTTCCTAGGAGTCCCCACCTTCTAGCTCCCAACAAGGACTGAGGAACGAGAAGGTGAAGCTGAGCGAGGAAATAAGCCCAGGTCATGTCGTCAGGCTAAGCCTTGCTGGATGATATCAACTGCTATTCCCCCTGACGTTTCCGGGGGACACACACGGGGGAGTTCTTACCACAACCCTGTGATTAACCCCGATAGTCAGAGAGGGAAACACACGCTCAGAAGAGGATTCCACACCAGATATCAAGTTCCTGACCTTCACATTCATCCACTAAGGCACGGGCACTTCTCGTCTTCCGAATAAAATGGGGGCTGGAGTGGGAAGATGAGGTCTTGAAAGGTGCTCACTTTGAAACTAACAAAGAAAAACAGAATCTTTTCAAAAATCTTTTTTTCCCACCATCCACGTGGGCCCCCAACAGACACTGAAGAGTTCTGTGTTTACCCTGAGGGCGTCCTTAAACAGGTGTAGTCTAGCCTGCCTCTGTGCATCAATGGAGAAGGATCTATCTAGATCTGACCAGGCCAAAGGCAAGAGGCTGGGGGAGCAGGTGAGGAGGCCAGAGCTGTTCATCCAGAGACTCCGCCCAGTTCACTGCCCACACAGTGGTACCGGCTTAGAGCAAGCCAGAACAAAGAAACACACACACACACACACACACACACACACACACACACACACACACACACACCACGGCAAGCTACCACTGTGAACCACACAGCTAGGAAAGTATTAGGAATGCAGGCTCCTTCTCAGATGTTGGAAACACTAGGACACCCTACTGTAAGGGCTCTTCTGAGACCAGGAAGACTACTCCCTCCCCGTCAAACATGAGCGCGTCAAGCCTCAGAACCTGATCCTTATACTAACCAATTTTAACCACGTGCCCAGCAAGCGAGACAACAGAATCAAGCATCAGCTTTACTTGGTTTGAACTTACATGGCTCCAACGACCTTTTGTGTGTGTGTGTGTGTGTGTGTGTGTGTGTGTGTGTGTGTGTGTAGGGGGGTATGTCATGTTGATCTTGACTATAGGAGCATACAGTACTGGTTCTCAACCTTCCCAACACAGCAACCCTTTAATACAGTTCCTCATGTTGCGCTGATCCCCAACCACGAATTTATTTTCCTTGCTACTTCCCAACTTTAATTTTGCTACGGTTGTGAATCACAATGTAAGTATCTGAGATGAGACCTCCGAGGGGGTCGTGACCCACAGGTTGGGAACTGATGTTCAGAATGGAGACTGCCTCTGAATGATGCCCAGACTCCCTGCATTCCTTCAACCCCTGTAGACAGGGGAAAAGAGCAATCAATGAGTGACTGATTGATTTTTAGGCAAGAATGAGCCTGATCTTTGATAACGACGCTTTGGAGAATTAGATGTCTAAGCTGACAGGAATTCATGCCTACTTGCTACTCTACTCTGCCTTCCTCAAATAATTCAATGGCCTATACTGAGGTGTCTCCAAGATCCTTATACACAATGTACCATCTGGAATACAGGGTAACAACTGTAAGGACATGCCTGGCTTTGCCAAACACATCCACCTTCCACTCACCCCCCCCCCCCCGCCTCGTTTACAGATGAAGGCTTCCTTGTCATCTCTCCTGCTGGCCCCATTTCCTGAGTTCAACACACCCACATTTTTCAGGAATTTCACAATTAATCTCTGGAATGTGTTTTGGATCATTCTTCAAAGGATGATATAGTTGTGCTAAGATGAATTCAATGTTTGTTTTGGTTTTTTTTTTCCCTCCTTTTCTCATTCCTTATCCTTCAGTCCACCCACTTTCTGGGGCCACCATCTTCTCTGAATCTGCCAACTTCACAGTGCCTGAACCCTGCCTTCCCAGACTCCTCACAGTGGCCACTGGACAGTAACCAAACCACGGAAAACAGAAACCTGTACCACATCTCCCAATGGCTCCCTCCTATAAATGGATGCCACAGTCAGAGTTTGGGGACTGTTCACTTTTCTTCACGAATTAAGCTGTCTTGCGGAGGCAGGATGGTGCAGCTGGTAAAGGTGCTTGCTGCCAAGCATGACAACCTGAGTTCAATCACCAGCACCGGTAGGGTAATAGAAGAGAACCAACTCCCAAATGTCCTCTGACATCCACACACACCTTGGCACAGTGTACACACACTCACTCACCCACCCACACTCACTCACAGTCACACACTTACACACAATTCTCTCTCTCTCTCTCTCTCTCTCTCTCTCTCTCACACACACACACACACACACACACACACACACACACGTTATAAATGAACGTGACTTCTTCTCACAATGGTCCTTCCCAATACACTGCTCGCAAAGTGGCCTGGTCTACTATTAACCGCATGTTTCCAGCAGCAAATCTCTCCACACCTGCCGTTTTTGCCTTTCTGCTCTACAGCATGCAACTCATTTGTCCTTTGCCGAGGTGTTTTCTGTGACAAGACTCCTTACCAACAGTGAAAATTCTAGACGTCTGCCTGACAGCCAAAAGGAAGGCCATTTTTGCCCTGTCTTATGTGCCTGTGCAGTGAATAGTTGGTCCTGTGTGTTTCGTCAATATTTACTCTGAGGAGGAACTAATTACTTCCTTGTTTACTTGAATTGGTTTCTCTTCCCATACCTTGTTAACATATTTTGGGCGCCCTCTGCTTGCTTTCCTCTCTGGCATCAAAGCATAGACCCTACCTGAAGACAGAATTCTGAGGCGGAGAATGAAACCCACAGACTGCTCAGAAGTCAGTCTGGAAGGCTGGATTTGAAAAGTTTCTCTAACTCCACTATTAGAAGTATTAACTTTGCCCCGCCTTGCCTTTACTTCATGGGTAAAAATCCATAGACTCTTAACTTCACACCCTCCCCAGAGCACAAGAGCATTAGCCCTGTGCCTCACGCCAGCCCAATACCTTGATATGTCTGCCTGGTCCTGGGCAACTGCTCTCCTGGGCCTCCCCACACATCCTCCACTCTCTCCAAAGCAGGCACCATCACTACTGACTGTCCCAGGAGACAAGGGAAGGGAACGGAACTTCACAAGCACGCAGAACACGAAACAGTGCTCTCGGCTTTAAGTTCCCACCACACGATCTGAAGTTCTCCTTGTGGGCCGGCCCAGGGGACCGCGGTGGAGGGGAAGCTAAAGTCACTGGGAAAACTGAGTTGTGGCAGTCGTTTTGAAAACTGTGAAGAATTCTATACAGACTGGGGCCACTGAGGAAAAGCTGCCGAGAGCGTTGATGCCCGTCTGCAGTCATGGACACCTGCCTCAAGGCAGCATCGTCCTCAGGGCAAAGCTCTACATCCACTCTGTCCACACAATGTCAAGCTCACAGCAGCTTCCTCTTTATCACCTTAAGACAAAGGGCTGGTCTGCTGGGCACCTTGCCCCACCCTGTGTGAGGCATAAAGTCTGGGCCTCATTCCCTCAGTTCCAAATACAGCAGTTCTCACTGTCCAATCAATACATTCTTCCTACACAATCCCACTTCATGAGCTCTTAAAGTTCAGACCCCTTGAAGAGATAGATCTCCCATTCAGAGGTTTAGCAGCCAAACTTGTTTCTTTGGATTGTAGGTGATTTCCCTGGAGACAGACGCCTGTCCAAGAGAACAGTCCAGCTAGGGTTCTGTAAAAGGCTAACAGGAAGAATCACTAGATGAATGGTAAGGGGAAAGGGAATTGCTCCCTCCTGAGGGCCAGACGGGACTGAGAGAAAACTTTGGGTACCTGGCTCCATTCTCCATCTTTCAGTGTGCATAGTCACTAATTCAGGATTTATTTAACATCAGTCTCAATGGAGAGAAGAAACCCCGGGTTATGTGATGCTTGATTTACAGGTCTTGATTCCTAGTCTTTCAGAAATTCATCTTTTTCTTCGGGGTTCTTCTTACGGTTCGGATTGGTTATGTATTTTTATGGGGTCAGTGTGCCAATGAGCCATGTGTGCAAAAGGGTCCATTTTGGCTGCCGACCCAAATCATTTTGTGAACTGTACTTAAAGGCATCACTCTCCTCCAAACGAAGTCAGTACAGGAATGTCAAGAATTTCTGCAAGTTGACAAACAGTAATGTAAATTCGGACTTAAGCCATGTCTTCGAAAGCGGGTGGATCAGTCATATTTTTATAGCATGAAATATGTTTTCTCAGGGTAGCCAACTAAATAAGCTTTCGAAAGATTTTTCATTAACAGATACAACCAGTAGGGGTCATTTTAGTGCAAAAAATGCAGCATGAGAGACCTGGAACATGAATTAAACTATATCCATTCCTATTCATGTGAGTTATGATAATATCTACGAATTTCTGAATAAAAATGGAAACTGAGGGAAGCACCGGCCATTGAGAAATTTTATGCAAAGTTACAGAAAAAAAAGAAAGAAAAAATGGGACAGGGTGGGGGCACCTTCTAGATAATTAGTGACTTGTAAAGATTCCTCTAATCCTGAAAGAAAAAAAAAAAAAAGGAAACAGGTTCTTCAGTTAACTTATATGTTCCATACATTTTATATTAATGTGAAAATGTCTGAATTTTAGACACATGGTTGAAAAGGCCTCTCTAAATCTAACCGTTACATCATGCCAGAAAACACTGTCTCTTTTACCTCGGTTTCATGGGTTTGAGATTCTACTTGTCTGTTGCTTTTAGTGAAGGAAGTAGGAAGAAGGGGGCAAGGAAGGGAGGGGTGAAGCGGGATGTGCCCATAGCATTCAGCTGAAAACAGGCCTGCTAAATGAAGTGCGTTTCCAGAGCACACTAATTGAAATACAATCGTGTCAAGAAACACTTCCAAGCATTTTCAAGGCCCACACTCATTGCACCTGGTGTTACCAGGAGACAGGCAGGCGCGAGGGATGCATCATTTCAGAGGAATGACAGGCTCCCGGACAAACTGCCAAAAATCATTCCATACTGTGACATGGGGTGTTGCTGCCAAAACACTTGATTACTGTAAATGTCCGCCCCCCCCCCCCAGCATTTCCTTCACCAGAAACACATGAAAAAACAAACAAGGGTCACACTCTCCAGAGCCTTCCAAAGCAAAGTTCTTCTTCTCCCTGCTCGCATTTAACTACACGCTCCTGGTTCTTTACGTGTCTGGTGGGGGGTGAGGGGGCTGGGTCAAGTTACGCACTGCTCCGTGCGTCAGGGTTCGGAGAAACACCTTTTAGTCATTCGGAACGCCTCAAGTCAAAACACATGAAATCCTACCAAGTCAGTCTGAGGACCGCTTCCCCTGAGCTGAGAAACAAACCCACGACGTTGTAAAAGGACACCGGGAGGGGCCCGTTTCCGTGTGTCCGTATAATGAGGGCACGATCCACAAGGAACACGGCCCTTCACTCATGACTGCCCAAATCAGGAAGGCCTCCCCGATTTTCCACTAACTGCCCAAAACCTTAAAACCGTGGGTAGAAATAAATGCGTGCGTGTATTTAAAGAGTCACCACAGCACTGGGCCCTTTGAACACACCCACTTTGGTCCTTAAGGCCGTCACCTCTTTTTCAGTACCCCCAGCACACAAGCAAGCGCGCGCGCGCGCACACACACACACACACACACACACACACACACACACACACAAGGATGCTTCAGGGTAAAACCCGTGTCCCAGGGGCTGGCGGGTAGCAGTGAAAACAGGAGGCTGCCCTTCCTAACCACTACCCCAGAAAGACTGCTGAGCCCTGCTCACTCGCAGGATACCGGCAACAACGTCACGGCGCCCCCACCCCCCATGTCTGAGCTCTAAGCAGGCATAGATCCCACTTGGACCAGACAATCCAGTCCATTAGCAAAATAAAAGGACTCACGACATCTCTCCAGACCTCAAACAGATCGGGCACCTGGAGGCAGACCTAGCGCCACAAGCAGATGGAGGCCCCCCCAGCTTCTCAACCAGGGTGACTCCACTATCAACGCCCCCACCCCTCAGTACGTCTCCACACTGCGTTACACAATGCGCCGCGGTGAAGCCAATAGAGCAGACTTCTGCTGTCAAACAAACAAACAAACAAACAAACACAAGCCAGCCGGCAGCACCAGCTCAGGAAACACGCGGATGCTGGATCTTGAAAGGAAACCTCTCTCGTAGCAGTGAGCCCTAACTTTCCAACCCAGGTGCAGCCCCCACCCACCCCCTTTAGCCGTCCAGAAGAGTACGCCTTTGACCGTTTCCTATAGGCCAATAAATGAGTAACCACCATGTGTAACTTCGCCTGGGCTGACATATTCCCGAGCTGAAATTGATTTATTACTACGCGAAGGAAGAGGAGGAAGGAGGTGAAGGAAGAGCGCAAAGGAAAAGGAAAAAAAAAAAAATAGTGAGAGTCACACAAGGGAGTGCAAGCTGGAGCACAGGTCTACTCCGCTCTCCAAAGCCGGCTGCGCGGGCGGCGGACTGCGTACAACCCTGGGTGCCACACTGCGCTATGCGGGCAGGGCAGCAGGGGCGGACTCCCCGAGGGGCTGGCGTGTGCCAGCCTCCTCCGCAGTGCCTCCCCCCCCGGGAACGCGGCACCCCTGCTTGGGGCGAGGAAGGGCCAACCCAGTGGAAGCCCAGATCCCTGCACGTGTGTGTGCGTGTCTATGCGGGGTTGAGAGGGAGCTTCTTCCCCCCCCCCCCACTCACCCCCGGGCGCGCAATCCCACCTCGCCCGCCGCTGGGCAGGCATCTCAGGGCACCCTCCCGGGGACAGCGACGGTCCCTCCTTCCCCGGGAACCCTCTCTCCACTGGGAGAAGTCTCAGGCAAACTTTCTTCCGCGCGGGCCAGGTGGGAAGTGGAGGGGTGAAGGAGGTGGGAGATGGGGGTTGGGGGGGAGGAGAGGACGCGGCAGGGGCGGCCGTACCTTCGCAGACGCCCACTTCGTACTCGGTGATGGAGTCGCCATTGAGCGGGGGGCGGATGACACAGCGCAGCCCCCGGTCGCAGGCTCCGTGGAGCCCGTAGGCTCCGCCGCAGCTCTCGTTCCTCTGGCGGGCACACATGTAGCAGCAGCCGCAGACGCCCTGCACGATGCTCCCGGGGCAGCTCCGAGGCTCCTCGCACTTGGACTCGTCACAGGGCAGGCAGACCAGCGCCCGGGTGCCTGAGCGCGCCAGCAGCAGCAGCAGCCCCAGCAGCGAGACCGAGAGGTGCCCGCAGCCGGCCAGCCCCCTGCCCCCCGCCACCAAGTACATCCTCCTGCGCCGCCGCCTCCTCCTCCTCGCAGCCGGGCCGGGAGCGGGGCGGGCGCCCTCCCCTGCGCGGGGCACACGCGCCGCCGCCGCCGCCGCACCCGCAGCCCGCGGCCCTCGTGCCCTCCGAGGGGCCCCCGGGGTGCTCCTCCCCTCGCGGGGCGAGGCCCCCGCCGCCCCTACCGGCCGCGCCGACCCGGAGCCCACGAGCGTTGGCGCCAGCGGCAGCGGTGGCGGGTGGCTTCCCCTCCTCCTCCTCCTTCGTCTCCTCCCGGGCGGGAGGGGGAAAAGAGGGGGGGAAAAAAGTTTTCCTCGCGGCAGCTCCGGTTCAACCCAAACTTCTGGCGGCGGCGGTGGCGGCGGCGGTGGCGGCGGCGGCGGCTGCCTGCGCTCCGCTCCGGAGCAGAGCTGCTGCTGGCTCCTGCGGGTCCTCCGCTCTGCTCCTGCTCGCCCGGTCAAGACGACGACGGCGGCGACGACGACGACGACGGCAGCAGCGCAGCCTCCCGGCCGGTCCCCGCCTCCCGAGCCGCCGAGTGGGCGCGGTAGCACGGCAGAAGGTCCGTGGCGTCCGCTCCGTGTGCCCGGCTCGCCTCTCTCCCGCGCCGCTCCTCCGGGCGCTTGTTTATGGCTGGAGCCTCCGCCGCTCCGGCTGCGCCCTCCCCCATCCTACCTCATCCCCCCCCCCCTCCACCCACCCCACCCCGCCCTCCCCGCGCCGCGCGCTGCTCATTGGCTGCACCCCCACCCTCGGGCCGGCCGGCCCCCTCCCCTCCCCCTCGCCTCCCTCCGGGGCTGCCCGGGCCCTTCCTCCCTCCACGCCTCCTCCTCCTCCCCCTAGCTCTCCTTCCTCCGCAGCCCCGGCGTACCGAGAGCCGGGCCCTGCGGGCGGATCATCGGGGCTCGGGCCCGGGCCCCCGCGAGCGCGCTACGGCCGGGAATCTGGAGACAGTCGTAGCGACGCTCGTCCCCGCCGGTACCGGGCCACGAGGGGCTCGCCTGGGAGCACCGTGGGGGCGGGACGGCTGCACCTCCCTCCGAGGGTGGTATAGTTTTGAGTTCCAGAGAGTGTGGTGGGGGATCCTAGCCGGAGCGATGGCTGCAGCCTAGGCTGGGCACTGGGCTGGATCGAACCCCAGGAAAGGGAAGCGAACCGCGTGGAATTTCCGCAAACTGGACGAGAATCCATCTTCCACTCGAGCTGGGAAATAGACTTTGTAAAAGCTATTATGTAATGGAGTCTTGGGAAGCCCGAGACGTCTCCAGCCAAAGGCGGCTGGTGGGTTTGAGCGCTTTAAATGGGTCTAGGTAACTGATTCCGAGCCGGGACAGTGTTGGGCAGGGCTGGAGCTAGAGTTGAATTTGAATGATCCACATTCTGTATGTCTGTGCTGTATCATGGGGGGGAGGGGGGGGTGACTGACTGGGAAGTAACAGAGCTCAATGCTTCTCTCTGGAGTAAGGCTCAATACTGGCTTACAAGTCTTAACATGACACTAGACTGGGAGAGCTCACGCATCCTTACATGCCACCTGACGCTGCCGTTCTGTTTTTCAGGCTTGAGCAAAAGAGGTGGGCTTTCCATTCTCCTCCTCCCATGTTGCCTTTAAAAGCTTTATCGTGAATGTATTAATAAAGACGATGTGTGGTAAAATGGTCTTTGTGGTGAGCGGAGAAACAACGGAAGGGAGGTACTGTGCACGTGTGTGTGGGTTCTCTTCAATAGATTCACAGGAGATTCCCAGAGGTGGCTCTGTTCACTGATCAGGATAGAACCAGTGGTCCTTTCATCGGCTCCTTAAAGCCCTCCCCCCCAGGATAAATAAAATACCTTAGCAACAACAACAACAACAACAACAAAGTCATGAGGATCGTTAGGTGCTGTGGCAGGTGTGAAGTGGGCTGGGCTGCATGACTAGGTTTTGCTGCAGATAGGTGGCAGCCAGTGAGACCAGGAACATCATGACTAAGGAACCAAAAGTTAATGGCACCAGTATAAGGAGAAAGGACACAAAGACGCCTTTAGAATCTTGTTTGTGGAATATTCCCCCTAACCAATGACATCAGAAAGCTATAAACATTTGTACTGAAGAGAGGAAATGTTTCATTAATTATACTGATTGTTGAAGAAGGAGGGCATAGGGAAACATCAATACTGGAAAGGGAGAGGAAACACCCCCTTTTCTTGGGGGTTTAAACCGCTGTTGGGGTGACGATTTTCCAAGCACTTGGGGCACATTTTACATGGTCAAACTAGATCATCTCCAAAGGCCCTCATACCCTGCAGCCCTGTAAAAAGTAAGGGGGTGAAGTCATTTACAACTTGCTAGGTTTTCCTTTAGCAAAAGCAAATATTAGAGCACCTAATAAATGTTTGTGTCTTGGTGCCCAACGAGGCACCAGCACTTCACAGTGGGATTTGCCAGCAAACTCTTGTCAGTGGACCTTGTTATGACATCCCTTCCACCCCTGCAGAGGTTATCTGTGCCTCTGTTCAAATGCAAGAAGAAAGACATTATTAAAAACACAGCAGATAACATTGTTAGACTCGGGAAAAGCCAAGGTCAGGAAATAGAGAAGAGACAGAGTGAAAGGACACTGTAGTTTGAAAGGGGTGTGCTAACCTTTGTCTAACGTTTCACTCTTGCTTTGGGCTTTTGTTTTTCTTTCCTTTTGGGGCAGTAGAGTAAGGATTGGGAACCACTTCAGATCTGAGCGTAGGCGAGCATCAATATGGCGGCCACTACCCCATCCTTCTTGAGACTTCATAGGTAGACACAGAAGACAAAAACATGGTGAGAAAGATTGACAGGTTTGGAAAGGACTAACTTCAAATAATCCAGTTACATGGAGTTCTTTGCCGTAGAATTAAGTCATAGGAGTGAACAGGATTCTTGAGACGTGTGAAACCTCCAAGGCTTTACCTGGTTATCTGAGACCAGTACTTGAGCTCAGTTAAAACATTTCTTTCCTGGGATCCTGCGAGATATATATATAAGGTGTCCAGAAACTGAAGCAATGCCAATATAGAAGAGATCCTGTCATCTTCAGGGACCAGACTATAATGGTAAAGAAAGAGGGTAGTTCAGCTTAACATGATTAACAATCGGGTACCAAGTTAGAAAGTAGGCTGGGAAAGGTTACATGGGCCCCGAAAGACATTTAAAAATATTAAGAAGCCAGGCCTGTATAGAATATGGTTTAATACCTCTTTCTCTGAGAACCCTTAAGCATATTCCCTTATCTGTTCTATGGCATTCCAAAGTGCCTCTTTGGAATGTAGTCGTGATCATATTATAGCACAATTATTAAGCACCTCTAAACTCAGATTGTCAGCCCACTGGAGGGACCCATACTTAAAACAGGCATGAGTTGAAAAGAGAAGAATCATACACAAAAAGGCTCTTGGATATTTTGTCTGACCCGCCTACCCTAGTAAACATCTCTAAACTAAGCCCATGGGAGGCCAGGTTCAGGATGGGAAGTGTCTTACAACCTGGAAGAGTTGGGGGATGACAGCATCAAGCAAAATAAGTTAGACTCTTTCTGATGGAGATCTGGAGGGAAGAGACAGTCCGCCCTCTATTGGCCACTGGGCAGGTTGGATGAGAGTAAGATGCACTGTGAAAATCAAAGTGCCCAGTTGGGGGCCCAGCAGACAGTGGGACAGTGCCTGCGTTCCATGGAGATACTATGAGAACCTCCCAGGCTGATGCAGTGTGTAGCCAAACTTTCCTACTGGAGTTCACATTTTCTGGGATGGGCATGCTGTTGATGAGTCCCTGAAGTGAGAAGAAAAATGTAGGCATTGTCTTTTGAGTAAGACATGCATTATTAAAATAGAGTTATACAGCCTAGCACGGTGGCAGGTGGCATGCGCCTTTCATCCCAGTACTCAGGAAGCAGAGGCAGAGGCAGAGGCAGATGGATCTCTGTGAGTTCGAGGCCAGCCTGGTCTACAAAGCGAGTTCCAGGACAGTTAGGGCTGTGACACAGAGAAACCCTGTCTTGAAAAACAAACAAACAAACATACAAGAATAGAGTTATACAACAGAAAAAAAAATCTTCTATTTTGTGTAAAAAGCACATTGCAAATATCTCACAGGAAACCATGACGACAACAGGTCAGGCTCCCTTTATCCTGTTCCTCCTGGCTCCCTGATCCCTAGCTGGGTTTACCATATAAGGATACTGACGAAAGTCTAGGATCAGATAGTTTTGGAGATAAAGATAAACTCCTAGATTGAGGGCTTGGCCACCTGCTTTTCCGCTCTTGACCTGATGCCTGGGCTATGCTGTCACCGTCTAGCAGGTCACATTTCAGGGATTTCTGGTCTCAGCTACTTTGTCAATGTACAGCAGCTGCTTGAGAGACACTAACTGGGTAGCAAGACCTGTGCACAGAACAAGGATTCTCTTTAGGTTTCCATCCGATCTTGCTCTTTCTTTTTACGAGTTTCAACAGGTGCTTTTGCACATTCCAAAGCAGTTTTCTCCTCTGTAAAATGGAGAGACAAGAACACCAACTTTACAGGGTGTTGTATCAGGGAAATCCACATTCTCCTATACTGTTTTTATTGTGAGAATCTAACTGAGCACATTCCCAAGTTTTAAGCTTGAAAGGGTGACTCATCCAGCGTGGCTCCAGGGATTGACAGAATGGGTAGAGAGGGAAGGAAGAAAAGGCAGACACAGAAAAGCTGGGATCAGGTGGACTGGGCTCTCTAGTGGAGAAGCTACAACCCTTTGGAAGCTCAGGCTGTAAACACGAGGGGGTGGGGAGCAGCTTCAGTGGACACTTTCTGCACACATGATCAACATCTGCCCATGGACCAGAGGGATGCTTCTGCCGTCCCTCTGGACCTCATCTAGGGAAGACTCTGCCATTTCCATGGGTCTGAGGCATTGGTCTTTGACATGTCTGTGCCCATGTCAACAACACAGCATTCACTCAGAACTTGACTCTCTCCCAACAAGACAGAATCCCAACTGTCTAATTTTTTTTTTATCATATATTGCTGTGTAACATCTGCCTGACTTTTATTTACTTTTTAAGAACTTTTTGAGGGCCTCTGTTAGATCGGCTGTGGCAGTCTGGATTCATCTTGGGGTTTTTAGATTTTGTGATAGTTTATCAATCTCCTCATCTTGAACTTATTTTAAGGGGCAGAAATTAACGATGATGGTAATAAATAATAATAGTTAACACTTTTTAATCTTATGCTCATGAGCATTTTGCCTGCATGTATGTCTGTGAATCTCTTGCATGCTTGAGTCCTCTGAAAGAGCAGCTGGTGTCCTTAACCACAGAGCCATCTCTCCACTCTACAGCTATCATTTATAAAAGCCAGTGTGCTCAGCATTCATAGAGGTTATTTTCATTAGTCTACAAAACCCTCTATCAGTCCAGAACTGGCTCTCACATTCCATTGTGAAAATGGCTTAAGTTGTCTCCATTTTACAGGATCTCTCACAGAGATCTGGGTGAATCTCTGCCTCCCGATTTCGAGGATTAAAGGCATGTGCTACCACTGCCTGACTTCTATGTTTAATATAGTGGCTGGCTTTTTCTTCTGATCCCCAGGTAAGCCTTATTGGGGTGCACAAATGAAATATCACCACAGGTGCTTGTCTTTAAGCCCAGCACTTGGGAGGAAGAGGCTGGTGGATCTCTGTGAGTTTGAGGACAGTCTGGGCTACAGAGTGAGAATCAGTCTCAAAAAAGAAAACAAAAATTCCGTTTGTTCAGGGATTTCTAGGACTGTGGGCGATACCACCCATCTTAGGGAAGAAAAGAACAAAAGACAAGGTGGGGGGGAGAAAGAGAAGAGAGGAAGGAGTAAGAGACAGGGGAGGGAGGGAGAGTGGGGAGGGAGGGAGAGTGGGAGGGAGGGAGGGGAAGAGGGGTGAAGGAAGAAAGGAGGGAAGGAAAGGAAACACTCACCATTGAAATGTAATCATTGACCGTAGTGGTTGCACAAGTGTGAAGGCTTATTTTTCCCTATAAGATGTGAATTACAAAGTAAGATATATATATCCTAGTCCATAATCGCTTCCCTGCTCACACTGGTCTTTAGAATCAATAACTGCACCTTTTTTGCTACTGATGAAAATGCCATTGAAGGGGGTGACATGTTTCACGAATGGCACATGAATATACCTTGAAGGTTTTTGTTTGTTTGACACACATTTTCACGGTCGCAAATAAAGTCATGCTCACCATCAAATCATCAAGTACTTGTCTGACTATTTTCTTTGGTAAACTCCTGAAATGAAATTAACTGTGGGTCAAAACTTACCCCATTTTGACATGCATTGGCAAATGGCTCCCAGAAAAATTTTATCCACACGTATTCCTCCAAACTGTGAAGATTTGCACCTTCCCAGTGTGAGGCCCACACATTAAAAACATTTATTCATTGCTGTAAAGAACCTTAGATGATAAAAATTTTAGCTTTTTAAACTTCAAAAATTATTTTCACATTCATTATTCAATTAAATTTTAATTTTTTCAATATTATGAGATTTCATCTACATATCACCAAATAGTCCAGTTTTTTAAATCAATTACCAACTCTTGTAACATGACAAATTGTACATTGCATGGTTTTTAAGGGAAAGTAGTCAACCACAATTTTCTCCTAAAGAATGCTTTTTAAAACTAGACTAATTAAAGTAAATACAATATTGAGACCTCTCCCCGAAGAAAGGATAATACTAGTTGAGATATTATGGGCTAGCCATTCTAATCTTCTTGATAGCTACAAAAAGTAGAGGAGCCTGGCTAGGTGGAACACACCTGTAATCCCAGCACTTGGAAGCTTGCAGAGGGAAGACCATGAGCTTAATTGGGCTATCTAGCAAGAACGGGGAAGAAGGGCAGAGAAAGACAGAGGGAAGAAAGGACAGTGTAAAAAAATGGAGAATAGAGGTCTCAGGGTCATTCTATTGTGAGGAAGAGAGAGTTCTACTTCCTTCCCTGCCACACAGCCGTCTGTATTCCATACTCATCTCCTTTTCTAAAGCAAAGTTTCAATACCCTGACAATTCATAGATTGAAATGGCAGCCATTCTTCCTCAAGTCTGTATGACATCTCTTTTAAGGAATACAGTCAAAAATTCTAGCAATGATTTCATTTATCCAACCGTCTTACAGTGTTTGTCATATGTGACTTGCCATGATTTTCTTCACTCACATGGCTCCAACTTTTTATAATCGATGTGGGGTTCATCCTCAAAGGAAGATTTGCCACTGTGGGAAGTATCGGAAAAAATTAAAACTTGTTCTAGACTCTCGACTCTAGAGAAAACAACAAAAGATTCAACAAAGAAGGTAGGCAATGGTAGTACTCGTGGAATAAGTACACAGCTTTTCCAAGTGATTGCTGATGAGGAAATATTAACTCATTTAAATGCAAAGTTGATAAATGTTCATTAGAATATTGAGATTTTGGTCTCCATCGTCTCAATATCATGTGACTACTTTGTTGTTGAAGATGAGAACTCCTTGACTCTTCTCTGGAGGGAAATGGTAATATTCGACAAAACCTCTGCTCCTTGTCCTCATTCTGGACACACAGCTAACCAACACTCATCTACTTTTCACATCTAGCTGGAGCCATGAAATGTGTGTGAATGGAAATGAGTCTGGCTCCTGCATATCTGACATCAATGGACAAAACCTTCTCCATCATCCTACATGTTTCATCTTTTTCCTTTATCCAAGTCCCCCAGAGTCTACCAAGCCCACTCTGAAATAGCTGTGTGTTCTTTCCCCTGTTGACACTAGTATACTCATTTCATCAAGATCTAGAGATTGATTGTGAACTCTAATACTTCCTTCTACTTATCGCTGAACTTAAAGCGTATTTTAATGTCCCAACATTGGGGCCTTAAGGCTTTCTATGGAGAATTCTGAAGCACTAGTGGATTTCAAATCCATCAGATGAATGAATTCTCCATCCTTGCATGACTTCATGAATAGACTTTTCAGGTACACACATACACACCCATACACATGCTTCACCCAATTGCAGTGTATTCTAAATTGAATGAAAAATACATCTCTACTCTGAAAAAAAAAATCACTGAAATCTTAAGCCTGTTTGTTTTGTTAGTTGTCTTTCAAAATATAATATTTCAGTTTTTATTTAGCAATCTTTGTTTACTCATGCTTAGCCTTTTGATAGGTGTTATTAGGGAAAAATGTTGTTTTTGTAAGTACTTATAACTAACTTACACTTGTTTGTTGAGTATGTAATGGGAGTCCAGTGGTTAAATTACTAATATTTACATTTAAAGTATTTTCACCACTCCAGTGTTCCAAAGAGGACCATAAACAGTTTGTTGGTACTGATTGGTAGAGATTAAATTAAGCAACATCAAAACTTTGCACTTAAGTGAGAGCCTGGCCATCTCTCTGATGCTACACAGTAGGTTCCAGTTCCTGAGCTTCCCATGCTCCTAAACTCTCACTATCCATGACTTCATTGTGAGTGACCAAGAGCTGGTGTGCTCAAAGGAGAATGGACTCTTCAAACTTTCATCTTTTTCCTTTATCCAAGTCCCCCAGAGTCTACCAAGCCCACTCTGAAAAAGCTTTCCCCTGTTAACACTAGTATTCTCATTTCATCAAGATCTAGAGATTGATTGTGAACTCTAATACTTCCTTCTACTTATCGATGAACTTAAAGCGTACTTTAGTGTCCCAACGTTGGGCCCTGAGCTCATCGTACCCCCATTCGCTGTCATTACTCTCTGACAGCTAAATGTGTTTCAGTTATCACACGGTCTGTCTTTGGTATACTACACAAGCCTGTTCCAATCCATATTAGATTTGATAAACAAAATGAAAATCATTAACCAAAATCTCATTCCAAGTGTTCTATGATTATATGGTGAATTACTGTCCTGAAACTGGCAAGCAGGGGGAAAAAGCAAGACTGAGCTTGTAAGCATGAAACTGTGAAGGAAGAAAATACAGGAAATAGATTCCAAAATATTTCTAGCATTAGCTAGTTATTGCCAACAATCATGTCATGTTTCCCATTCAGATTTTGGCCAAGTAGAAGTAACCAGTGTTGCCAATGCAGGTGTTTTAAAAAGAGGACTATTAATTTTTCTCCAACCAATAATTGATTAAATTAGGACAGTCCTTGATAATGAGGATGATGATGATGATGAGGAGGAGGAGGAGGCAGCGGCGCTGTACCATACGATGCTTTAGTGGAAGAACATGATCTTAGACATCGGCTTGACCAGAGATCCAATTCTGACTCTGATCACCATTTTCTATGTGAGTTTGGGTAAGTTATCTAACCTGGAATTAATTTTTCTCACTACTTACGAAAGAAGTTAGTATCTATAGCACAAGAACGTATAATAGATGCTCAACAAAGAAAATTTTTACTTTATGTTTATGTGTACATATCTGTGTACATATTCCATCTGTGTCCAGGTGCCCATGGAGGCCGTCAGAGGGTAGTGCATCCCTTGAGCTGGAGTAACAGGAAGTCGTGGGCTACTTGATATGGGTGCTGGGAACTGAACTCAAGTTCTCTCACAGAGCAGTAAGCAGTCTTAACCACTGAGCCATCTTTCTAATCCCTATGATAACATTTTTATGATGAAAGTTTTTATTGAAAGCATAATATCATCTACTACTCAATAAATGTTTGCTCCTTTAAAATCTTGAGAAGTGGGATTTGGTCTATCGTCTTAGTATCAAGGAGTGAGTGCTTCTGGCCATGTGACCATTATCCCTTTGTTTCCCTTTGTAATGTCTCATCTCACCAGCTGGTGACAAGAGGCAAATAGACAAAAGAGTCTTTTTTTTTTTTTTTCAGAGCTGAGGACCAAACCCAGGGCCTTGCGCTTGCTAGGCAAGTGCTCTACCACTGAGCTAAATCCCCAACCCCAATCTTTGAAGGTAGAAGTGGAATCATCTTTCCTCATCACTACGCTGACTGCAAAAATAAATGCAATACAGGCCACCAGGGGAGAAAAGGTATCAGTGATCTTACCCAGCTGAGAACCCTAAGACCTATAATACCAGCATGCCAGGAAGAATGCGTACACTGGTGCAATAATGGTACAGCTCTTATCAGAGTAACCAAATGCTCTCTGATTAGATTTGAGGCCCACACCATAGCAGGCAATCCATGCCTGGTACAGTAAATCTGATTAAAAACCCATGGCTAAGGAGGTCTGAGACCCTTGGAATGGAGAAACTCAATATTGTTATTTAGCTAAATTGGTACAGCACCAATCTATCTCCTACATATTTATGTTATACAAATTTTACTCTCTATCTTAATCAGAGGAGTTTCTCAGGGCAGTGCATGATGGTGAATGCAAAGAGAAGCAGCTCCCAAGTGCTCAGCCTAAAGCAGGGCATTCATACCACCCCCTGTAAGGTTCCAGGAGCATGGAAGAAAAAAAAGGAGGTTGCAAATACGAAAGTAGAATGATAGAGAGAAGATCGGTAAAATGCTATCTTTGGGGTATCTTACACACACACACACACACACACACACACACACACACACACACACACACACACCACACATGCACATGCACAGATATGTAATAAGGAGAAAGATTCATGAGTTTGAAAGAGAGCAAGGCAGAGTACATGCGACGTTTAGAGAGAGTGAGGGGATGGAGAAATATATAATTATAATCACAAAGAAGGTGTTTAATGAAATAAACAGGGCAAAGTGCTGAGGACAGTGCTTGGGATACAGTGAGTACTCAGTAACTGTCGATGAAGGGATGGAGAAAGAGAAGATGTACTTTTGCAGTGTAAGAAAAAATAACTATGAGGCTACCAGGTACTTGGGAGCATTTGTTGGGCCTCAAGACCGGTGAAGCCGGATTGAATGGCAAAATCCCAACATCTCACCCAACAGGCCCAGACTTCATTCTGTCAGAGACTCATTGGAGCTTTTAGAGACAAACAGCCTCATCAGACTCGTATTTTCTACAGACACCAGATTTCATGGATCCTGGAAGATCCTTTGAAGTTGTTTTAATAACTAACAGTAAGGCTCACAGTGGAGGCTTTACAGATAGTAGTTTATTTTCCTTCTTGGTGGAATAAGAGACAATGGTGTTGCTTATGAACAATGGCATCTTACTTAGTGGAAAATTGGCATCATGGCAGAAAAGCGACAAAGGGACCATGAGACGAAGTGAAGAACCCCCGGAGTCTGCTGGGAGACTTACCAAATAGCAGCGAGCTGGGGTGCAGAATTAGATGTGCAGGAGCAGAGCTTGCAATTCCAGGAGAGACTAGGAACTCTTAAGCCGCCTGGGTTATGCCTGTCTTTCTGCTTTTCACTTCATTGTGTACTTTACTTTGCTGCACAGCTGGAACCTGGGGGAAGAAAAAAAAAAAACCTGCAGGCTTTTCCCTAGAATCACAGTTCCACAGATGAATACTTGAAGTATCATTTTTGTAAGGGAAGTACAAACATTTTGCACTCCATAAAAAGGACTGCTGTACCTAAAGGCGTCTGTTCTTTGCTCTGAGATTTCTTGTAGAAATGAGGAGGAAAATACAGCTATAGCATGGGGCAGTCCTTAGGATGTCACCAAGTCCAAAACCTTCATGCCTCACACGAGGAAATTGGTGTCTGGGGTTCTGACCACTTTACAATGAGCTCAGTCTTCGCCACTTCCTACACGGTGCACATCACCAGAAGCCATCTTTGGGCGCCCCTGTAACAAACAGCAGATTGCCTGCTTTGACCATTCCCTTAGCTCTGTCTCCAGTTCTGGTCCTTCAAAGACAACACAAAGCACTATTTTACTTGCCACAGTTTAGTAAATGTCTTCTAAGGTTCCCCTCTCAGTCCTTTTTCCTAGATACCTGGTTACCTGGATCACCACCTCTGCTGATCAGATGATGGTATCTGAGGGTGGGATCTGTTACCTGGGCCTTTGGTGTCCATATCTGATGGACGTGCCTTATCCATCAAATATTCCAAATACTGCCATATTACCGGAAGGGACCTTACTCTGGGGGCAAGCAGCAGTTTTTATGGTACATGGCTTCCTCTCATTTCCTTTCCATTTTCAGACTCTTACGTGGCAGCCTACATGGGCCAAAGTTGACAATTGGTTTTCTTCTTCAAGCTCAAACTCTTGGGCCCTTGTCAAAATTTCCTGTCTCAGTCAGTGTTCAGAGATGTTTCTTTTTATTGGGCAAGCAACTTTCCTCTTCATCAGGGAGCCCTCAAGTCGGCCCTGTTGGTCAGGCATCTGTTCCCATGATCAGTTCCCATGTTGGATGTTTCTTAAACATCTTTAAAAGGAATGTACTTGTCTTTTTTTAAAATGTTCTACATTTTATTACTGAGCAAGCCAATTAGGTCACGAGGAATAGAAAATAAAAAATCAGACCTCCAGTTCAAACATGATCAAGTCTCCAGAGGTTAAAAACGTCAAGCTCCATTTGGTAAGATCGATGGCCATGATTCAGCACAAACCCTCAGTCCCGTCACTGTGGTGTATCCTGACAGACCCAGCTTCCTTCTCCTCCGGGTCTTGTTTTGGAGCTGTACTTGATTTTGTTTTGAGTTTTTATCCAAATCCGCTGGGGGAATAGGACAATTTTGCTTTTGTTTCTTGGCCAGGAAGTGCTTGATTCTGAAAGTCTTGTGAGTAAACATGTCCAGAGGAGTCAGGCACACAGTACGTCATGGTGGAGGAAAGGAGAAGAACGTATTTATTCATTTAAATTTATTACATTTATTTATTTTGTAAGTGTGTGTGTTTGTTGGGGTGGCTATGTGTCGGGGGTCAGAGGACAACTTGCAAGAATCTCTTTTCTCCTTCCACCATGTGGGTCCTGGGGAACAAACTCAGGGCTTCAGGCTGAGCAGCAGGTACCTTTACCAGCTGAGCCATCTCACCAGCCCTCATCCTAACACAGCATGATACCTCTTATACTCCCCACAGGCCTTGACTGAGCAAGTAGAGTTGTGTAGATGCAAATACCTTGGATATCTTCTCTCCTTTAGTCCTTGTAGAAATCTCATTGTAAGTTATGATCAGACACATTTTACAGAATAGGAACGGAGGCTCAGAGAGATTCTGTAAACATTCTAAAAGACGCAGGCTGTGCACCCGAGTCAGGATGTTCCTGTACATGCATGCAGTCTGACCTCCACTCTCTTGCTGTAGAGATGCTCTGTTAGTTGCAAAGGTGCTTGCATGTCCTTGCTTGGTGATCGGGGAAGTGGCCATTTACCTGTTCAGAATCACAACTTCACTGAACCCATACTGACTTAGGACTCTCAGGTCTTCCCTACCTCCTCTGTTAACTCATCCTCGTCTTGTTCCTTAGCTGTTTGATTCTGCTTAGGCAAAGCAGAGACTGCACACACACACACACACACACACACACACACACACACACACACCCCTCACTGGCCACATCTGTGTAAAGATTTGAATGTTACTATGCTCCTGTGATATTTGAACGTCACCAGAGGACCAAAGGGAGAGTTCTCTTTGGTTTGTTTTTCATTCTGAACTTAAATGTTTTTTTTTTCCTTCTTGTTTTGAAGTTAAAGATGTAAATATTGGTGTGTAGTGTTTTAGTGGCAGTGCGGAAGTGAGACAAAATGAACGAAGTACAATAGCACAGGTATGACAACGCCATCGTGAAATCAGTGGCATTGTATGCTAACTCCAAACATCAGTGCGCTTCTTTAAATAAAATCCCAGGAGTTAAATCATATGACAAGGGCAGTTTACCTGCAAGCAGAGCCCTAAAACACACTAAAAGTGCCTTAAAATAAGCCCCGTGGTCGATATTTGAGCTTCTTGTGAATCCAAATATTATTACCATTAATATTAATATTTCTTTTGTAATTGCATTGTTCCCAAGTCTACTCTAAATATTCTGTATGATCCTCTTATCTCCCAGAAGCTCTTTGTACTGGGGACTGTAATTATCTTTATTTTCCATGGGGGAAAACAAGCACAGAGCAGTTAACATGTCTTCAGTCAGATTAGATTATAAATAGGAGCATCAGGATTTGAAGACAGACTATCCAATTCAAGAGTGTAGCTCTTGATCCAACCTAAAAATTTCTAATGTTTTATTTAAACAGCAAAAAAAATGCAACTATCAGAAAAATGTTTTCAACGCATTGTTAACATTGCTGCTTGGGAAAACATACCAATGTCCTAAGAATAATGGCACTTCTCCATATATTTTTGAAACTGACTATCTTCGTCAAAATTGTGTTGCTCTGAAGAGATACCATGACCACAGCAACTCTTATTAAGGAAAACATTTAATTAGGGCTGGCTTACAGTTTCAGAGGTTCAGTGTATTTTCAGCGTAGTGGGTAGCATGGTGGCATGCAGACAGACTTGGTCCTGGAGAAGGAGCTCAGAGTTCTACATCCAGATCTGCAGGCAGCAGGAAGAGAGAGACACTGGGCCTGGCTTGAGCATTTGAAACTCCAAAGCCTACCAGTGACACACTTCCTTCAACAAGGCCACGCCTTCTAATCCTTCTCAAGTCGTGCCACTCCCCAGTGATCAAGTTTTCAAATATATGAGCCTATGGGGGCCATTCTTATTTAAACCACCACACTGACTTTTGTGCTAGTTATCAATCTAGAAAGAAAGTTGGTATATTACATTAATAGCTTGGTTTTGATTAGAAAGCACAAGCAACTTAGGTGAAAGTATGCCACCAAATATGATAAAATACGTAAACAAAATAGGACACTTCTCATCTGTGAAGTTCATTCAAACTTTCAAAGACTGGGAAATAGAATTCATGATACTTAGCAGTGGCAAGAGATACTTCCATGAATTATTGACAGTTGTACTACAACCCAATACATTTTTTTTCCTGGAAACTTGTTTGGGGATACACATTAAACATTGTCTGGTTATAACCCCTGAACCAGATGTCAGAGTTTGAAAGAGTTTATTCTAAGTGAAAAAATAATTCCTGTTCTAAGGCAATTTCTTATTCTAAGAACAGTTTTTTCCAGGAAAGGAGGAAGGACAAATGCAGATGCCCAGCAACCATGATGCATTGTTCATAGTTGAAAATTGACTAAATGCTCAGTAGCAGATTGTTGATTATATAAGCCTATGGGATAAAAAAGTGATAGCTACTGAAATATGATGTTTAATATTTACAGCATTTAGAAAGACATCTACCACATGTTGTTGATTTTTTAAAAACCAGGCAATACTGTGATGATCATAATAGCTCATCTCATTTTATTGGTATCTGCATTTATCCCCACATCCGTATCTCTACGCAAAACACAAACATAAGTAAAATTCTAGAAAAGCGACTAACCAATATATATGAGGAGTTAATATCTTTGTGTATTAAGATTTCATGTGAGTTTTTTATTCTTATTTTTATATTGTTGGATCTTTAAAATAAGTCTTCTCTTTGTCATTAGAACTAAATAAATCACTCTGTTTCCATTTTTTGAGGGTGAAATTGCTATCATCTAACTGAGCAGTCACAGCTTGTACAGACACAGGCTTTTATAATTTGATACTGCTTTTTAAGAAGTGAGATACATCCGCAAGTGAAGTGAATCTTCCATGCCTGGAGGCATCTTTCCCTTACACGCAACACAGATTAGCCTCCAAGGCAAATTCATAAAAACAGTTCCTAGCATGGCAATGAGAGTCTCCAAATGGTGAAGCCACTTCGGCATGCAAAAATATTTTATCTGATAATTCTGGGCTATTTATGAACAAAATCATCTCCGCCATAATTATTGTTGTACCTTGTGTATTCTGTTCATTTACAACAGATTTCCTCACACATTTGAGAGCTCAGTCCTAAAGAAATTCCTTTACCTGGTGGTAGATGACCAAGCAATAGTTTCTTTAGCTTGGGCATGCATTGGTACATGAATGCCTATTTTTTGACTTGCTTGACCAAGCTCAGAAACCTGCAAGACTGCTAACACGGCATTATGTGGACGGAGCTCGGAATAATACAATGTGCTCTGTTGCCAAAGCTGAGGATGCGCTTGTGGAATTTATTTTATTCCAATTTATGAGGACTGCTGCACACAAATGGGTTATTGTGGTGTCTGTGATTAATGGGACACCACACGGCTGTGTGGACTTCATAAATCATTTGATGCAACGTCTGAGCGAATTTTACTTGCAAAATCAGTTTCAATCGGCGTGGCTTGAGAGCCAGGTAAAGCAGAGCACAGTGTCAGGCTGTGGAAGGTGGCAAGGCAGGGCAGCACTGGGTCCAGCTCCGTGTCTCTAGCTATCTGTGCTGTGGAAGAATGAATACAGACACTTCATTAATTAAATCTGCAGATAGAGTTGGAAATGGCACAGATAGTGGGGATGTCAGAGAAATGAGACAAATCGACCTGAAGTGATGACTGGGAGTTGGAATAAAGGGCAAAAATGCAACACATATGCATGCAAATATATATATATATATATATATATATATATATATATATATATATATATTCCCATGAATGTATAGGTGATTGATGATGTCGATTAATTTTGTAACTCTGTCAGGATATCCCAAATAACATACAGACCCAATTTGGCAATAATGAATATTTTAAAATGGCTGCAGGGTTTTATTCTGAGATCAATATTTGGCATTTTGTTTTGTTTGGAAAAATAGTGCCCTTATTGCTTTTGTGAACATGGGTAATACATATTCATCACAGAAGCTTCAGAAACCATAGATCAGATCAGCAACACATATTTTCTATACTCTCACTGTCCAATGCGATATATAACCATATATATGTAAAAAGAGAACTGAGAAAAATGAATATTAAATACTGCATATTCAATTTGTCTTCCAGCTCTATACACGTAAAGGATACTTTTCTTCAAAGATCCTTGAGAAACTTTCTTGGTGTCCACCTGTCTCTGGCTCAGTGTATTTATTCTCCTCAAGATTAGTAATTATAAGCTTTGAGAAAATGACAGAGGACTAATATTTGTAAAGGATAAATCTAGAGAGAAAAGAAGAAATGGAAATCATCTTTGAGTATTCTGCCTGATCCTCAGAAATTCCTATCTACCCATTTCTCCCAGACCCGAGAGACCAGCGGCTTACCAGGGGAGCAGGCATAGAATGCTCTCTTTCTCTAGACCCTGGGGAGAAGCTGGACTCTGGCCCCGAGAATCACTGGCAATTCAGCAGAAAGGTCAGGATGAACCAAAGAACACTACTGTGTCCACACGTGGTTTGAAAGGATGAGGGACTTCTCTATGTGAAAGATCATTCACCGGGATCAAGGAAGGTGATAACCTGAATCAAATGTCCTTGGTTAAGAGGGAGCAAGAGAGACAGAGAGGAGGAAGAAAGAAGAGTGGAGGAAACAAGGCAGGCAGGAAGGGTGGGAGGAAGGAAAGGAAGGAGAGAGGGAGAGGAAAATGTATTCTTATTCTCATAGACTTACTTTTAAAATGTGGTGGAGGAGCCAGCAAGGAGGTTCAGTGCTCTCCACCTGCAAGCTTGGCAACCGAGTGTAAAGGAAAGAACGCATTCCAAGAAGTTGTTCTCTGATGATCTTTATGTGCACCCATATGCATATACATCACACACACACACACACACACACACACACACGCACGCACACACACACGCACACACACACACACACACACACACACACACACACACACACACACTACAGACACACAAAATGTGGAACAACTGTGCTCCACCACTACTGACTTTATATATTTGTTTCTCTGTCTCTCTTCTCTCTCCCATCCCCCTCTCCCCTCTTTGCCTTTCTATAGCCTATTCTGCCCCTTTCAGACACTGACTGAGTAATTACTTTGTAGTCAGGCAAGGTGTCTACTTTCATAGCACTCACACACTGAAATGACTTGAGCACAAATCAGCAAGCATAAAAATCTTACTGGAAATAAATGGCGTATGTAGAATCCAAACGAGCAATGCAATGATAGCCCCAAACAGATTATTGTGGCTCCTTTAGAAGGTACAGGAATGGTAAGTTACAAAGGGTTGGTTGGAATAGGTCATTTTTGTTTGTTTGTTTGTTTTTGAGACAGGTCCCAGAATGTAGCTCTGGATAGCTCTGAGCTTGTTACGTAGCTCAATTGGCTTCAACCTCTGATTCTTCTGCTTACTACTGAGAAGTAGGTTGACAGGCATGTGCCATCATGCTCAGCCTGAAGAGATAATCTTTGGACTGAAATGTGAACAAGCCCAAGGGAGTCTTTCAAGGATGTAGTGTAACATTATTCCTGGTAGGAGAATAGCCAGTGCCAATCCGAGGGTAAGCCTGGAGACCCAAGACTAGAGCAGAGTGGTAAATGGCTGGGGAAGAATGTGGGAGAGTCAGACACAGTGTGGAAGAAGGAAAGTCAGTGGGCTGGAAGCTTCAATGAGTTTTTGCTGCAAAAAAAAAAATTCCAGAGTAGATGAGCTGTAAGAACAGAAAGATGTGAGCGAGAAGAGAGCGGCTGAAACAGACACTGCACAGGATGTGTACTTATTGGTAGTGACAAGGTCAAGGGTGTGAACAGGACAGTGATGGGGGTGGGGTGGAAAAAAATCACATCATTTGATGTGAAGGGATTTTGTCAAAATGGTATGGGTTGACCAAAGTTCGTTAAGGAAAGAATTAAGAAAATCCAGCAAAAACTGATTAAAAAAGAGTCAGTTGAAAAATTCTGTAATAGAGTTATATGGGACAATGGCAGTTATTATCCTGAAAGATGGTAAACAAGTTTTTTTTTTAACTGTACATATTGTCTTTAGGACACCTGCAGCTTAACCTCAAATACAAATTGGATGGAAGCATGCTCAGTGGTCAGTGCTTACCCAGCATGAATAAGGCCCTGAGTTGAATCCCCAGTACTGGGGTGCGAGATAGGCTGGAAAATAATGTTTTGGGTTTAATTTAAATTCCCGAAATAGAAAGGATATGAATTGGCACTAAAGCAGGTTTTCCTCTCCCCCCAGGAAGTAGTGATTTGAAGAGAAAGTACAACTTGGCAGTCATTCCCAGATCCCAGCACTACTTCTTCTTCTTCTTCTTCTTCTTCTTCTTCTTCTTCTTCTTCTTCTTATTATTATTATTATTATTATTATTATTATTATTATTATTTTGTTTTTCGAGACAGGGTTAGCTGTGTAGCTTTGCACCTTTCCTGGAACTCACTTGGTAGCCCAGGCTGGCCTCGAACTCACAGAGATCTGCCTGGCTCTGCCTCCTGAGTGCTGGGATTAAAGGTGTGCGCCACCATCTCTTGGCTCCCAGCAGTCTTTTTAATGGCAAATAATTTGTATGATCTTTTTTTTTTTTTTTAGATATGTTATAATAAGTTTTAGTTAACTCGGATACATATCTAATATAAAATTTATCATAATTCTCTAAACTACAAGGAGAAACACAAAGAAAATGTCTATTTTGAGATGGGGTTTCTTGTAACCTGGGCTGATCTTGAACTCATTACATAATGAAGGCTGATGGCCTTCTACTCATGATCCTCTCAAGTGCTGGGGTTATAGGAATGCACCACTTTAGAAAATGATAGAAAATACTATAGATTTTAAAATATGTTAGTACTAAGAGATGATTACTGTAGAAGTCATAGGAAAGAAGACAGTCTTGTGCATAGCTCCTCTTGTGAATTTAACAGGGAAACATGCTGATTGATATGAGTGTTATACTGGTGATTTAGGAATAGAAATGTCATTGCTTTGAATGAGAAATATGTGTATATATACATACATACATATATATACATATACATATATTCAATAGATATAGATTTAGATATAGTATGTGTCAGTGTGGCACTATTAGGAGGTGTGGCCTTGTTGGAGGAAGTGTGCCACTGCAGAGACAGGCTTCGAGGTCTCCTTTGCTCAAGCTTCTCTCAGTGTGAGGTTGAGATCACTTCCTGTTGTCTACAAGATGTAGGACTCTCAGCTACTTCTCCAGCACCATGTCTGCCTGCATGCCACCAAGTCCCACCATGTTGATAATGGACTCAACCTCTGAACTATATAAGCCAGCCCCAGTTAAATGTTTTCCTTTATAAGAGTTGCTGTGGTTTTGGTGTCTCTTCACAGCAATAGAAACACTAAGACAGTCAGTGTGTGTGTGTGTGTGTGTGTGTAGGTATGTATGTGTTTTTGAGTGGATAAAGAGTCACTTCCTAAGAACTCTTGGTGACATTCTGAACTTGGAAAAGGTCAACCTATCCCCTTCATAATTACATTTCTGAAAATCTCAGTAAATATTAATACAGCAACAGTACTTTCTGTTTACATGTAAAACAGAATTAGATTCTCGGGTGAGGTAATTATAAAACAGCCCTTTTCGGGTACATGGAAAATCCAACAAGACATCAAATAATAGTGTAGGGCCAAGCCAATTCTTTAAGGGATTGCTTCATTTGTTTTGGGAAGCATAATTACCCCTGCCTGCTGGGAATGCCACTTTCCTACCGTCATTGTAGCCCCCAAAACTGCTCCACAAAATTAAAAAAAGCTGAACTATGGGCTACTCGATGGTTTGTTTAACTGAATTAATTAAGCCACTGATGCAGGGAAGCCCATCCAAGCCAAGAGATGGCTAGCTGGGCAGATCTCTCACTTTCCATTGAGGTCCTCAAAAATGGTTGTAAGCTACATAGTCTCAAAGACACTAGTTACACATGAACCCTCCACCTGCCATACAGAAACCATAAAGTTACTGGCTGGCTGAGGCGAAGTTACATTTAAAAATACCATATCTAAGCCATGTGTGGTGGGTCAACTCTGTAATCCCAGTCTCTGCCCTGGAGGACTGAGAGTTCAAAGCCAACCTGGGCTAAGTAGCAAGAACTTATTAAAAAAAAATGAATAAATGAAGTATAAAGGACAGGGGAAAAGGAAAACTGTATTTAAAAAAGAAAATACATCCATTTTTGGATACCATGGATGTTTTCTTTAAGCAACTTCAATTTAGTAGCATTTTAAATTATTTAGCATGTATTTTTTCACAGATGCTAATGAGATTTATCACATACATTAAAAATTAAGCTTTATAACGTTTTCTAAAATTAAAAGTCCCACATTCCTCAAGATTTACAACCGTGTCCCATCCCTTGTCATTTTCTATTAAAAAAACAAAATAAAACTCTGTTCTATTACAGTTGGACTAAAACAAGCCTTTTGAGGTACTCCAAAGAAACATGGGATTTCCTGAACAATGAAAAAACTAGAGATTTCAGTTACTCTCCGGAAAACTGGAAATCTATAGATTTCAGTCCGCAGAGAGCATTAATTTTGTTCCCTAGAGAAATAAATGGCAGCTGTGTGGGAGCTGGACACCCAAGGGGAAAATCTAGGGTACAGAGAAGCGTTTGGAGAACTGGGTTAAAGTGTCCTGTGTTTTTGTGACGTTTGTGGGTAGATTCTACCCTCTGTGGTCCAGTCCGGGGTGCAGAACAGTAGCTGGGGGATGCGGGTTGAAAAAGGTGCATGAAGCTGTTTATCACAAGCAGACAGGATGGAGACTGAGCCCAGAACACTGAGAGGTAGGGGTGGGGCTGCAGATGGGAAGTCTGGTCTAGAGCTACAGAGAGCGATTGGGATCAGGAACTCACCTGGGAGAAACAACATTGCAGAGACAAGATGACAAGAAACAAAGTGACTCAGGATGTGGGAAAGGGGTGACTGTGCTCTGGGTCAGCAGCCAGAGTGTTCAGAATGGAACCAGCTAAGAAACATGCCAGGCTTCCCAACCTTTACTTGAATAAGCCAAAGGGAGTTTAAGAACGCAATCAGCCAGGAAGGACTCTGATCCCCCTAGTTTAGAAGAGGATCTAATAGCTGGCATTTCCACATGTCCCCAAGGGATGCATATTGCTAGTCCATGAACTAACTTTAAAGTAATAACATTCCAAAAGCACGAGAATAACCTGAATTGGCTACGGGATTTACAAGCTTTGGACCCTTCTTGTACGGACGTGCAGGTTAACAGGCTAGAGAGAGGTTTGGGCGAGCAGAGTAGACAAATAATCAGTTTCTGACTGACTCATGATGGTTTGAGAGGTAGCCTATGAAAATAGACAGCTGCCCATGAAGACCAAAGGAGATGATATCTCTCTCTATATATATTTTGGTTTGGTTCTGTTCTCCATGGGTAGCTGCTTGAAGATTTAGGAGCTGCTGGAGAAGATGTTAAAGAAAGCTTTGGGCTCAGGCAAATGTTGCCCAGAAACTCTTCACGGTGGCTTTGCAGCCCGGAAGCTGGGGTTTCTCTCCCTCCCTTCACGCAGCCAATGGGGAACAGTCCAGGCTATCTGGGATGATTGCATTTGGCCTTTCCACTTTTCTGGGTTCTCTTCAAGCAGCCTGGAAGGATTTTGTTGCACTAGTCAAAAGGAGGGAAAAAAAAGTGTATAGGTGCAGATAATCACATTCTTGAATTGATTAAGCTATCATGCATTTGTTAACATGACAGACTGAAGAGGGTTCCAGAGTCTAGGCCACATTTTCTGGAGAGCTGCCAGTAACCACTCAGCGAGAATGCACATACAGCAAGATGTTAATGTTCAGCAATGTTTCCTTTTCCTTCTTTCTTGACTTAAACTGTGAAGGTAATAGTCACACTGAGGTCGTAACCAATACAACCTGGGTAACAGATGGCAACTTGCTTAAATTGGAAGATGGATTTAAAATTGGAATTGATTAGAATACTGATGCCTTTGCTAGATGAAAAGGAGTTGATTCATTTTTTGAGATCCTTCAAATATGGAAATTATCAATCAGTGAGTCTGCCAGTTTATCACTAGGTATTAGCACTTAGAAACACCAAATTCCCTCTAACGTTATTACTTATGCCACATAAATTCCTTTAGTTGCACAAGTAAACAAACACTCCATTTCTACACCAATGAATAAACATGGGAAGTAATCAAGGCAACAGAACAACTTGAGCAGCATTAGGTATATTCTAGGTACTTGGTATGTATTTATGAAATGAATGAATAAAAAATGAATGGATGGAAGAATTAGTGAGGAAGTGAGTGTCGAACTGGAAGGTGGAAGTGACCCTTGGCTTGGCACTAGATCAGAACCATAAAAATGGATAAGCTGCTGCTGTTTGGATAGAGCTGTAAACTTAGAAAGCAGGAGATCACCGACAGGTGAGATGGAGAGAGGAGGAAAGGGAAGGATCAAAGCTGGATTCTTAGGCAGGACCTGGGAGACCTGAAAGCTGAGTATTACCACCACAGAGAACTGAAAGACAGAGCTGGTGAGAAACACTCCCGCAAGCTAGCTTGTCAGACAAGGAAGGGAAGGAAACCAGACTCCACGCAGACGAGCTCTTGGTCCTAATTATTTGGCAAGCAAATCTGCGAATCTCAAAGAAGTTGAGTGGGTGAAGATAGATCTGTGCTTTTGGAGTCTGCTCAAGCCATCTTGAAGGCTTCTAGGGAAGCGTGAGTGTTGGGAATCTTGAAGTGTTGGGGGAACCAATGTGTTGAACAAGGGTTTACCGATCTCCCAGGTACAAATATTTCATCTGATCAAAGGTCAATAATTTGTAATTCATGGTCTCAAGCATCATATAACCTACATGAGGAGAAATATGTTTTAGAGAAATAATTATGTAATAAGGACTTATTGATATATCAATTCTGTGAAGCAGTGGTTATCACTATGGCATTTCTATACCTGTATGTAAAGTGCTTTGATTATGTTACCCCTTCCATCCTTCATCTGCCCCCTCTATTTTTATGAGATCTTCTTTTACATCCATCGCCTCCTCAACCAGATTCTATATAGGAAAGAAAACACATGACACTTGTCTTTATGAGACTGGCTAATTTCACATAACATAATGCTCTTCGGTGTCATCCATTTTCCTGCAGATGATATAATTTCCCTCTCTATAGGTGAATAAAATTATGTTATGTACAAATACAACATTTCCATCTCCATTCACCAAGGCTGACTCCATAACTTTACTATTGTGAAGAGAGAGTGTAGCAATCCACATGGATTTGCAGATACTTCTGTAGTAATACATAGAAACGATACAGCTGTATCAAATAGGAGCTCTTGTTAAATTTTTTTTTCTGAAAAAAAAATCTCCATACTGATTTAACAAGGCAAACTCCATTTATGTGCTTATTTATTTCTTGAGACAGCAGCTCTTCTAGCCCAGGATGGTCTTGAACACTTGGTGAAGCCTAGGATGGTCCTGTGTAGCCTAGGATGGTCCTTAATCCTCTTGTCTCTGCCTCAAAAGTCCTGGGATTACACATATGTGCTACCACATCTGCTTAATTAAGACAACATTTGATAAATACCCAATAATGTGAGTGCAATTTGGAATATTCACCCACTCATTTTTTTTTTTTAGATTGTGTGACATTTCTTGGTTTTAGTATATTCATAAAGTTGTGTGGCCTTCAACAGTATACAACATTTTCATCCCTCAGAAACAATTTGCATAACAATTATCAGTCACTTCTTCCATCTGTTCTCTGACAGTTCTTCCTCTATGGATTCCCAGATTCTCCATTGATTGCCGATAATAAATGTAGAGTTTGTTTCTGGCCTTTCAGATCTGTTCCAAGGATGTTGGTGCCTACTATAATGCCGGCCAGTATCGTATTCTTCATCTCCGCATCCTTATAATGTTTTAAACTCAGGAAATTTGAGTCTATTAGGAAGTTTAGACCTGCTTTGCCCTTCAAACTAAGTCCTTCTTGCCCCAAATCTTTTAGATATTCTGCCTCTTGCATTTCCATTTAAGTTTCGGGGTCAGTTCACCAATTTTTATAATAATGTCAGCAGGTACTTAATCTTTTGCTCGTGGGTTGGATGTAACCAGGACAGCTGCAAATATGGCTCAATACAAAACCATAAACTCATTTGAAACATAATGAGAGCTTTGCGTTTCATTTTTGGTACCTGGATCAAACATTACCTTCATAGATGACAGTGTGAATCATAATATCAACAGATTGAACATGCCTGGTTGTAGCTCAATTTGGAGAGTATTTCCATCTTAACAATATTAAATATATCAGTCTATGAACATAGATGTCTTTCCATGTATTTAGTTTTTGTTTCTTATGACAGTATTAAATAATTTTCAGAATACACGCTTTACTGTATTATTTTATTAGATTTATTTCTATGTATTTTATTCACGCTATTATTTTTTAATAGAGTTGTTCGATTTTATTCATAAATTCAATTTTTGTAACACAGTCACATCCTGTAGATGAGACTGATCTGGAACTTACTATGTACTTGACTCTGGCTTCAGACTCGGGGCTATCTTCCTGCCTCAATCTTCTGAGTTCTGGGTTTGCTGGGATGGGTCATCACAGCTAGATGTTTCCTAAATTTCTTTCTGACATTCTTCATTGCTGGTGTTTAAAAAATGCAGTTGACTTTTGCAGATTGCTCTTCTATTATTCATCCTTGTTGAACTCCCTAATTTAAATAGAATTTTGTGGGTTCGTTAGGGTTTCCCATGGATAAAATCACAACACCTGCAAGTAGAAATGATTTTACTTCTTTTTCAATTTTGATGCCTATCATTTCCATTTCCTGCCTAATTGCTATGCTAGAACCTCCAGAAGAATGTTGAACAGAGTGTGGAGGGTAGGTGTGTTTGCCTTATTTGTGTATGTAGAGGAGAAATATTCATTCTGCTTCTTGTATTACCTTGAAGTTCCAGTCTACTCCTCATTTGCTGAATGTTTTGTTTTGCTTTGTTTTCTGTTCTCTTAACAGTGTATTACATGGTTGATTGTTACATATTGAATCAATCTCACATTGTTGAGGTAAGCTTCACTTGATTACCTCATTCTTTTTAATGTTGTTGGACTTCTCTTGCTAGAGTTTTATTGGAGAAATTCTTATTCATATAAATGGGGATAATGGTCTATAGTTTTCTTTCTAGTTTTGACTGCATCTATTTTAGAGTCAGGTAGTATTGGCCTCATAGAATAAAATGGAAATAGTCTCTTTTCCTGAATTTTGAAAATGTTGTGAAGGCTTACTGTTCATTTTTCCTTGTTAGTTTGGTGGAATTCATAAATTAGGCCATCTCCTCCTCAGAAGATTTTAAAGATTAAACTATCAATTTAATATCTTTTCTTGCTGCGTCTATTCAGATGTTGTATTTCTCAATTCACTTTTGGTGATCTGTGTCTGTCTGGGAGTTTGTTCCTTTTATCAAGATGACCATTCCCTCGATCTACTAGTATTTTGGAGTTTGTTGTGGGATTTCCACGTGTCTGTGTCCTTCTTGAAGTCCCTGGTATTGTCTCATTTCACTTCACTGTGGTTGGAAACTCCTTCACATTATTTTAAATACATTAATGTTTATTTTGTGATTTCACAGATGGCCTGTCATAGCAAATATGCCCATGTACTTGAGAAGACAGCATGTTTTGTTGTTGTTGGCTGGAGTGTTCTATAGGTGTCATTTGGGTTTAATTGACTTATAATGTGTTATTCAAGGTTTCTGTCTTCTTGATCTTTCTTTCTTTCTTTCTTCCTTTCTTTCTTTCTTTCTTTCTCTTTCTTTCTTTCTTTCTTCCTTCCTTCCTTCCTTCCTTTCTTTCTTTCTCTCTCTCTCTCCTTCCTTCCTTCCTCCTCCATCCCTCCCTCCCTCCTTCCTTCCCTCTCTTCTTCCATCCCTCCCTTCCTTCTCCCTTCCTTTTTTTTGTTCTTTTGAGACAGAGTTTCTCTCTGTAACAGCTCTGGCTGTCCTGGAACTCACTCTGTAGCCCAGGCTGGTTTCAAACTCACAGAGATCCACCTGCCTCTGCCTCCTGAGTACTGGGATTAAAGGGTATGTCACCACCACTTGGCTTCTTGATCATTTTCTGTTTTGCTCTTCCCCTTGTTGGGAATGAGGTATTGAAGTTCTCAAATATTTTGGTTCAATTGTCTATATTCAATTCACTTGTTACACTTTTTGTTTAATGTATCTTAGAGCCCCATGATTTAGGATTTTGTTTTATTCTTTTATTGAGTGTGTGTGTCTTTGTAGTATATGCATATTCATGCATGTGAGTGGATGGGAGCACTCATTCCTGTGTGCATGTGTAGAGGACAGAGGTTAATGTCAGTGTCTTCCTCTATCACCTTCTACATTACTTATTTGAGACACATAGTTTTTTCAATGAACGGGGGGCTTGCCATTTTGACTAGATTGACCTGCAAGCCCCTGGAGCTACAGACGTGCATAATCATACCAGCTTTTATGCAGGTGATGTTGATCTGAACTCAGACCTTCATGCTTCCATAGCAAATACTTTATCCATTCAGTCATCCCTCCAACACTGCTTATCTTTGGATACACAGCCTCCTTGTATGGTCCGAGCTGCTCTTGAACTTGGGATCATCTGCTGCCTTAGCCTCCCCAAGTGCTACAATCTCAGGTACGTTCTACTATACACAGCCCGCTTTGTGAATTTTCAAGGGGGTAAAACATCAGGAAATGTGAATCCCCCAGACATGCACTTACACAGCTCATGTGCATTCACATACCCACCCACAGGCTCCTTTAAACAGCCTGTTCTGCCTTCTGTGTCTTCTCAAGAAACATCCAGGAGACAGTTAGGCAACAGTTCAACAGGCTGCCAGCTAAGCACTGAGACATTCTCTGTTTGAATTAGACAGGTTGGAGCAGAGAAGCATGGAAGTGGGTGGTGTGGAAGACAGAATTACAATCTCTTTTCTGTTCCATGGAAAATTGTATTGCAGCAATCATGGGTAAGGGAGGAAAGAATTACCTCAATGGTCCAGAAAAGCAAAAGGCTGTTTGAACTTGTATATCTTCTAAGTTATTTGGGGGACCTTAAATATAATATTGCTGGAGAGGCTTATGCATGCCTATCGAAGTAAGAACACTCATCTTCTAGGATCTGACATAACTCCAGACGTATCAAGATTTTCTACCTTACAAAGAAAGACTGCTTATTTTACACACACACACTCACACACACACACACTCATAGCTATTCACAGATTCACATATTTATGAATGTCTAATAATAGATATATTTATCTTTCATGATTTGTCTCAGTAGAGTATAAATATATTCTAAACATTTCTGGTAAAAACAATTCCAAGAATATCTAAACAATCCTTATACAGATTTATATTTTTAATTAACACTTCTTGATAAGTTGGGCTTGTTGAATCTAGTGTTTCTTTTCTTTCTTTCTTTCTTTCTTTCTTTCTTTTCTTTTTTCTTTTTTTCTTTTTTTTTTTTATATATTGACCTTCTTGATTCAAGTAGTGGCTGTCCATCTAGTGGAGCTTTTGCAAGTATTGTTGTTGCTCAGTTCAGATTTTGATAGATGTGGAGTAATGTTGAGTTGAGAACACTACTAGCTCCTGCTATGCAAAGCACAGGGCTAACTTGTCCTGGCATCAGCTCCCCTGTGAAATTGTGTAGAGTCATGGCAGTGGTCTATTAAGGCTACTGCATGAGTGATGGCACATGAGCTCATCTTTATTGTTTTATTTTATTTTTTTTAATTGGGTCATGTATGGATCCAGTTCATTAAAAGTCAAGAGAGTTATATAATCTGGAGAGAAACTAGAATTTGTACCCAGACAACTAAAAATAATAATAAAAACCCAACTCTCATCATGAAGGTAGAAGGAACAATTAGAAGGTTGTAGGCAATGAGAAGTGTGGTCAGGGGAAGGGAGGACACTGAGAAAGGAATATGACCAAAATATTTCCTATACATGCATGAAATGTCACAATGAGATGTATTGTTATGTATAATTAATGTGTTCTAATAAAACACAAAGGATACAGATGAAAAGGAATTGTGCTCATGTTTCCATTTTCTTTTCTTTTCTTTTCTTTTTTTTACCATATCATTCAATCAGACAGGTCTTTATAATATCATTCAATCAGAAAGGTCTTTATAATGCTATCTTAAACATTTGTTTTCAACATATAGCTAGATGCAGCTGTGGCACCCCTTTTAAAAGTGGGCAGTTCTACTGAGTTAATTTGAGGTGAGTCACGATTGACTTTGCTGCAAGGTCAGACATGCCCCAGAGGACAAAACTGTGTGATGTAATTTTTCAACACATTTTGCTTTAAGGTGACAATAAAAAAAATCATAAAACCGCAGACAGCAGAACAAAAGAGTGGCTAAATTTTGTTTTCTCTCTGGGCTGAATAGGCTTGATGACCATCTAGAAAGGTCACCATGTAACCAGGCATGGTGGTATGTGACTTCAACCCCAGGACTTGGGAGGCAGAGGCAGGTGGATCTTTGTGATTCCAAGGCCATCCTGGTCTCTATAAAAGATCCCCTCCCCTCCCCTCAACCAAAATCCAATGTGGTTGTGCTTGAACAACTGATAAGCGAATGAGCTCAGAGAAGTCTGGCCTAAGTCCAATGTGTGTGTGTGTGTGTGTGTGTGTGTGTGTGTGTGTGTGTGAGAGAGAGAGAGATAGAGAGAGAGAGAGAGAGAGAGAGAGAGAGAGTGTCAAGTCAGTAGAGAGGACAAAGACAAACACATTTGTAAGTCAGGTCTACCGTTCACTTTGTCATGGAAAATTGCCACAGTGGGGGCTGAGTCTGGAAACGTGACTGGGAGTCGTCAGAGATGACAGAAGACAGACACAAGTCTCATAAAGCTGATATTATATGTGCTCGGGTGGAGATGCGCCAGAAACCTGGATATTTAGCAAGTTTACTACATACAAGCATGAGTGAGGAGGCAGCTTAGCTAATCAGGTCAGTACTTTTTACCCAGACTGTTTTTGGCTAAAGGTCAGCTGTTGGTCAATACAGGGGAAGATGGTATTACCATTCCCACAGTTCTCAGGCACTGGTGTGCTCTGGACATGGCCATGCTCATGTCAACAATACTCTTTGACTTTGAACTTCATCTGCTCTCCATAGGAAATACTCATCTTTGGCATAAGCGTTTGAATTAAGCCCTCAGATTGAGGGTGCAATTTAGTGGTAAAGTGATTGCCTAACAGAAAAAGAGCCCTGGGTTCAATCCTTAGCACTGCAAAAAACCAAAACAACAACAACAAAAAACAAAACAAAACAAAAACAAAAAAAACAAAAAAACAAAAAAAATAAATAAAAAAGTGATTCCCAAACATAAAATATAAGGAAGTAAAGTCAGGTCAAAGATAAAACAGACTTGAGGCTCGTGAAGGTAAGGGCCAAGTAACATTTGGCTTATAAGTTCTGGAAAACCATGTTTCTATCGGACCGTAAAGTATTTTAAGTTCTGGCATCATATTTTCCATCCAATTATTTTCCAGCTTCTATTCTCATTCCATGTTTTGGTGACCAGAATCAACCATATTGATCATATCCTATTTTTATAATTTCCAAAGTGAAGCTTACCAGAAGACTTCAAGCTGATACATACTAGAGGTGTTTCTTACCCACTTTTATTTGGCATGTTACCTAAGAAGTCCCTATCCACCCAGGCCTTAGGAAGCCAACTCCATAGTCTCCACAACCCACTTCAGAACATAGTCTACTGACAGAGGAAGTACAGACACCTCTCCCAAGACACCACAGAGGAGTTTTAGAGGGTTCCTGGCTGGGGACAGAGTATAGGATAAGGAGACATTTCCTTGGAGCATTATATATATCTTGGCCCTCAATTTCCCTTGAAGAACCAGGGGTAGAGATAAGCAACTGGGCAGGTCTACCCTAGGGCAGAGTTAAAGGCAGAGGGAGGATTCCCAAGAATGAACTCTGTAGTGAAGATTCCATCTAAACAGCTATTGGTTCTTTGAAACTGTTGAGAAAGAGTCTGTGCTTTGGTTTAATGTTGTGTCTTTTAGATTTGAGATTGGGACAAAATAATTTCTTCCACACATCAGAATTGTCGCTGTTTTTTACTCAGTGTCTTCTCTGGGCTGTGTAAATATTAAATATTAATTTTTATGACTTAAAATTGAGTGGATTTGTGGCCATAAAATTGTGGCATTGGAATAAAAACCAATGAACAATTTGGTTAATTCAAAGCATATGCATATATTGAGGAAAGAAACAATCTTTACAAAAATGTACAAATACACCGGCATGCATGTCATTCTGGCTATCAGCTGAGTTTGGGCGACCACTAGGTGTCACTATGCACAGATCTCAGTGCTTGTAGACACCAAGGTACCAAGGTACCAAGATCACTCTCTTCCTTGGCAGAGCTGTTCTCCCAGTGTAAGACAGAGAAAAGACATTGCACTTAATTCCACCTTCTTCATCAAAAGGAATCTTTACTTTTTTGTTTGTTTGCAAAAGAAAACATCTTTGTGTCTCTACTTTTCATGGGCATCTTGCTTTCTCTTGATTTCCTAAGCAAGGAAAAGCTGTTTCTTGATGAAGAAACATCTTAGGAGTTTTGAACTTTGTAGGTTGAGATTCTTTCTCTTTGGCTGGCACTGGATCAAACCTAGCCTCTTTCAAGATTCCTGAGCTCTCATTGGCTAAACAAGCTTTAAGGTGTGTATGTGGCTTCATGGTATGTTTTGAAGCTATGACTTCAAGCAAGCACTCCTCAAATACCTACTTTATCAATGAATACTCCTTATTAAAGGTGAAGTATATACAGTAAGATACAACCTTGAGGTCAGGAACACCAAACAGGTAAACACATTGTTATTTAGAAGGGCTTGTTCTATGCATTTCCTTATCTGCTCATTATCATGAAGTTGACTTACATAAATATGTTAAGTTAAATCTAATCTGGTATGTCCTTGATATAGACAGTGGGGATTCAAGGTACATAGTTGTTATTAATGCAGAAAAAGGAAGGAGAGCCAGGTTGTGGTTAAGTCCGTTGAGTTGACATGGTAGTGTCTGATGTGGTAGTGCCAATCTTTAATCCCAATTCTCTGGGGGCTGAGCAGGAGTTTAGCAAGTGTGAGGCCATTCTGAGCTAAATTTTATTGTCACCAAAAAGACAATAAAACTGGACATGATTAGACCAAGGAAATGTGGACAGACTTAGTTTTTCAGGGTGTGCAAAGAGATATTATCATATACTCTTTTCCAAGTTACTTTCTCCATAACTTTTTACATCTACAGCCAATTTTTTCCCCTCATCTGACTTGGATTATTCATGGGAAAATAATTTGGGATGTGCCCCATGCAGTAGTTCAGAGTGTGCAGAGTGACATATGACATGTCCATCATATAGCAGCTATTATAGTCTCTATTTTTGATTACCATTAACATAAATTATCACTCTGGATTCGATATAGAAAAAGAAATACTAAAGCTTCATTAACTTGCCCATATTGTGACAACTGAAAGGAAGTGGGTTAAACCTGGTTGGCACCTTTGCTTGATTGTAAGGAGATAAGTCATTTGAATACATTTGAGTAAACCAGCCCAAGATCTCAACAACAGTTTACAAAGGGAGTAGTACTTCTAATCATGGTGCTTATAAAGTGTACCTTAGCTCTATCAGTACTTAATAGGACAATTATTCAAGAAAGAGTGTAATATGAATGGGCAAGATGCAAAAGCGTATTATATATTATATTATTATATATTAGTAATGAATAATGAATTAGTAATCATTAATATAACAATATATTAATGTATTATATTATTATTACACATTAGAATTATATCGAATTCTTTAGTGTTCTTGTTGCTTTGTTTTGTGTTACTTTGTTGTTTAAGCTGGTCTTGAAACCTGTACTCAAGCAAACTTCTTATATCAGCTTCATAATTTACACAAATACACACACACCATTCTCTCTACAAAATACCTTTCTTCTTTGTATTTTGCTCATTTATCTAACATCATTGTTTAAAGCAATACCTGGCATGGTGGCCAGACCCCAAGGTTGGCCATTAGTAATGTCCAAATTCTGAAATTCATACCTTAGCAATATCTCCCCACCACAAATAAGTCGGGGTAGGACCTATGGTTTGCTCCCAACCAACAGATGTCAACAGACATGTGAGATGTCATTGTCATCATTAGATTTGATTAGGTCATGTTAAGTATCACTCAGCATATTGGAGTTAGACATTCTTTTTGTAGGCCTGATGGTATAGATGTCCTTGCTGATGGGGTGAGGCACTGTGAGTGGCCTCTAGAAGCCCAGGTGCTGTCTACAGCCCAAGTTAGTCTGTAGCAATAAACCAGGCATAGAGCCACAGCAAATTAATTGTTCAAGAAACTTGAATGAATTTTGAAGTAGATTTTTCTCCAGTGGTGCCTCCAGATGAGAATGTGCCTTCTAACACTCTTGGTGCTCCAAGACCTTGAGCAGAAGGCCCAGCCAGGACAAGTTTGGATCTTGAACCACAGAAATGAGAGACCATGAATGTGTGTTGTTGTTGTTGTTTGGTTTTTTTTTTTTTTTTTGAGAAAGGGTTTCTCTTTGTAGTTTTGGAGCCTATCCTGGAACCTCACTTTGTAGCCCAGGCTAGCCTCAAACTCACAGATATCCGCCTGACTCTGCCTCCCAAGTGATGGGATTAAAGGCGTGCATCACCACTGTCCAGCTATGTGTGTTGTTTTTAAGTCATCAATTCTGTGTATTTTGTTATCCAGAAAAAAAAGAAAGAAAAACAAAAAACTAAAGAATCTGGCATGGTGAACTAATACACATGTATGTTATAGGAAGTAATTATTTTATACATTCATGAATTTTAAAGTGTTATTGTATGCACATGCTACTTTTGTTTATTGCATTAGCTTACAGTTCAAATTTTTATCAAACCTCAAGCATACATAGCCAAGTCACACTTTTCGGTTCATAATGAAGATACCATCAATACCATCACTGATTGTGAAACACCCCTGTCTTGCACTCATTTCTTCTTCCCTTTGTTTCCTAAGTTGCCTGTCTTAGTTTGGGGTTCTGCTGCTGTGATAAACCACAACGAACAGAACAAGTTGGGGAGGAAAGGACTTATTTCAGCTCATGCTCAGGTCACCTTCTGCCACTGAAGGAAGTCAGGCCAGCAATTAAAGGCAGGACCCCGGAGGGAACTGAAGCAGAAGTCATGGAAGAACACTGCTTACTGCCTTGCTCCTAGAACTTGCTTAGCCGGATTTCTGGATCTACTCAGGACCACATGCCCAGGGGGTCTCATCAGCCCTGTGATCTAGGCACGTTCACATCAATTATTAATCAAGAAAATGCCCAAAGCCTTGCCTACAGGTAATCCAGATGGAGGCATTTGCTCAACTGAAGGTTCTTTTCCCTTCTTAATTTATGTCAGATTTACAAAGAGCCTAATGTTGACACCATATATATATATATATATATATATGTGTGTGTGTGTGTGTGTGTGTGTATTTACACACATTTTTATATACATCTTTGTAAAGTGTTCAGTGGTAACTGCAGCTATGTATGGAGTGAAAAGCGAAAGAGAGGCAGAGCCATTGTTCAGCTACTGCTTCATTAGATGGCTTGAGCCATTTCTATAGATAGAAAAAAAAAAGCCCACTGGGGATTTAACGCATCCAAGAGCAATAATTAGTAGTGTTGTTCTTGTGTGTTTGGGGAGACGGGGAAAAGGTAGGCTATGAAGACCGAATTAAGCAGTGGGGTCATGTCAGCTTGACCACTTTCTTCTTGGATTTTTTCCTTTAGACTAAATTGCCCAGGTGCTGGAAAAGAAACTTCTAACCAGAATCTCTTCATCAACAAATATTGTCTTAATTGCTAGGTGTGCCAAGTTTAAATAACTGTACCAAATATGTCTTTCTAAATCACTTAAAATATGGGCTTTGGCGTGAAATTAGGTCTATGTAGATTTTTCAAGACAAATTCTGTTGAAAAGATGTACTTAAAAATAGGAATTTATCATTACCATTTCATGATGAACTTAAATGTATCTCTCTTATAATAAACAGAAGCAAGGAATAGATATTGTAGTTCCTGACAATCTGTGCTAATGGAGATGTAGATTAGTGAAAACCATGACAAAATAATTAATACAAAATGAAACAAACCCATATTGTTTTTTTGAAGTGTGGTTACCCAAGAGGATGTATGTCTGTAGACACACACACACACACACACACACACACACACACACACACACACACACCATTATATTGCTTTTCCTGGGAAGAAATGAACAGACATCTCCTCATTTAAATGGGGCATTGATGACAGACCAGAGAAACAGCTCTACTGATGCCCAGCATGGTGAACTAATAAGTTTAATGGGGTTACTTATTGGAGTATGGCTAGCTCAAAGGCAGCTACCTGAAAGGGGACCCCTGCATAAAGAGTGACTCACCATAGCTGCAACCCTAGAGTTCTCTATACAATGAGCAGGCCCCTGACAAGCTGGTGAGTCTGATCCAGAAAGCTCAGTGAATCTCCTCCTCCTTGGTTGTTTACTGTTTCCATAACCTCTGAGAGGGGCCTTGTAAATTTTGCTAGCTTCAGGAACTTCCTGAGATTTGTGATATAGATTGTTTATTTCCTGAAATTCATAAGTCTCCTGCTTTCTTTCTGAAGAGAATGTTTTAGTTTTGGGGGAATTTCTCTCTCTCTCTCTTATCCTTTTGGGTCTTAGAAACAGTGTCCAACTTTAACTTCCTCCACATCAACACTGCTGATGAATGATAGAGGATGATTGAGGTATTAGGAGAGAAGGTTCACTGTGAATCTTCAGCATCACCCAGTTTCAGCTTCCTCCTGTCATGTGGCTGTCTAAATTTTGCTTTACTATCTTGAAGGATCAAAAGTCCACTGTATCCTGAAATAGCCTGGTCTACTCAGGCAATAAATAGAAAGTTCTAACTTTGCACTATTTAAGCAGAACTCTGCACCCACTTGATATCTTCCTATTAATCAAATTTCTGACTTTTTGGGTCACAAAAAATAACTACGGCTTATTCCCAGTGAGCATTTGGAAGACATCTGCCATTTTAATCTCAAGGGTAGTCTTGGTGAAAGAAACATTTCCAATTTTCATAAATCTCCTGGGCTTGACGTTTGTTCATCCTCTTGGTTATTCTCTACCTCATTTTCTAACGAACTTCAAAGTTTAGCCTGCTGAATCAAGGATACTACCCCAGAAATGAAAGGAAACTGGGGAGAAATCACCTACGATGAAACAGGGCCAGGGAAAGGCAAACCGAAAAAGAACAAGCAAGACAGATAAACAACAACAACAACAACAACAACAGAAGGTTCAGGTGTGTGGGTGAGTACAGGTCTAGGTTATTAAATTACTTTAGCACTTTTTTTTTTTTTTACATCCAATTGAGTAGATACAAATATGTAGTTAAAAATGAGACAATTTTTATGTGTGTATGTGTAGTCACATGTGGGTGGATGGATGCACTGTGTCTGCAGGTGCTCATCTCTCTCTCTCTCTCTCTCTCTCTCTCTCTCTCTCCCTCCCTCTCCCTCCCCCCCCTCTCTCTCTGTGTATGTGTGTGTGTGTGTGTGTGTGTGTGTGTGTGTGTGTGCGCGCATGTGTGCATATGAAGCCAGAGACCAATACCCACTGCCACCTTCCAATGCTTTCAACCTTATATGTTGAGGGAGAGTCTCTTATCTGAACCCAGAGCTCACCAATTTGGCTAGTCTAGAAAGCCACATCAGGCCAGGAGTCTACCTGTTAGCACCTCCCTGGTGCTAGGATTACAGTCAAGCCACCACACCTGGTGATACTGAGGAGAGAATAAAAATGCTTACTTCATAAAGCAAACAAACATAAACCAACCACAAAACTACCTATGGATAGTAGGGATGAAGTCATTTGTGACGGTAAGGCTTTTTTAAAATCTAAAGTCACTTGAAAGACCAGAAGGAAGTTAGAAGAACAGAAGAAAACGATTAATCTTTTATCTTGTATCTCTTGATTAGATTTTTTTTAATGGGGGGCTGGTTTCGAGACAGGGTTTCTCCGTGTAGTTTTGGTTCCTGTCCTGGATCTTGCTCTATAGACCAGGTTGGCCTCGAACTCACAGAGATCCACCTGGCTCTGCCTCCCGAGTGCTGGGATTAAAGGTGTGTGCCACCACTGTCTGTTGAGGATTAGCTTCTTGAAATAGCTCATTCTCACCCTGGCATCTCCTTACCTATTTCCCACAGTACAGCTCTAGAGATCTTTCACATCTGCACTTAAATCCCCTCAGTGGCTTCCCATGTTTCTCAGTAACATTCTTAACACACCTCTGTAGTTTCTGTTCAACCTGGATCTTCCTCCTAGCCTCACCCTACACTTTCTGTCTTGTAGCAACACTGTCTTTTAGTGTGATTATTAAGTTATCGTCAGCATAACAGGCATGTGCTTAGCCACTGGCCAGTCTTGAGGGAGCATGTCATCAAGACTGGCCGTGGACACTTTCCCCTTTCACACCCCAATACTCTGTTTCTAGGATCTCATCTTGCATCTCTGGTGGGTGTGTGTTGACATTTCTCATAGAGCAATTGGAAGTAGATGGGTGAAAGATTTTCTTTAAGGGTGACAGACTCTTTGCTGTCAGCACAGTGAAAAGGACTCATGTCCCACTCAGATCTCTTTTTCTGGTCACAGACGGAGCTTCATTAGCAAGGAAGGCAGGCAAAACTTAGGTGGCAAATTTTGTTTTTGCCTTTAAGCTTCCGGTTAGTCTCATTCTCAGGTCTAGACCCCACTTTCCTTCGTCATCTCTTTCCCCATTTTTCTACCTTCCATCTTTTCTTCTACTTCTCTAACTCTGTTTTGTAAGACATGATGAACAGGGGAGTGGATGCTTGAAAAAAAATTACTTAATTACTTTAAAATCTGAGAGGGGAGATGAACAGAGTAGTAAAGCTCCATTCAGAGGCAATAGCACTGATTTGGAGACGAAAGACCCAGGTGGTAGTCTAAGAGACAACGCCACCACCAAGGCATGACAGATAACAATGACAGCATGGCTCAGTGTCTAGTGAAGTAAGGAGGGGAAGCATATCTAACAAGCACAAGGCTAATGGAAATAAGAAGGCACTTACTTCAGCTCCCACAAAAAGAGCATACTCATCTCCTAGTAAAGAGTTGATGGCAATTTTAAGTCACTTTTGGACAGGAGCCAAAAGTTGATTCTATAACCACAATAGTTGGTAATAATGTTCCACATTATTTAAGGACCTTTGAACACCAGCTAATGTATAAAGATGACATTATCCTGCCAAGCTTTCCTAATAACCCAGCAGGTAGTATTTTATGGCATTTTACACAAAGGGAATTTGAAGTTCAGAAGAATGGCTTACCCAAATTGACACACTGGTCAGTGTAGGGTAGAGCTTGAGTTTAGGTCATGGGGACCTTAAGTGAGTGCTCTCAGGCGTGCATGATCACAATCCATCAAATACTTGCACATCGTTTCCAGAATGCTTGCTGCTGTTTTATGCACAGAAGGCTGAGGGTATGAAGGGCAAATGTGGCCATCCCTTTACATGTGGACCAAGCAGCCTCGAGGAGCAGTGAGACTTGGCCAGTGTCAATGAATCAGAGCTGAGAATCAGGCCTGGCCACTCTACGTGATGGTGTTCCCCATTAATTAGAAGCCGAGCTAACCAAGTGAAAATAGATAGAAGGAAGAGCAAATAAATATGCACAAATGGAACCAGTCTTACTGCTTATTGATGGTTTAGATCCCAAAATGCCATTGGTCGGAGGAGCAGGGGACTAGTGAAAAATAAAATCTACATAACTTGATTTGATTGACTCTGATATTACTTAATTGTCTATATTTCCAAACCCTTCAACACATCATCCTATCCAAACTTATTTTCTGTTCAGGAATGCCAGATTACCTCTGTGATCCTCACAGCTCCAGAGAACTGCCCATTTATCCATCGGGGCCTGCCTGACTCCCACATTTATAGCATGTCACACTTTTATCCTCTACCAACCAACATTGATGAGGATTGGGTACACGACCAATTAAACTAATGTCTATGCGTGGTCAGGATTGGTGACTGCATGGAAATTGAGCACAGGTATGAGAATATGGAGGACTGGGTATGGAAATTGAGTATGGGAGGGAGAGAGGCTGGGGTTGAAGACGGAACACTGGAAACAGAAAACAATCAGGTCACTGATGATGAATTAGGTGAAGTGGGGGAAGCAGAGACGAGAACTGAGAACAGACATTGTGGGCTATGGATGCAGTTCCAGATGTGGTTCCATTTCTCTCTGGAGACCTCATGTTTTCCTGCAAGGTAACTGGTCTCTGGTTTAGCTCTTGGCATCCTGAGGGTCCTCAGTGAAGCTGCCATTGCAGCTGAGGGCCGGGGGATTCCTTGCTTGAAATGATTTTTGTCTCCTTCCTCCTTCATATGTTGAAACCTCCTTCTCTTGTGATGATATTAAGAGGTCAGACTTTGGAGGGGCAACGAAGCTCTGAAGCCTCATGAATGGGATTGCTACCTTTGTAAAAGGGACGTAGGAATTAGACTAAGGACAGAGTCATAGCACTATTTATAAGGAAGTGGGTCCTGACAGACACAGAATCTACTGGAGGCACCCACCTTTGACTTCTTATCCTCTAGACTTTGTCGGGTATGTTTTAAATATTGAAAGCAATCCAGCCTATGGCATTTGGTTTTAGCAATTTCATAGACCAAGGCAGTAGAGAACCGGGGGAATGAACAGAACGGACCCAGAGGAGACTTGTGGAAGGAGGTAAAAACTGGAGTCACAGTCTTGGAAGTGATGACCATTGTACAAGTAGAAGGCATTGGGCAGTTCAATGAATTCGATCATGACCCGATTCAGTTATTCCATGGGATCCGTTCATCCTCAATGAATGTAAATACAACCCAAAGCAACCAGGCACGCTTTGTACATATTTTCTGTATTTCCTTCTTGAGTTTCTGTTAGTATTGGGTTTTATGATGGCTTTTGTCTAGCCTCTTCACCCTATGTTACTATTACTGTATATCTAAATATAAAGCATGGGGATAATGTTATAGCTAACATTTACAAAGTGATGTAGAGCACAGGAAAGTGCTTTATAGTGACTGTAATTTATGGAGTACATACTGTGCACAGGTGTCCTGTCAGGACTTTATATATAATAGCTCATTCCCACAGTCATACCTAGAGGAAAGCATTTTATCTCCAATTTACAAATTAGAAAACTGAGGCTTGGTGAGCTTAAATGGCCTGCTTATGAATATTCAAGCAGCAGGATTTGGACCAGGCTCTGGGGCTGTAGTTGGCATTGTTCTTGTCAAGTAATGATAGGTTCCCTCTTCCTTCATTTCCTGCCATTCATCCATACAAATGAGAGGTAATCACTTCCATAAAAATATACATGATTAGGTCAAAGCAATGTCAAGTAAAGTATTCAAAAATAATTGAGAACTATAAAATAGAAGTATAGACTGACTTCATGAAGTCAAGTGTGAAAAATATCAGATCAATCCCATCCAATTTCTCTGGCAGAGATGAGAAATGAGGCGATCATCAATTTTAATTTAATTTAATTTAATTATTTGAGGAATTTAACAAACACACATTGAATGCTCTCATCTGTTTCATGCCAGTTATTCTGTTGGCCATTTGGGATACAAAGTTGATAATACATGGGTGTAATTTCTACCCTTAATGGGTTGTGAACCAGGAGGGAAACATATCTATACACAATTCCAATATAGCCACTTAAAGGTACTGAGTGAGATACGTGATATACTGGGTGCAATAGGAACTCAAGGAAAATGTGTTTGAAATATTCATTTTTGTTCTTCTCTCTCTCTCTCTCTCTCTCTCTCTCTCTCTCTCTCTGTGTGTGTGTGTGTGTGTGTGTGTGTGTGTGTGTGTGTGTGCACCAGCGCATGCATGAACACATGTACAAAAGAACTGAAAATAAAACAAAGGTAGTACTTAGGCTGGGATATAAATGATGAGAATTTGCTAATTCGCTAGGTGCCATTTGGAGGTTGGCATGAAAATGACCATTATTTATTCTCTTTGCTTCCAAAATTCATCTGTCTGAAATTTTCTGGGCTAGAATTCCTTCAATATATAAGTCTTTAAAACATTTCTTAGCGAGGCGGTGGTGGCACACTCCTTTAATCCCAGCCCCCGGGAGGCAGAGGCAGGTGGATCTGTGAGTTCGAGGCCAGCCTGGGCTACAGAGCGAGATCCAGGACAGGCACCAAAACTACACAAAGAAACCCTGTCTCAGAGAACAAAACAAAACAAAACATTTCTTTTACAAGGAGGACAGACTAGAAAAGGGCATTGGACAGCATGAGGGTTACTTAGTGCTAACATGGTACCATAGAGATTCTCCTATTTAGCTCTTCTTCATGCAGGGTGTGTGTGGTGTGTTTACAATCATAATTTGGTACCCTTTCCTTTTGCCATTAGTTGATGGGGCATTGTATCCATTGTGGCAATACATACATACATTGTATCTCTGATTATATTTATTTTTTAAACTACAGTCAGTATTTCATGGGTATCACAGTGTGAGGTAATACAAATACATCACATTACTGAAGTGTTCTTTATTACTTTATTGCACATCCTCAGCCTCACTTAAAGGACAGTTTATTCATGCAGGATGTCATGGGATTATAAACTGTCTGGAACAATAGCATGAAGTTGGAATTCTTAAATTCTCCAGTTTTCTAGATCAGTGGGAGTGTATATGACACAATACTGTTTAAATGTGACTGCGTTTGATAAATGAATTAATAATTAGTGACCAAAGAACATGTTAAATTTGTTTGCTCATCTGTTTCCCACATCACGGGGCAGACTATTAAATGCATATAGATCACTAAATGACAAAGACAGGCTACTCTCTCAATGCAAAGGTTTATATGTGTTGTGAATACATTGTCTCAGAGTGAAATATTCCCTGGAAAATTATTTTCCCCAGTGCTCGGGATTGAATGCAGAGCCTCGTCGGACGTGTTTTTGAAATTTTATTTTAGTTTTAGTTTTTTGGTGTTAGGACTTGAACCCAAGGCCTGGAACATACTAAGGAATAAATTTGCTCACCCAGTTTTTTCGTCATATTGTTCATTATGTGTAAACATGAGGGCTAACAGAAACATCAGCTCCAAAAGTGAAGCCGCAGTGATGCTGAATGTGAACAGCCTCTACTAATTCAGCTTACTCTGAGTTTAACACTACACCGTAGCCAGGGAGACAGAATGCCTCTGATAAGCGACCATAAAGGAGCAGAAACTTATGCTTGTGTGCAGTGGGGAAGACCTGAGGATACTTTGGAGACCACCAGTTCTGTGAAGAGTTCGTCATCTCAAAAGACTTCCACATCCTTAGGGCTGCTTGCCAAAGGGGAAAGCACTATGCACAGTGTATTTTTGTTTTAGTGCATGTTATTTCATTTCACACAGTATTCTCATTGATAAGCAGTGGCTTTTATAGTACTATTGACTTAATCTCTACCCACCTGGGTTAGCACTGTCAGAGGATAGCATTGGATTTTTTTTTTTTTTTTTTTTTTTATCACTAGCCTGGATAACGCAATTACAAACATTATCAGGTTCTCAGACTGCACCAAGATGGAAGGACTTAATACCTCATAGCTCACACACAAAGCGCACAGCATAATCTTTTGACTTAAGAAGTCTGAGAGCAGTTCCAAATCCTCTTAATGACTTGGCAGCCTTCAGCTTGTCGTTAAAATGAGAACATACACGGTGCACCTTCTATGGGACTCGTTAAGTTGTAAGAATTACCTACATGATATGTCACAACTCAATACCTCCGCATTACCCAACACAGGAAGTGACAGTAAAGCGTTGAACAGACATCCAGACGGTTGGCTGTGTTTTCCTTTTTTGGGGGTATGTCTATGCAAACATCTCCATCACTGTTCATTTTCTCAATACTTTTTCTTCTTTCTCTCTAAGAGAAGGCTTCACGAGGTAGCCCAGGCTGGCCTCAAACTCATCATCCTCCTGCCTCAGTCTCTTGAGTACTAGGATTTAAATGTGCGCCATCACACACCCCACACTTTGTCTTCATTAGTAACGGTGTGTTTTCTTATCAGGCTTACAAGATTCATAAGCATGAGGACTGCAATGGGAGTGATGGTGGGTGTGTAGAAGATTGCCGAGTTCATTCCCGGGCCTGGACAATTGAAGAGCCAGGAAAGACAGACGACCAAGTGTCTGTGAAAGAGAAAGTAGCAGCTCTGTACATTCAGGCAGGGCAAAGCCTAAGACTGGAAGTCTAAATGCTGTCTTAGGTATTCTGTAAAGCTTCATGAGTATAGCCATTTGACATGTCCTCCTACAGGTCCTGTTTACACACCCACCCCTGTGCCTTCCAGCTGTTTCTCCGTGCAATGTTTTCTGGGAACAAGAAGCAGCCGTCTCAGGAAGTTCATGCAGCTGGGAAAGCGCAGGTTATACTGTTGTCAAGAAAACCTTTTATCCTTGCGAGCTCATTTGTTAGCCGGCGTTAGTTAATAAAGCCAAGGGACATTTTAATTATACCTAATTGCCTTCTAAACTTCCAGTCAGAAAGAAGCTCTGGTTGGAAATGCCATGAATAATAGCAAATGCATTCTGAATGTGGCATGTGTATGGGGCTGAAAGGAAAAAAGTCACAGCCCTGGCCTCATATTCAAAGACCATATACATTCTGAGTTTGAATATCTATCCAGGTGGGAAACTCCAGCAAGGCAAGGCTGCATCTTTTATTTATTTATTTTTTTAAGATGTGTTTTATTTTTATAATTATGTATGCATGGATGTGTTTCACAGTCCTAGAAGGTACCATGTAGGTTGCTGGGGTATGAAGGAAGTCATTAGTAGTTTCACCGCCCTGTGAAACGTGTGAACTACAATGTTTGGCATAGTAACATGTGTCCGTGGGTAGAATAGTGACAGGATGGGCTACCTTCCCTAAATAGTAACCAACCACTTTCTTATTGGAGGCCTAATTCTGCACTTTAAATCTGGCCAAGAACCCAGAGTTGGGTAGCTCCCAGGCCATAGTAAGCCTACTGTTATTTTGCTAGTGGACAGAGTATAAAATTGCCGTTTAAAGTTAAAACCTATCAGAGGTTTTTGTTGCTGTTATTCTGCCTTGTTTCTTCACTGAATGGTGGTCAATGAAGAAACTCAGAACTGGCCCAAGTGCAGAGAATACAGAGACTACACGTGGAGTGCTCAACCACAAAACCACAAATGGGGCATCTCTATCATTCCTTCCTCACAACTCAGAGATTACCACACCAGAAGCCAGAAAGATTGCCAAAGAGCCAGAGGTCAGGGAGGAGTGGACCCAAACCGTGTCCTTTGGACACATCAAACGGCTACACTCATGAACTCACAGAAGCTGTAGTTGCCTGCAGAAGACCGGTACAAGAACAAACCAGTCAATATTCTACCACAGACAGAGGAGGGGCTTATGAGTCCCTCTCCCAGCTGAGAAGCTGTTGACAGTTGATGGCTTCTGGAGGAGGGAGAGTAAGTTTTCTTTAAGGTGTGGCCTCTGCCAGGTGGGCCACAGTTCAGTGAGTAGCACCAATTGGACTTAACAGGTAATTAAAAAAAAATTAGGTCACAAAGTTGGGAAGGATTGAGTAGGTGCGAGTGGATCTGGGTGAAGTTAGGGGGAGGAGCGGGAGGTGAAAATAATCAAATTGTGTGTGTGTGACATTTTCAAAGAACTAGTGAAGTGAATCTAAATTAATAAATGTAATTAATGCATTAATTAAATTCAATTTAATTAATGCATTAATTAAATTGAATTTAAATTGGTAAAATTATGCTGAAATTGTTGTGTTTTTTTTTAAAAATGTGTCTATATGTGTGTATCTGTGCGTGAGTATATACATACAGAAGCAGTGCCCACAGGGTCCAGAGGACAGTATCAGATCCCCTGGAAGCAGAGTTACAGGTGACTGTGAGTCACCTGGTCCCCATGGAGAGCCGTCCTCACTGTGAGCCCCTGGACCATTTCTCCAGCCCCAAGACTTGCACCTTCCCTGCTTCTGCATCCTCCGTGGCTTCCCTGGGTCTGGCATAGAGGAGAACGTTGCTTGAACAATGCTGTATTTGACTTCATAACCCTCAGAGAGCAGAGTGCATGTAAGTCAAATGTTCAAATAAAATCATTATTTTCATAGAAAAGGGAGACATGAAAAAATGAACAAAGGATCTTAGCAAATCACACATGGCAAGGTTTCTAAATTTTCAGAGAGCTTTCCATTTCGCTCCTCTTTGATCTAACAGCTGACATGGACTTAATTCTATCTTACTTATTATTATTATTATTATTATTATTATTATTATTAGTCTCTTCCTTAGACTGTTAGTCTACATCTCACAAGTACAGAAAGACAGTGACTGGTGACCTAATTGTCAGAAGTCATGCGATGTCACTAAAAAGGTAGAAAAGCAAGAAGCCAGAGGCACAAACGTACCATCTGAGAGAAAGATCTCTATCTTTGCCTGTCAATGTTTTCTCTTTGTTCCTATCTGTTTGGTGTGACCTGTACCAGCAGAAAGCATTAGGGATACACTCACTTTATTACAGCGGAGTAATAAAGGGTCTTGGTGCCACTGTGGTAATTTAGTCGAAGGTCCATCAGATTTTTTTTCCCCTGAGATTCTCCTATCTTAAACCTACCTGTCAATTATTATTCATCTACTGACACACACATCTTTCTTGACCAAGAGCATGGGAGATAGGCTGACACAGACTCAACCTGACTTTATTTGTAGGAGCTGTGGCTCTGTGCAGACTTCTCCAGAGGCCACGGCAGGGCAGCGGCACAAGTTGCTGTTCCTTCTGAAAAACCTCCCAGTAACCCCCGATCTCTGCAAGTGATGTGCAAAAATGTTCTGGTTTTAGCCCTTACCTATTGGTGCTTGCTTTCCTTGCACACTGCCCTTTGATTGCCTCTGCATAATGTCTACCAGATTGGACAAGCTATAGGAAGCCACGCATGTTTACCTTCTGAGGAGATGTGGTCTGGAGAGGGAGGTGGTCATGACAGCCAGGAGCTAGAATATTCTGGAGGCCAGAAGGACCAGAGTCTGTGTGAACCTCCATGCTTACAATATTACTTCCCATATTCTCTCTCCCATGGTGTCTCCACTGCAGACTTGGATCTGGCAAGCACGTCAAGAGCCAGGGGCTTTACCAATGTGACATAGATTTTTTGTTAACATTGCAATTCTATGATAAATTTACACTACTCGATGATCATGCTTATTTTTTTTTCCTTTATTTTAATTTTATGAGTGTCTTCCTGCTTGGATGTCTGTGAACCATGGGCATACAGTACCTGCAGAGGCCAGGAAAGGGTGTTGGATCCCCTGGGACCGGAGTTGCAGACACTGTGCTCTGTTATATGGAGGCTGGGATTGAAATCCAGTCCCCTGGAAGAGTAGCTAGTGCTCTTCCAATCTGAGCCATTTCTCCAACCCCCATATGTTTATTTTATTACTGTGTTTTTCCTGTTTCCATTTAGTGTGAATGCTCTGCCACAGTTGGGAGTATGTCAGTGTTTTCATATTTCAGCAAATACCAACCAACCATCCACCCAGTGTCAGTCACAAGAGAAGGAAATGAATCACTTCCTGCCCTCTTCATTTATTTTATTGCTATTCATTCAGTCAACAAATATTTACCAGGTACCTACTTCATGCCATCTACGGTTGCTATCACGGGAATACAGCAGAGCTCAAAAAATAGACAGCTTTTCTTGCTGCAATATTCTAGAAGGGGGGTGATAAACAATAAACAAATAAATACATGGCATGCCACGTGGTGAGGAGTGCTACAAGAGAAAAACACTACATTTTCATTCAAAAATGGAATAACTGTATTTCCCATTCTACTGGCAAGGTACCGCCCTGTCTTCAGTCTCCAGGGTAAGCCATGTCCTATGTGCCTTACAAAACAAAGGGCCAGTGAGTCTCAGGTCTGTTTGCACTAAAAGAAATGTTTGCAGTTCATCTGAAATTAAAATTTAACAATGTGTTCTGTGTGCAAAATGGCAACTGTAGCACCCTAACTGGCCCCATCTGGAACTATGAACTCTCCTATAAACTGTTATGTCACTCCCTTTCCTCTGTTAAGACATCCTGGTTCCCTGTAGCCTTGATGTTACACTGAGAAATTTAATCATCTGTCCTCAACCGAAGCACAGCAGATTCAAACCTCACCTGCCATGTTTTCCTCTCTCTCTCTAACGTGTTGCAGAGACCGGCTATCCAGCAGATATGCCTGCATTTATTTCAAATGATGCTAAGGACGATGATACAGACTTTGAAATGAGAACATTCTTGAATGTGCATGTTCCATAGGGGCACAGCCATTTAACTGAGAAAATTATCTGCTGTCTAAATTATATGTATTAGAGGATGCTAACTAGGATCCTAACTCTGCCATCTCCAATACTGTTCTCCATTCTTGCATAGGCTTGTATTTTGGATGCTTTTATTCAGACGGTATACCAACGGGGTTGCTCACTGCCAGATACAAACCCATCTGGACATAAAAAGACACTCTGGTGTTTTGTGATGACCCCCAACCCCTGAGGGAGGATCTCTGAGGACTTTGGGATGGTTGGAACTGCAGAGATCTTTTAATGTGAGGAAGAGGAAGAGGAAGAGGAAGAGGAAGAGGAAGAGGGTACTACTGAATGTGAGAAGAGAATGGGCCAGAGTCAGCTTCAAAACAAATAGAAGTTTCCATGGTGGAGGAGCAAGGACAGAGCTTAATACAGAGGTAGAAAGTTGGCCCTCTCTTCCCCGAAGATCTGACCTTGCTATTGCTTGGGAGGATCATTTATTTCACCCTCTTTCTTCCCCCCAACAGGGACTTGACACATATGCTCAGCTACCAGGAAAGGTAGCAAGTGCAGACACCTGCTGGTCCTGCTAATTACCAAACAGCTCCCGGGATGAGGGCAGTGGTTTAACACCTGGGCAGAGGTAGCTGACTCTGTTAGAACCAGACAATGTTGCCTCTGCAGTTATTGCAGAGTCCCAGATCATTAATCAGAGAAATAGTGTTTTGTGTGCCGGGGAAGCGGGGCCGGCAGAGACTCTTTTACCTTCGATTAGCGGGAGTTTGCTACAAAAAGAACCATAAACAGATTCCTTTAGTTTTCCTAGCACGGAATACATTGCCATCTTGGAAATGCCTAGTGTGAACTCATTTGTATTTAGGTCAGATGGGTTGCCTGAAACATTAATGAAAGGTGGGCTCCCCATGCTGACTCCTCTGTAAATGGCTCCTACCTCTCTATGATTGGATCAGGCAGCCACTTGTTTTAAAGGCAGGCACTTTGTTAATGTGAGCAGGTGTCAGGGCTGTCAAAAGACACCTTTTTATTAGGCCTTGATGACCTTCCAGCATCTCCAACTGACTTACTCTTGGAGTGGCAACATTCTCTGAGTGTCTCCACATGCCACTGTGCCGTGACGAGAACCCCATCTTGACAAGTCGCTTAGGCGTTTAAGGTGTTTCACCGACTCCTCCCCCCCACAAACTCCAAATTGACAGATGAAGAAACTGAGGCACAGACTGGTTAAGAGATTGGACTGCTTCTTCCTATTCCCATGGGGTCTTCATTTATCATGGTCTCTCTTCCCTTGTTCTCCCACTATGTTCCTGATCCAGCTGGGACCTCCTGCTCCCCTAAGCTCTCTTCCCCCCCACCCTTGCTCCCTATTACCTGCCCCTCACCCCCAGTTTGCTCATGTAGATCTCATCCATTTCTCTGTCATTGGGCGATCCCTGTGTCTTTCTTAGTGCAACTGGGGCCTGCCCTTGGTGCATGAGCTGGCTGTTTGGAACCTAGGACCTATGCTGAGACACTTTGCTCAGCCTGGGTGAAGGGAGGAGGGGACTGGACCTGCCTCAACTGAATCTACCAGGCTAGGCTGACTCCCCAGGGGAGACTTTGCCCTGGAGGAGGTGGGAATGGAGGGTGAATTGGGTGAGGGGAAGGCTGGGGGTGGGAGGAGGGAGGATGGGGGAATCTGTGGCTGATATGTAAAATTAAATTAATTATAAAATGAAAATATTTTAAAAAGAGAGAGATTGGACTGGCTTGCTCTATGCCGCTTATCTGGTTTTCCTGCCCATTTTGATTCTTTAGTGGCCAGTGTCCTGGGGCTATCTCCTGGTGCTCCTTTCAGATTGGGCTATTTTGACACCCATCACACTTGGACTTGCTGCTATATTCAGAGTTCTTTCAACACTCAGTTGATCCACCATCTTGTGTCTGTGGGTCAGGGTTGTGGCCTGGGCTCCCTAGAAAGAGAGCTATGAGTTTTGCCTGTGCTGAATCATCCCTTCCAGCACGTACAAGATCAGATTTGGATGTAGAGGTTAAATGAAGTCATCACCACTCTGGTCCCACACACATATTTCTTTATTGATAGTATCTTATGCTCCATTGTAAATGTCCATCACTTCCTATTTATCGGCACTGCAGATATTTAAAGGATTTTTGTATCTGTATTAGAGCAATAAAAAATGTGAAAGTCTGTGTCTTCCACTCATGAACCTGAATATAATTTCCAATGTCAAGATAATGTAAAAAGAAATATAGGCCACCTATGCACCATGGCTAGAAAACAGTGCCAACCACTGGCCTCTTAACACAATGAATCTTCCTCTACCTCTGCTGTAGACACAACCCCAAGGGGAACATGGCTGTTTATTCCCATCATTTATGGCAATATGTAGATGTAACCATCTTGTTAAATAAGAAACACAGAGCCAAATGCAGAGTTAAAAGCCCAAGAGGTCAGAACAATAGCTAAGAGCTGATATTAAAACCCTTTCTTACCCTTCCTGCCGCTGCTGTCCTTCCCCTCAGAAAGAGACCAACTTCCTGTGTATCAGTCTTTATATTGACTTTCTGTTCTGCCTTCTCATTGGTTGTAAATGCAACTACATGACCTCCTCATCACTGCCTGTCTATACAGACCTCCAGGTCTTCTATGGTTGGTATTGAGATTAAAAGCGTGTGTCTCCATGCTGGCTGTATCCCTGAACACACAGAGATCTGCTTGTCATATGATCAAGATTAAAGGTGTGTGCCACCACCACCTGGCTTCTGCTACAGCTTGCTATTAGCTCTGACCCCCAGGCAACTTTATTTATCAACATACATATAAAATCACATTTCAGTACAAATAAAATATCACCATAGCAATAGATAGAGTTAAGATTTCCATGGATCACATAACTTCTATCTGAACCTTTAAAAGGCATCATATGACTTCGTCTTAGGAAATATCTAGGATTAATAAACCTTTCTGTAAACCATGGCTGTAGAGATTCAAAGGCAAAGTGAAACAAATTGGATTGAGCAGCACTTTGCCAACGTGGGCTCAGACCACCTGCATCAGACTCACATGAGGTGTCCATCAACAGTGCAGTTCTATGAGGTCCAATCAAGCAAGCCTACTGAACCAGTTGTCTGGGTACCCAAGCATTGAGTCTCCAGAAAGTGTTCAGGTTGCCTCTCCCCCCTTCACTAATGTTGAGGGGCTACTAGAACTGGAGAAAAGGGTACCACTTTATGTTCTTATAGACTTGAATCATAGCTCTGTTATTACCTAGTATCACGATTTTGGCAAAATGCTTGTGGTTCTGGTTTCCTCATCTGTGAAGTGTGAATGTCGCAATTTGCCTGGGAAGGAAAACTGACCTGTAAACCCAGCTCACAGAGCTATTATTACTGGCCAGGCATCACTACCGTGAAATGGCCTCTCCTGACACCAACAGAACCAAGAGTCACTAAGGAATCACTTTGATACGTTGCATCAATTGACTTTCTGAGGGGTTACTTGAAGTGCGGGGAAGAAACTGATGGACTGGAAGAATGAGTCACCGGCAAAGCTGCAGTCATTTATGGCTTGAGGAAGTGCTGTCTTCCAGAGCCTCAGACACCATCACACATTCCTGGAGTGCTCGCACATATCTAGATTCCGAGGCTCCAAATGGTACCTGCCGACTGACCCGCAGATAGGAGAAGCAGAATCGTTCTGTGTAATGAGCTTCCAAGTTGATTCTTGGAAAGCACAATTAGGGGGAAGCAGAGCCTAGCGAATGTAAAGGTTTAATCTCTATTATACCAGATCACACTTTTCTTCTTGCCGATCCAAATGCTGAGTTTATGGATCATGACTCCGTCTGGTGGCAACAATGGTGTAGCAGTAGCAGTAATCTGAAATAATTGTCGGCGAATATTACCAAGTCAGACAATTCTAAACCTTATTTACTATTGTTATTATTATTATTTCACTTCAGGGTGTGAGAACCAGGATTTCATATATGTTAGGCAAACACTACTACTTAGCTATCCCTAGACTTTGTTTCAAGCGTTAAGTGCATTAACTCTTTAACCTTCACAGCAATACTTGACATTACTCATACTGTCAATAATTATCTATGATTTATAGAGGGAAAAAAAACCCCACTGTCTAGCTGTTCAGTGCAAAGCAATAGTGGGAGCCTGTGGTGTCAACCAGGAAGCTACACTGTATCTTGCCACTGAATCAGAGAGGATTGTGACAGGGAGCTAAGGTGCTATAGCATTTTTTACCTTGCATTCCTGAGGAGGTTTTTTTTCTTCCTTCCTTTTTTTTTTTTTTTTAAACCTAGTTGGGAGGAGGGGGTAGGGTTTGGAAGAAGTCAGCCTTTTAGGAAGCTGGGGAATGAGAGATCTAGATAGATTCCACACCCATTCTAGGAGAGTCTCATCAGGCGGCTTTAACTGGATTGTGGCGAGACCAAAGTACTGGCTGAGTCCTCTCTCTATTTTCCTGCAGCCTTTCGTCCAGTGTGGACTCACAGGACAGACTTTTCTTGTGGTCCCCATATATGGCCGTGCTCTGAGAAGAGTTCTGCTTCTAGTCTCAGCATCATACTCCTGTTGGGAAACCAGACCTTTTCCTGCTTGGACACCCACAGGACTCATTTGTCATGCTTGGAGACCCGGCTATTGCTGTTGCTCCGGCTTCTCCTGGCCCTGCTCTCCTCTTCCTTCTCTTTTCTCCTTCTTTTCTTTTCCTCTGCCAGGCTCAAGACTTCATGTTTTCTTTTCTCTCCTTTTTTAAAATTTATTATATTTGTGTTTTAATTTTACACATCAGCCATGGGTTCCCCTGTCCTCCCCACCTTCCCTGCCCTTATCTTCCCCCCAGCCCCTCTCCTCCATTCCCATCTCCTCCAGGGCCAAACTCCCCTGGGGATTCATTTAAACCTGGTGGGATTCAATACAGGCAGGTCCAGTCCCCTCCTTCCAGGCTGAGCAAAGTGTCCCTGTGTAAGCCCAAGGTTCCAAACAGCCAGCTCATGTACTAAGGACAGGTCCAGGTCCCACTGCCTGGATGCCTCCCAAACAGTTCAAGCTATTCAATTGTCTCACTTATCCAGAGGGCCTGATCCAACTGGAGGCTCCACAGCCTTTGGTTCATAATTCATGTGCTTCCATTTGTTTGGCTATTTGTCCCTGTGCTTTTCCAATCTTGGTCTCAACAATTCACACTCTTACAGTCCCACCTCTTTCTTGACAATTGGACTCCTGGGAAACTCTCTTCCACTGCTGGTGGGAATGCAAGCTTGCACAGCCACTTTGGAAATCAATATAGTGCTTCCTTAGAAAATTGGGAATCCATCTCCCCCAAGACCCAGCTGTAGCACTCTTGGGCATATACCCAAGGAATCCTCAATCATACTACAAGGGCATTTGCTCAGCTATGTTCATATCAGCATTGTTTGTAATAGCCAGAACCTGGAAACAACCTAGATGCCCTTCAGCTGAAGAACGGATAAAGAAAATATGGTACATATACACAATGGAGTACTACTCAGCAGAGAAAAACAATGACATCGTGAGGTTTGCAGGTAAATGGATGGATCTAGAAAAAATCATCCTGAGTGAGGTAACCCAGACTCAGAAGGACGAACATGGTATGTACTCACTCATAGGAGGATACTAGATGTAAAACAAAGATGACTAGACTGCTACACAACTCCAGGGAGGCTACCTAGAAAATGGGACCCTAGGAAAGACACAGGGATCACCCAATGACAGAGAAATGGATGAGATCTACATGAACAACCTGGACGACAGTGGGAGTAATGAAGGGCAAGATTTGAGGGAAAGAAAGCTTAGGGGAGCAGGAGATCCCAGCTGGATCAAGAACAGAAAGGGAGAACAAGGAATAACAGACCATGATAAATGAAGACCACATGAGAACAGGAGTGGGCAGAGTGCTCCAGAGGTCCCCAGAAATCCACAATGATATATCCTCTGTAGACTGCTGGCAGTGGTCGAGAGAAAGCCTGATCTGACCTAGTCTGGTGATCAGATGGCCAAACACCCTAACAGTTGTGCTGGAACTCTCATCCAATAACTGATGGAAGTGGATGCAGAGATCCTCGGCCAGGCCCCAGGTGGACTACATGTTTTCTACTAACAGCATTGTTTTTAAGTATCAGGAGGTGGCTTTGGCATTGACTCTGACGAGGATAATGATGAGATGGGTCATGAAATGATCAAGGGGAGGACAGCCTCATGAGTAACTATAGCTACTTAAATGAGCTTAGCTATACGTCTAAGGATTTGTCTGCCACTTTGGGTTATTTCCTAAACACACATGCCAGCATCACTGTGAAGACAGCAGGGTTGGGAACTTACCAACCTTCTCACATTCTAGAACAAGTATTTAGAAGGACCGCGTGGTAGTTCTGTCCTTCCAAACACTAGTACTCCTGAGTCAAAGGATAGTATCTCAAAGGATTTTTTTTAAGTCTCACGGTCTTATTTCCAAGCACTCTCATAAAGCTAATTGGAAGCCCCAGGCTTTATTTTTCTTTGTGTCTGAGGAGTGGGGTCTTGCTAAGTATTTATGTTATTATTCGAAAACCCTTGTCTGGGAAACAGATGTGAGGAGAACATGCAATCAAAAGTGAGAAGAAATGATTGCAGCTGAGAATAAATATTTATTTTCACACGTTAGGGCCCTTTCTGTAGTGGCTTCCAGTAACAATTTAGCAACGATGAAAGTCAGATAATAAATGTATCTGTTGTTTGTGCATAAAAATGTTATCGCTAACCTGCCCTTAGGAGGGGTGTGCATTTTGAAGGTTTAGCCATTAGTGCTGATGTATTTGGGCAATGCCAGTGGTAGGCTCTCGCCTGACCAAACTGGTAATCAGTAGCAGGCATCTGCAGAAGAGAGAGCCAAGATTTTCTGGCATTTTCTGTGGTCAAGGAAAAGGGGCCAGATTTTCACTGCTTGGGTAGAGTGAGGCGCCCTTTCTCAAGGCCACTGGCACTGTGGGTCGTGTATGTCACAAGAATGACAAAACCACATAGCCACAGAGGGGGATAGCATCAACCTGGAAGGTTCAGTAAGTGCCAAAGTTTTTATTTTTTATTTTAATGTTTTCTTACCAGGGCAGCTGATGTACTTTATTCTTTTGTTGTTGTTTGTTTGTTTGTTTGTTTTGAGACAGGTTTCTCTGTGTAGTTTTGGTGCCCATCCTGGTTCTCGCTCTGTACACCAGGCTGGCCTCGAACTCACAGAGATCCTCTTGGCTCTGCCACCCGAGTGCTGGGATTAAAGGCATGTGCCACCACCACATGGCCCTTACTCTATTCTTATTTTACACCTCACCTGCTCAAGACCAAGTACAGCAGGAGATGATACAGAGGCTAGTTAATTAGCTTTGTTTACATTTCAAACCGACCAGCTAATTTTTTTGGTTTGTTTGGCTCAGCAGACGGTGCTTTATTTGCAAGTCGTTAGGTTATTAATAAGAGAGACACAGTCTGGGTTCTATAAATATTTTTGAATATCTCACAACTCATTTAATGTTTTAATATGAAGAAGATGTTTTAGGTGAAACATGTGGTTTTATTGAGAGCCTGTTACCTATGACTAACCCAGCCTTTCTGACACAGTCTAATGAGCATGCAGGAGAGTAGGGGAGGAAGGCTCTACATACAGCCTGCATGTATTTAGCTCCTGACTTTGCCACTGACCTTGGCAAAGCTGCCTAACATCCTTGTGCCTCAGTGTCCTAATTATTGTCAGTGAAGGTGAGAGACGTGCCTGGTGCCCACAGTGGCCAGAAGGGGGCATGTTTGTCTCCTGGGACTGGAGTTAACAAGTGATTTTGAGCTGCCATGTGGGTGCTGAGAACCAGACCCGGGTCCTCAGTGAGAGGATTCTATGATGGAATCCTTTTGTACATTGTTGATAGGAAGGGACGTTTGAGCGATTGTGGGTTTGATGCTCCCTCCAAAGATTAGACATGGAATTGCCATATGACTACAGGCTATATATCCAGAGAAAATAAAATTCCCATGTTGAGGAGATGTGTACATCCCTATTTGAATTACACCACTATTCAGGAAGGCCAAACTATTGTCCTGTCCTGACAATACTATAGATGAATGAGTAATGTATACACACACATATGATAGAGCACTACTCGGGTGTAAGAGAAAATAAAATCCTGTAATTTGTGATAACACTGGTGGAACAGGAAATTATTATGTTAAATGAATTAAGCTAGGCATAGAACAGCCAAGCATCTCATAATTTCATGTGTGGAATGTAAGTAACAATGTGGATTCCCATAGAAATTAAAAGAGTAGGTGGGCGGTGGTGGCCCATAACTTTAATCTAAGCACTTAGGAGGCAGAGGCAGGAGGATCTCTGAGTTCGAGGTCAGCCAGGGCTACACAGAGAAATCCTATTTTATTTATTTTTTTGTTATTTATTTATTTATCTATTTATTTATTTATTTTTCCGAGACAGGGTTTCCCTGTGTAGCTCTGCGCCTTTCCTGGAACTCACTTGGTAGCCCAGGCTGGCCTTGAACTCACAGAGATCCACCTGGCTCTGCCTCCTGAGTGCTGGGATTAAAGACGTGCACCACCACCGTCCAGCTCGAGAAATCCTATCTTGAAAAACCAAAATCAAAACCAGACACACACACACACACACACACACACACACACACACACACACACACACAGAGAGAGAGAGGTTGGGGAGATTAGTGGAACAGGATGGGGATAAAAGTTGATTGATCAAAGAGTAATTAATTGCAGTTAAGTCAAATCAAGAAGCGCTGTTGTGATGGAAACAGATGTAGACCCACAGCCAAACATCAGGCAGAGCTTGGGGAATCCTGCAGAAGAAGGGGAGAAAGGATGATTGTAGGAGCCGGAGGGGTAGACACCACAATAAAGCCCACAGAACCAACTAACCTGGGCTCATAGGGGCTCACAGAGACAAGCAGGGGCCTGCATGGGACTGACCTAGGCCATCTGCATGTATGTTACAGTTGTGTAGTCCTCTTGTGGGACTCCTAACAGCGGGGGCAGGGGCTGTCCCTGATTCTTTTACTGGCTTCTGGGACCCTACTCCTCATACTGGGTCACCTTGCTCAGCCTTAATACATGGGGAGGTGCTTAGTCTTACTGTAACTGGATATGCCATGTGCTTTTGATCCTCATGGGAGACCTGCCCTTTCCTAAACAGAAATGGAGGAGGAGTGGATTGGGGGTGGGAAGAGACAGGGTGGAGGTTGGAGGAGGGGCTGAGAGGAGAGGAGGATGAGAAAGCTTCAGCAGGGAAGTAAAATAAACAAATAAATACATTTATTATTTTTATGAAAAGAAGTGTTAGCATAGTGGCAAAAGATAATGATAACTGAACTGTGTGCATCAGGAAGGAATTTTACCCTGAGTGTTTTTTGAGAATATAGATATCTTTAACTCTACTTAAGCACTGCATGAAGTATACAAAAACAAAAATATTTCATGGCGCCATGAATGGTTATAAATGACATAGCTTCATGTATTAACTAAAGTAGTTCTATGAAATGTTTTGTTTGAACTTGATACGTGTATTTTATTTTTAATTATTTGTGTGCTTGTGTGCAGCTACATAGGAGTCCAATGGAGGGCGTTAGATCCCTTGGGGCCGGAGTTATAGGCAGTTGTGAACCACCAGACATGGGTACTGGGAACTGAACTTGAGTCCTCTGTAAAAGTAGTATCTCCTCAGCCCTCATTTGCAGATTTTTAAATAGGCTTTACTAATTTTAGTCCTCTTAACTGAGCCTCCTTGTCATAAACAACCAGTATTTTCATCGACTAAGGCTGCTGAATCAACACTTGTTCATGTAACATTTGCATCGAACAAGTCAACATTTCTTCCAGTCATTATTGCTGGATTTGGCCTGGAGGCTTCAGGTGCATATAATTTATTTATTTTTATTTTATTTTTTTTGTGATTCTTTTTTTAAATTTAATTTTTTATTTTGTAATTTAATTTAATTTTACATATCAGCCATGGAATCCCCCTTCCCTTCAGCACGCCTCCCCCCCCCCCCCAATTCCCATCTCCTCCAGGGCAAAGACTCCCCTGGGGATTCAGTTCAACCTGGTAGATTCAGTCCAGGCAGGTCCAGTCGCATATAATTTATACTTTGGTGCATTCTTCAAGAGTGGGGATGAGGAGAGAGTGAGTATGTCTACAGTGAAAAGTTCTGGTCAGTAGAATATCAGCTCTGTGCAACTCAGGGGTCCATCTTGATTTTTTGTGGCCTCTGACTGCATCTGAGGAAAGTCTTTAGATTAGAAAGGTTGAAATGGAGGGAACAACTACAGCAACTATGTAGTCCATGATGGTGAGGTGATATGGTTACTGTTCGTACAGAGAAGCATGTGCTGTTCATTAGGTTTCAAAGACTTACATTCACAAATATGTCATGATTCTTCTTTTTGTACGTTATGGTTTATGCCATTGTTTGTAATATGTCTGCCTCATTTATTTCTTCACATGGTTTGGCCTGTTGTTTCCCATGATCTTTCTTGAAATATCCAGGAAAAAAAATCTTTCCTCCCATAAATCCACATTTCTTTGGGGATATCGTCCACAACACTGGGCATATTATGATGCTGTTGATAACTCCAGGGATTTTTTAAAAATTTATTTATTTATTTATTTATTTATTTATTTATTTATTTATTTATTTCCAGAGCTGAGGACTGAACCCAGGGCCTTGTACTTGCTAGGCAAGCGCTCTGCCACTGAGCTAAATCCCCAACACTAAGGGATTTTTTTTTTTTTTTAATAATCTCTTCTCTGGAATTCATAGCTTGGAGTGGGAAGCTTAGAGTTGGGGTAGAAGAGAGGTGGGCATGGGAAGATGAGTTCGTGACGCTGAAATGTGAGTAGTAGACCCCCTCAAAGTGTAAAAATTTACTCTTGCTGACTTCCTGGCTATGCCAATTTTCTTCAGCATGGCCTCCAGTTTCCATGGTCAGAGGAGCCTGGGAACAAGTAAGCAGAAGTAGAAGGAAGAAATGATGAGTGAGGAGAATCTGAAGCGTGGCATGTGTTTTCCCTGTCTGATATGCTCTCCTACTTTGCTTTAGGAACTTGAAAATACCTTTGTGGGTTACCTTTGTGGGTATAGTCTTAAAAACCACTTTGATATTACTAATTGGAATGAACATTCACCCCTAGCCAAGTCTGGGACCATGGTCACAGATCAAGTTTTCACTTTGATGATTCTTGCTTCCATTAAGAATTCTAAGCAAGCTATAAGGATTCTTAAAATCATCCCTGTAAAAGTGAAAATACACATTCACTGGCTGAACTATTCTGTGAACTGATTTTGATAAATTAATTCTTCAGTTAATTTTACCGCACGCACATCTCAGATGTCCCCACATTGACAAAGGCACATTCATGTTCTGCTTCATGGTGACAAGTCTTGTCCTTTTGGTAATTAATTGCTAATATCATCTCTTTGTTATTCCTGAAAAATAGTATTGTTTTATTGTTTTTTTGCTTTGTGTTACAGTGATAAAACTAACCAGAGCCAAATTGGAAAGAGGTTCTAATTCATTTTAAAAATTTCAGGTCACAATTCATGACTGAAGGGAGTCAGGGCAGGAATTCAAGGCAGGAACTGAAGCTGAGATCATGGAGGAACACGGCTTACTGCCTTGATTCCTCTGAATCGCTCAGCTACTGTTCTTATAAAGCCCAGAACCTCTAACCCAGGAATAAAACTGCCCACATCAAATCAGCAATAAAAAAAAAAAATGCCCCACAGTCATGCACATTGGCTAATATGATGGAGTTGGCTCCTGAGCTGAAATTCTCTCTTCCTGGTAGCTGGAGTTTCTGTTAAGTTAACAGAAACTAATTACAAGAAGTATTTAGATTTCTATGTTTATCTTTTTGCAAACTTGCGTATATCAAGTTTCATTATACAGGCCTGATATTACCAAACACTTATAGTAAATGGTGCTTGTATTACACTGTGTCTTTTTAGTAGGTCTTCTATAGGTTACTTCATTTAAGTCTTGTCTTAAGGATTCAAGACAGATATTCTTTTCACTCAAAGTAAGAGATGCTAAGAAGCAGGATGCTTAAATAATAGGATGGAAGTTAAACATCTACTGGATGACATTCTAATCAAGTTCAGCTCCCAAGTCCACATTCGTTTTCTAGGTTTTGATGAGTTTGTTGCCTTTTGAGTGCTGGATTACCGCAGAGTTATAGCCCTGTCTTTCTGCACAATGTGATCCCTTCTACACTTACTCAGCTTCAGCACCATTCAGCCTCTGCACAAATCAGTATTATGATTCCTATGTTTCAAATAGATCACATCAGAATAATTTCAACCCAATTCCAGGTATTGTAGGGGACACAAAATTAAGTGACCTAGTGATGATAACCTTAAGAGATTCTAATTTAATACCAAAGGAAGTCAGCATAGGAGCTGGAAACAAATCTATGGTATACAACAATAATAATAAAAAAATGCATCATTGGGAGACGGCTCATGGTAGGGATTTCCAAAAAGGAGCAGCTAATTCTAGACACTCTTCCTCAGTGGATCTTGATTGATGTTTGGCTTTTTGGGTGTGATGCTCCCAGCAGGTAGGGAGCACAGGAAAAGCTAATGACCATATCTTAATAGCTCACTGTCATCTTTGTTTTGTGCTAACAGCTTATTTTTGGTGAGAAGTAATAATCAATGTAAAGGAGGATCTAAGCAGTGATGGAGCATACAGACACTTTTTAACTTTGCTGACGTTTTCTCTGGGCTGTGACAAGGGAAGCAATGTGTGACAAAGAGTTGGGAGAAAACCTATATTTTTTAAATTTTAATCTGACATGCAACAATTCATTCATGCTAAGTACATCAATTTATGAGGCTGGGATGCACAATGAAGAACTTGTATTTTCCAGTGGAAATGGGTTACCTAATAAAACAATTACCCCAGGACAGAAAGTGATACAAATCATTAGAGGAATATAGACAAAATCATGACACTACATGCGAGAAGACATAAGTTAGCTTGAAAGCTAACATTTGTATATAAGGCAAACCATACAAGTTATTAGATACTTCTCTAAACATTAGATATTTCTAGATACTTATCCAGATGTTAATAGGTTATGGCTACACATGGTTGACCTTAGAGCAAGAAGGTACCATGTAGCTCATCTAAATAGTGATATAAATTGTCTTCCCACTTAGGTAAACTTTAGTGTTAGGGATATTTGTAGAAGAAAAGGGTATTGTAATTATGGCCCTGTCAAGCCCTGGGTAGGAGAGTGTCAGGGTCATTTCATAGGTTTCTGAAAGAAGCACACGCCAACTACAGTAGGGAACAGTATTTCACTTGAAAGCCAGATCCTGCTGTAAACCTAATGGACAATGCTATACCACAGTCTCAAACTGCTTATCCTAAGCTAGGTGCTCTCAAAAATCATCACTTGTGTCCCTCATTAATCCATTATGACACTATAGCTGGACATTTGGTACTGGCCTTATATAGGTATAGAAGGCACAGGTAAGTTTCACAGTTAGATATCCAGAGACCCATAACACCACATGTCTTCAATGTTTGTGGATGTCAACATACTTTGTCGCCCTTTAGCCCCATTCCCGAGAGACCCATTCATTCTTCTAGCTCTCTTCTTCCCGGGATGTTCTTTGACATTGTACTGAGAGGCTCACTTTGCCTGGAGAAAAAGACCTATCCAAAGGTGTAGTAGGAATTTTAAAGGTACTTGTTAATAAAACTCAAACCCGAGGCCAGTTATTGGGGTGATTGCTGGAAGATCAGAGAAGCAGAACAAGCCACAGCTATCTCACCTTGCTAGTTCCTCAGGTGATCCTGTTTCCTTAGGCTGGAAGCTTCTGAGTCCTCCTCCACATGAATCTCAGCTGAACTGTGTTGCTCCAAAGCTTAAACTAACTACATGCTTTTTCCTCTTTAGTTCCTGGTCCTCACACCTTATATACCTTTTTCTTTCTGCCCCCACTCCCTGGGATTAAAGGCATGGTCACCATGCTTAGCTGTTTCTAAAGTGGCCTTGAACTCAGAGATCTGGCTAGCTCTGCCTCCGAAGTGCTGGGATTAAAGGTGTGTACCACCAATGCCCAACTTCTGTTATGGCTTACTCTTCCCATTTTCTAGCCACCATTTCTGGCTCTGTTCTAGTGGCTATCTGTTCTCTGACCCCAGATATGTTTATTTCGGGGAACACACAATATTTCAAGGAACACACTACCTACCACACAAAGGTAAAGTAAATGTAGACTCATGGGTTGAGATGATTAGCACATAAGTAGCAAAGATAGCTGGGGAAGAGGCTTGTGGATGAACCAAAGATGTGGGAAAGATGTACAAGTAGTTATGTAGATAAATTGCTAAACAGTCTTATTAATAAAAAATGCAGAGCCAGATATTGGGGTTAAAACTGAGAGATCAGAAAAGCAGAAAGAAACCAGCCATGTTCTCACCACTTGGAGATCCTCAGCTAAAGAGAGCTACTTCCTGTATACCATGCTTATATGCCTTTCTGTTCTGCTGTCTCATGTCCTCTCTCTGCCCAGCTACATCACTTCCTCTTCCTGCCCAGCTCTATCACTTCTTGTCTGTCTGTACAGACCTCCAGGTGTTTATGGTTAGTGCTGGGATTAAAGGTATGTATCACCATGTCTGGCTCTGTTCCCAGTGTGGCCTTGAACTCACAGAGATCCAGAGGGATCTCTGCCTCCCGAGTGATAGGATTAAAGGCGTGTGCTACCATTGCCTGACCTCTGTGTTTACTATAGTGGTTGGCTTTTTCCTCTGATCCTCAGATAAACTTTATTGGGGTACACAGATAAAATATCACCACACAGTTACATCGTGTGGTCATCTAAAATACATCTTTTCCTTGTAGATAAAGGACCATAAAATGCAAATAGTGACTCCATCGATTTATGTCACCTAGAGGTATGTTTTGAAGCTATAGTTGAATGAATTTCCTAATACATTGGATGTTGAGTGTGACAGTGCCAAGGATGACCCCAAGGCATTGGGTACAGCAACTAGGAAAAAAAAATTCTGTGAACCAAGATGTGGTAAGGTGGATGTTTGTGTGATCACAAGTTCTGTTTAGGAAGTGGTATAAGACAGCTTACATGTTGAGATGCTAAGTAGGAATTTGATAGATGAAACTGAAGTTGAGGAGAAAAGAGTTTAAACCAGGGCGTCAGAACCACAGTCATGTTAGAAAAAAGAAACCACACACCTGATCAAAGAAGTCCTTCCTGGCATCCAGAGGGGCCCAGAGCAAAGACTACCTCAATTGCTCATGCGTATCATGAAGGGCCCCAAATGTGAGAATGATAGAGCTTGGGCTAATTTTACAAAAAGTAGATTCTAGGTAGGAATTCCAGAGTGTGGAAAATTAAGGGCTAACACATTAAAGCCACCATCTAGAAATTTATAGAACTCACCCAATTCTGTTATTCCTTCCCAAGAGACACAGAGAGCTGAACTTCCATGTCTCTTTAGGCTTTGTGGGTTACAAGTTGACAGTGACTTCTATACTGAAGCATTTCATGCTTCAGGACCCACCCAAAGTCCCTTCCCTGCTGGTGTGGCTAGGGGAATATGTGGAGAGAGTGCTATGGAGGGTAGAAGTCAGGCCCCTGGCTACCTTTGAGGACACATGGCTCCAGAATTTTTGTCTAGGCTATGTGTGTGCTGTGCGATGGACGGTGTTCCTTCTCTATTGTCTGTCATTGCCGTCAAATGGAATTTCTTCTAACAGTCTTTTGGCAGTAGAGTGAAGGTGGGGGTGGGGGTGGCGGTGGGGGTTGGGGGTGAGGGGATGGCTTCATGGAAATGAGACCCTAGTTTTTTTTTTTTTTTTTGAAGTAAGGTTGTATAAGAACCTAAGAAAACCAGACTTTTTTCACATTTAAAAAACCCCCCTTTTTTTTCAGATTGTTCTTTCTGAAGATATCCTTTCTACAATGAATATGGATTTTTTATTTTTTTCTGAGACAGTGTTTCTCCATGTAGTTTTGGTGTCTGTCCTGTATCTCCCTTTGTAGCCTCGAATTTACAGAGATCTGCCTGGCTCTGCCTCCTGAGTGCTAGGATTAAAGGCATGCGCCACCACCGCCTGGCAAGTATGGAACTCCTAAAAAAATTTTTTTTTGACAACTAGGTCTCACTATATATCATAGGCTTCCAATAATTCAGTTATTTAGCTTAGGCTGCCCTCAAATTTATGGTCTTTTGCCTCAGCCTCCCAAGCATCAGGATTAAAGGTGTATGTACCAACAATATGCCTGCTTTTTAAGTGTTTTTTTTTTAAATTTTCACTTATCTGTTTTTCAATTTTTATTGATTTTTTTACATGTATGGGCATTTTGTCTGCATGTATGTCTGTGCACCATGTGTATGGAGTGGCCACAGAGGCCAGGAGCGGGAACTGAATCATTTTCCATTTCCACGGGGAATGAACGAGAATTTTTGCTGCTCTACATGCTCATCCACATTTGGTAGTTCAGCATTTCAGATGTGGGTTATCTTACTAGGTATTCATGTGTATCTTGTTTTAATTGCATCTCCACTTTGAATGATCTCTTCATTCCTCTCTTTCCCATCCTCTCTTTCCCATGTGTAGGTCCTTATTGGTGAGATGTCTGTTCACATCTTTTACTGATTTTTATTTGAGTTGTTTGTTGGTGGTTGATTTTAATAAGTTCTTTGTATATTCTAGATAGCAATCCTTTACATGTGTGTCCTTGGCTTTTTTTTTTTTTTTTTTTTTTTGCCAGCTTGTGATTTTCCATCTTTCCCCCTTGACATTGCCTTTTGCAGAGCAGAGGTTTGAATTCTAAGAAGGTAGCTTACCTACTATTTCTTTTATGGATTATGTTTCTGGTGTAAATCTCAAAAAGGTCATTACCATACCCTATGCCTAAGGTTTTACTTGAGGTTCCCTCTGGGGATTTTATAGCTTTGTGTTTTTTATTAGGTGCATATGATCCATTTGAGTTAATATTTTGTGAACAGTTTTGTATTTCCATTTTTCTTTCAGTTCACTACTTTTATCTTATGCTGCTACAGAGAACTATGAGATTTATTTTGTTGATATAAGTCTATAAATATTTCCAAGTAGCCTTTAACATTTTTAATTAACCAGGTGATTAGAAGAGCCCCTATGTTGCTTAAAGACACCACTCAGAGGGAAAGTTTGCTTACCAGACAATTAACAATTAAACAGCAAATGGTTAATGGGGTTTCCAGTGTACTTAACTAGCATTTAATAATGATAATAATGGATTTACATTTTTAATGGTTGTCAGATTTATAACATAACAACTTTGTAAGTCCTTCTGTCCTTGCTAGGTGAGGCATGAGAAAAAAAAAACAAAACAAAACTATGTGCATATTTGTTAGAAGGCAAATTTTTATAAGGCATTGTTTTTGCCTTGTGGTGTCTTATGGTCATTTGTCAATTGTCTTTCTGAAATACTCTTGAGGAAACTACCCCTAAGTCTGAATTAAATAAGTCACACATACAACATTTTGCAATAGTTTCTAGCTCATGGTTAGTGACTACTGGTGCGTGTTCAACTCTTACAAATGCTCAGCAGAATCAGAATCACCAAAACAAATAACACCAATAAAATATTGAAATTAAAAGTTGAATTAACATATTTTAAGGAAGAATTTAGGCACCAAGCTAAAGAATGAAAGTTAACATCATATAGAGTGTGGGCTAATTTAACATATCCATTTAATTGGGTCATGAGATGCTCAGATATTTAATGAAACATTGTTCTTGTTCTTTCTTTGAGAGTGTTTTATGTAAGAACAACAATGACCTTAGTAGGTTGAGTTAAGTTAATTGTCTTTGTAACATTGGTTGGCATCATCTTAACAGTTCTCAGGCTGAATAGAAAGTTAAACCTTTACAAGTAAAAAGGTAATTCTTCCTGTTTATTTACAGAAATTGGGATTTCAACAGAGACAGACTGTATGTGTCCCAGGCTAGCCTCAAGCTCACTATGTAGCCAAGGATGTGCTTGTCTCCTGAGTTCTGGAATTATAGGTATGTGTCACCGTACCTAGTGTTGTGTGGTGCTGGGGATCAAACCCAGGCCTCCATGACCACTAAGCCAGCACTCTTCTGAAGGAGCTACATCCCCAGCTCTCTTCCTGAGTTGTCAGCCCACTGTTCCTGGCAACTCTATTGTTTGTCTTCTTGCTTCTCAGGCTTTCTGAGTCATGCTGGAGCCACACCATCAGCTTCCTTGCATCTCCATCTTGTCAACTCATCATGAAGACCTTGGAACTTGACTGCCTCCAGGTCATGTGGATAATTCCCTATAATAAATCTTTAAAAAATATGCACCCTGTTGGTCTCCCAAGAACCCTCAGGAACAGTTTCTTTGAAATCTACAAAATTGGACAATTGATAATTAAAGCTCATTACCAAGCAACTACAAAAACAATGTATTCACCTTTGAACAATAACATTTTCATTATAGGAACAATGGAAAAGAACTCGGGAAGCTAATGAAAAAACATAAAAATGCAAATTACTCTCAGCTAATTGGCTGTGTCTCCAAACATATTCTAAATTATTAATTAGTAAAAGAATGAGTATTTCTCTTTAAGTATAAGATGGGGAAATGGTCACTCACCTTTCCACTCCAATGTTCAGAATTAAAATGTTAGTGTTCCATTTTTTTTCTTCAGTGTAATTGTATTAAAATTTTGTACAGGGGGAAAAGTCAAAGACTTCAAATTTCCTTTGAAGTTCTAAACTCCTTACATTGAATACTTAATTACATGTTGAATTCCCAATCTCTATATGCAATTAAAGAAGCAAGCTAAGGACTCACATATTATACTGTAAATTTTCAAGGGATGAACATTACGCTTTCTGCTTTACTTACTGAGATGTTTCAAGAAGGCTTTGTTCGAATTAAAAACACTTTATTTTGAGCAGAGTAAGAGGAAACATCAAAAGAAAGGCATAGAGATTTCTCCCATTTCCCTCCATCACTGCTCACTATCTTCCTTATTATCAATATTGCCACCAGACTGGGTCGTTCTTCAAAAGTCAATATTGCATCATCACCATCCAGATGCTGCAGTTTACATTAGGGTTCGTTCTTGGTGGTGTATGGGGTTGGGCAGATGTAAAAGGACATCGCAGTCGTAGAGCGTGGTGGCAGGTCTTAGAAGTCCCCTGTGCTCTATCAGTTTCTCTTCTCTTTCCCTAATTCTTGGGAACCAGTGATCTTATTACTGTCTGTATTATAATTCCAGGCATTTTCAACACCAGGCACAGAGCAATTTAAAGAAGTGCTTACCATGGAAGCCGACAATTTTCTGCTTGACATATCAGTGATGAGAACTTACCCTCCGCCATGCTTGGCACTGTCAATTGTTCTCGCCATTTTGGAATATCTCCTTCTTTATAGCTTATAAATTATTTTCTTCCTTTTTTTCCCACTGGATATTCTTTCCCAATTTTCTGCTTCTTTGCATCTTTCTAGCACATTGGGGCCTCCAGGCTTGATGCTCCATTTTGGCCATGCCATTCAGGATCAGGCTTTAATGTTACCCAGACACTAGACTTTGGGATTTTTTCTTTTCTTTCAGCTGATCTTTTCTCCCAAGTTTTGGAGATACATACATACATACATACATACATACATTTAATTTGTTCATGTTTTACCAAAGAATAATACAGATGTAATTATAGGTATTTGACTCTCTCTTTCTCTCTTCACCCCAGTTCCTGCTACTTCCACCCCACTCTGTTTTTATGAGACCAATCTTTAGATTACATATTTAAGTTAGAGCATGCAGTACTTGTCTTCCTGGGCCTGACTTTTCATTTAGCAGAGTTGCATGCAGCTTCATCTGTTGTTATCAATGGCAGGATCTCCTTAGTGTTTGAGTCTAATGTGCCACATTTTCTTCATTCATTCATTCATTCATTCATCATTTGTTCATTTGTTCACTTATTCATTAGTTCATTCACAGATAGATACATAATTTGCTTTCATTTCTTAGCTGTTATGAATAATGCTGTGAGTGACCCTGAGAGTGTAGGCATCTTCTGAAGACACTGATTTTAATCACACAAACACACAGACTTCACACTCACACATGCACTCATGTGCACCCCCTCCCCACCAGAAAGGAGAATACTGGCTGAGTCATCTATTTTGAGGAACTTCCCTGATATTTCTGTAATGGCTGTATGGGTTCTTCTGGCTACCACCGAGATTTCCTTTCTTCTACATATGTTTCACACTCATTTTTCTCTTCTGGTATATACATTTAACTATGAGTCAATATTATTTGTTAGATATGCAGTAGAACTTTAGAAACAATGTTAAATAAGATGAATACCTCTGAAGTTTTATGCTAAGTGCAATAAGCCAGAAGACTGCATGTTTTACAGTCTTTTGATTTGACATCCTATTTATATGCCTCTGTGTGTGTGTGTGTGTGTGTGTGTGTGTGTGTGTGTGTGTGTGTATGTTGACTAAAGAGGCTTGAGGTATGCTGGAGATGTAGACAGGTTGGTAGAGTGCTTAACTACCATGCTTGAAGTCTTGTGTTCAATCTGTAGCACTACATAAACTAGCTGTGGGGCACACCTGTATTCCCAGCACTTGGCAGATGGAGGCTGGAGGAGCACAAATCATCCTTTGATACCAAGTTTGAGGCCAACCTGGGCTACCTGAGACTCAGTCTCCAAAAGAAAACAAACAAAAAAACAAAACAAAGACAGAGGGTATGAGCTAACTTTTTGGAATAGTGCAAGTATTCTAAATTTCTTTTTAAAAACTTTAACTATTTGTTTGTTTGTGTACGCATGTGGAGGCCTGAGGACAAGATGCTAGAGTCACTTCTCCCCTATTATTATGTGAGTTTGGGGGGTTCAAACTTGAGTCATCAGGCTTGGCAGAAAGTGCTATTTCTACTGAACCATCTCCCAGGCTCAATATTCTAAATCTTAATTATGATGGTAGGATGGTGTTTGACAATATAAGTCAAATAAAACTCTTTGGGCTATAAAATGGATGTGAAAACCATTCTTCTATAAACTTGAATGTAAGACCTCATGTAACTTCTCATTACAACTAGAAGAATTCATAATACTTCTTCTTCAGCCATATTGGTCTCTGTCTCTCAACATGGCGGAAATCACCCCCACTTCTGTATATTTACAATAACTCTTCTACTTTCCTTTAAAACAAAAAGAGTATGTGTGTGGCTGTTTTGTCTGCACATATGTCTATGCAGTGTGCAGTATCTGTGGAAGCCAGAAGAAGGTGCCATATACCCGAGGATTGGAATTACAGACGGTTGTGAGCTACAATGTGGGTACTGGGAATTGAACTCAGGTCTTCTGGGAGAGCAGCCAGTGCTCTTAAGTGCTGAGCCATCTCTCCAATCCCCTAACTTGAGGTTGCCAGGAAATGCCTTCTCCAGACATTGGAAGAGCTAACTACATTTAATTCAGAAGCCTGCCTGCCAGTGAGACCTTCTCTGTGAAAAGTTTGGGGTCTTCTTCTCTCTCCCACTTCCTCCCTTTATGCACTTAGCATTGCTTGAGTGGTCTCCTGGACAGGACATATTTGCACTCCCAACCTTTTTTTACCCCTCTCCACCCTGCAGTTGGGAGTAAAGGACAGGGAAAGAAATGGAAGCTGTCCTCAACGGGAGTTCCTCAACTGGAGTTCCTGCCGAATCTCTTAAGCGAAGGCTAGCGCCTGACACACTCTGTGTCTTGAAGGGATAAAAAAAGGAGAAGCAGATGGTTGGCAAAAAGCGATTGAGCCCTCAATCATATTTGTAAAAACACTGGCACTCCCATGTTTAACTAAAGCATCATGGCACAAAGAACGAGGATCAACGATCTTAGCAGAGTTTGTCTGTAATGTATGCACTCCCATCAGCAGGCACTTACTTGGGAGGCCTTTCCACGTGAAATGCACTCAACTATATGTGGAAGTCACTTATTTGGAAGGTAATATTCTGTCAGTCATCTCATGCAAAATTACAAACTTGAACAGTTCTCAGAGAAAAGCCTTCTGACATCTAACCCCTCCAGAAAATCCATGGAAACTTTGGAAGTTATTCTATTTATTTATTTATTTATTTATTTATTTATTTATTTATTTATTATATGTGAAGGATGTATTTTTTTGCATGTGTGTCTGATTTGTGTGTGTGTGTGTGTGTGTGTGTGTGTGTGTGTGTGTGTGTTGCCATGAGTTTGCATATGCATGTGGTTGAGTGTGCGTGAACAGATGTGCATCTCTGGAGACCAGAGATGGATATCAGGTATAGCCTGTCATTCATCACGTTGTGTGTTAAAGAAGGATCTCTCTGGACCTGGAGTTCACTGACTCACCTAGACTATCTGGATATCAAGCCCCAGGGTCTCTCCTGTCTCTACCTCTCAAGGGCTGGGGTTCCAGGCCCATGTTACTATCCTTGGCTTTTTATGTGACTCTTTGGAATTGAATTTGGGTCCTCATGCACGCACAGCAGACACTTTACCAACTGAGCCATTTTCTAAGGTTTTGTTTAAAAAGTAGTTTATAGTATTTTTTTAAAAAATTCTTTGACATGTTTCAGAAATTCTGAAGCCAGATAGTCTTCCTAACCCTGACAGACATAGAAAAAATACACACTTTATTTTTATAAATATAGTCCAAAACACCTCTCACCAACTTCACCTTTAGAAAGCACAGTAAAGTATATATCTGAAAATGTAAGTAACCAGGAAGAAAGTAGCCACAACACCACTGGCCCTTATCTGGTGGCCAGTTTGAGAAACGCTTATCAAAATTTATACAAATTAAATGTGGATGTTCTCTTTGGGTTGTGCTGGGGTGACATGTATGTTAACCGTATGTTCTACCATTGAGCCATACTCCTAACCCTGAACATGTATTTTTATATGTAAACAAATTTATTCCCAGTGTACCCATGGGAATAGAGCTGAATAACCCTTAAAATAATAATTTAGCTTAATAAATCACCACAGAGAACTCTGTTTTATGAAAGCTTGAGTTTAGTATTGATTCTAGGAGCTTACTCCTTTTGTTCCCATTTTGTTCTTGCTGAACATTACTAGGCCAACCTGTTCTTGATGGGAAGAGCCTCTTCCAGGATTCCAGGGCTATGCCTCATTGAGCCTTAGCAATTCATGGAGACATCATGGCTCCTTTTAGGAAGGAACAGTGGATGGGGAATGGGTGGAGGTAAATTCAGGTGGGTGGTAGTTCAGCCATGCTGTTTGTCACGTCTGTTTCAGATCCTCTGCCTCCTGACACCTCTAGAGTGAATAACACAGGCCTGGTATGGTCTCTCTCTCTCTCTCTCTCTCTCTCTCTCTCTCTCTCTCTCTCACACACACACACACACACACACACACACACACACACACACACACACACCTGCGGTTCCAGCCTGTGTGGAGGGGGATGCAGGGGTCACATTTGGGCCCAGGACTTGGGGCCAACCTAGGCAGCATAACAAGACACTCTCTCCCCAGATTCTTGAAGAAGTTAATAATACGTGGCAGTGCCAATTAAATAGTCCTGGTCTTGTTCAAGCGGCACCAGCTCAGAAGGCACAGCGATGTTTCAGAAACTTCATTTATCAAATGATGGTATTGCCAATTAGAGGCTTGACCACGTCAACAACCTTAATCTTGTTCGCCTAGCATATGTGCACAAGGCCCCAGGTCCAACCCCTAGTACCTAAAACAACCCTTCGAATGTTACATTTTAAAAAGAATTCATATTACACGGTTTGCTGTAATGATCGGAATTCAGCTTTAGCCTCATTTGAAATACACCATTTCATATTGCATTTAATAACTAATGTGATTTTGTATTCGGTTAACTATATTATTTTTATTATTTCTTCTTTTCTAAGATAGCAAGTATCGATTATGTACTTTAGAATGACCCCCCTCCAAGGGACAGTTTAGTGACACGAATGCTCATTATTTTTGGATCTAACAGTTAAGTGTAGTACTTTTGTACCCTTCAAGTGATCATCTCTCTCTTCTTGAACTCTTGCGGTTATTAAATGAAGGCAGAAAGAAGCAATTTGTCCGAGTTAGGGTTTCTGTTGCTATGATGAAACACCAGGATCAAAAGTGAGTTGTGCTAGGCACCAATCTATGACTATAGCGGAGTATCATTAGGACTCATGTAATCGACTTTTTTTTTTTTTTTTTTGCCAGTTGTGTTTGGTTCTATCCTAGATCTCTGGGCTATCCTGCCTCTGCACCCTGGCCCTCAGGGGCGAGCTCTCTCTCATGGTATGGGTCTTAAGCTAGGTCAGTCCCTGGGTGGTTACTCTCACAATTTCTGCTCCACCTTTACCCCAACACATTTTGTAGGCAGGGCAGATTGTAGGTTAAAGGTTTTGTGGCTGGGTTGGTGTTCCAGTCCCTGCACTTGAAGTCTTGCCTTGTTAGAGGAGATGACAGGTTCAGGCTCCATATCCCCCATTCCTGGGAGTCTTAGCGAGGGTCACCCTCATAGATTGCTGGGAGTTTCCATTGAACTAGGTTCCTAGTGAAATCGTGTTTCCCCACCTCTGAGCTCTCTTTGTTACTTAGCTTCTCTTGGGTCTGTGGATTGTAGCCTGGTTATCCTTTACGGCTAAAATCCAATTATAAGTGAATAGATGCCAGGCTTGTCTATCTGGGTCTGGGCTACCCTACTCAGGATGACCTTTTCTAGTTCCATCTTGGCCCAATCAATTCCAATCATTATCAGAGAGGAGGCTTCTTCCAGCAACTGATGGAAACAGATGCAGAGATCGACAGCCAAACATTATGCAGACAGACCTCAGGGAATCCTGCAGAAGAAGCAGGAGGAAGGATTGTAAGAGCCAGTGGGGTCAAGGGAACCACAAGGAAACCCCCAAACCAACTAACCTGGGGTCCTACAGGCTCACAGAGACCGAACCAATAACCAGGAAGCCTGCATGGGACTGACCTAGGCCCTCTGCACGTATGTGACAGTTGTGTAGCTTAGTCTTCTTGTGGGACTTTTAAGGGTTGGAGCAAGGGCTGTCATTGACTCTGTTGCCTGCCTTTGAGACACTTTCCTCCTGTTGGGTTGCCTCATTCAGTCTTACTTGCTGGCTGATAGCCACAGGAGGCCTGCCCTTTTCTCAAGAGAAACCGAGGAGGAGGAGGAGGAGTGGAGTTGGTGGGGGGAGGAGAAGGGAGGTGGGGGGGGACTGGGAGGACAGGAAGAAGGGGAAACACTGGTCAGGATGTAAAAACAAAACAAACAAACAGAAAACAAGTGGGAGAGGAAAGGGTTTATTTGGCTTAGACTTCACATTGTGGTCCATCATTGAAGGACGTCAGGGCAGGAACCTGGAGGCAGGAGCTGATGCAGAAGCCACAGAGGAGTTCTGCTTATTGGCTTCCTCATCATGGCTTGCTCAGTCTGCTTTCTTATAGAACCCAGGACCATCAGCCCAAGAATGGCATCACCCACCATGGGCTGGGCCCTTCCCCATCAATCACTAATTAAGTAAATGCTTTACAGCCGGATCTTTTTTTTTTTTTTCATGGATTTATTTATTTATTATGTATACAATATTCTGCCAGCATGTGTCCCTGCAGGCCAGAAGAGGGCATTACAAGTGGTTGTGAGCCACCATGTGGTTGCTGGGAATTGAACTCAGGACCTCTGGAAGAGCAGTCAGTGCTCTTAACCACTGAGCCATCTCTCCAGCCCTCTATAGCCGGATCTTAAGGAGGCATTTTCTGAGCTGAGTCTCCCTCCTTTCAGATGATTCTAGCTTGGGTCAAGTTGACATAAAACTAACCAGTACAGTACTGAAGAGCATCTTTTTCTGTAGGACCACAGGCAGACAGTGTCTTGTGAAGCCACCTCTCTGGAGGCTTGCTCATTTTATGTCAGAACGTTGAGTCCAGGAATTTTTCTAGCTCTGGATTTACAAAGAAAAACATTATTTGAAAGTCACTGAAAAGACGTTGCAGAAGGAAGACTAGAAAAAGCTAGAAGAAGAGGGAGGGGGACAAGAAAAATAGGAATTTTTTTTTCCAGTTGCAACCTGTTGGGCACCAGGACACACACCTTCAAATCAACTTCACATGAACTGCTCCTGAGGTACGGAAGGGCTATTTCTAAGTGCTTGGGATTGACAGTTAAAAACACAAAAGCCAGGATATGAGACAAAGGTACTTCTCTACTGCATTCCTGCTTCGAGATTCCACGCAGCATGTACAGACACCTTCTGCTAATGTTTTGTCTCTCTTTGGTTGGACCTTGTTTGGCTGGTCTTGGTCTGCGATCAGTGTATCTTAAGTAGTTCTTGTCCTGTGCTCTCCTGTATGGGTTGCTCTCTCCTCTGTATCATGGCCACAAAGTGATCCACATTGGCTTCTAGTAGTATAAAATCCAGATTATAATAAGTACACGGGAAAGGATGTGCCTCACCATGCTTTCTTATACAATCTGCCAGTGTCTAGGAAATTACCACCTGCCAGGGCCTTCTCTGTGGGTTTGCAAGCCCAAATCTCTCTTCCTGAACACTCTCTTTGTTGACTCTTATTTCTTTGTGATCAGTGCTGTGTCTGCCTGAAGGCCTGGAGAGAATTCTTTTTTTGTTTTCTTTTGAGGGGACAGACACTGTTAGGCTGGGGCAGAGCTGCAAACAAATAGTGGTCTTTATACATTCTTGGGAAATTCGTTTAAAATCCTTGTCTGGGTATAGCAGCCCTTGCTTGGATACTTGAATTATTTTATGCCCAGTGTGTATGCTGCACAATGGATATCGCAATTAAACAGTGCATGCCATCCAAACTAGTTGTCTGCAATTTTGCAATTAAGTGCCTATCTGACTAAGTATTTCTATGTTTTCCTCACTTCGATAACTAAAAATCAGACACCAAAACTTAATATAATAACAAATATAAAAGATATCATCCAAACAATGAAGATGAAGTCGAGGCTGCTACAATGTATTATACTGGTTTTCTTCTGAGAGCCACATCTAAAAGATATTTTGGACAATTTTTACTTGTTTTTTTTTTTTTGGCTAATTATAATCCAATTTAACAAATTGCTGAGATGACCTGTTAGCTACTGTAATATGAGCTGGAAAATGGCACATGTGAAATGTATAAAAATGTCAGGCATGATGGTGAATGTCTTTAATCCCAGCACTTGAAAGGCAGAGGAAGGTGCATCTTTGTGAGTTTGGGCCAGCCTGGTCTACATAGTGAGTTCTAGGCCAGTCAGGGATGCGTAAATGCAACTCAAGTCTCATAAAATAAAAATGGTTTCTCTACTCAAACAATTTGCTAAGATATAGTGATATAAGAATATATGTATTTGTGCATATAAAACATCTAAATAAATATGTTTATGTCCGGATAAAGTAGGCAGACACTACGTCCAACAGGGAGTTATAGTGTCCATGGTTTTTGAATAGTTTCAGTGTGCTAGCCATTTTTCTAATTCTTTTATCTCAGCCATGAAGCTTTGACTCGGCTTAGGAAAAAAAAATAATATCCTCAACAAAACAATTTTAAACCTGTGGCTCTTTTTGGTATCCGCTATTATTGCTTTTCTCTCCATGTAATAAAGGGGCAACTCATTCCTTTATCCTCTTCTTGCTCTGGATATACCATGCCACTTTCCCCCTGCCTTTTCTGACTTCTTGCCAGCTGCATCCTATTTCTTATTTTGGATCTTCTGACTGCATTCCAAAAGGCTGACCCAAAGTCAAGTCATTCAGTTTCCGGGAAATACAGTCTCTTTCTTTTCTCCCCATGTACTCCAGCTTCAGGTTCAAAATCTACCCTTTCATTCTGCACATCTCCATCATGTCTGCTTAAGGATGGTGTGGGGGTATCATACATTTGTTTCCTTCAAAACCACTTTCCTTTGACGCTTTCTAATTGTAACTTGTCAACGTAAGTGAAATATGCATTTTGGAAAAATGTGTGAGGAAAGTTTGTGCACATTTACAAATATAATCTTCAGAATGTGCACCATAATAAACAAATGGAAAATACACCCTTGGTTTGAAATTGTGATTTTTTTTTTTTTCTTGACGAAGTGAAAGCCTATCTCATGCTATATTTAATGCTTTTTGCAAAGAGTAAACTTTGGAAAGAAAGAGTCTGAAAGTTTGCTTAGCTAGAGTAATGGAAACGGAGTGTGGCACATCATGAATCAATATCAGATTATTTTTGAGGAAGGCGGATTGACCAGCCCAGACAATGAAATGTGTCAAGCACTATAAAATGTATTGACTTCCAGAAACCAGACAATATTGTGCAAAATGCCCTTCAGATTCATTTCTCCCGTGGTAATAAACAGTGGAAAAAAGGCACTAAAATGTAGAAAAATTATATTCTGAAAAGCATATTAAATCAGAGACATGATAGCATCATAATTGATTTCATAAAAACACTCCGAGGAAAACAAACTCAATGCAGTGAGTGTGAAGTTTCAGATGGAGTCTCCAGCTGCCTGTGGTCAACGGAAAAAAAAAACAAACAAAAAAACCTGAAAAACTGCGTCAAAAAGTTTGAGAAAACTCTCCAGATGAAGCTCAGAGAAGCAAAGCCTGAAATCACTCCAGCCCTTGTTAAAAGGAGGTTTCACACTGCATGCCTTTATTTACTCTAGTAATATGCCTGTGATGGTCCTTCATGGCTTCACTCTACATAGCACGTAGAGTAGGTTGGAACCTTCTATTTATTTCTGGAGCTTTCATCTATTGCTCTCATTAGATTAATTTGGCCTTGATATATTTATTCAAGGTATTTGATTTTGTTTTCTGGAGGCTGTCCTAAGTCTTCATAAAATAAGGCAAGTGTGTTTGACTAAATGTAAGCATGCCTATTGTTCAAGCTGTTGGTGATGGTATGTGACTTGTGACTATAAATGGTCAGAGAACTTTGTGTGCCATTCAGGTTTTACTTTCTAGGGAAATAATTTTCTAATTGATGATTTTCACTATACAATATTTGACAACTTAACTCAACTACTAGAATATAATTTAAAACATAAAAATGGGTTCCTAGGATTTTAGAATTATGTTAGTCAATATTAATTTTTATTATTAATATTAATTATTGTATTAAGACTTAATGGCTATTTTCAAACATGTATTTCATTTTACTTTGCACATGTTCATTTGTTACACACTTGTTCCTTATTCCCTCTGTTGCTTTCAACTAGTCGGCTCCTTCAAATAATCCTATCTCTGCTTGCATGCTACACATACACACAGGCTTATGCACATTTAAATCTAGACTTCCCCCGTGAGTGAACATATGCAAATTTGTCTTCCTCTTCCCATTATTTTCTACAAGTAGCATCTTTAAAGTCTTTGGAAGAGTAAGCAACTGTTTAAGTGATAGCGAAACGTTCTGTTATTTTTCCATCTTGCTTTTGAGTGTTGGTCTCTCCAGCCTCCTTAACAGCATTGTTAAGCCTGCTCACTGTTTAAGGTTTTGATTATTTGAATTTTCAGTGACTGAATTTAATCTGTTCATTTTCAAGCATCCTTGTTCTTGCGTTTGCTTACTTTTTGCTCAGATTTCCAAAACAAAAACTGAGCTTAGAGGTATTAAGCATGATCATTTTATATTCTGTGTCCACAAAAATCCTCAGTTCCAAGATCATTTGGGTTTATAGTCTGGTCTTGAAGGTTTGAACACCACATAGAAGAATGAGTTTATCGTGGTACTGAGTCTCAACTGGGAATTAAAAAACCAGTTACTCTCCATTGGAGCTGAGGGGTAAGCAGAGACTGATCTCTCTTTCTCTCTGTGTTTGAGCATGAATGGTATGGTTCCTTGTGGGTGGGTCTCCAGTTAGACCCTACTTGCTCTTTTGCTAAGGGTCTGCCCCTTAATCTGGGGACTCAAGAAACCATGGAAGTCCAGGGACCCCGAGAGCTAGAAAGTGTCCTTTAGCCTCTCCTTATTTTAGTATTTTACTCACCCCCTAGGTTTCTGGTCTCCCCCACTTTTTCAAAGAACTCAAAGGAAGCCTATTTTCTTTTCTTCCTTCCTTCCTTCCTTCCTTCCTTCCTTCCTTCCTTCCTTCCTTCCTTCCTTCCTTCCTTCCTTCCTTTCTTTCTTTTTTATTGTTTGGTACTGAGTCTGAACCCACTGTCTTGTTAATGCTAAGCCTGTGTTCTATAGTGAGAGCCTTACGCCCACTCCTTGTTTTTTCCTTTCGTTTTCAAAGTTCTTTAAACTATTTGGAGTGTATCAGAGTTCCATGTGACTTTTAGACTTCCTTCCCTCCCCTCTACCCTTCTCTCTTCTTTCCTCCCCTCCCCTCCCCTCTTTTCCTTCTTGCCTCTGCTTCCCTTGCCTAACCCTCATCTTGAGGTATAGCCCAGGATGGCCTCCTGCCCAGAAGGTGGAGCCTCCTGCTTCCCTCTCCTCATCCTAAGTGCTGGGATCCTAGATAGCCACACTAAGCTTGTTTACTTTTGTTCAATGAAATTTGTAGATTTCAGAATAAATATTTTTTCACTTTTTACCAAATTAATTCTTAAGTATTTTATTCCTTCTGGTGCTAATGAAAATTGAACTGTTTTCTTATTTTTACTTTGGTTTGTTCGTTCTAAACATAGCAATACAATTGGATTTGCATAGCATATCTTATAACCATGCAAAGCTCATGTATTGGCTGTAATTATTTTTGCGAGTCACTCAAGATTTTCTGTGTAAAATCATATCATTCACCAAGTAATTTCACTCCTTGCTTCCCAGTCTGTATGTCTTTTGTTACTTGTTTAATTACTATGGTGAGAAATTCCTACATAATGGTAACTAGTGATGCTGCAGATGGACATTTTGTCTTGTTCATCATTTTAGGGGATGATGCTATCAGGTTTATAATTTAAGTTGTAGAATTAGCTGTGCAGGTTTCACAGATGCCCCTTATTTTCATCAACAAGTTCTTTTCTGTTCCCAGTTTTCGAAGACCTTCTTCTTATCAGAAAATGGGCTTAGAAAATGTCCTATTAATATCTAGTAGTATGATCAAGTGAGTTTTTAAAAAGTTCTATTTATATTCTGTATTTTTTTCCTGAGACAGGGTTTCTCTGTGTAGCTTTGCTCCTTTCCTGGAACTCGCTTTGGCTGGCCTCGAACTCACAGAGATCCACCTGCCTCTGCCTCCCAAGTGCTGGGATTAAAGGCGTGCATCACCACCACCTGGCTATTCTGTATTGTTTTAAAATATCAAATTATAAATCATCCTCACCTTTTGGAGTGGGTTGGGGATTTAGCTCAGTGGTAGAGTGCTTGCCTAGCAAGGGCAAGGCCCTGGGTTCGGTCCTCAGCTCAAAAAAAAAAATGGAGTGGGGAAACTCACTTTACAATGCTGTGGATATCTGTATGCTGTGAATGTGTTGCTCTAATTGGTTAATAAATAAAGTGCTGATTGGCCAGTAGCCAGGCAGGAAGTATAGGTGGGACAAAGAGAGGAGAATTCTGGGACAGGAGGGCTGAGTGAGGAGACACTGCCAGCTGCCACCATGAGAAGCAAGATGTGAAGGCAGAACTGGGAAAAGGTACCAAGCCACATGGCTAAACATAAGTAAGAATTATGGGTTAGTTTAAATGTAATAGCTAGTCAGTAGGAAGCCTGAGCTAATGGGTGAGCAGTTTAATTACTGTAAGTGTTTACTTGGGGGATGCTAGTGGGAGAGATTTGTCCTGACTGCCTGGGACACAGGAAAACTTTAGCTACATTAAAATGCACAGGAAAACTCTAGCTACATTACAATGGTATGTAAATTATTTTTTTTTATGTTGAATTCAGTTCACCAGTATGGTGTTGAAGACTTTGATGTTTGTACTAATAAAGTTCTACTTTTTTTTTCTTTTTCTTGTGATCTCTTTCAGGGTAATACTCATTCCAAAAAACAAATTGTGAAATTTTCTCTTTACTCTCTTTTGGAAAAGTTGATACACACACACACACACACACACACACACACACACACACACGTGTTTGTTGGAATTCAACAGTGATGCTACCATGATCTAGGTTTTTTCCCCTGGAAAGCTTTTCATAGTTTTATCAATGTTCTTTTTTTTTTTTTTTTTTGAGCTGAGGATTGAACCCAGGGCCTTGTGCTTGCCAGGCAAGTGCTCTACAACTGAGCTAAATCCCCAACCCTCAATGTTCTTTTGTAATATAGATCAATTTAGATTATAATTTTCTTATCTCCTTCCTTATTGAATTTTGATATATTTTGGAAAATTTCTAATACCTTTAACTTTATAATTTATCATTTCAATATACCATCCTGCCATTCTACTTTGAGTAATTCAAGACTTTTTTTTTTTATATCTCTGGTTAAAGGCTTGTTTATTTTGTGGATCTTTCCCAAGAATTAGTTTCAGATGCTTCAGTGACTTATCTTTCCTCGTCTTCCATTTTCTGTGTCATTTATGTACACCCATCATCATCATTATTTCTTTTCCCTCCTTCAGGTTAACTTCGGTGATTTATCTCAGATGCCTACAGTCGTCGCTTTCCTGTCTGGGTATTTTCTGTTGTAAATTTTGTCATTGAACTCTGTGCCTGTTAGCTTTGTGCTGCTGTGGCCAAATGCATGACACACAGATGAACAAGGGTTTGGTTCAGTGTTTATGTTAATCTTGCTGTGGGATGCTTTTATTTATGAGTCCATTCCAATGATGCCGTCAAAAATAAAATAAAAGAAGCGGAATATGTATTGTACCGTTGGTTAGAGACTTCCATATATTTGTTTAGTCTGGAGAGCTTAGCACGTATTAAAACCTTTACCTCTTCCCTCCTGTTTGCGCTCATTAAACGTCGCACATTGTTAAATGTGACCTCACAAAATTAAAATAGTTACGGTACTTCTATGAACTCTTACCTTCAAAGAAGCTGAGAGAAGGAAGACAGGGATGTATTTCACAGATTTTGTTTTATTAATCTGACTATGTTTTGGGCTTATTTATGTATTTGTTGCTCTATGTATGGCGAAGGAAGTATACTTACTTCCTTAATCTGATATGGTTTTGTTCCTCCTCACCTGCTCTGCTCTATAATTACAGGTGTGCTGCATCTCTATCCTGGAAACTTAGTCTATCTGCCCCCTCATTATCTACAGGTGGCCTAGGCTGAGGACGTCTAAATGAGTTAAGGAGACCAGTAACTATGTAATTGCTCTTACTAGTGTTCTGTGTTTCTTTGGCTATCAATTACAGCCTGTGTTTATTTTTACCACAAAATAACTCCTTTTAGTGTTTCTTGTCAGTAGTGTCAAATGATCTCAGTTTTTATGTGAAAATATCCTTATTTTAACATTCACACTTCGAAGAAGTTTGAATTCACTGAATCTCCGCATGAGTGGATTAAAATTTATAAAGAAATTTGGGAAGTTCCAGTCATTATTTCTTTGAGTATTTTCTTCTTTTTCTCTCCTCTACTGTAAAAACTATTATGTTTGTGTTAGTGTGCTTAATGTCTTCATATCTCTCTGCTTGCTTGTCTTCATATTTTCCCTCCCTTGGGTTGCAGACATTTTTCATCATTCTGTCAGGTCTTCTGTTGAGCACATCTTGCAAATTTTCCATTTTGTTCACTACACCTTCCAACTCAAGAATTTCTCTCTTCCCTTCCATTTCCTCAATGATTTCTTGTGTTGGTATTCTTCATGTGACACACCTATTCTGTCTCACTTTATTTGTTTGATTATGCTTTCCTTTCGTTCCAGAGATGTGCGCAGTATCTTTATTCAAAAGGCTTTTAGCATTGGTCATTCTCACACACAATTTCCTTGATTTCTTCCATCTCAACGCATTTTTCTGTTGTCCTTGCTAAGTCTTTTCAAGTCCTGTAACTCTTTTTGTCTCAGAACCTGGATATTTTGTTGCCTTGGTCCTATGCACCTTCTGGGCTTTGTTATTGGCATTTTCTTGTTTGTTTATTTTTTAATGATGAACTGCATCTCCATTGTAAGGTCTGTTGTTCCACAAAAGTGTGAAGTGTCTCAAATTACTTTTTCAGGGACACAGGCTTGAGATTCCCGGAAGCCACCTTGATTCAACAAAGTCAACTTTTAAAAGTTGATTTATTCGATTATGTTCGGCAATACTCCAGGATGTAGATTACTCCTCAGAATGACTAAGTGAATTTGGCTATTTATGGTCATCTTTGAAGGGACAGTGTTTGAGACATTTTATGACCTAAGAGAACTTCTCCCAGCTGTCATTTTTTTTAATCACTGCTCCTTAGGCAAATTATCTAGTGACGGTCTAGCCTGTGGGTTCAATGACATCTGCTCCTCTAGTCTCAGTGGCCTTATGTCATAACTTTGGAAGGTATCCTCAGGCTTCAACTTTTCCACATTCCTGTTGCAGTGAAGTCAGTTCCTTTAGGGACATGTCAATGACTCTATTTTATTCTTGGTCTCTCCTTAAGCAAAAATCTCTGAGGCCTGGCTCTGAAAATATGATGACATCTTGAATCTCCTGAGGACTGAGTACCTTAGCTTCCTCCTTTTCTCCATTCCATACCTGTCCAGGTAGCTGTTCTTAGACTAATCAAAATTGGTTTAGATAGATGAGGTAATGTGAGGCCTTAGCAGCCTTTGCAGGAAATATGGCTGGAATAGTAAAAGAGTTATCTATCTATCTATCTATCTATCTATCTATCTATCTATCATAGGTAGATACCCACAATTAACTTATTTTTAAAGAAGACAACAGAAGAATATTTTACCTTCTGTAGACCAAGGATAGTTTAAGGATGTTTGCCTGATCTTGTTTTTGGTGATCTTAGGCACATGTAACACTGTTTTTTTTTTTTTATTGCTTCAAAGCTCTTACTTTGTGTGTTGAATTCTGGGATGCATTGTAGTTTCTGAAATAAAGCACATAAATGTTTATTTTTTTTTTATTTAATAGTTGTGATTCAGAAGTGTCCCTCTGCTATAAGACTGGCAGCTCTCCCCAACCTGGTTACATAGGAGCAAAAGTGACAAGACGTTATCTTGCCACATTGACAAAAATATGTCTGTTCTAGCAGCAAGTGGGGTTTCTCTACTTCCTGGTAGGTGTATGTAATCCCTAGTATACCAGTCCTTTGTTCCTGGATTCTGTGGCTTTCCTCACATAGTCCTCTGACATCTTACTCATGACACTTCAAGAAATGTTAAAGGTTTTCTTTGGTTCAGGACTGATTCACTTAGGTAATTATCTCACCATCCCACTGGGGTTCAATGAGCAGACAGATTATGATGACTTCTCAGCAGGGAAGTTAAAAAAATATTGCTTGTGACTAAGAAGGAAAAAAATGAAGAACAATTGCTTTGACTAAGGCAAAGGGGAGAGGCCATTTATCCTATGTTGGAAGTTCACAGGCAGCCATTCTAACAGCTTTTCTAATTGCACGATCATTTGCATTAGTACATGATTGTTTTTTTCTATCTCTATATGTGCATATTAGTAAATTACAAATTGTATTACTTCTTATAGTAGCGCTGTGTATAAAATATTCTCTTTTCTTTGAGTGCACACATTGTTTTATGTCATTTTAAAGAGCAAAGAGAGTTACTTATACCATTTTGCACTCTGATTTTTTTTTTGAGACAGGGTTTCTCTGTGTTGTTTTGGTGCTTGTCCTGGATCTTGCTCTGTACCAGGCTGGCCTCGAACTCACAGAGCTCTACCTGGCCCTGCCTCCCAAGTGCTGGGATTAAAAGCGTGCACCACCACCACCTGGCTGCACTCTGAATTTTAATTATACGTTTTGTTCATGTTTCTGTTACATTATGTTTTCTTGAGGAAAATCAAGGTGCTGTTTGGAATAGAGGAATAGTAAAATTCAAGAAAATAATTATTTTCTGTTTTAGAACATAGAACAGTGGAACTCACATTCAATGTCTAAAGCATTTTTTTTTTTTTCTAAATTTTTTAGGTGGGGACAAGGTGTTACTATGTCACCCAAACTCACTGGAACTACTACATAAATCAGGCTGGCCTTGAACTCAAAGATACTGGCCCCTTTCCTCTTTCTTAGTGTTGAGATTAAAGGCGTGGACCATTATGCTCAGTTTTTCTAAATTAAAAAATCTTCAATTAGGTATGTTTGATATACAGTAACAACACTAAATAACAACAAGAAAATAAAAAAAAATAGCTAAGATTACTTTGAAGCTATCATTTTTCATAAAGCATAACCCGGATCTTTTAAAATGTCAGGTTTAAATAAGATAATCTATATTTCATATGCATCTATCACTCCCAATTTCCATCCACTGTACTTGTAGGGACACTTCAAATCAATATCCACTTGAAAGTTTTGGAAGTACTTCTTGAGTTAGAAGTAATTTTTAGAATAAAAAGACACATGTAGAGCCCCCTGTTAGTTGTCTCTCAGATACCCCGAGAAAAGAGAAATAACAGTGACAGGAGAGGTAATTTTCAGCACATTTTCCCTGTTGACACGTTAATTTTATCATTCACTGGTGGCTGTTTTTTCTAAAGCATCTCTTACACTTCGAAGACTGGGGGACAGTAAGGCAAGGCTCCTATAGAGCTTCCAGTAAGTGTGAGAGGTAACAGTGTAAACAATGATTTTAGTAGAGTGATGGATGACATGTGTTCAAGTGGCAATCCCGAGCAGCAAAATATAAAAATAAAATAAAATAAAACAAAACTGGGGGGGGGGGTATGGCAGCCTGGGTGCTTGAGTTGGGGGTCTTATCTTGGGAGAACTATCACTTAGGCTTAGCATTCAGGGGTCCTATCTGAGAGAAATGATATTGTAGTTAAATGGAGCTAAATGAAGAGAAGAGAGAGTAGGAATCACATATGCGTGCGTGCGTGCGTGCGTGCGTGCGTGCGTGCGTGCGTGTGTGTGTGTGTGTGTGTGTGTGTGTAAAAGCCAAGCTCTTACAGAGAGCAGATGTGGTGTTTGTGGCTAGACCTTTGGATACCTGCGAAGAGTGGCAGGTGAACCAGAGAGAAGAGACAAGAGTTCGAACATGATTCCAAAGGCGACATGGAAACCTTTCTGCCCTACCTGGAGAAACATGATTATTGAGTTTTCCTAATGGTCCCCAAAGTAACTATCTCCCTTGAAAAATCATCGTAGGTAAGACTTGGACAGATTCACCTTTCCCTGACTAACCATCAGTTCTCTATTTCACTTGATAATATGTAGGCTCAACTCAGGTTTTTACAACCGTTTCTTTAAGTTAATAATCCAAACACAATTTCTTTTCTTCAGTCTTAAACCCCAGGTGGTGTTATTGTGCATTGATGTACATCTGTTATTTGGGAAATTACCACTATTGTTGCCGTCTGACAAATGGCTAACAGACACACAGGAGAGAGGTGCCAGGTACCACAGTCATTCCACGGCTTCCTTAGCATTTCCTTCCGCCTCCGCCATCACTGTCACTATTATTTTATCCGCTCCATGTTAAATCACCATCTAATTATACACCTTCGCTGTGACTGATGCAGTCGAGCACGCCTCAATCTTAAGTTCTAAAAGTAACTCCACTGAGTCAGCCAGAGTGTTTTCTTGACCTTCCTTTTCCCTCTGGTTGTTCGGGATTTTTTTTTTTTTTTTTTTATTAGTGATGTGCTCTGTGAGAGTTCGTTGGTTACTTGGGAGAGGTTGAAGAATACGCAGCAAATAAAACCACAATCTTCCATTCTCCCCACTCCCAGTCAGGTGACTTGTCTAGTTTTCTAGTTTCTAATGCACATGTCTGCCAAGAAGGCAGTGAGTGACCATGTTTAAGCGGAAGGGTGACTCTTGAGCATTTCACTACATACAATGAAATATAATGAAAATATTTTGTATTTGGGGCGTCAAAGTTCTTTGCATAGTTAGAAATTCCCGAAGCTGTATTTTGAAAGTTGTCAGATGATTAGAATCACATTTGATATATAAGGATACAATGTCTTAAATTGTTGGTTGGCCCTAAATTATTAAAGGAAGATAATTTGACATGACTTCTATAAAATGCAGTGTTTTTTTTTCTTCTTTCCTGTATGTAGTTAATGACTGGAATTTGATTCTTAGAAACTGTCTATTGTAACCGACTGGAAAATTCCAGGCATTATTTTAGGAAGGGATGCAGAAAGCACATTATTTTGATGCTTTTCATTGAGAATTTTAGTTGGCTAGACCATACAGGTAATGCATTTCCTAGTGGTCTCCTGTATATTTTCAGGGGTTTCATGACTTCATTTTTCACTTTTTATGCATTTTAATTCCAGTACACTTATAAAAATACTGAAGATTTTTAACAAGTTCATTTATAATAATAATAATATCTACTGGAATCATCACCTGTTCCCATTTATTAGCATTGGCAAGGAAAAGTGGTACATTTTTATTTTTATTTTTCTTAATGAAAAGGCAGATGCTTGAACAGATGTTCCATAGATGTAGAAGATGCACTGAACTTCACCAGTGAATGAATGCCTGAGTGCTCTCTGCATATACAACAACTGATACAAATTCTTGGCTTTCTTCACCATTACATTTCTTGAAACCAAGAAATTCCAATCATTTAACTCTCCAGATAAGTAATCAATGTATAATGACAGCTCACAAAGGTACATCTGTTTTCATCCTTGTGTCTCTTCTTGAGAACAATTACTTAAGAATGGAAGACCACATTTTTGTGCGTGTGTTTCTATAGATTAAATTAGTACATACCCATAATTATTAGCTGGATAAAGATCCGAAGACTCTGAGATTCATACAACTGGAAGTAGTATTTGAGATTCAAACTCAGCTCTTGCTAACTTCTAAATACATTTATCTCCCACCCTCTTTATCAGCAGGAATATTTCCATGCAAATTTCATGGTGAAAATGTAAGATATGTTCTTTCCTAATTCTGTGAAGAGATGTTGTTCAAGACACTCAGGAAGGTAGCCACCATAACCTTAAGGTATCTAGCACTGATTAGAAAGAGCAAGCACTAGAACTCAGTTAGGTTGAGAGCCAAAGGGAATTTCAGATGTCACGTGTCCTTGGAAAAACGGTATCCAATGGGTTTTGGGTCAATTTTCTGTGAAGATAAAAGTAGCCACAACGTGGTGACCAGGCAGTAACAGTGGTTTCTGTTATATTCTAAGGTGACTTTTTTGTTTTTTGATCATGATTTTGAACCAATCCCCTGTCTCTGGAAGCACCCTTCCCTCAAGAGTAGTTAATCTTGTGAAGGCCACTCATTGCTTTTTGTTTTCAAATCTTTCTAGTGGTTGCTTGTCTGAAGCCGCAACTCTCCGGGGACGTGGGAGATTACAGAATGTGTTTTACAATTACATTTCAGACTTTTCAGCATCTTGCTACCAGTCAGCTTCACACAAAAACACTTGCTTTTTTCAAGCAGCAGCGAGTGCTTTATCTTTTGAGAAAGGAAGGTATTATTGATGTTTCATTTTAGTCTCTTGGAATTAATTAGGAAAGAAACAAAACATGATTTTCCCTTGTTCTCTTTAATGAGTGCTCTTCCTTGTTCAAAAATCACAGCTGAACGACTTCTCTACCATTGCCCGAATTATTCCACCCAACCAGGCGACCTTTTCCCCCTTTTCTCTTCTTACACATCCCTCATATCTGGTCAAGTATCTGTTCACTCAGCTCTCCTCTAGTCATCCATTTATCTGTCCTTCCATCCATCCCTTCATTTCTCAGCACATTAGTCAGCCCCAGTGATCATTCAACTCACTGTATCTATTCATCATTGAAAGAATTTATAAAATAGTTGATGTTTTCATGTGCGTATATTTATTTCATCACATTAAAAAGTTATCACTGAGAGTTTCCAATATTCAGCCCTATATATATCCTGATGGTGCAAATATAAATTGATGCATACTCATAAAGATAATTTGGCAATGACTTTGAAAATTTAAAATGCATCCACTTTATGACCCAGTGAATTCACCAGCAATAATTCACTGTGAGTACATGTTTGTATAGGCAAAGGCATATGAATAAAGATAGGAACAAATGTTGAACTACAGATAAACTCAACAACAACAAACATTTGCTAACAATAGGCAGCTATGTTCTTTTAAATTCAAGTTAAATAGTTTCCCAGTCTTCATCCTTTCAATATCATTTTATGTACTAATTAAAATAGACAAAATAATGACATTTCTTTGACAATTTACTTTTCAGATAACAAACCTTTCTGCTCTATTCTTTCAGTAAATTTATATATTCATTAACTTTTTAAAGACTTATTTGTTTTATGTGTATGAGTGTTTTACCTGCATGTACATATGTGTACCAAGTACATGCTTGGTTTCTATGAAGGTCAGAAGAAGACATCAGACCCCCTGGAACTGGAATTATGGATGATTGTGAGTCACCATGAGGGTGTCAGGAACCAAACCCAGGTCCTCCGAAACAGCAGCAAATGCTCTCAATCATTGAGCCATCTCTTCAGGGCTCAAATACACATTTGTATTTAACAAATATGATATTAAGCTCTTACTATATTGTTGGCAATTTTCAAAGAAATGTATTTTTTTTTTGTTTTTGGAGTGCATTATGACAAAAGACACATGAAATCTAAAATAAATATTAAAATTAGGCAAAATATATAGGAGACAATGGGTGGTTTGGGGGAAAATGAGCAAGTGTTTAGAATTCAGGGGATGAGAGAAATGGAGAATTTTTTTTCAGCTTCTGTACCCCGATGTATTCTAGACTAGCATTGAACTTGTGACTCTCCTACCTCAATTTCCCAAGTGCTGGGGTTATAGCACCACCATGCACGGCCCTAGGATTGTTAGGGAATATTTCATTGAATATTTGGGCAAAGACATAAAGGAGAAGGCTGAGTTGGCCAAGCAGGTAGATAGAGCCTGTGAAGGCAGTAGGGTTGAAGGGAAGAATAGGCAAAGAGTAAGAGGAGTCAAAGCCTGATGAATAATGGGAGTGCGGGCCAAATGCAACCTTATAGAACGTTCTAAGGACGGCTGCTCTTAAATGAGCTGGGAACTACTGGAGACTTTTGAGCAGAGACCAAGTAGGCTCTGGTCTATGTGTTCAAGGGAGGATGTGTTAAAAAAGATTGCAGGACAGATCGTAGGCCAGAGATGGTGGTAACTTAAATAAGGGTGACAATAAAGACTGTCACAAGGTCATAAGGCCAAGAGTAGAGTTGGATGACTTTCCTAACAGGTTCAGTGTTAGATTTAAAGGCAAAGCATCAATCACGATTCTCTATCAGTTCAAATAAAGAAAACTAAGTGGACCAGATTGGAAAGGGTGATTGGATGTTCAGTTTGGGATGACTTCAATGTAAGTTGTCTAGGAGCTTTGCTGATGGAAGTTTAAAGCTAGAATACAGGATAGGAGTCTAGTCTAGAAATTAAATCTAAGAGTCATGGGCATATAGGGACTGTCTAAAACCCTGAAGCTACATGAGATGGGGAAAAAGAGTCCCCAAATCCTAACACTGGTAGTGGAGGTGAAGCCAGCAAGGAGTGTGAGGAATGTCTGGTGGCATAGTCAGAAAAAAAACGGAGTATTTCCACTTGAGTCTTGTCCTGTCTCTGTAATAAAATGTCACACATGTAGAGGTCAAATAAATTATTTTTATTGTTGATTAATTTTACCTTTGGATAATTTCATGGAAGCATATAATGATTCTATTTCCTCTAGCTCCCCACCCTCTCTTACCTCCCTTCCATGCCTACTTCCCCATAGAGGTCTCTCTTTCACACTCAACCAGATTTGCTCTGTTTTGTGGCACTCTGTTTTAACTTTTCATTTTCTAACTTCTCTATAAGCTAATGGAAGCAGGCACAATTCAGTTTCTTGTTCCTTTACCTAGATCGGAGAAGTACCTGGCATATAATACATGCTTAATAAATAACAGTTGACTGAATGCAGAAAGCTTTAATGAGTAATGTTACTGTGCAAGTGTTTGGTCTGCTTGCTGTCCAACAGAAGCTGAATAGTTGAAAGGAATGAGAAGGACAGAGAAAGACCTTTATTACAACAAGGCAGTTGACCGGAAAATGGAGGACAGTCTCCCTAGAAGGGTCACCTTGCTGGGAAGCTGACTCAGGGGCAATGTCTATCAGACATGGGATCTCAGACTTTCAGGCGCTCTTTACAGACAGCTGCTTATAACCCAGTGACACATATCAGATTATAACCAAATTGTTCCTCAGTTCTGCAATCTCAAGTACAAAGATCACGAGTTCCTCAGGCTAACTTTGTCCATGCTACGTTCGCCTGTGTGCAATTCCTGACATCTTACACAGTGGACAGGATGTGGTAAGCAGCTGGCCCCAGGCCCCACTGCTGACCAACAACCTCAAGGTAAGGGCAGAAAAAATACTTCACCATATTATTATGGAAGACAAGAGTTAGGGTGTTTCAATGGGGATCTGTTCTCTGCCAGTGTTTACTGTTTTGATTATATAAACATTCCTGGCTTTCATATTTTTGGGTATTTTGGGGGGACTGTTTCATGGGTCCCAGGATGGCCTTGCAGTGTAGCTGGGGATGGTCTTGAACATCGGCTCATCCAGTTTAGCTTACTATCCAGTTTATTCCTATGGTACAGAAAAGCACTCAGCCAGTTGCTTTTTATTATCCTGGGAGTAACTGGATATTTTCTGGGAGACAAAAATTTCAGAGGTTATGGTACATAGTGATATACACCTGTCACACCACCACTTGGGAGGAGAGGGTAGACAACACAGAGGTCAAGATCATCCTTGGCTACATGATGACTTCAAGGTTTTCCTGTATTATTACATGAGACCCTATCTTGACAGCAACAAAATTAAAGGTTATTGATAATCTTAATGTAAAACCTGAAGCATCTGTATGGACAATTTACACTTATATTATTAGACACTAGGTAATATTTAAGGCAGTTTTAAATTAGTGTTTTCCTTTTAGAATAGTGGAAACAGATTCTTAATGTCATGTTGTACTTGAATATACATACATATTCTAAAAAAATCTAAGCAAATATTTCAGACACTAGTTATAAGTTCTACTTTGGGTTTAAATTGAATGCATGTATAGTAGTATATTTTGCTTAGTATGTATGCTCCTGATGTCAAATATTAAAACCCATTTCATCAGGTCTATGAGAAAGTACTCTAAAGAGTATCCCATGTAGAAATAAAGAATGATGGTGACTATAATTCAATGATACAAACAGCATGAGTGTTCCACATTGCCACCAACAGCCACATTCTCATGATTCAAAAATCTAAATGAATATGAAATGAAAAGCCCCCCTCCCCCAAGAAAAGTCTGGGGTCTGTTTTGCTTTGGCCAACTACTCCTGGGCACAGTGCTTGCCCTGGAATGTGGTTGATACATCTAGTGATACTCCACAGAAAACTGATTACCCCTTTTCCCAGAAGTATTAATTGCAGGTAGCTACTTGGTTAAGGGTGGGAATTCATGTCCATTTCCCCCTTTCTATGTTGGGACTTTGGTATGAAGTTGTGCTTGTTCTAGTCTTAGGGGCACAGTCAGAGAGGGAGAGGGAGAGAGACAGGGATGGGGTAGGTCTGGAGGTTGGTAGGATCTGAGAGAAACTGGGGAACTGAAAAACAGATTAAAATATATTGTATGAAAAAATTAAAAAAAAACCCAACAACCCAGAATACAGCAAACCAACAACAAGAACCTAGTGTGTGTGTGTGTGTATGTGTGTGTGTGTGTTTGTATGGGTGTTTGTGTGTGTATATGTGTGTGTGTATGTGTGTGTGTGTGTGTTTGTGTGTGCGTATGTGTGTGTGTATGCGTGTGTGTGTTTGTGTGTGTGTGTTTATATGTGTGTGTATATGTGTGTGTTTGTGTGTGTGTGTGTGTGTGTGTGTGTGTTTACACAGCAAGCTTTCTCAGTGCTGCTTTCACCAGGCCAGAATGTGACTCTGGGCATGCCTGTTTCCAGGTGAAACTGAAGAAGTTGAAGATAAGGCCTGACCAAACTTTGGCCTATTAACTACTGAGTCAGAATACATCTTGGGACAGAAGATGCCAGAAGCAAATATTTTGAAATATCTGAAAGCAAAGGTTAAACATGTTGACAATAACAAACGCACTGGGCTCCGTTGGCCATTTCCATTTCCTGCTTTAGAGGTTGCCTTATTCTCTGTGCAAATATTTGTTGACTTGGGAACCCACAAAAGGACAAAGAAGAAACGAACCTTTGTCTGTGACCTTACTCTTTGGCTTATATTCATTAAAATGATAAAACCGAATGAGCTGACTTTTGTTTGGCTATTTTCATCTCTCTTCTCCTCCTCGACCTTCCCTAGACTTGTCTTCCATTGTTAATACTCTCTATAGTTCAAAAATCCTTTCAGATGTAAAATTCTCTCTTTCAGTTATCGGTTGGCTTTAATTTTTAATGCTTTTCTTCCCCAACTCTCTTAGTTGGAGTTTTCTTTTCCATGGATCTAATCTCCCTGGCAGCTGGCTTCGTCTGTATTACTTCATCCTGCTCACGTAAATATTGTCAAAGCATTCCCTTCTATTTAACCCCAGAGACAGAGCCAATAGATGAAAAATAGGTTACACCTTTTCTTTCTTTCAGAGAGTTGGTAGCTGCTTCTCATGAGATGTTTGTATCTTAGCAGTGGCTAGGCTTAGAAAATATTGATATCTGATGCCCAGGTCCTTTTCTGTTTGTCATTGAGTATATAATTTTCTATCCATTTGACTATTAATATTTTGTATTTTATGATATTTTATGGTGATATTTTATTGTGATTGCACTTAAGCTGTAATGTTGTTTTATAAACTATCTTCATGGCATGTAATCTTCTAACTCATGACCATGGTCTCAGCTGCCCTAGTCTAAAGACTTGCTCTACAAATTCTTTCTTATTTCATTTTATTTCCATTAAAAAATATTAAGATATAATTAGATCATTTCCTCCCCCTCTTTTTCTACCTCCACCCCCTCTTATGTTCTCTCCTTAATCTCTCCTAAATTCATGGTCTCTTTTTCTTTAATTGTCACACACACACACACACACACACACACACACACACATATACACAAATATATAAATGCAGCCTGTTGAGTCTGTTTAGTGCGGCTTGTAGGTGTATGTTCTCATGACTGACCACTTGGTGTTAGATAACCCCAAGGAAGAGTAGTTATTGCTCTCAGTGGTCCTAAATTTCCTGTAGCTCTTTGTCTAGGAATTGGGCCCTGTGAGATTTTTCTCTTCCATGTTAGTACATCAATTGGAGTTGTCCTCACACAGGTCTTGTTTAGGCAGCTGCATTGTCAAAGTTTCCAGGGTATGGTGGTTTGAAAGGAAATGGCCCCCAAAGGGAATGGGGCTATTATGAAGTGCAGCTTTGTTGGAGTAGGTGTGGCCTTGTTGGGGGAATTCACTGTGGAGGCAGGCTTTGAGGTCTCATATGTGCTCAAGCCATGCCCACTGTCTCAGTTCACTTTCTATAGCCTTTGGATCAAGATGTAGAATTCTCCAGCACCATGTCTATCTGCATGCTGCCATACTCCCAGATGCCATGCTCCCTGCCATGATGATAATGGGCTAAACCTCTGAAACTGTAAGCCATCACAATTGTAGACTCTCTGGTTCTTTGGCCCTTACAATCCTCTGTCTTCTCTTCAGTGATGCTCTCTGAATCTTAGGTGTGGTGGTTGTATTGCTGCTGTATCAGCTGTGGACAGGCACCCCAGAATCAACTGTTCTCTGCATTTTGACAAGCTGTGACTTTCTGTAGTAGCATCTGTGTGAAGAGAAGCTTCTTTGATGAAGTGTGGGCTTCACCTATCTGTGGGTCTAGGGTAAGTATTTAGAATGCAGTTAGGAACTATACTAGGTTAGGAAAATGGCTATAAGAGATTTTCTTCCACAATCTATGCCTCACTATCCCTAGGTAGGTTTCCAGTACCAGGAATAATTTTCCTCCTACTGAGCAGGCCTTGGGTCCAGTTAGAGAGTTAATGTTACCACAAAGGTATGAGGGCTACTACTGTACTTTTGTGGATATCAGTTCTTTTTATGTCTTTCTTAAAAAAAGATTTATTTTTTATTCATCTATCTATCTATCTATCTATCTATCTATCTATCTATCTATCTCTTTATCTATCTATCATGTATAGTGTTCTGCCTGCATGTATGCCTGTAGGTCAGAAGATCCCATTCTAGACCCCATCAGATCCCATTCTAGATAGTTGTGAGCCACCATGTGGTTGCTGGGAATTGAACTCAGGACCTCTGGAAAAACAGCCAGTGCTCTTAACCTCTGAGCCATCTCTCCAGTCCTAGCATATCAGTTCTTATTATATATAGAAAAGGAAAACATCACCTGATTTGGAGAAGAATCAAAAAAAGGTAAGAAACCAACATCACTTCATCTGTTGTGTTTCTTCTCTTTCCTTAGGATGACTACACAAGGTTTGAAAGTTTATATAAATGTCAGAATTTCATGATAATATGACACCCATCTTCTCCGAAACCTCCCCAAAAATCAAATAGGAAAACACATCTTAAAATATAAAAATGTATATTTTACTAATACATACTTCTAAGTTTATCCAAATGGTGCTCTTTCTAGAATCATATTCTTAATGTGTTTGCTGAAGATTTGATTAGTGAAAACTTTATTCACTTTAATAACTTTCTGTTATTTTTATCATAAATGGCTATCCCTTAGAGTCCATGCCTTCCTTGGGTCCAGTCAAAGGATCTTTATGTTAATTTAGTTAAGACCCTTGTACCAGGCAGAAAAAAGTAACATTGATGGTTTGTGAAGTTTTTGGCTTGATGTAGTGTGGGGCCTAAACCCAAGGAGACTGACTTGCTTAAAGCCGGTGCTCCCATCTTCCATGTATCTCAGAGTCATCTGGAGAGGTTCAGAAACTGTATGTGTTTGAGCCCCAAGTGTGGAAATTTCATTAGAACTGGCTAGAGAAGGGAACAGGCTGGAACCAAGTATTTAAAATTCCTCTGAAGGGCTGGAGAGATGGCTCAGAGGTTAAGAGCACTGACTGCTTTTTCCAAAGGACCCGGGTTCAGCAAAAATACCAATGCACATAAACTAAAAATTAAAAAAAAAAATCCCTCTGAGTGGATTTTAACACACACAGTTCCTAACCACTGAATTACAATCAGATCGGCCCCAGGTGTGCATACAGCCCAACTCTGTCTGTAAGGTTCCAGACAAATCCTTCAATGATTCATTTCCCTGGAGCACTAAAACGTGGCTTAACGGCGGGCTCCCCAGTAGCTAAGTTTCCTTCATCCTTTCTGTTGGTAGAGCTAGCGTATGCCATTCTTCTGAGAACAAATATAAATGTCTGAATTATTGATGAGTGTCTGGGTGAGAGGATTACGGACTAGGGAAAGCAGAGTGTGTCCCTTACAAGGCGGAACAATAAAAGAGAGCACATGTGCTTTTGTTCCCAAATCTGGCAAAACATGCTGCTGATCCAACGGTATCCATCACGTCAGCCTCACTCCTGAACTTATTGTTGTCTGTAGTGACGTGACACTAAGTAGCCCATATTCCGTGTTATTTATTTGTTTATAAGTTAATTGTTCAGAATATTGATCTCCTGGGCTCATTTTCCCATTCCTTCTCAAACACGCCTTCAAATCAACAAACATAAAATAGGATGGCTTCTTCTCCTACGCAGGGGACTCGTAAACGATGCAGAGGCTTTCTATTTGGTTTTAAAAATCACTCTCTCAAGGAAGAAATATTCATTATGAACATTGGGACCACGTTAGAAGCTATTCCTGCTTGATGCCCTGAGTTTTTGGGTCCGAGAATCTAACTGGACTATAGCAAATTTTTGACCACTTGTAATTTGGTTAAGATTGCTATTTGTGTATTTATAAAAAAGACCGAACCATGTTTACATTGCAATGAAATTTCATAATTTTAAATTTAAAAATTGGGGTGCTGAGGAGATGGCTCAGTAGGTAGGATAGATTGCTGCCCAATCATGAAGATCAGATTCAAAGCTCTACTAGCCATGTGGAGATTCAGTTATGGTCATGTATTCTTGTAGCTCCAGTGTAATGCAGGAGTGGAGACAGGATTATTGCTGGGGCCTGTTTGCTGTGGATATCGCTCTGTGTAAATAAAGTTCTGATTGGCCAGTGGCCAGGCAGGAAGTATAGGCGGGACAAAAGAGAAGAGAATTCTGGGAAGTAGAAGGCTGGGGAGAGACTGCCAGCAGCTGCCATGAAAAGCAACATGTAAAGACACTGGTAAGCCACAAGCCATGTGGCAAAGTATAGACTAACAGAAATGGGTTAATTTAAGATAGAAAAGGTAGATAACAAGAAGCCTGCCATGGCCATACAGTTTGTAAGCAATATAAGTTTCTGTGTGTTTACTTGTTTGGGTCTGAGCGACTGTGGGACTGACAGGTAAGAGAGATTTTTTTCTGACTGGGCCAGGCAGGAAAACTCTAACTACACCTGTTGACCACTAGACCAAGTCCAGGTTCAAAGGAATAAGGTGGGAGAGTGGTAGAGAAGAATACCCAGCATCCTCTTCTGGCACTTTTGAATGCCCATGGATGCTTCCCCTTTCACAATTTCCTGTATGTGTGTTGTGTGAACACATGTGTATACCACATACACACTCACCACACGTGTACACACAACACACATACAGGAAATTAAAAACATGTAATAAAGAACTAACTGATAGCTGTTGTGAACCTCTAAATCATCCTGAAAAAGTATCTAAAAAAAAAACCAACAACAACTTAGCCTATTATTGCCAGACAGCAATATGGAAAACAGTATGGAGTCTTCTCTTCTAGAAACTAAAGGATTGCTACAGCAATCTCACTAAGTGTATTTCCAAAGGAAATGGAATCAGTGTATCTAAGAGATAGATACACTCTTATTTCTTTATAGCATTAGTCACTATAGCCAGGAAATGGAATCAATCTAGACGTCCATTAGTAAATGAATGTGTGAGTAAAGGTAGTATATATGCATAATGGAGCAGTACTCAGTTGTTAACAGTTAGGAAATAAACAAAGTAGATCTTTGGAAGATGGTAGGCCAACTCAGCATACAACATCACTAATACTCTTCCTTCCTTCCAGGAACAGAGTAGGAGCTGCTGAAGAGCATCTTCTCCTTGAGGAAATACTGTCAAGGAGGCACTGACTTCTCAGCAGTGAACACACGGAATCGTATTTTAAAAAGAAAGTCAGAGAAGTTTGGAAGAGGAAGAGGAAGGCAGTCCCAGCAGGCAGATGGTCTAGTTGCAACCAGGGTGGGGATGAGGCAAGAGGAAGGAGACGCCCAGAAAGTGAGCTCTATAGCTTTGGTTGTGACTCTGTAGAATCTTAATTTTTTTTTTCCTAAGGGAAAGGAAGCAGAAGACAACCCTGGGTCTCAGAGAGGACAAAGAAGGGAGTGGTAGTCTGGTAGAAGGTAGAGATGGAGACAGGTGTAAAATGAATAGAGACTCAGAAAACTATTTATCACTGTTCAGTACTGAGTAGAATGGCCATCTAAGTGGATGTGAGTCTCCACGGAATACTGGCACTAAGAAAGTTCTGCATATGTCGCTTGCAGTGCAGTCGTGGGAAGCCGTTTTAAGAGGCTTTTACCTGAGTCTGGGGCACTGAGAGTCAGAAGTACCTGCATTGTCATGTCCCCAGTTCCTCACAGCATGGGTGATTCACTCATCTATGTAGCCCTGGCTGAGAGAGCTGGTCTACCTGCAGGGGAAATACTTTGAGTGAGAGATGTTGACAGGTGCACACAGTAGGAAACTGGATGGAGATAGAGGAAGCAGAAATTTAAGGCTGTCAATCAGAGCCCCTAGCTATGCCTTCCCTCGGAAGGGAGAACAGGCAGTTTCGAGTGTTGTAAGTGTTGGTTTTAAGTTGCAGTAAGTCTAAGACCTAGAGAGATTCAAATTCTTAAGGTGATTCTGAACTATGAGATCTTGTAAAAAGAAAAAAAAAAGAACAAGTTCTGTACCTCTAACATGCAAAGGCAGAGAGAAAGCCTGGCCATTCTAAAAGATTAGGGACAGGAGAATAATAAGGAAGAAATAGACCCAAGCAAGACATAAACCAAGATAGGCAAACACCAATCCTATAGCTCCATGTCCGGCGGCATCTGGGCCCCACAGAGATGGGAAGTAAGCTCCCAAGGACTTGGGCAACTTTGCTATCATAGCCCTGTTGGTTCAATCACACAAGGCCTCTCTTCTAGACTGGTTCTGTTGCCTGCCTGTGGTTTTCTCTAGCACCCATTCCACATTGCTGACATCTCTAACTCCATAAGGGTCTCTATTGTAGCTTCACTCACAACTCCAGGCACTGATTTCTCATGGACTAACTCCAGAGACTCCAACCCTGGCACACATTTCCTGGTTTTCTGGGTCTGCCTTTGAGATTACGGTAGAAGTTTCCATGACTTCACAACTCTTACATTCTGCATGCCTGTGCTGGCTAGTTTTATGTCAACTTGACTCAAGTTGGAGTTAGCTGAGAGGAGGGAGTATCAATTGAGAAAATGCCTCTATAAGATAGGGCTTGTAGGCAAGCCTGTAGGGCATTTTCTTAATTAGTGGTTGATAGGGGAGGGCCTCGCCCATGGTGGGTGTGGCTGTCCCTGAGCTTGTGGTCCTGGGTTCTACAAGGAAGCAGGTTGAACAAACTATGAGGAGCAAGCCAGCATCCATCCCTGGCCTCTGCATCAGCTCCTGTCTCCAGGTTTCTGCCCAGTTTGGGTTCCTGTCTTGACTTCTGTCAGTGATGGGCTACAATGTGGTTCAGATTAACCCTTTCCTCCCCAGTTAGCTTTTGGTCGCAACAGTAACCCTCCCTAAGACAATGCTGGGCCACATTTGATTCTGGCTGCAGCAGCATCTCTACTGGTATTTTACTTTTCCCACTCTTATCTCTGTTAACGAATACCTTCTTGTTCCATGCTGTATTATTTTAGCACTTCTTCCTGCAGTATCAAGCGATGGGCATAATTATTTTTAATTGGTTATTATTGTATTTCTAGAGTTGTTTCATTTATAACTTGTTCTTGCTGCCCTCTGTGAGTGGGGCTGTAGATGGCCCCTGGTGACATGAGTAGGCTGGGTTTCTGTTTCATGACTGAGCCCAGTTGTTAGGAAGCTATACCTTAGTCTTACCATGGTCTACTCCTGCCTAGAATTTTCTTCGTATTTTAGATGAACCAACACGGGGCACTAAGACTTCTTAGTCAGTGACTTGACCCCAGATATGCAAACAGCAACCCAGAGACACAAGAAATATGAAAAAGAAAGTTAGCCTGGACTCCTATAAAAGTAACTAGTTCCAGTGATGGTGGAGTGGATAAAATTTCTGAGGAAGTGTTCCGAAGGATGGATTTGGATAATTGATGAGTTTGAACAGAATATGAATAAAAATGCACAGCATGAAAGAGAAATTTGATAAGGAGGTGGAGATTCTGGAAGAATACTAAGTTGAAATTGGTCAGCCATTAGCTCAATGAGTCAAAAAGAATCCTTAAGAAGAAGCTCTACCTGGGTAGGGTGGGTCAACTGACAGGCAGATTGCCAGAAGTTGAAGATGCAAAAGCCCTCAGATGGCGGCGAATGAGTTACTTTTCTCATTGATGAGACCCAACACCTGACACAACCATTTAAGGAAGGGCTCCCTTTGGCTCATGGCTTGAGGGGATGCTGCCCAATCGTGGCAGGTGATGCCATTACATGAACTGACAAATAGGAGTGGCAAGAAAATGAAATTGCTGTTAAACAAAAAGGTTAAGACAGAAGTAAGAAACAGCCCACAGAATTGGAGGGAAAAAAATTGGTAGTTATTCATCCAATGAAGGATTAATATCCAGGGTACATAAAGACCTAAAAATAAAAAAGCAATTAACAACTAAAAATAACCTAATAAGTGAGCCAATGAACTGAACAGACCCCCTCCCTTTAAAAGAAGAATTATGCATGGCTAATAAGAGCACAGTTGGTAGTATGCTTTTCTGGCATGCACAAGCCTTAGGTTCAATCCAATCCATTATATGTGTGTGTATCTCTCTCTCTCTCTCCCTCTCTAGATCTCAGAGAAATTAAAATAAAAAATGAGTTGAGATGCTGTCTTACATAAGTCAGAATGACAATTTCCAAGTACATATATAGCCAAAAATCCCAGTGAGGGTACAGGGAAAAGGAAGACTTGTACAGTGTTGGCAGGGATATAAACTAGTTTAGATATTATGGACATCAGTATGGAGGCTCCTCAAAAGTTGAAACATCGAACTACCATATGATCGAGCTTTATATACCACTGCTGGGTGTATTGGAAAAGGAATTGAAGACCACATAGCACAGAGATCTGTCTTCTTAGGTTTATTGTGGTTCTGTTCATAACAATATTTTCAAGGAATTAGCCTGTGTCCATTCATGCATGAGAGGATAAGTAAAAGTGGTGTGCATGCGCCATTGAGTGCTACGTAGGCATTGTGAAAAATGAAATGCCATCTGTGGGCGAATACGTGGAACTGGAGATCACTATATTAACCAAAATAATGTGGACTTGGACAAATATTGAGTATTTTCTCTCATGCATGGGATGAAAGAGAAATGTGTGAATTTAGAGAGGAAATTTAGGAACAAGGCAGGGGACAGATGGAAGATAAGAAAGGTCTAATGTGGACAGTTAGGGAAGTGAACATAATACAATACATTATATGCATGTATGAAAATGTCACGATAAAACTCTCTATATCATACATTAAATATATTCTAACAACAATAAAAAGAAGAAATCTTGTTGTTGGCAACAATTTGGATGCACCTAGATGATTTTATAATAAGTGAAATAAGCCAGGTCCCAAAAGATAAGCATCATGATCTGATAGATGGAATTTGAAACAATTGAACTCCTGGAAGCAGAGTTGAGGGTAATTACCTACCTAGCACAGGAAGTAGTGGGAATGAAGAGAATTTGGCTAAAGGGAACAAAGTTTTGGTTAGGAAGAATTAGTACACTATGATCTGTTATACAGCAAGTTGACTGTAATTAATTATAATGTATTGAACACTTGAAAATTGCTTAGAGTATATTTTAAATGCTTTCACTTAAAAGATGTGAGAAGTGATGGGCATGCTAATTTACTTTAATCAGTCTGCAATGCATATATTAAGTATCATACTATATGACACAAAATGCATGACTTCTTGTTTGCTAAATAAAGGTCATATGTTAAATTAAATAGAAAAACGGCTTATTATATGCAGTGGAGGAAAAGACTGCCACTTACTTGCATTTTCTACTTTCCACAATTGTAGTTACACAGTAGCATCTGCCTTGATTGTTTAAGGTATTTCTTTTACATTTTAACCTAATTTTTATTTATTATTAGTGTGTGTGGTGTGTGTGTGCATTCAGTGATGTATGGTATATGTGTATTCAGTGATGTATGATGTATTTGTGTGTGTGTGTGTGTGTGTGTGTGTGTGTGTGTGTGTGTAAGGCAGAGAACAACTTCTTATAGTCAGTTGTCTCCTTCCAAATTCTTGTGGGTCCCAGGGATCAAACTCTTCAAGCTTGTACAGAAAGTGCTTTTTCCATTGAATTATCTCATGGGCCTGCACTGTATTTTTAAATTAAGAAATAAATTCAATTCTCATGCATGATGCTGCCAACCTTTATCTCATCACCCAATGGGTTGAGGGGGCAGATCTCTCTGAGTTCAAGGCCAGTCTAGTCTACATAATGAATAAGATCAGCCAGGTCTGATACAGTGGGATCTTGCCTCAAAATAACTTAACTAACTAACTAACTAACTAACTAACTAACTAATTAACTGTTGCTTGGCTGTTAGGTGGATATGTGAAGAAAAGCTGGAACAGGAGCTGGGCAGAATATTTGAATCCCATTGATGGCCTTGTGTATCAAAAGGCAACTCTGAGTTTGAAGACATCACTGAGGCCAGAATCCTGATATGGAACACCTATGTTGAAGCAAACATCAACACAGAATTGGGCTGTTTGTGGAGTGAGCAAAGAGGGATGGTAATGAGCGTAGAGTCAGAAACCAAGTAAAAAGACACGGAAGGTCTCAGCAGTAAGTATGCAGAGCCAGGTGTGGTTTGAATTAAAATGGCCCCCATAGGCTCACAGGGAGTAGTACTATTAAGAAGTGTGACCTTGTTGGAGTAAGTGTGGCCTGTTGCAGGAAGTGTGTCACTGGGGGCGGGGGTTTGAGGTTTCAGAAGCTCCAGCCAGGTCTGGTAGCTCATGTCTTTCCCTGCTGCCTGCAGATCCAGATGTAGAACTCTCAGCTACGTCTCCAGCACCATGTCTGCCTGGGTACTGCCATGCTTCCCACTATGATGATAACAGACTAAGCCTCAGAACTGTAAGCCAGCTTCAGTTAAATGTTTTCCTCTGTAAGAGTTGCCTTGGTTATGGTGTCTCTTCACAGCAGCAGAAACTGAAACTAAGATGCCAATGTAGCGAAGCAGATCCAGAAAGAAATTCCTAAAGCAACAATACTCAAAACAGAAATTCCTGATTTATCAGAAGTGGAGTAAAATGAAAGATGATCAGCCTGCATGACTCACCCAGGCAAGGAGAGGTGACTGAAGTTGTCTGAGTCAGCTTTTAAATTTTCCCTGCTTCTAAAACATTTTCTTTATTTCCTTGTTATTATTTGGGGTTATGACTAAAAGGAACATTTTGTCCTTGTAGGACCTAAGGACACTTGATGTCAGATAAAGATTTTACCAGTGAGAAATCTATCTTATGACAATATAGGCACAACATCCATCAGGTGAAATTTTGGCTGGGCGTTTTTCTTAACCAATATAATTTTTCCTAACTAATATAATTCTAACCACTCTTACTTTAAGAATTTGGCTGTCTCTAGAATCGTGTGTGTACTCACATACTCTCATTGAGTGCGGTATGACTTTTATTAGTAGAGTACGTGAAAAAGGTAGAGAGTAAGCTTGAAACTTTAAAAATCACTGACTATTCGGGTTAGTAGACTCTCATAAATTCTGGGTGCATTCTGCACTCAACAATAGAGGACCTGCATTCACTAGCTGAAACTCACACAAGGATTACGTATTTTGACAGTGTACGAGTGGTCCAGCAGCCCAGTGATGTCCTAGCATCCTGGGCTTTCCCATATCCTGCACATCTTCAGTATGCCTCCTACTTTACCATGCCTGTGGAGAGTTGGTCTCTCATTGGCTTTCGCTCCAGTTTTCCAGGGACAAGAGCCACAGATGTTGCATGGAGTTGTGCTCAATCACTGAAACTACTTTACCTGGCTACATAGAGTTGCAAGGAAATACGGGGAAATGAATGGTTTTCGTTTAGAAACATTGTTACCTCTGAGCCAAACTGCAGTGTTTAAGTTACACGGTGGATTAGATATTCTACAAGGAGCTGTCAGTGACTTACAAACTCACGGATAAATGCTAAAATAAATACATTCTTGATGCTTGTGCATTTGGAACAATAGTTGAATGAAGACGGGTTAGATACCTCTGCACCAGCCAGCCAGTGAGTAATATCTGGGGCAGTTTTTTTTTTTCTCCACTAAATTGTTAATGGGGGCTAGAGAGATGGCTCAGTGGTTAAGAGCACTGGCTGCTCTTCCAACATCCTGAGTTCAGTTTCCAGCAACCACATGGTGGCTCACAACCATCTGTAGTGAGATCTATTGCCCTCTTCTGGTCTGCAGGCATACATGCAGGCAGAACACTGTATACATAATAGTAAATAAATGTTAAAAAATAAAATGTCAATGTTTCTGTACACTATAAATACTAGCCTGAGGAAATGGTTCAGTGGTTAAGGGGCTTCTTAAGGATGAAGATCTGAATTCAGACCCCCAAGACTGTTGTGAGAAAGCCAGGGTGGCAGCTCTCCCCAGTACTCCTTGTGTTGGTGTATAGAGATAGGTGGACCCCAAGGTACTGTACAGTCAGTCTAGACCAAATGACTAATTCTAGGTTCAGATAGGGACCTTGCTTAACGAATAAAGTGGAGAAGTGATTAAGAAAGCCATTCTCTGCCTCTATATGTGCCCATTTGGGTGAATACACATGTGAGCATGTGTGTGCACGTGCACACACACACAGACACAGACCCAAGGACACACACATACACAGACACATACACATGCACACACACACATACACAGACACACAGACACAGACACACTCACACATGCACACACACAGACACACAGACACAGACACACTCACACATGCACACACACAGACACACTCACACATGCACACACACACATACACAGATACACACACATGCACACACACACATACACAGACACACAGACACACACATATGCACACACACATACACAGGCACACATACACACAGACACAGACACACAGAGACACAGACACACACACAGACACTCAGACACATACACAGACACACAGACACACACATAGACACAGACACACAGACACTCAGACACATACACAGACACACAGACACAGACACAGACACACAGTGACACATACATAGACACATACCCAGACACATACACAGACACAGACACACACATAGACACAGACACACAGAGACACATACACAGGCACACACATGCACACACATGTAATAGACACATACACAGGCAGACATACACTGACTCACAGACATACAAACACATAGACACACACACAGACACACTCATATATAGATATATATACAGACAGACATACAGGCACACACACACACACACACACACACACACACACACACTCTAAATATCTTCAAAGTTTTGTTAGTTTTTTCAGATCATGTTTATGAGCCAGTTTCTAGTCCCCAGTCCCCACCCATTCCACAGATTCTAAGCTGTACACTTTGGCTCTTTGGCAGCAGTATGGAATTTGACCCTTCATTCCATATGTTGTTTATTTTCTGAAAATATTCTATTGTTTTAAAATTTAGTTCTAAATATTAGACTTAAGTAGAATGGATCTAGAAATGCATGACTGAATTTTTTAATTTAATTTTATTTTGTAGTAATTAGACACACTGTTTACCATTTCTCCTTTCTTACTTAAAGGGAAGGATCCTATGTACAGTCTCTAAACCTGTCATCTTGTCATCGACTATTTCTTGGGAACAACATCTTTGCTCATAGAGACCTTCCTCATTTTTTCTTCACTGTGTACATATACCATATTGTAATTTTATCAATACCATATATACCACTGTTTGTATATACCATTTGTACTTCACAGTATATATATATATTTTTTTTCTAATTATCAGAACTTGATTAGGTATGTGCTTTAGTGTGGTTGGAAGTATGTATTTGGTATAAGCTCCTAGGAGGAAGACTAGTGTCTTAAAAAAAAAAAAAAAAAAAAAATATATATATATATATATATATATATATATATATATATATATATATATATATATATTTCCATCTCTACTAGCAACATATGAATATGTGTCTCCCATTGTCTCATTCCTGGAAGTGTGTTGTTAGACATTTTACTTTTGCCTAACTGACTGCAAGAAATAATATCTCAGATGTGACTCCTATCATAGATGTGAGTGTGGTGATATTGTGTTCCCCAAAATATTGTGCACCCTAATAAATTTATCTGGGGTCAGAGAACAGAACAGCCACTAGATACAGAGACCAGAAAATGGTGGCACACATACCTTTAATCCTAGCATTCCAGAGGCAGAGATCTGTCTGGATCTCCATAAGTTCAAACCCACACTGGAAACAGCCAGGTGTGGAAACAAGAGCCTTTAATCCTAGGAAGTGAGCCTTTAATCCCAGGAAGTGAGCCTTTAATCCCAGGAAGTGATAACAGGAAGCAGAAAGGCATATAAAGCATGAGGACCAGAAACTAGGCCTGGTTAAGCTTTTAGGCTTTTGAGCAGCAGTTCAGCTGAGATTCATTCTGGATCAGGACTGAGAGGCTTTCAGTCTGAGGAAACAGGATCAGCTGAGGAACTGGCAAGGTGAGGTGGCTGTGGCTTGTTCTGCTTCTCTGATCCTTAGGCTTTAATCCAATACCTAGCTCTGGGTTTGATTTTATTAGTAAGACCTTTTAAGATTTGTGCTATATGTGAGTCCGTGTGAAGAGGGCATCTTTTCACGTGTTAAGCAGTCAGGTGTACTTTTTGTTGAACTGTTTGCTCATGTCTTTTGCCAAATTTACTATTTGCTTTCTCAAACCTGGCTGCTTTCCTGAATGTCTTGCCAACAGTCACAGTGACCTGAGGGAGAGAGCATAGACATTATGTGCAAGCAGAATCTCTTTGCACTTATCGTGGGCTCTGTATCAGGCTGGTTGCTTCAACAATCAACGAGGCAATACATATCAAGTGTATCTGTCTCTGGAGTTTGCAGTGTGTGTGTGTGTGTGTGTGTGTGTGTGTGTGTGTGTGTGTGTGTGTTCATGCATGTGTGAGTCCATATGTGTGCTGGTGTCAGTATATAACTGTGTGTGTATGGATGGAGGCCAGAAGTCAATCTCAGGTGTTATTCTTCAGGAACTGCCAATCTGATCTTTTGAGAGAGACTTGCTGAGCCCTAGGGCTCTCAGATTGCACTGGGTTGGCTGGCCAATGAGTTCAGGGCTCTTCCTGTCTCCATTTCCCCAGTGCAGAGGACTCTAAGCATGAACTGTCATGGATGGCTTTATTTTTATGAGTTCTGGGAATCAAACTCAAATCCTTATGAGCCATCTTTCTCACACAAGATTCTGCATTTTCCTTATTCTTTTTTCTTTTTCTTTCTTTCTTTTTCCTTTTTCCTTTTTTTTTTTTTTGAGACAGGTTTCTCTGTGTAATAGCTCTGGCTGTCCTGGAACTCTGCTTTGCAGACCAAGGATCCGCCTGTCTCTGCCTCTCCTACTGCTGAGTGCTGGGATTAAAGGCGTGCACTACCACCACCCAGCGGATTCTGCATTTTTAACAACTACCCCTGGTGGTTTTTTTGTTAGGTATCTATGTGTGGGACCTATTGATAAATTTGCTTCCTGTGACAAACAGAATTAACTTTAGAAGCCTTCACTGGGAAGATCAAGGATGGCTAGCAGAGGGTGAGCTGTAGGGATGAACATGAAACACATCTCAGGAAAGTAGCAGGCCATCCTAATCCACCTGGACACTTTTCCAGGGAGTTTTGTCCTAACCATGAAGATAGAAGGGCTGTTCAAGCCACTTCTGACCCTTCAAATACACTTGGATGACTAGGTTCCTCGCTACTGAATGCTGGTAAGAACCCAGTGTTAGATAAAATGCCCAGTGTTCTTTAGTCATTCACACTGTCTTAGGATTACCCATCTGATTTGCTACCCTTTTATTTCCCAGAGGTTCTGGATCTCAGAATTATGCTCATTCCTCAGAACTACTTCGAACTCTGCTTGTTTGGAAAGTCCAACACTCTAGACAGACAGCTTTGGTCTCCTCTGTTTTTTTGGTTGTATTATGTTCTCTTGATTTCAACTGCTTGTTTGGCTCGGGGGCCAGAGACTCTGCCTCAGGACTGTAATTTCCATGTGAGTAGAGCTCAGTGTCAGTGGCAATCTGGTTCAAATATATGTCTAAAATATTTTGCCTAACGAAGTGCCCGCCTAGTGGAGGACAGAGCTCTGCATTGATTTGTTGCTTTTCCAGATGTTGGATTGATACATAAAGAGCTACTGAATTGCTCGATTATCCACTGATGCATATACGGTAGGCTGGGCTTCAGCTAAAAGAGGCTCCAGTGTACAAATATGCTTTATCCCTAGGTTATAATACAGTTTTGGAAAACAAACCCAGCAAGAGTCAGCCTCGTGGAGCTGCATACATGGTTTAACGTTATAACTGCTTCTTAATAAACAGTAGGAAGGCATCTAAAATACAGAGCAATCATTTGTTTTTGTAATGGGTTACAAAATGTAATGTTTGTAATGTAACCTCTCTTGCTGGTCAGTTATTGTCAGCTCAACAGAAACTAGAGTCATTTGAGAAGAGAGAACCTGAATTGAGGATTAGCCTCTATCAGATTGGCAGGGGGACATTTTCTTGATTAACAACTGGGCAGGTGATCCTGGGTTGTATAAGAAGGCAAGTTGAGCAAGCCATGGAGAGCAAGCCAGTCAGCACCGTTTCCCCATGGTCTCTGTTTTAGTTTCCCGCCTGTGTTTTTTGCCTTGAGTTTCTGCTATGGTTGCATGTTAGAGTCTATCACTTAACGAAACCAGAAGCCCCTTTTGGCTGTGGTGCTTATTGTGGCAAAGAGAAGAAAACTGTAACCCATGTATATAATGATATTATGCTTACTTAGAAAAAGGGGGCCATTCTTATTTTTGTAAGCAGCCATTTGGTGCCAACAAGATCTGGTCAAGAGATGCAAGAGTAACTGGAGATGGTGAAGCAGAGAATTATCATGAGGACACGCAGCTTTGCTGGACACAGGAAGAATGGTTCTGTGTTAAAGCCACTTAGCTTTTGTTATTTTTGTCTTCTCCTGAAACTTTGGTCAAATTCTCCCACTTTCAGAGCTCACGTTTACTGCCGGCATCATGCAACTAGGATTTCATTAGTACAGACCTGAATTTAACCAGAGGGAGAGAGAGCCCAAGTGTGCTTTGCACCTGGAACGTGGTTGTGAGTCATAGAAAGTGGAAAGGCACGACCAACTACGCCCTTTGTCCAGATGATGAGCCCATACCCCTCCAGTGTTTAGATCTAGAAGGATACCTTGTAGAATCACTTTCTAAGGCATAGTCTGAAAAAAACCTCTTGAAATTATATAATAGTCCCATGGTAGACATTTCTAGGATATTTTTTTAAAAAGTCATTCTAATCATTAAAAGAAACATACCCCCTTTTCTTAAAAGTATGGTGAACTCAGACTCTTTCTTGTTTTTTGACCAGTTTCTTCCTGAGTTTGGTCTGCCTTCTAGGTTTATTTCATTTATGAGTTGATTAAAATTGAATTCATGCCCTCCACTTAGGTTATTGATTTCGAGTCCTCTAGAATCTATCTTGTCTCTTTGATGTGGCTCTCTTCTCATCTTCTTGCTCTTCCTGTGGAAACAGCTATGTATAAAGAACTTCTCTCTCTTTCTATTTTTCTCCATTTGCAAAAGAATTGCCTTTAATATTGTTTTTCATACTCTCCTGAGGCATATTCACTTTTTATACTGGTTAAAAAATATGATTCTGGGATAAACATGACATTGCTAATTAATTAAATAGGCTTGGTAGAAAAAATATTTCTTCCTCAAAACCCAGAAGGATAAAAACACATTCTCAGATTGTGCTTGGTATTTTTTTTTTTTTTTTTGTAATTAGTCATAGCATATGGGAAAAAGTACTTAATGTTTAATTTCTAGGGCCACAAGTATTTTCCTTAATATTCCCTTCCATAAGCTTAAGTTAAAGTGGAATGTGAAACAGAAGGGTTGTACGTAGAAGGCCAAGGCTAGTTTTGGGCTCTTTTCTCAAGAGTCTGACAGTTGATCGTAAGCACCTTTGAAGGAATGGAAGATCTGAGCCTGGGGAGACCTCCATTTTCAGGTCGCCATTCAGCAGCATTTAACAAAAGGAGTCCAACTTGGAATTCACTTCATGAGAGGTCACTCTGGAAGGAAGGCCATGCTCCCTTTTTATGGGCTCATTCAGGAAGGATCATGTTTCATCTCTGCTGAGTGAAGAACAAGAGGATGTGGTTAGTTTAGATGACAGAAAGAGTTTCCATCTGGCTAGAATTTCCTCTGTGGCTCTGAGCTCTCTTCTGCAAGGAAGTGGTTTTCACTGTGGAGGGGCATCTTTCTTATCCAGGTGACCTAGTCGCTCTCTGCTGGTTTGTATGAAACCGTTTCCACTTTACATTCAACTACATGTAAAGTAATGCACTTTCCAATTAAAAAAAAAAAAAAAATCAAATTTCCGCTAGGTTTCTGAGACAAGGGAGAACAAGCCTTGAGACCTTTAGTGGCTGCAGTTATTCTGTGTTCTAAAATACTGTAAATAGCAAAAGGTTTCTTCGATTTCTACTCCAAGTGACACTGTAAAATGGATATGGGAAGGGCTACTGTAATTGTAAGTAGACTCAACAAATAGTCCACTATGTATGACACAAATAAAAGCCAAAGTCTCCTGCCTCAGATAACACATGATTCTTCACTGTGGAAGCCAGGACTAGAATTCACTGAGAACTCAGTTTCTTCAAACACTCTGTCCCATCTTGGCATAAAAAGACAGGAGATGGGGTTGAGGGTTTAGCTCAGGGGGTTGAGGGTTTATCTCAGTGGTAGAGTGCTTGCCTAGCAAGCGCAAGGCCCTGGGTTCGATCCTCAGCTCCACATTAAAAAAAAAAAGAAAAAAAAAAGACAAGAGGTGGAATCTCAAGTGCATGCCTTTGGTGTCTTGGCTATTGTCACAGGCTTGGAACAGAAACATGAACAAATACACTTCTCTCATTTGTTTATTTGAACCAGAAACATGAAGGGAAGTTGCCAGACAGTCTTGGAGCCTGAGGTCAAGAAGCCAGCATGCCTGGAGTTGCAGGAAACTTATATATAAGCCAGTATAAACCATAGAAGATCAGGATCGTCTTCGGAGAAGAGCCAAGAATGGAGCAAGCATTCTGGGGGGAAATTGAGATGCCTCAGGAGAGAGATTATAGGGCTTCCTTGCTTCTAGTTTCTTGAAACCTCTTGAAAATATATCTCTAGTCCTGAGATTCGAGATGCTCACAGTGTTCCTAAATACACTCCACTCACAATCTTATGCCAGTTGCAGCCAGGCTAGCTAAGCTAATAGTTATCCCTAAGCACACATCACTGTTTCAAGGATGTGGTCAGAGAGCAGTGTTTCTCATTCTTTATTTCATTGCTTCATTTTATTCCTTTAAGAGGTAGGTTCCTTTCTGAAATGTAATATTCCTTACGAATGTGATGGTTTCAAAGGATATACGCTAGTGAAATACATTTCTGAAAAGCCAAAAAAGGAGATATTAGAATATTTTGATCCACACCCCTATACTAAAAATCAATTTTTACTTCTAGTAACTCCACATTTGGCATGCTCTTTTCTAAAGTTATAGTAAACAATCTTCATTGAGTTACAGAGAGATAATAATAAAAACCTAATGAGGAGGGAAAATAGCTATCACTGAAATCTATAGAAACAACCAAGCACTTGATACAGCTTTCAAATTTGTATGTATAGGTATCTCCTTCCTGACCTGAAGAGGAAATTGCTTTATTCTACAGGATACCAGCTTCCTCACTGGAGACTTAAATGTGCTTGATTTTAAAGTTTTATTATTACTCTACTCCAGCTTTATCTTCTTCTGCTCAGCTGTGGCCATGGTAGATACGGGTGAAGGAGGTGGGGGATGCAGTCTGCCTCTGAGTATCTCTTCCATCATTCTTCCCAGTCCCTGGGCTTCTCTGATTCTGTAACAGGATGGAAACATATGGGGATGGCAATCTTTTTATGTGACTGCCCCATGTGGTAGATTAATGTCTTTTCTGATGCCAGGCCGGTTCTGATACTGGTGGGATCTGCTAAGAATCCATATGGTGGTGTGTTTAATTTCCCTGGGCCTTTACCTTTGTTCAAGTCATTTAAGTTACTGACACCCCTTCAGGAAACTTACATACCTCCTGGCTTCTTCCCCACCAGCACATACTGGGATCGGAGAGCCTATTCATTGGTTCAGAAACTGCCTAGGCATCTTCAGACCTTCTCTATATTATACTTTGTAAAGGTGAACTATTTTGTTAATGTTCTAGGTGCTGTGGAGCATTGAAGCTAGGTACCTAGGAAGGATGTCAAATCCTTTAAAGTCCGTTTGCTATGAATTGTGACAGTGATCCTCATCTTTCCTAAACATCTAAGCTGGAAACAGGCACCATCATTTATATTCAGAACTATCTATGAACTTTCAAGAGTATGATGAGGCACCAGTTTCCTTCCCTCTACAGTTGACAAAACAGACAAAAACCTAACAGCATAGCCTTCCCATGGGGTTCCGAAACTCTCCTCAGAACATCCTTCATCATGCGCCGCCTTGGGACATTGCCCAAGAGGATGTGGAGGTTCTGTAGACCTCAAGCCTCCAGCCAGGGAAACAATTGTCAATATTCCACATTCCTGAGGCCTTTCATCTTTATGAATGATTGTCTTGGCTTTCAGGAAGTGAAACTTCTTTTTTTCTTTTGTTTACTTTTCACAAACACCAAAGCACCTGCCTCATTTGGCTCTCTGCTGTTCTGCTTTGGCATGAGGGGATTAAGGAGTGGGTATTGTATAGTTGGTAAAAATTCTGCACAATGCTTTTCAACAAGTCTGAGGAAGAGAGGTTGGCTCCAGTTCTAACCAAGGGTAATTCCCTGTCAACGTGAGATAACATATGCCATTTCCCCAGAAAAATACAGACCATCTCATTTTGCCCCTAAATCACAAATTATACTTCTACTGTTTGGGAGGCCCCCAGGCAGTGGGACTGGGACCTGTCCTTAGTGCATGAGCTGGCTGTTTGGAACCTGGGGCCTATGCTGGGGCACTTTGCTCAGTCTGGGCGAAGGGAGGAGGGGACTGGACCTGCCTGGACTGAATCTACCAGGCTGAGCTGAATCCCCAGGGGAGTCTTTGCTCTGGAGGAGACTGGAATGGGGGTGGGCTGGGGAGAGGGTGGGGGTAGGGGGGGGGGAGGTGGGAGAAAGGAGGACAGGGGAATCTGTAGCTAATATGTAAAATTAAATTAAATTATAAAAAATAAAAATAAAAAAGATTCAAATCAGAAAAAATGAGATTATACTTGTCCTCAGTTTTCAATATGTTCAGCATTTTTCAAATAATAAGAATGTCATAAACTTGTTACAGAAGAATGGGAGAGTTTAGACAAGTTTAACTTTAAGTTTAGGGAAAGAACATAAAAAGCTTTCAAAACAGATGGAAAAATGCCTGACAGGATGGAAAACTATAGAGGATAGAACAAATTTATTACAAGGCGTAAGGTCCAAGCAATCTGACATAATCCCCACTGAAAACTAGTGATTGGAAGATGGCATTTTGCAATATCATTAGAAATTTAACTTAGTCAAAACTGTGTATTCATAAAATAATAGAAAAATGGAGATTTGGAAATCAGTATCAAAATAAGCAGTCAGTTAATAGAAATAAGCATCACACAGGATAAAAAAGTGTGCCTCCAGGATAAAGAGCTCAGTAATTTTAACTTTGTGTCTTTAAGAGATCTCATCTTTTATTTGACTGACATGCTGTTTAGAGGCATGGAAACAAGAGCTGTAATGGGTTATTCAATGAGATAGAATAAATGCAGACATGCGCTTGAAATTTTTTGCTTCATGGGGCTACTAGTGGGATTGACCTGATGCAATTTGCAGAGTGAATTTTCTTTAAAGTTTTCCTCACCTTTTCAAAATGGAGAATTTTTGGAAATTGGCAAGAAAATGTTATTCATTTCTGTCTGCTGTAAATACCTGTGCTCTCCTAACTATTGTAAATTCCTATGGCCTTCCAAACCCAGGAAGTGCACCGTTCCATTTAAGAAGTGATCCTTTCTAAAATTATGAGACTTTATTTCTTGACAGCCTCTCCTACTGAATGCTGCAAAGCATTTAAAGACTACACTGGATTTGTCTTTGCTTTTCCAGCAACTCTCTCACAGCCTGAGACACAGCAGACACAGTAATGGTCGAACTAATTATTAGAACCATCTATGCCAGTCTTAGAACCTGACCCCGGCATTTCCTATACTTGGTAGGAGATTCTACTTACTCTTAGGAGCTTCTAAAATTTCTGACTTTTTTTCCCTCTGCAACTGATGATTCTCTTCCTGATTGCTGAATGAGTTCTCCTCAGGATTTTCTCCCAAATTCAACTTGCTTGATGGTACAAGTTTGCTGGCTAATTTCCAAGGCCTTACTCCTACAAATACACAGACTTTGGTTGCAGGTCTTTTCACAACCAAGCATGTTCATCATCATGAAAGCTTTTGCGTGGCCATGACTTAGTCTTAGGGATGCTGCTGCCTTCCTGTTTGTTGCTGGAGTCTCCACCAGGTCATAGTCTTGGAATTCGGATATTAGTTGGAAAGTGGTCTGCCTTTCAGGCTGCTTTTGGATACCAAGCTTTTACTGATAGGACCAATTTCAGCTTGTAGGTCAGTCAGCCATGTGGCTCCAGAGCAATGCTTTATTAAACCCCTTCTTTGACCCCAAGCCTACAGGCAATGGATATAAAATTCATATTACCTTTAGCTAACGCTGCCCAGGGTGGGATAGCCTTTCATACCCCATTAATGTATCAGCTGCCCCCTCTGCCCACTGAGAACTTACAGTTCAAGTAGGTCTTGGGAGGCTAAGAGGCTCCCAACACATACTAATCTTGCCATATTGGCTAGAATTTTTTTCTTGGCCAGTCATCATCCCCTCTCCTCCTGCAGGGCTGTTCTCTACTAGTTGGATTCATCAAGTACATTGGACAGTAACTATTTAAGCTATGCTAAAAATTTTGTATATTTCTTACATGGTATCAAAACATCCCAGACCAATAAATGCATTTCCAGAGATGATTGCATAGTGTGTGTGTGTGTGTGTGTGTGTGTGTGTGTTGTTCTGAATAAAATACACGGGAGTAAGAGCAAATGAAAAAAATGGTTGACCTTTGTCCAATCTATTAAATCTATTGACTTCTCTGAGTGACATGTCTGATGACTGGTGGGAAAGAGTTCAGAGAATGAGTCAGACTTTTTATTAGAAAGGGAAAAGGCAATATTGGAAGGACTCAGATAACCGAAAACAATACATTCATTTCCCAGGAAGGACTGTTGAGTCACTGCTTGGTCCTGTGAGTGCAATCAAAGGAAGAAAGGCTGATGGGATTAACATTTGCTCTCTGCAAGTTTGCTTATCTTTGATCTTTCATCTACAAGATACTGTAGGGATTTTGGAGCTACCAAAAATTAATTTTTGCTACTTTATTATCTCATTATTTTTTCCAATGATATTTGTGGCAAATTTAACCCATTCCTTCTACTAGCTTAATGTATTTCCCCCTTTATTTTAGCAGATACAATTGGCGATAACATTACTGAAATGTTTATAAGTATCTAAGAGGCCATCTTTAAATGTGTTAGTTTTTCGTGATTGTGAAAAGTATCTGAGGGGGAATTAAAAGGGGAAGAATTTCCTTTGACTCACAGTTTCAGATTGTTTTTCTTTTTCCTGTGGCTGACTGGCTCCATGTCTGGGGGTCTCTGAGGTAAGATAGAGTACCCGGATAAAAAGAGCATTAGGAGCGTAGAGGTGATCACCTCATGGTGGCCAGGAAGCAGAGAAAGAATTGGCATGAACAAGACGCATCTTTCCAGGGCATGCCACCAATAGCTGTGTCCTCTCCCCATCTCCTACTCTCCACTGCATTCCAATCATGTGATCACATTAGAATTCCATCAGAGGATTATCTATGGATTAGGACACAGTCTTCAGTCTTCAGTCACTTCCCCAAAGTCCATGAACCAAGCTCTCAACATATGAGTGTTGGGTAGGGCTATCTCTGATTTGAAACATTATACTATACTTGTTAAGATTTTGTATCTTCACCAACTTTTTTCTCACTCACTAAGATTCTATAATATAACTTCTGGGCATACTAACTCTATGTTTACACAGGACCACTCCAGCCTCCAATAAGACATTGCTACGTATGTTATGTATCATAGCACAGATTGTTAGGCCTCTTGGGGAAAAAATATCATTCATTTGCCTCTTGTATTACTTAACGTTATGTTTCAACACAAAACTTGAATTGTCTGTTTGTTATTCCTTCAACTTTAACCCAGGCTTTCCTAGGGAGTTTCCATTAGTCTTACCACTATTCTATTTAACCCCTCCCCCAGGATTAACAACAATCTCTTAATTAGTTCTGTTCTGTCTTGTGACCTCTCCTTCTCATCTGTCCAATGACCCCACAATGCAACCTACAGTGTAGTTAATCACTTCTATCTTCTTGAATGGCTCTGTTTGCATTTGCAATCCATGTAATCTTTAAAATTTGTTCCTTCCTTCTAAAAGATGAGAGCTTTATGGAGGTATTATTCATCTGCCATCCATGACCATTCATAGCTTACCAATGGAAATTGTCCCAGCCAGTCAAGACTGCTCCATAGACACCTACACCATTGTTGCCCAGGCTGTTTCCTTTTTCAGCTTGATTGTAAAACTCTAAACAACATGTTAGAGATGAGGGGCATACCAGACAGAGGGAGAAAAGGAAGTAGTTTGTCTTTTTCTTCCTACCTAGAACTCAGAGTGATCTGCTTACCTCTGCTTTCTAAGTGCTAAGTTTAAAGGTGTGCACAACCACACTGACCCAAGTATCTAAGTGTTCGAGTTACTGTTGGAAGGTTGAAAACTGACCATCAGGAGCACTTCCTTGCTATTTAATGACACAAAATATATGTGCACTTATGTCTGAACAATTTTGTGTGATAGAACTTGGTGTGATATTAACTAACATATAAAGATGCTACCAACTTTAAACATTCTTGCTGTGGGATGGTCTTCCTGTGTGCTGTGAGTATGTGTTGCTACCATTGGTTAATAAAAGAGCTGCTCTGGCCTATAGCAAGACAGGTTATAGCCAGGTGGGAAATCCAAACAAAGATACAGGAAGAAGGGCAGAGTCAGCAGCAGATGCCAGCCTGCCATCCAAGGAGCAACATGCCAGCAGACTGGTAATGCCACAGCTACATGGTAATACATAGATTAATAGAAATAGGTTAATTTAAGATGAAAGAGGTAGCTAGCAAGAAGCCTGAGTCATAGACCAGTTTGTAATTAATATAGGTCCCTGTGTGTTGACTTGGGATTGAGTGGATGTGGGACACAGGAAAACTTCTGGCTACACACTCCACCAGCATATGAAAGCCAGACAGACCAGCACTGAATCATATGAATCAAAACTCATTGTTTGATGGGTGATGGTGCTCTGTATGCTGTGGATGTGTTGCTCTAATTGGTTGATAAATAAAATGCTGATTGGCCAGTAGCCAGGCGGGAAGTATAGGTGGGATAAGCAGACAAGTAGAATTCTGGGAAGAGGAAGGCTGAGTCAGGAGACGCCAGCCCACCATCCAGGGAGTAGCATGTAACGGCACACAGGTAAAGCCATGGAACATGTGGTGACATATAGATGAACAGAAATGGGCTGAGTTTAATTGTAAGAGCTAGTTAGTAGGAAGTCTGAGCTAATGACCGAGCAGTTTTAATTAATATAAGCCTCTGTGTGTTTACTTGGGTCTGAGCTGCTATGGACTGGGCAGAACACAGAAAAACTTACAGCTACAATTGTTGAAAAACAAACAACAACAACAACAAAAAAAACCTTTGTTTGGTGTTCTGTATTTGTGTAATGTTTTATTTTCCATTTGTGTTTATTTTCTGTACATTGTCTAATTATATCTGTGTTAATGTGTCTCTGAAGGGGTTCTTTGTTGATTCTTCCCATTTATATGTCATGCAAATCATGGATATTTTATAGTTTTTTTACTTTGCTATAATTTAATTTTTCCATGAACATTTAATAGTTTTCCATAAACATTCTTTTTTAAAAATTTTTTTTTCCATGATTGTGTCTACCTTTTGTGTCTTTTCTAAAAACTTTTATCATCCTGGAATTATACTACAGTATTTTCACAAAATTTTTTTAGAAATTTCTAAAATTTTAATCAATCTGGGATTTAACTTAGCATATAATTTTTTGTCTCTACTACTCAGCCTCAAGATCTAATTCATAGTAGTCTCTTAATAAAATATTTCAAAATTGAATAGTCTGCTTTCAAAACTTTAGGGTTGCAGTAGATCAGCTATAAATCCTCAGGCCAGAATAGTCAGTGGCACCTAAAACCCTGTTGGCGATTTAAACTAAAATGTCCTAGGAATACCACTCTCCTAGTTAAGAAAGCCCACTACTGTGGATGGTTGTTTAATTCTTTATTTCAGCACTGTAGGAAAATGGAAAAGAGCAAGTCAGAGGTTAGTCCAACTGAGGCAAAACCATGCTTGCAATAGTGTCTACATCTACAGTGTTCACATCTCCATTTGCTGTGCCCAAGTACAAAGGCTTTTTTATTTTGTTTGTTTTTGTTTATTTTTCTTTTGCTCAGGCATCCAAGGATTTCAAGGAGACCTCCTTTTGCATCCATCCCAACAAATCTTTTTTCTCATTAAAACAGTAATCTGAAACCTCACCCTAATTGCAGGTGAAGAGTAAGAGATCCATCATCTCTCAGCTCTGGTGTGCCAGGTAGTGAAGACAGCTCTGATTGGTCAGTTGAGATTCTGTTCTGAACATCCACTAGGCACACTCTGCAGCTGTCCTCTCTCAGTGCTCTTGACCTGTCCCGGGAGCTGGAGCTGCAGTTCTCTAGGCTTAGAGACCATTCAGACTGTCCCTCTGGTAGAAAACTTAGAACCTAAGCAATTATTCTTCATTTATTTCCCTTTAACTCTATCTGCACTTATCTACTGATTTGAAAATACCATCTCCTTTTGTCAAGAGGACTCCCAGAAGACCAGCCAGGAAAAATGTAATAGATACTAGACTGGGGGTTCACCCTTTACTGGCATAATATTGATTTTTCTCCACTTCAGGGTTAAGAGGGATCAATTCTTAGAAACAATATTTAGTTTCTATTTCCTGCAGAGCAGTTAGGAGGATGTCTCAGTGTTAATACAGAAAACAGAAATGGTGGGAGTCGAGGAGTGCTGGCTAGGTCATTTCAAGAATGGCTGAAGGATGATGTCCCATCCATCAAAAATGTAAGTGTCTTAAATACAGGCTGAGAGTTCAAGCTCTTTGACATAGGTCAAGTTGCTTCTAGATATACATTAGTCTGATACCAAAATTGATATTAATGTCAAGATTATAATGGTGATATTATCTGTGTTTTTATAGAGAAGAGTGAATGCATTTGGGTAACAGATGTAGGGATTCAAGATAGAGGAATCAGAATTCCATTTACTCAGCTGTAGACCCAACCTAGTTATCTTTGTGTGTGTGTGTGTGTGTGTGTGTGTGTGTGTGTGTGTGTGTGTGAGAGAGAGAGAGAGAGAGAGAGAGAGAGAGAGAGAGAGAGAGAGAGAGAGGAGACAAAGACAGAGACAGAAAGACAGAGACATACACAGAGCAACACAGAGAGAGACAGAGAGGAAAGGAGAGAGACAGAAACAGACACACACAGAGACAGAGAGAGAACACCATACCCCTATACTTGGAACAGTTCCAGGATGTGCAGTGTCTTCTTTAGGAGGTCGGCAATACCAAGCCTAGACTGAGACACTCCTCAGAGCCACTCACGTCACAGAATATTTTGACCTGTTAGAATGGGAGAGAAGGCAGCCTGCTTTCACACCTAGGCTCACATTTGGAGAGCAATGGTCAGTGTGACCTGGCATCATGCTCTTTGCTGCAATTCCCAGCACTGTTAGTGTTAAAGGAACTTGCGTTTGCAAGGAGGAGGATGAGGGGAATGAAGGGGATGAGAAGGATGAGGAAGATGGGGGGATGAGGGGGATGAGGAGGAGGTGCGGGAGTATGGTAACTGGCAGGTTGAATATTCAGATCTTTCCCTGACTCCTTTTGCAACACAGGTTTCTCTTGTCTCCATCAGAGCTGTTACAAGGTGTCTGCAGTGTGTGTCAAAGCTGCCTCACACAGGCAAGTGCCTCCCCACCCTGACATCTCATCTCCTTCTTTGGCCTCAGATCTCGTCACCCTGCATGGCTGTCTGTCAACAGCTCATAGCAACAGGACTGTGGGAAAGGCAATGACAGCGATGGCTGTTTGCTATTTATTTTCCTTCTTTCCCGCCCCCTGCAAATGAAATTCCAGATCAGAGCTGCTGCAGGGGAAACAGACAAGAGTACACTGTGGTTTGGAGGAAGGCAGACTGCTCTGAAACCCGCCCCACATCCTCCTACAGGACAACAACACTGTTTGGGCCATGGTGTCTGTGGAAATGATGCAGAGCCTCTTTTAGGCTTTGCCTAGTTTCACAGTAGGATTGACCAGGTGCATCATGGGGCCTATGCACTTTCCCAGGCTCTGAGATTCAGAGATATGAGTCCAGTTATAGCTGCCCTTATGTGCTTGGGTGTGGGACATCCAATAGATTGTGGGAAACCTATCAGTGCCCACATCCTTAATAAAGAAAGGCTTCTCTTCCCCCAGCAACTATCCACTACTAATAGCTCCTCAGTATGAGGTGTGGCCAGGATACCATCTGCTCCATTTATGCCAGACTTTTGGCTGGATTTATCCTGTCGAGTGCTTGCACAGATAATCACAGTTGCTGTGAGTTCATGGACAGCAAACAGTTGGGTTTTGCCCAACTGTTTTGCCAGTGGGCAGCAGGTCTTGCCTGGCAGGTCAGTCTTGTAGCATACAGGGTCCAGTGCTAGGTAAGATCATTGATGTCTTTCTCCTCCAGCATCCTGCACAGCTCCTTCTGGTACTCTGAAAGCTCATCATTAGGGAAGAATGGGTAACATATTTAACTCAAGTGACTCTCATGTCCTTGCCTGTAAACTGGGGCAATACCAAAGCCCAGTGCTACTGTTTTGCCATGTTTATGAACTAAGGTCTTCTACAGAGTGTGCTCAAGAACTTGTGGTTAATTTGGGGGAAATGATGCTGCTGATCTGTGTGGAAATCTCACATTTCCTATGATGTGTGTGATGGGATGGAAGCAGGATCCTGAATGAATATAAAGGACCTAAGGTTTTGAAACCTATTACTTCATGTTAATGATTCTCTTTTCAACCCTCTTACCTATAAGCCTTCTGTTATTAAGCCAAGACACAGAGCTAGTGGAATATTTACTATCTATCTATCTATCTATCTATCTATCTATCTATCTATCTATCATCTACTAAGATATCTACCTACCTACCTACCTACTTACCTACCTATATCTGGGTATGCTAGTCTATTGTATTACATCAATTAACAAAATTTTGCTTCTGAGTTCTTTGCTTCTTTTTTCCTCAACTCAGATCAGTGATGGTTGTCATTATTGTGTTTATACACAAGGAGAGAGCTCCATATGGGTATGTTTTAGTTTTAAAAATATCGTGTCCGAACATAGTTTTCTCATGCAGTCTTTTTGTGTAATAATTTAAGCTGACTGTATGCTCAAGGTATATTGGCATCATCCATTATAATCCAAGTAAAGTACATATTTATAGGTTAAACAATGGGTGTATTCCATCTGTGTTTGTTCAACCAGTTTGTATTAACTCTGATGTTACTGGATATAATTCACACAGAATGATTAATAAGTGAAGTGAGACTTTAAGATTATTGAATCTCATAGCCGATCCTGTAGGTCCACAAGTTAATTTTCCATTCCAGGCTTCCATAAAGACTTCCATGCTCTTATTTATTTATTCCCCTCCACCCTGAGCAGGAAAATGAACCATATGATGTTGTCCTTCCATTCTTGTTCCGATATGGTCATCTTGTACTTCTTAGACTTTGGCAATTCCTTCTCCTGTCCAAGTCCTTTTGCTCGAATTTTATGATACCTGGTTTCTGCTTTCTGTTTCCTTCCCCTCCATATCTGAAGACAAATGCCTCCTACCCAATGGTGTGATTGAAGACAGAAAATGATTGTTTGGAATGTTAAGCTTTTTTTTTTCCTTAAGAATTTGAAGGTTCAGTGTATTGTGAAAGCAGAGACCATTTTTGGAACTTAGAGCTTTGGAATTCTTTCACACCACATTCCAAAAATGTAAAGTGTGTGTGTGTGTGTGTGTGTGTGTGTGTGTGTGTGTGTGTAGGGGTAACATATCTGCATGAGTTAAAGGACCATTCTATCTCCTTGTATTGTTTTCCAATTGATTTATGAGCTACTGTAACAAGATTGCAAGGAACTGGAGGCCAACAAATCTTTTAGATCTTTATATGCTTCAAAATGTTTAGCATAGTTTGGAGAAGTTGTCAGTACTCAGTGGATTCTTGCTAATTGAAATTGACAGGCACTTCCTGCTTTTCACTGCCTACCTAACTGTGGCTTGTATGAAGCTGTCTCACAAGAATTTGCTCATTATGTCTGCTCTACACACAGTGGGGAAATGCTTACTAGAAGGAGGGTCAATTGGATCCAGAGATATCCAGGCTGAAATAAATGCCCTGTGCCCCCTTTTAATACCTAATGACTCCAAATTACTTTTAGCCATGGAAACTCGTTGCTTAAAAATAATGTCTCCTAGAAGTCAATCTCAAAACAAGAAGACTTTAGACAGATCCCCTAGGTGTTGCATGGTCGTATGACACTCATCAGGAGCTGTTTCGAAAGTGGAGATGCTTCTAACCAGAACTATGATTGGGGCTGAGTAGAACTGACAGTTACTTTCAGATGTGCCCCCAGAAACATTTGACACCAGAGTTTGTGCCCTGCCACTGTTAAGGATACTGTTTAGTGATGAACAGGGGATGGTAAGTGAGGGGCTGAATGGGAAAGACATGTAGCAGGCATTGGAAAGGAAACACACTATTAAATATGTGGTGACTACATACTGGGCCAGTTTCCATCTTTGTAATGGGGGATCGGGTGGAGGGGTGGGGTGTAAAAGAAACTGTTGTTCTTTTTCACATATGTATACACATACACACACATGTATTTATGAGTAGATGTGTGAGCCTGCATGAGTTAATGTGTATCATGCACGTGTAGGTGCTTGTGGAGAAGAGAACACTGGGTCCTCCTAAAACTGGAGTTCTAGGAGTGTGTGAGATGCCTGATGTGGGCACCAAACTGAATCAGGGTATCCTGGAAGAGCAAGTAAACGCTCTTAACTGCCTGGCCATCTCTCCAGCCCTTGTAATTTCCTTTGAGTTCAGAAAATTGGTTCATTTTGTGTTCTTCAGTTTCTCTAAGGAGGTCTGAGGTAAACCTGGTTAACTGGAATTTACTTGGGGGTAGTTGCTGTTATAGAGTGGACAAAGGACATGGCAATTAGCTGTTAGGTCTGAGTCAACTTGGTGGAAGGCGGGGGTGTCATGACATGGCTCTGATGTCCATGGCTGAGCTTGGGGGACTCATTTTCCAGACCCTGTTTACTACCACCTTTCACGGACTTCGGGTTTTCTATGAATAAAACAGAGGATGGTTTCCGGAGACCAGTGTGGACTGCGGAAAGGTAACATGTTTATAACTAAGAATGCACGCTGGCAGCGGAGTTCCAGAATGGGGAAATCTCATTTTAATTTGCATAACTCAGACTGGTGATCTTTAATCAACTTTTAATTTATGGGTGTTCTACTCCTCCCGCAAAATGCTCTGGGAAGCAAGCTTTGAGGCCCATGAGCTACAAACAAGAATTCATAATTTACTCATTAAGCCGTTATGAGTGCATTCGTAATAATCGTATGGAGAACTCATATACCAAAGTAAACCACAACAATGTGACTTCCTAAATGAGGGATATAAATGCTAGTTTAGGAACGCTATGAAATATACGTCATCTCTGTGGTACGATTTAGAAATTCAGCAAAACTTGCTTCTTTAGTTTAAATGCTGGCTTGACATACATGTAAAAACTTAAAATTATGTACTGATTTTGGGTTCTGAATTTTATCTATAAAATATATTGTCCCCTAAAAAAGATACATTTTTAAATTATTCAATTTCAAACATTTCCCTTCACACTCTTTCTAAATATTTTGTTTAACCCAAAATGCTAACTTAAAATTCTGTTTAAAAGATTTAGACATTTTATCATGATGTATATTTTACTAAAATTGTTTTGTATTCATTTTTGTTTCTAAAAATATTTGTAGTATCAGATTCCATCAGATCATGATGATTTCACATAAAACTTCACTGTGCAGAAATGATGAGCTAATTCATAAGTTAAAATATGTTACATTTATTTATTTAGTGAGGGGCAGCACTCATGTAGGAGTCAAAAGACAAGTTGTGAGAGCTGGTCACCTGTAAGTTCCTGGGACTGAACTCAGGTTGTCAGGCTTGGTGGTAGTCAGCTTTATCCACGGAGACATCTTACTGGTCCCCTCTTCAAAAATTTTCAATGAAAATTCACAAAGGAATATATACAAATAAACCCTTATTCCTAAGCTTCAACAACATGAAAACACTGAGCATCAAAAAATCCATAGATCTACAAGAACTTTGGGGATAAATGATAACCCAGTGGTAAGCCTGTTGTTGGAGGAAACAGCATTGACGCTAAGCAAGCGAGTCTATAGCAAGCTTAGCAATTCAGGGCTCTGCTTGGCTTGAGCTATACATCCTTTTGCTAGCAATACACTTAGCAATCTGGGACCCCACCTTCTTGGCACTGCACATACACCCCATCCCAAACAACACAATGTATCCCGCCTCTCATAGCCACCCTTTAGTAATTCTTCCTTTGTAGTCACTGAGCATTCAGACATGTCTGGGAACATAATCTGGCAACTCGAGGCAGAGGGTGGATCTGGAATGAACTAGTTTTAAGTGGATGGGCAGTAAGTCAGGCAAATCGTATCCTCTGAGTGAACTTTGAGGGAAAATCTTGTATTGACCATCCGTGTCTACGTATGATTGAGCGTGCAAATGATTAAAACCAGATGCATCATGGGAAAGGGTGTATGCAGTAAACAAAGGCTAATATAAACCACATCTGTCTATCAAAACCAGAAAACCATGCATGACTTGCCCTTTAGCTATCAACTCCACCCCTTAGATGCATAAAAGAAAGCCCTAAACAGTAATCTGGTGATCTTTGGTACTCTGACTCAAGAGGCCCATGGCTCCCTTGCAGTGTATCCTGTACTGTCTCTTTAAATAAAACTTCTTGGTGCCTCTCTATTTTCTGTGTGCCTTTTCAACTTCTTGAACAAGACGCCAAGAACCTGGGGACACCTGGTCCAGACAGCTACCCTGGTAACAAGGATGCTTAAACATCTGGAAGGAGCATAAAGCTATGTTAAGTGTTCTTCATGTGCAAACACACATCAAAATAACAAAGACAAAGAACCAATAGTCATAATAATAATAAGCAAGAAGAGCAAACCTTTTGAAACAGATGCTCTTTCTAACACAGATTTTGGTGATTATTGCAGGTTTTAAAAATTATGTATATATGTAATTATAGTGTCTTTTGTAACATTCATCAGACTCAGGTACATTGGTTCAGAGATCCACAGGTACCCCTGGCTCCCTATAGGCCATAGCTAGCTAGCTTGCTCCTCAAACTTTATTTTTTTACTTTTAGAGGCTGAAGGTGGAATTCACTCTTTGATTTTACCACTGCACTTCTTTTTTTTTAATAATTAAAAAATTAACTTAATTAACTTTTTTTTTCATTTATTTTACTTACCAACCACAGTTTCCCCTCCTTCTTTTCCTCCTGTTGCCCCTCCCCTGACTCCCAGCTACCTACCTCCCCATCCACACCTCCTCCACCTCCATTCAGAAAGGGGCAGGCCTCCCATGAGCTTGAACAAAACAGACCCCTGCACTTCTAGAATAACTTGTAACCAGCCTTCTAGGGCTCCCGAATTAGCCTCTGAACTGTTGGCCATACACTGCTCTTGGATCCAGGATCAGGCCTTCCAAGTCAGTATGTAACTTGACCTGAATTTTTGCCAGGTCTGCTTGACTCAGGTTGAAGTTTAAACTGAATTTTCAGTTTGGAATAAAACATTCTTCCAATATGCTTTTGGGAATCGTTATGGAAATAAAACAAAGCAGACTCACTGTGAGGTAACTCAGTGATGTGAAACTGTGTATCTTGGCCAGGCAGGATTTGAAGGAAGATGATTCATCAAATACTATAGGCAAATCAAATCAGTGGGCATTTTATTAATTTGTTTCATGGAAAAGAAAGTCAATCAGGTCCATCCCTCAGGGGGTACTCCCATAAAATCAGGTTCAAACATGACTGATTAAAAGGAATTTCTAAAAGCAGCGTAGCACAGAGCTAGATTAAAGAGAAGGGGCATCAGATGAGCCAGGTAAGAGAAACTTGGATGCTTTCCTCAGAGATACATGAGTCCTAAAGGGGACAGTCTCAAAGAAAACAAGGTAAACATGAAGAGGAATAAGAAACAGACTACTAAATGAGTCTTCTCAGAGCCTTGCGGCTCGTGGTCAAGTACAAGCTACTTGTGGGACCATGGGAAAATGAGGGGCCTCAAAGTCATAGTGTAGTTGGAGTTTTCCTGCCTGGTCCACAGTCAGGACAAATCTCTCTCACCTGCCAGTCCCATAGTCACTCAGACCCAACCAAGTAAGCACACAGAAACTTATATGGCTTACAAACTGTATGGCCGTGGCAGGCTGCTTGTTATTTAGTTCTTCTATCTTAAATTAACCCATTTCTGTTAGTCTATACTTTGCCACATGGCTGTGGCTTACCCGTATCTTTACACGTTGCTTCTCATGGCGGTGTCCCTCCCCCAGCCTTCCACCTCCAGAATTCTCTTCTCTCTTGTCCCGCCTATCCTTCCTGCCTGGCTACTGGCCAATCAGCACTTTATTTATTTTAACCAATCAGAGCAACACATTTGACATACAGACCATCCCACAGCATCATAGGAGGGCCAGAAAATAAAGACAAGAGGAGAACAAGGCAGGGAGGAGAATCGGCCTGAAAACGGAGAAGATTTTGGTTAAGCCCAAGCTGGCAGTGCCAGGAGAGGGTAAAAACTGGGGTTGGCATCAAGGAGAAACGGTTCCAAATGTACGCTAAGGCATGGGTGAAAGCGAGGGGCGTCCTGAAGGATCTCACAGCAACTGTGGTACACAGACCCTGCCGGTGAAGAGCAAATTGCTATTTCTGCTCACTGGTGTGCCTTGAACGTTTTCTATGTTCCCTGCTGTGTACGTGACCTTCTGAAGGAACATTGAAGGAATGCCGAGATACACGAGCCATGGTCCCTGTCCTTAGGTTACCGCGGCCAAGGTATAGCCTGGCACCCACAATGGGTTTCCAGCTAGTCACGAGTGCCCTGGAACCAATTCATGTAAACAGTGAAAACCTTTTGTTACACACAAATTCACCAGTGTTGAAATTATAGCAGGGCTCATCACAGGGCTCTGTTAATGTCAAATACTTCTGAAACACACAGGCTGGAGTCAAACAAGAAACCTCTAATAATTGATAAAAATACAGTCACCTGAAAATTAGGTGTCTAGTTTTGAGGGCCGCTGTAGCACAGTGATGTGTTATCTAGATTGATTCAGATGGTATTGCCACATCAGGGAAACTCATTAGGAATAATGAAACCCTTGATCCCCTAGTAGGAACAAATAAGAAGTAATTTAGTATATCTAGGGAGTGTTAGAGCCATGGAAGTTAGGATGAAATATTTTATGATGCGCTTTAAAGTCTTAAAGTCAACTTACGAGAGGGTAGACGTTGAGCTAGCAGAACTGAGGACCATCTGAAAATTGGCTGATGGTACATCCTCAGTCTAATTTTTACCATTCGAATTATGGCTTTTCAAATAGTTGTTACACGTAGCTTTAAACTTTCATGATGTAGCCAATGGACTTTCTGCAGTGAGCTCATTTCATTTTTGGGGCAATACTTCTGTCTCCAGGTGCCATCCAGAATTTAGATAATGACCTCTTTTTGAGACATAAAATTGGAAAAGACTTCAAGAGATTAGAAAATGATTGGTTTAACAAACTGATGTCAGGCTTGGCTTTAGGCTTTCAAAGTTCTGAGTTCTATTTTAATTAGCGGGAACGTTAACATACAGATAATGTTGAGGAGTGGAATAAATAATCGGTAGAGACAGTTTGAATCATCATTTGTTTAAAAGTCAAATAAAAGATGTTAAGCACAGCCTGTATCCGTATATCTGAAAATGCATTTTGACATTCAAAGGTCTTATGTTTTAAAAGGTAAGGTATTTTTAAAGCTAATTTTGCTTTTCTATGTTTAATTTTTGTTATGTGTGCAACTGTTTTGCCTGCATGTATGACTGTGCTCTGGGGCCATGCAGTGCCTGCAGAGGCCAGAAAGTGGTTTCAGAGCTCCTGGGACTGGAGTTGTAGAGAGTTATGACTATGTGGGAATTGTAAGCCACTGTGTGGGAGTATAGGGCCCTCAACTCAGGTCTTCTGCAAGAGCAGCAAAGTGCTTCTAATCACTGAGCCATCTCCCCAGCTCTACTTTAAGTTAATTTTTAATGATTCATAAATGTTGAAATTGTATAGATCAACAGACTACTATAAGATGTTATGGTACATGTGTACATAGTGTCATGTTTGAAACAGGGTGAGCATGTTTGTCTCCTCAAACACCTACCGTTTCTTTGTGGAGGGACCCTTCAGAACCTTTTCTTCTAGCTTTTAATTTATGGAAGACACTGCACTTTACCCAGAATGTATTCTTAACGTCTTAGTGGAAAGTCAGTTCAGCATAGATGTGTGGGTTTATTTTATTTTTTTGAATTTTATTTTTTTCATTTTTTATTATTGTTTTCATTTTATAATTTAATTTAATTTTACACATCAGCCATGGATTCCCCTGCCCTCCTCCTTCCCCCCAGCTCATCCCCCCCCCCCCATTCCCATCTCTTCCAGGGCAAGGACTCCCCTGGGGATTCAGCTCAACCTGGTAGATTCGGTTGAGGCAGGTCCAGTCCCCTCCTCCCAGGCTGAGCAAAGTGTCCCAAGCTTTATTTTGTTCCATTGAGGTGTGTGTCTATGTTTTAGTTACTGTGGCTTTGCAGTTAACTTTGAAGCCAAATGTTACAATGCTCTCTGCTTTATTCTTAAAAAAAAAAAAAACAACAACAACAAAGATTGCTGTGCTAATAATGTGTGTGTGTGTGTGTGTGTGTGTGTGTGTGTGTGTGTGTGTTCATTTAGGGAATTTATCCTGGCCCTGTGAGGAATGCCTTTGGTATTTGGGTAGGGATGATTTGAATCTGCAGGTCTTTCTGGGTAGTGGATAGTTGATAAATGCTGATTCTTGGGCCCAACAGATGGCTCAGGGATAATTAATACCTTTTGCTCCTGCTGAAGATCAGGGTTTTTTACACACACACACAGTTTCTAAAAATAAAAATAAATTATTAAGAAGAAAGTTAAAGATTAAAATAGTGCTCAAATGTAAATATGTTTCTCTACCTATATCTACTTTGTACCTACATTGCTTTATCTATATCTACTTACCTAAATGGTATATATAAAAACTATGTGTGCATGTGTGTACATTTTTAGTGCTGGGGACAGAACCCATAGTCTTTCATATGTTAAGCAAACTATTCTATTGAATTATTCTCCCCTTCCTATACCATGTTCCTTGATTGGAAGATTCAACATCCTGAAGATATCAATTCCCCACAAATGGATCTATATATTCAATGTACTTTATAGCAAAATATCAGAAAAGTTTTTATAAAATACATAAACTTATGCTGGATTTTATGTGCAAACGCAAGAGCTATAGTGGCTAAGCTTATTTGTAAAAGAAGTGGGGGGAGTTACTCACATGCTATTAAATCTTGCAATAAGGCTACAGAGTCCAATACCATGTTATGGGCAGGCTGGCAGGCTCAGGTCAGTTGATTGAGGATAAGGAACTTGGAAAATAGACTCTGACAAATACTGTCAGCTGACTTTTTTTTAAAATGAAGGTTCCAAAGCAATTATTACATTTAACATATCTTGATAAAAATATACCTGTTTCATGTTCTGTGCAAAATGTCATGTTTTGTGCAAAATTGAACTCAAGGTATAAAATTGTTAGAAAACACAAATAAAAATAAGAAAATTTAGGGGACCTGGCGATCTGGGGTTAAGAATCCTTAGACTTGGAGGCTGGGAAGATTGCCGAGTGGCTAAGAAGGTCTATACTCTCACTGAGGACCCAGGTTTGATTCCTAGCACCATGTTAGGCAGCTCATAACCACCTGTATCTCCATTTACAGGAGATCTGGTGCATCTGATTCCCACAGGCACCAGCACTCAGATGAACACACACACACACACACACACACACACACACACACAAATTAAAAAAATAAAATTAATTAAAAGGAGTTTCTAGTCGGGCAGTGGTGGTGTATGCCTTTAATCCCAGCACTTGGGAGGCAGAGCTAGGCACATCTTTTTGAGCTCAAGGTCAACCTGGTCTACAGAATGAGTTTCAAGACAGCCAAGGCTACAGAGAGCCTTTTTCCCTGTCTTGGTAAAAAAAAAAAAAAAAAAGAGTTCCTAGGCATGGCACCAAAAGCATAACCATAATCTATGAAGGAAAAAGTAATAAAGGAGACCTCATCAAAACTGAAAGCTTTTGTTCTGTAAAAATCTCTGCTAGAAGTATGAAAGTCCAAACTACAAGTTATGAAAAGCCTGTACATTTTCAAACCACAAATGTAATAAAAGGCTTGTGGATAAAATGTATAAAGATCTCTTGTAGCTCTACAGTTTAAAGAAAAACAAACATCTAATTCAGTCATGATCAAAAACATGGACAGTCACTTCCCCAGAAAGGATGAAGATCTGACACATAAGCATATTATTTTGCATATTATGGATATGCTAATTAGGGATACACGAATTACAACCACAGTGCAGTATTCTTTCACATCTAACAGGAAGACTGAAACAAAAACCCTTATAACCCTGAGTCACAAAGTGAAGGCAGAGACACTGGACCCCTCAGATGCATTGTAGGATTATAGAATAATGAGACCCATAGGACAGCAACAGATTTTTGTCTCTAGAGTCCTTCCTGGCTTTACACACACACACACACACACACACACACCACATCTCTCTCTCTCACACACAGACTTTTTAAAAGTAAAAATGAGTATAAATAATAACTTATTAAGAAGAAAATTGATTAAAATAGTGCCCAAATGTAAATTTGCTTCTCTCTATATATGTGTTACCAGTATATGCCTATGTATAAACTATCTCTCTCCTTTGTGTATGTGTGTGTGTGTGTGTGTGTGTGTGTGTGTGTGTGTGTGTGTGAGAGAGAGAGAGAGAGAGAGAGAGAGAGAGGGAGAGAGAGTTGTTTTCACAGTTCTTGAACCAGAAGTTAGCGAAAGCGCTCAGTTGCCTTGGATTCTAGTGTATAAAATGAACTGAAGTACTTCATATTTGGAAGAACAAAGTCTTATTGCTTAAAGTTGAGCCTAGTTTGAGAATGAGGCACCTGTGAACCACGCCAGGAAGAAAGGAGCTGTACTTTATGTGAGCCCCTGTAACTGAAGAATACAGAATTGCCCTCAAGGTCAAGAGCAAGATAAAACTATGGTCTAGTTGACTTGGTGTTCCTGGGAGCCGTACAAATGTGGTATACAGAAAAGCAAAAGAATATGATGTTAGGAAAGAAAAGACCACATCAAAGTTCACATCGAAGATTCTTGTCTTTTTCTGTCTAATAGTGATTAAAATAAAATGTAGGTATTAGCCTTAATGTATGGGGTTTTATTTTAATGAATTAAAAAAATAAAAGAATTGGGAGGGAAATCTGACAAGACACTGATTTTGTTTAACTCTTTTTATTTTAAAATGAAGTTATTTTCATACAATATATTTTGAGTGTAGTTGCCCCTCATCTCCTCCCAGATCTTTCCCACCTTCCCACCCTTCCAACTCCATGCCTATTTTTCTCTCTTTCTTGAGAAAACTAACAGGCAAACAAAGAAGGATAAAATGAACAAATAAACTAAACTAACTAGCATCAACACCCTAAAATACCTAAAAAAAAAACAACAAAAAACCATGAGACATGTATACACATGAAGAGACACACAGACAGACACACAAACAAAACCCATAAAAATTCAAAATCAGAAATCATTACACACAGACAGGAGACCAGGAAGATATAAAAACATCCAAACAAAGCAATATGAGAACAAAACATCTCCAAAAGTACCGTTCGGTTCATTTTGCATTGGCCACACACTGCTGGACTTGCAGCCTCCCCTTAAGTATGATTGGTAAACCATTGAGACTCCCTTGGAGAAGATTAATTTTTCCTTTGTGAGTGGTTGTTAATTAGAGATGGCTTCTGGGTGGAGCTGTGAGTTTGAAAACACTGGCTTTCAATTTGCTGTACATAAATTCACCTTGAGTGAATGAACGTGGACAGGGAACATCATTTTCCGTGGCTGTATCATACAAAAGCAAGTGTTTCCAGTATGATTATAAATAAGGAGAGGTGCCGAGTGAGGTGGTGTGTGCCTGCTATCACAGTGTTAAGGAGGCTGAGGCAAGAGGATCATGAATTCCACATAGTGAGACCCTGTTTCGAAACCCCCTAAACCAAACACACAGAGACACCCAAACCAAACCGAACAACCTTGGAGTGAACTAGACGTCTCCAAATGCCAAGAGTCACAAGAGTATCCCTCCATTAGGCCAAGGGTACTATTGCATTACCTTTCTGAAGTCGTAGGCCACATGGCACTGGGAAATAGACATTGATTCTGTCCCAGTTCTGGAGGTCGGAAGTAGGCAGGTCTGTTTTGTCTCCAGACTGTGTAGAAAGAGATTCCCTACCTTGCCTCTTTCACCTTCTTGGAGTTCTTGGATTTCTTTAGCATATACTCCCATTTCTTCACGTTATCTTCCATTCTATGCATCTGTGCTGAACTCCATTTTTAAAATAAGGGTTCTTGTATAGTGTTTAAGGCCCACTTAGATAATATAGAATACACCTCATTCCTAGTCACAGTTGGGTAATGGGAAGTAACACTCACTTCATTACATGGGTCAAGCTCTAGCCACATGTTCTGTGCATTTAAGACTGTACTAATTTAAGTTGGTTGTCATGGAAAATGGGTTAAACACCAGTAATTTATTATCTGTGGGGGCTAGAGAGGTAAGAACAAGGTATCAACAGGGTTAGATTTCTTCTGAACTTGTTCTTCAGGTCTTATGTGCAGATGATCATCTTCCAGCTGTCTCTGCATAGAGTCATTCCTGTGTGTGTGTGTGTGTGTGTGTTTCTGGTATCTCCTTTTGGGTCCAAATTTTCTCTTATTGTAAGAATATCAGTCAGATTGGATTAAGAGTTACCTTACTAGACTCATTTTAACATAATCATGTCTTTCAAGGAAGTCTGTCTTCAGCTACATTTACATTTTTGAGATACTGAAAACAAGTATGAATTTTGATGGGCTAATACTCATCCCATTTAAAATACATAGTTTTCAGCTGAAATAATGAAAAAAATATTCAATATATTTATGCTCTATTTATAAATGCAGCCAAACTTTATATATTAAATAGATGGTCTTACAAAGTAGTTAAAAATAAAAAATCAAGATCATTGGAAGTTGCTGACAACTTAAAAAATTACACATAATCATAGTTGAAATGAACTAATATTAAATGTAATGCTAGAAGTTGCAAAAATCTCATGCTAATGTTTATTTGGGAGTATTTTAAAAAGTATTCTTTTCAGTTTTTGGCTTATGGAGAGATGTACGAAAATTACAATAGAAAAGAATTCTTCCTCAGTGAAGAGGAAACATGTAATGTGAATGGAAGTGTAATTTACACTGTCTATTGCAGTTGCCTGACTTTAATGAGGCAATAGAGTAAATTCCAATATACTTTCCTGGGAATCATTCCAGCTCTCAATATTTTGCTGTAGTGTAATATCAAGAATGGCTGTTAAAAGAGAGAGGTGGTCAAAAGTCCTTCTTTATAATATACTAATAGGCTGTTTTCTTGGTAACATTATCTTTGATTACAAAGAAGGAAAACTAATGTTAAAACAGACACACATACATAAACATTAGTTTATCCAGATCAGTTACATTTCTATGTTTGTTACATATTAATTCTCATGTGGCATCAGCATGTATACAGTGTCAGGGCATCCAAGAACATGAAAACTATAGTTATACAAGTATCATACCATCTCAGGTTGTAGTTTAGTGGTAGAGTGCTTGCCTAGTACTCACTCAGACTTGGCTTTGATCCTCAGCATCCCATAAAGGAATAAAAAGAGTCACACCAGATTTCACAGATGGTCCCTTTTTAGTCTCAGAGAAAGCTAAAGTGCTGTTTCCAACCTCAACTTTCTCTGCATCTTGTTTGTGCAGGCACTTTTAGTGTCCCTACAATTTCCAATTTGTGTGATTTCCCTGGAATGGGTAGCCATTCCAGCTTTGACTTGGAAGTTCCAACCCCCATTGAGGCTTCGGTAATGGTCACGCCTACAAGGCAGGGTTGAGAGAGGACGCTGAAGATCCGGATGCTGGGACGCTCTTGGTTCCAGGACCCTGGACGCTGGAGGTAGACTGAGCAGAGTTCTCCAGAGAACACCGCTGGACTGCACCATACCTTTCCCAGACCCTGCAACCTACTTATCCCTTCATTTGTAAGCTACCCCACAAAATAAACCTTCCTTTTAACTATGTGGAGTGACCTTAATAATTTCACCAATATTTGCCCAAATTACAGAATTACAGACCTAGGACTGGGCTTCAAGTACTGCACAAATTCATGCATAGTAAAGTATTTCATAATTCATGATCTGTACATATACTCTACTGAATAGTCTCTTTCCCCTTGAAGTGTTCTTCTGAGGATCAAATATACTTTTCTTGATGAGGGTTGATTGAGACAGCTAATTTTTTCTGTAATTTGGGCATAAAATTTTTATCTTGAAATGTGAGATGAAATCCAGTTTTTAAGAAGTAACTTATATTTTGTTAATTATCTTTATCTCTTAATATATTTATTCATGTGTGTGTGTGTGTGTGTGTGTGTGTGTGTGTGTGTGTGTGTATGTTAGGCATGTTTGATCATAGGGCAACTTTCAGGGACTGGCTTTCTCCTTCTACCAAACAGGTTCTAGATATCAAACTAAGATCATGAAGCTAGATAGTAAATCTTTTAACCTGCTGAGCCACCTTGATGGCCCTAATATCTTGTTATAATTAATTTGAGACTAAACTCTTCTGGTAAAAGTTTTATGCCATTGATCAATACGTAGAATAAAAAGAGACCATTTCAGCTTTGCCTGCCTCTTACAGCGCTTCTCCTTAGCACCAAGCATCCCACACTTAGTGTTTATCTTCATGGTCCTTATTTTATGCATCTCCACACACACATACATATATACAACAGACATCTGTGCTGTTTTAAAAATACAGTAAAATATAGCTTTGCATGCTCTCAATATCTTGGTTTGTTGCTTATGTTGCTCAGTTGAATTTGGGTACTAAATTCAAGAATCTGATATTGAATTTAAGAAATTTTAGAATTTTCGGATGGGCCTGGTGGGACCATGACTGTAATCCCAGCACTCAGTAAGTTGAGGCAGAAGTGCTGCTGAGTTTGAGGCCAGCATGAACTGTACAGTTAGTCTGTAGCTCAACAACAGAAAGCAAAAAATACATGAATACTTTTGCACTTGAAAACATCATATACATTATTGCATCTCTAATAGGAAGAAGTAGGACACAGTGAGGCTTTGTTTCAAAAATACAGCATTTTCCCTCATATGTGAATTCTAGATTTTTAAACACACACCTTTGCACGAGGGTGAGGGAGACAATAGACAGTAGTGGGTGAATATCGACGAAGTCCGTGATATGAATGTGTGAGAATATGATAATGGAAGTGATGCATATATGCTAATTAAAATGCCTTAACCATGCAAAAATAGATGATTTCCTGTTTTTATTTCTTGCTAGTCAATACCACTTAAAATTTTAACTTACATGTCTAAGATGATGGGTAGCTCCAGCTTTGTGATTCTTTAATTTTAAAGTATATGTCCTATATCTTAGTCTAAGCTTCTGAAAAAAAATATTGGCCACATTAGACTAAGAACATTTACTTTATTGGAGATGTATTTTTGGGGTAGTGTTGCATGGTTAATCAATGTTATTAATGTGGAATTATTTAAGTGGTACTAAATCCACATTACAGGGATTTTTGTTACATTCCCTGAAGCTTTTGAGATGCGGGTTTTGTTTCTGGGTTGTGGTCTGTGGGCTAAGGCAGAAATTTAGTCTGTGTTCCTTCATTTCAAGACAGGATTGGAGGATATGTTACAACACCAGCCATTTAACATGTCATGGGAAGTTGTGAAAATGTAGTTTTACCAATTGTTATCTTTGACTCGCTAGTGTCAGATGAAGTTGAAGGCAAAATGAAACACATTCAACTTTTAGGTTATGAGGAGTGGTTACAATTTTTTTTAAAAAAGCTGGTGAGCTCTGTAGAGCATCCATATGAGGAAGCTTCTCTTATTAGCCAACTCCCCAACTTGATTCCTGTGCTGTTAAAAAGGGTAACTCAATACTTTCTAGAACGTGTCATGGTCTTTTTGTTTTGTTTTTAAGGATATTAAATGGTATTTATATATGTTTGTTGTGCAACAATGAACAATTTCTCCACCCTAGGTTCTGATGCCAAATTCCTTTCTTTTATAATGGATAAATTTGTTTCGGTTTCAGACCCTGAATGAAAATTTTACTGGAGTGATTGAGTGGGGTGGGGAACATTCGCCAGAGTGGGGTGAAGATGGCTCAGGGTGGTGGGTGGTGAGGGTTGGGATGGTATTGTCTAACTTTTAGACAACTTTAGATTCTGAAACCTTAGGGATCATAGTCGGAATGGCCTGACCACAACTGGTCTGTAGTCGCTGTGAGCAAACTCCGTCTGCGTGCACCTCTGCCTTTGTTCTCCTGAGTGGAGTTGACATTTTGAACATTGGTTTCTGCAGGTGGAACTTAGATATCTGCTGATCTCCTCAATCATCTCCCTGGGAAATGTGCAAGAAGATTCTTTACTTTCTGTGGGAAGCAGTATTGTTGGCCTCAAGCAATGGATGCTTCCTTCCCCATTGACCTAGAGCCTACAAATCCCAGATGATCACAGTGGGGTTAGGTTCTTCAGAGGGTGATGGGGAGACTCTCTTTCAGACCCCTTTCCTTAGCTTGTAGATGGCCACCTCCCATGTGTGTCCTCATGTAGTTTTCACTGTTTGTCTCTGAGTCCAGATTGCTCCTCATAGAGACATTAGTCAGGTCGTATCCTGACTTACCTTCATGACCTCATTTTTATCCAATTACCTATTTAAAGGCCTTGTTTCCAAATATTGTACACACCTTGTCATCCTAGGACATGGGAGGTGGAGGCAAGAGGATTGGAAGTTTAAGGTCATTCCTGGCTACATCATGAGTTCAAAGCCAGCTTGGGATACTGTGTACCCCCAAAAATGTGATGGATGGTTGGTCACCTTGGTCTATTTTGAGACCTTATAAGTAGAGGAAAGTCTGTTGTTAGAAAGATGAGATAGATAATGAGAAATCAGTGATGGTAGGGAGGGAGGGAAAGAAGGGGAGAGAGAAGGGAGGGTGAAGGAGAAAAAGAGACCTTGTTTCTGATTGCAGCACAATGTGGCTAAGCTGGGTCAGAAGAACTCATAGTCCCAGCTACTCTTAAAGCTAGGCTGTGTCCTTCATTTCAGTTATGGGCAATCCTTTAAAAGTCATCAATGGACTTCGATTTTGCATCTATTAGTTTAAACTGGCTTGCTGTTCCTTGCCACAGAGGAACTTTTCCTGCACAGCCCATAGAGCACTTAGCATCATGCAGGTAGGGAATTCAGAAGCTGTTCGTGGAATGTGACTTTGCTTGCAGCTTTCTGGTGAGTCTTCCTACAGTTCCAGCTCAGTGCCCACAGGGCTGCTTTCATGGTTCGAGCTCACGCTGTCTGAAGCTTCAGATAGATCAGAACTCGGAACGCTACTTCCTTCAGCCTGCTGGCTTTTATAAAACATTGCTGAGCAAGAGTCATGGGGGAAGAGGGAAGGGGTGGGAGGAGAGGGATTGAGAAAACACATGTGTTTCCTATGAGACTAATAGATGAGTTTTTCTGTTTGATAAAGAATCAACTGTCAAGTCAGATATGGTGACTGAGCACTCGGTAGGCTGTAATCCCAGCACATGAGAAGCTGAGGCAGGAGGATTGCCTATGAGTTTAAGCTTGGGGTGTGATACACAGTAAATTTCAGGAACGCCTAGGCCACAGAGTAAGGTTCAGTTTCAAACAAAACAAAACAAAATTCTAGAGTTTGGATAATAGATTACTTATCTAGTGACGGCAACTCCTGGTCACTTATGACAGAGCAAGGTCTAATGTTTACAGTAGTTCAGGGGAGGTAACAAAAAGCAGTGGGCTGGAGTAAGTTTTAAATCTAGACACACATCACCAATCACCAAAGAAATTGTTGTTGGAGTTTGAATTGCTGAGGACGGGGTGGGGGTCTTTTATTTGGATCAATTCTACACGCCATCTGGAAACATGGCTTTTTCTGATTACTCCCCCAATAGACCATACCATCTTACCACTTAGCATTGTAGAGATAAGCATCCAAACTAGTGCATAAAGTTAAGTCTCTTCTAACAGTGATGAACGAATGGTCTGAATATACTGAGTTGACACACACCTTGGAGGATAAAAGTGTGAAGTCTGACCTCAGCCACCATGAGAGCAACTTCTGTTCCGGGCAGCTCTCCAGCACATCCTTCCTCCCCTGGCCAAAATCATGCTTGATTTCCTCTTTACCAAGAGATGTGTTTTGAACCTGATCTGATTTTTTTTTTCTATTTGGGGATGAATGATTCCAGCTTTTCTACCCCTTTCTTTAAGTGGCCAGATGTACACTGATTCCAGATTTCTTCTCTGTTCCTGGACCTGGCAAGTGACAAAACAAAAACAAAAACAAAAACCAAAACCCCCAAAACCCAAAACCAAAAAACCCTACAGAGAATGCACTGGGTGCTGTTTTCTCCATGTATCATGCATTTTTCATCTCCCAATTCATGATTATGCTGTTCTCAAGGGCCAGAGATCTTTGCATATTCTCCAGGCCCTTTTAACAACTGACAAAACCCAGATCTTTATAAGCAGCAAGGAAGTTAGGGCTTTCTGTGCACAGCTGTGCATCTCATGATGATGAAGGGTCCAAAGGATTCCTGACTGTTACCCTTCAGGGATTAGGCTGACACTCCTAGGTTGCTGTTGTCCCTTGTACATTGAATGACATCATCAGCAGAAAGATACGCTCTTAGCCAGATTCTTAAATGCAATGTCTAAAATTGCAAGCAAATCTTACTGATTTTTCATCACTTACTTATAGAAGAGAACAAATTTCGGCTTATTTCTGAGAACAGCAATGAATGGAGCTTCTTCTAATGTCCATGAACCAGAAAAGCAATGGCGGGTACTGAGCATTTGGAACTCCCGTCGCATGGACGTAAATTCCCATTATGATCCTTTCTTACTGTGTGATCTTTGATGGAATTAAATGTGATGCCATTTACAATGTTAAAAAAAACCCACTTATAATATTAAATTATAGCATGTAAATATTTACAGATTTTCCAGAATAATGTTGATGTCTCATTGGGACTCAATTATTTAAAATGTTTTCTTGAGAAACTACTATGTATGGGTGGTGCGTATGAGTGGCAAGAGTATAGTTAGGTCAAAGTTTATGTCTTTGAGAGGAGGGAGGGGCTGAAAATTATACTTTTAATGCAATTTGGGATGAGTGATTACAGAATACAGATTCAAGGAGTTTAGATGACAGAGGAGAGACATCAAGCAAACCTGGGGAGAGAGGGGGGATCAGGAAAGGTTCTGTGGATAGATTCCACTTGGGCAAAAACTGAGACAGTAGAGAATGGAGGTAGGTGGTGCCGGGCTGGGGTGCACTGCCTTGGGTGCATGCAGGTTGAGCAGCAGAGCACTTTGGGCATAATCTCCAGCACCCAGGAAGAGGAAAGGTATGCATTTAGAAGTGGCTCATGTGTGCAATCCTAGCATTTGGGAAATAGAGGCAAGGATGTTAGGAATTCAAAGCATATGATCCTATCTCAAAACACATATCAATTGCCAGCACACCAATATTCTATAGACACATTCAATATACTGGGTTTTCTCTGCTTATGTCTTTCCTTTAATTCACACTGAATCTGTGCTGTTTTATGAGTTTTTGGTCACTTGTTGATGGTTCTAGGACTTTTCCTGTTGGAGACAGGAAAGGAGGAACCAAATTCATAGAGCATAATGAGTTTATAATTCATATTGAAGTTGGTGTCTAAAACACTAAGAAGAAAATGACGGTATTAGAAAGGCATTAAAAGTAGAAAATATTTGGTGTTATAAAATTAGATGCTGGGATAGTTCAAGCCAGAAGGAACAGTAAGGCAGCAAATATTACTGGCTTTAAATCTTGATTTTATGAGGTGGAGGCTGCCTAGCCCTGGAACCTCTCCTGAGCTCCACCCAAGAAGTTCTGAGAGAGACTTATGGAGATGAAGGTTTATGGCTCAGGAGAACCTTGACGTTGAGCAGTTTAGAGAATAGGCTACTAAATTTCTGAAAGTCCCAGGAAATGAAAGATCTGGGACTCAAGGCCAAGCTCAGAGAACTGAGTGATAGTGTACAGCTCCATTGCTTGTGGACAGTCGCTAGCATTTTGCTATCTTTAATACTATTTTCCTAGTGGACAAGTTCATTCTGATGACAGTATAATGAAGTTAATAAAATGACTCACACTTGGATGGGAAAAGTGGTTAAATAATCACTGCCCCATCAGGCTGTGACTTGAGTCTACCTATGGAAGTTTGGCAGCTGTATGTATGATGTACCAGTACTGTTTAGTGATTGGCTCTTTGGTTTTGTACTCTGTTGTTTACACATTTCTTGAGTATAGCACTCTTTAAAATTCCCTTAATGCCCCTTTCATTGACACTGTGGTTGAATAACAAATCAAGAAGTAATTATGATATTTTGCTGAGAAGTTGGTCAATCTGGGTTCTGAATTTTGTAATAGTTCCAGCACTCCGGTTGGACCTACAGGAAATCTAAACACCTGTATGAAAAACTATCATATCGAGATGTATCAATTATTCAGTTTTGTCACCATAATACCAAACACTTAGATCATTGGAAGAGTTTTTAATCATATATTATCAGATGTTCCACATTCTATGGATACAGCTAGAGTACAAAAATATAGATTCAGACCAGGGAAAAGCAGGGCAGTAGCTGCAGGGTGTGGTAGCACATGCCTGCAGTCCTAGTGCTCTGTATACTGAAGCAGATGATCATGAGTTCAAGGCCATGGTGGGATATACAGTGAGGTCCCATCTAAGCAAAGAAGGAAGAAAGGAAGGAGGGAAGGAAAGAAGGAAAAAGGGAAGTAGGTATAAAAGGATGCATGAGCAGCTTTGCAATTGAATATATTACATATGTATTGCTTCTTGAAAAGGAGTCAGTGGAGAGTTTGGAGTTGATAGAGATAATGGAGATGTGATCCTTAGAGTCATCATTTAAGAATAGCTCAATAATATCTTGATAGGTTAAGGACATAAAAGGTATTGGCAGAAAGATATGTAGGATTTGTTTGACTTTGCAGTATAGACTTTTTTGTGTACTGCAAAATGAAAAGTAGTTCTTTAGTGTCAAACAAACAGAATGGTTTTCATCATTTTAGTCACAAAAAATTCACTTTGAAGTATTTAAAATAAATTTGTATTATTTTTATATGAAAAAATTATAAGCACAAATAGTTACACTCTTTGAGAAACTTAATAGTGGCTGACATACTGAATATATTTCCTACATTAATTCTTGGACTCCTACAAAAGTCCAGTAATACGTGTTTTAAAATTTGATTAACGCCAATGGTAGTAAGGATCACTATGGCATTTTGCTCTGGCCCATGCCCACTTCCTCAACACTGGTTTCTCCCCACTAGTGTTTTCCTTTCTATTATCATAGCTCAAATCTACACTCACCTCTCACTTACATGCACACATGTAAACAATGTAAGTTCAGATCTACTTTCCAGAGAACCTGACGTTACAACTAGTTAAATAATATATCAAGACACATAGGGATTCAGTGGACTTGGGGCTTTCTTCCTTTGGTAATCCATTCCTTATTGATAAGGTGGTTTCTTGTTATTAGGCATAGGACAGTAGGGTTTCTATTGCTGTAAAGAGACACCATGACCACAGCAACTCTTTTAAAGATAACATTTAATTGGGGCTAACATACAGTTCAGAGGTTCAGCCCATCATGGTGGGAATCAAGGCAGCATGCAGATAGACATGGAACTAGAGAAGGAGCTGAGAGTTCTTACATCTTGACTCATGAGCAACAGGAAGTAGTCTGAGACACTAGGGGGTATCTTGAGCATATATGAGACTCCAACGCCCACCTCCACAGTGACACACTTCCTCCAACAAGACCATACTTACACCAACAAAGACATACCTCCTAACAGCTCCACTCCATTTGGGGCCATTTTCTTTCAAACCACCACAGATGGGAAATGAAAATGAATGGAGATTTTTAAGAACTTGGCAAAAGAAAGAGAAAGGAAAGCAAAAAGTGTAAAGAACATGTATAAGTATGTGGGTGTGAAAGATGCAATGAGAACTTCTAGGTAGCTATATATTCTGTTTAGCTATGAGTGTATCATCTAACTTCTTAAGATATAATGTCAAAGAATCCTGCAAATCATATATTAAATAGAGGATGACAACTCTAAAAACCAAGCACAAGCTCTCAGTGACCTGTGAGCTCTAGGTTGAATTCATAAAAGCAGAGAGGGTAGTGGTGGTCACTAAGTGATAAGGGAGAGTGAGCGGAATGGTGTTGATTAAGGCATTGCAGTTTTAAATAAATAAGTTTTTCATGTTTTTAATTAATAACACAATGGCAATGTAATGTAGTTGAAATCTGCTGAGACAGCAGTGCTTAAGTTTGCTTACCACACAGATCCCAAATGATGATGTATGGGTAGATGGATGTGTTGAGCAGGTCAATAGTGAGCATTCCACAATATGTACACAAATCAGAACATCATATTGTAACCTCAAATGTATATAATTTTATCTGTTAGTTATACTTCAGTAAAGCTGAAAAAAAAACGTGACTATGTGAACAGTCAACTGTGATAAATATTTTGTTCCTATCTAATATGGAAGAAATTAATTCAGAAGAAATTGATAAGAATACAATACATTTGGATCTGAGACGTCAATCTCTAAGCACTGTAATTGGCAAAGTAATGTTAACTAAATCATTTGTTACTGATGTGGAACATTCAGGTATTTGGGGAAAAAATGTCATTTCAGAAACTATGCCTTTACCAAACACTGCCTATGAATTATTCAATGACTGAGCGGGGGTGATATTGTTTATAACACATTTCCTGCCAACTTCTGTTTTTCACTAAATGTTTAAAAAAATTGAGGCAGCTTCACAATGTAATTGGTAATAGAAGCAGATGGCACCTTCTTGACCCTTCATTTTAGCTCCTAGGCATCTGCAATCAGTTATATGCTAGATATGCAGACAGACAATATGCATTGAAATTAGCCCCATCTTTTTTAGCTGTCAGAAAGTAGACTTGGCCATAAAATTTGAGAGTAAAGAATCTGAGAGATCATCTAGTTCAATTCCTGTACTTTACAGGTGAGGAAATTCTTGGGTGGAGAGAGGCAGTAAATTGACGACTAGTTCAAGGTCACAGAAGAAGGAGACAGGACTAGATCTCAGCCCCTTGACATACAGCCAGAGCCCACCCCCTTCCAGGATCAAGGCTGCCTTTCATTCTAGGGGAGATCTGAATATTTATCTATGTGAAATTATAAAGCATCCCAAGATCCCTGAAAATTGACAAGAATAATAACCTGGAAGTATCTTTTTTTTTACCCAGTTCTGGTAAAATTTTGGAAACTCCAGTATGCATTGGAGTTAAAAAAAAAAAGTTGTGATGAAATTAAAGTATTCTTAGATCAGATTCCTTCAAATTATGGTAAAATAACAGCAACTTAGATATCAATTAATTTATAGTTCTCTGAAAGTTAATTGTATTAAGTAGTTCTGCTTCCCTGAAAGTAATAATTCACATAGTACTATCAATACAACACAGGATTCTCGTATACATGCATTGCTGTTTTCTTAGAATCAATTCATTTTCTTTTTTTGAATTTTAAAATAAGTATTTTATGTTATGGGTGTTTCGTTTGCATGAATGTTTGCTCCACTTGTATGCAGTGCCCAAGGAGGCCAGAAGAGGGCACCTGGTCTCCTAGGACTGGAGTTAAATAGCTGTGAGCCATACTCGTCTGGGTGCTGGGAAATGAACCCGGGTCCTGTGAAGGGCAAGCCAGAGCTTTTAACTATAGAGTCATCTCTCCAATCCCCTCAAACCATTTTTTTCCCTTAGAAAACGTTGTCTCTATTTAGTTATCTTTTTTTTTTTTTTGGTGGCTGAAATAGTTAGTATGTCATATATACCTAGTATTTTTTTTTTTTTTTTTCTAGTGGGCCCAAAGACCTCTAGAAGTCTGAATAGTTTATATGTAGAGAAAAAATAAATTCCTGTTTGGGGTCGACAGTACCTCTTGTCTGATTTGGGACATAAGTATAGATTAATAAAAATGGGCTAAATATAAGAATAAGAGCTAGACAATGGTAGGCCTGCGCTAATGGCCAACCAGTTTAAAAAATATAAGTGTCCATATGATTATTTTATACATGGCTTGTGGGACCACAGGGGCTTGGTGGCGCCTGGAGAGAAGCTCTCCAACTACACTTGTCTGTCCCACAAGTACAGCTGTCTGGCTTAGGTCTTCCTTATTCTTGAGCCAAAACCCCATGTAAAGCCAATCGACAAACATTAGCAACTGAAAGCCCCCAAAGAGAAGGTTCACAGGTCTGTGGGTGGTGAAGTTGAGAGCATGGCCAACTTGAGTAAAGGATATTGTGAAAATATTTGAACTTGGGTGACGGTTTTTTGTTTTTTTGTTTTTGCTTCTGTTTGAATATTGATTATGCTTGATTTTCTGAAAATTCACATCAAAGAGAATGGAGAAGTTGAGCTATGAATGAGGTTCTGACTGAGGAGAAGATGAGAATCTGTGATGGTTGGTCTTCATGTCATCTGACCACAAATTAGAGTCAGCTGAACAGAGAACCTCAACTGAGCCACTGTCCTGATTGTCTTAACTGATGTGAGAAGACCCACCACCCAAATGTAGGTGGGGCCTTATGGTAGCAGCCCTGATTAAAAAAAAGGGAGGGGCATGGCAGCAAGAATATTAGTCCCTCTTTTCATTCTTGGCTTTCCCTTTCTCTGCCAAGTTAATTTATCATGCTGCGCTGCTGCTGATGCTATAGCTGCTGCTGGAGTGAGCATTTGCAGGCTTCCATTGTTAACGGAGGACCAATAGCTCTCTAGTAACCCTCCAGCTCTTCAGCACTGGTTAAGACTGCTGAAACACTCACCACACAGGCTGAGCAACTATCAGGTTCTTAGCATCTTCAGTGTGAGAGAGCCATTGTGAGCTACTCTGACCACTGAGACACCCAGCCTCAAGGCCTGAGCAAATATGGGATTCTCATCCTGTCTCATCCTATTTTGACATAAGCTCATAAGTAAATAAGTCAATAAACTCAGTTCTGTTCGTTTAGCGAATGCTGATTAATACAGAACCCCCTTCTAGGTTTTTGTTTCCAAAATCATACCTATGGAAGTGGTTTTAGGTAGAACTGATCAGATTTAAAAGCACATCCTTTCTGACAATCACATAGACTGTAAATGTAAGGAACTCCTCCTCTCCTTAATCTCATGTAAGTTCATCAATGTGACCTATTGGTCAAATGAGTGTGAGATAATGTATAATATAGAATCCTACCTACCCCCAGGTCCCTCACCTGGAAGTTTCTCCAATTTTGCTATGCTTACCCTTGACTCACCCCCTACCACCTTATTCCATCTACTTGAGAGTCTCCTCTTTCTCCAAGCAGATTTTGTTCATGTTCTTATTCCCTGCCTGGAATTTCTTCCTTCCCACCCCCTATCTTCTTAAAAACAAAAACAAAAACAACAACTCATACAACTTGCAACTAAGTTTCAAGAGGAATGTACCTCAGGAAAATGAATCTTTGCAGAGAGGTGCAAATTTGAGGCTGGGTTTATAACTCAGGGCAGGGTTACAAAGTCTTGGGTTAGAGCTATAGTGGTGGGAAAAGGTAAAAATCTGGAGAGACAAGCCAAAGGAAAAAATTCATTATTAAAATTAAAATTCGTCCGGTAAATCAGAAGTCTCAGTTTGATAAAGTAACTAGTACATGCATGGGATGCACTTCCAATGTTAATGAATAGATGAAGTCAGTAATGCGCTCGATCATTTTTGTTGGACTGAAACAACAAAAAACTCGCCTGTACCTTTAGCTTCACCTAGGCCCTCATATACATCACCACTCAGAAGCACCTGAGTTACTGCCTTCTTTGCTTTGTTGTATTAAGTGTGAGGCTCACCGCTCCAATGAATCATTGATGACTGTGTTCCCGAGATGAGCCCAGCAAACTGGTATATCTGACGTGCATTCTTTAGTCCTATTCTGCTTATTTATACTTGGATTTTCCCCCTCATTTTTCAGCTCCTTGGTTTGCCATTCTAGCTTCTGCCCAGAATCTGGAGCCTACCCTGTGAATCCTGGCTCACTGAATTGAAGTCTAGGGGCATTTGGTTCTGTTTCGCTATTTAGTGGACATCCAGATCCCGGCATCCTACCCACGTTAGCTATGGGTTTCGCTTACAGACTGGGCATTGAGAATTTTGATACCTTTCTTTTCCAATGTGGAAGTTCTCTATTTTGTGGCACGCTCCAGAAGTCAAGGGCAAGGGGGTCATATGGACTTGAATTGGGGTTGACCTGCCTTTATACCAGAATTTGGCCAAAGCTTTCAGCGTTTGGTTTGTAAATTGGAGTTAACAGAAAAATCTCCATGTTGTGAAGCTTCTATAGTAATGTGTACAGCAAACAATATGGTACACATGGGAGTGGTCTATGCAGTGCTTTCTACTGCCAAACTCTAACAAGGAAGAGTTGGGAGGTTTGCAGAAACCTTTGACTGTTTTATCATGTTGCTTTTGCCTAGGCAAGATAAAGGAGATTGATTCTTTTAAAGACACAGTAATTAAGTAGGCAGACTATGAACTGTCAATAATATCAACAGAGCAATTCATTAAGACTGAGTAGATGCTATTCATTAATATACTGATTTTGAACAAACAAAAGTTTACCACAGGTAAGCACAAATTCTTCATAATTCATCTAAAATTGATAACATGTTGACTTTATTCTTCAGAGTTTTCTAGATGTTATTCATAATGGCACAAAATAAATACTCTTGGAAACCAACCAGCATATTTCTCTAGAAACAGCAAGTGGTAAAATGATGCTCAAATTCTTGGAAATTGCATTTGTGCTCAACATATTTCATTGTTTCATTCTAGCCATTGTGGTAAAATGGCCATAGATTTTGGAGTCAGACAAATATGGTTTTTGAATCCCATTAGATTAATATCATTGAGTGTTTTTATTTTCTCTATTTTTCAACAAAGTGGCTCAGATTAACTATAAAAGTACAAGTCAAGAGACTCCCGTTGTTTAGCTTCAACTGTGTAGGGGGCCCTCAGGCAGGCAGTAGGATCCAGACCCACCCCTGGTGTATAAGCCGGCTTTTTGGAGCCTAGTACCGATGGTAGGACACTTATGCACAGTCTTGGTGCAGGGAGGAGGGGCTTGTACCTGCCTCAACTAAATGTACCAGGCTCTGCTGACTCCCCATGGGAGACCTTGCCTTGGAGGAGGTGGGAATGGGGGGTGGGTTGTGGGTGAGGACTGGGGACGGGAGGAGGGAGGACAGGGGAATCTGTGGTTGGTATGTAAAATAAGTAGAAAATCTCTTAATAATAATAAAAAAGAAAAACTAAAATATACAAAAAGAAAAATGGAGCTAAAACAGTAAGATTACAGCTAAATATGGAATGAAGTAAAGGAAATATAGAGAAGAGAGTTGTCAATGAGCTCATTAGATGAAATATGAAAGAATTAATGTACAAAATATCTCTAAGTGTTACGTTACATAAAAATTTATCCTGGAAAGGTGATCCTTTGGGATGTAGACAGCACAGGAGGGTACTAAAAGAACATTGATAATCATGGATCATATTCAATGTACAGATGGGTTGAGGTGAGAGGTATGTGTGCTGCATTTTCAGTTTACTCTGTCCTGTTCTAAAATAAATTTGTGTAACAACTATTTTGATGATAAAACACACACACACACACACACACACACACACACACACACACACACACACCCCTGTCATGCCACAGCAGTTTCTATGCTTTGATTTCTAAACCAAATGCCCACTTTAAGTATAGTTAATGGGAACTTACTTTGGAACTACTCTACATTCACCTTCTCATATAATAAATGTCAAAATGATCTAATACAGGACTTGCATATTTTTTATCTTTGGTTGGTACAACTCAAGGATTTCATAAGGAGATGGGTAGGGGAAGGGAAATGGTTGTATTCATTAACTTAGTAAACAGGAATAGGGGTGTTACTAAGTATGTGCTATTATGTGTGAAATTGTGTCCATTCATTGCACAGAAAATTACTGGGCTCTGTTTTAAATTATATGTATACACACACACACACACACACACACACACATATGTAGTTTATATAATAATGAACAAGAACAGTCTTGAACATTATTCAAATAATGCTCAAGGGAATACAGAAGATTAAATAGGTAAATTATGTTTCACTAGAAACTAAACAGGATATCCAAAAAGCAAGGTAAATTGAGGGAAGGTGTATTGCTATGATGTAGAATGCTTTCTTAGACAGTGTGGCTGGAGAATGATCCTGATAAAGTGACATTTGAGCAGGAGTCTGAAGAGAACAAAGGAGTCTGGAGATATTAAAGCTACAAGTGTTCTATGTAGAGAACCAATATCTTACAACAGCTCTTGAGGAAGGAGACCACACAGACTGTTCATAGAATACCATTGTTTGAACAAGTGGACCATGGGAGAGATGAGATGGAGTGGATGAGATGAGTTCTGTAGTAATACAGAACTGATGCACAGCATCTAAGTAATGATGCCATATTGTGCTCCAGACTCTCAAGTATTATTAACTATTGCCATTGCCCTTGGTTACCCTCTAAAACTCGACAGTAAGATTCTAATGCCAAAGACATTGCACACTTGACTAATAGAATATGGATAATCAAGCTGGTTTTGACCTGGAAATGCCATCCCTACTGGTAGCTTTTATAGTGATAGTAGGTACTAAGCATCCTACTGGAGAAGAAAAGCAATCATCAAAAATCATCAATATTACACACCAAAGAACCCTGTGAGCTACAATAATGACCTGCATGGCAAGTGCCTACTGGTGCTATAGTGGCATGAGTATCATGGGAGTAACCAACCACTTTTTTTGGGGGGGGTGGCCCATGCCTAAATGCTAGACAGGTCATAAGCCCTAGGGGAGAACTTATTACTATCTCCTAACAACTTCTCATTATACCCATAGATTAGTGCATTTCACAGACATGTATCAGAGAAGCTTCTTTTGGCAATAGATGGTGACTAACACATTTACCAGCAGATGGTCAAGATGTAGAGGGTAAGTTATTATGGAATTCTCCATTCTAAATGGGGCATCTACATCATATATATCCTTCCAAAGGTTCAAGCATCATTGCAGAAGTAGGGGCTGAAAGACCGTAAGGGCTGGAGATGTTGGATGCCTACAAGAAAATAATACTTTCCAGAAACAGTAGGGCGGTTACACATATAAACTCACAATAGTTGTGGCACCATGCCCAAGACCTATGGAAGCTGAAATGAGACAAAATACCAGCCTCAAAGTGGGGAGATAGGTGTGAAGTCTAGCTGAGCAGCTATGGGTAGTTGGTAGCTGATCAGGAAGGAGTTACTTTTCTTTAAAGGTATGGTCCTTGTCAGGTGGAACACTCTTCAATGGATGGTCACATATCCAAGAGTCTATAGGCAGAAAGAATTAGATTTAGTGGGTTGAAAAAGTGAGTGAGCTCACAAAATTGTGTGACTATGGAATAATGGAAATGATTCTGAGAGGAAATGGGGGAGAGGACAAATGTCATCCAAACACACAGCGCCCCATCCTTCAAAACCTACAGGTAACTAAGGAATGCTGAGAGCGGGGGAAATAGTCCCCCCAGAGATGAGTTTCCTAATTGGTTATCCAGCACAATTTGGACAGCCCTGAAATCACAGACACACAAGTAAGACAAAACAGATATAGCAAGTTGTTCATCTGCACGTGTGTTTGTGTGTGTGTGTGTGTGTGTGTGTGTGTAACAATATCAAAGAAAACAAAACCATGACTTTGAGGTAGAGAGGAGGTTGGGGGATATGAAATGACTTCTTGGGAAGAAAAGAAAAGGGAGAAAATGATGTAATTATATTTTAATTTCAAAACATACAAAATGCCAAATATATGAAATTCTCAAAAACTTCACAAGGAAACAAAGATATTAAAAACTTTTCAAAAAGGTTAAGTATTATTAGCACAATAACAATAGTGACAATAAATAATAAAGAGATCAGAGGTATAACATATGAATGGGTTGTTCTCAGTCCGTCATTCTGTGATGTGACTTGGGTTGTCAGTGTGATGGAGGTAGACTACTGTCGGAATTAGTTGAGGCCAGGGGTACTCAGTGCATTGTGATCAGTGAGATGGTTCAACAGAGCGGAGGGTTGTCTTTTACCTCACACAGCAATCCCATCCAGGGGTCAGAATTTGTGTCACATAGATATCCCCCAAGCAATCATGGTCACACAGTTAGTGGGCAGCAGAACTGTTGAACCCATTGACAGAGTCCTGCTGGGTACAGATGCCAAACATACTCAGCTCTGAGTGATACCCTTGTGCATTCATAAACTTTAGTTTTCTGACTCTACAGATAAACCCACAGATTTTTAAAAAATCTTCTCACCATTTTATAATCACTGCATTTCTTAAGAATGCAATCACTATGCAGCTGGAAGAAAACTGTTTTATTTTGCCCAGAGCTTTATTAAGAATTTTTCATGTTTGTTTTAGCCAGGTTCTTATCTGTAAAGACAGACTAAAAGGGAGAACTTGAATGCACACTAGTGACTCCAGTGTCGAATTAGCTGGGAAGAGTGTGATGCATATGATAGTTATGGGATGATTCTCTGACAAGTGCACCACCCGGGGTAAATTCCTTTGAATGGATCGAACCTTTAACGTAAGACATACTAAAGACATCTGTAATCCTGGTGATGTGACTGTCACTGAACGCCCCCACTTGCCTTGATCTTTCTTTCCTCCAGGACTGCTTTCCCCGCCAGGATCTACTTGCCCAGCTAACTCGATCAAACACATTTCTGCAGTTTTAACCTGGGCCATTTTCTCTGGGATTTGAGTTTATAATGTCCTTTTAGCACACACACACACACACACACACACACACACACACACACACACACACACACACACACACACACACACACACACACACTGGCAGCTTTGAGGTGAGACTAGCCTTTTCCTGGGCAGCTCTTCTCTGCAGAAACTGGCTTGTGGGATGCCCCTGGCCATTTATTCCAGTCTCTGAACTCAAACTTTCTCCTCAGTGGTGTCAGAATAGATCAGTGTTCGCTAATATGATGGGATTGAATTTCTCCATTCTCAGGTTAGCGTGACACGCAGAGAATTGTTCAGACCCTGTGCTGAAGCCTCGCTTTCAGACGCACGCGCTCTTTCTATAAAAATAACTCAGAAGTTTCCAGAGTGAGGCAGAGCGGTGGGGCGGGTGGCTTTTTGAGGTCCCCAGTGTTCACGTTGTAAATCATACGGGGGCAGCCGACATTCTTCTAAATGGGTGGCTAAGAAATTGCCCTTCTTCCAGTGACTACCCAGTGTCTTGCTGTGGGCAAGTGCATAGAGGTAATCACAAGCAGATGGGAACCCCCAGGCATAATTGTACTCTCTTCATTTATTAGAGAGCTCTGTGCAAGGGAAGAAGGAAAAGCCACTAGGGTAAAAGGGCAGCTTTTGTGTCATTTTGCTGCTCTGAGACAAATTGGATACAATTACAATTAGGACACAGGGGATGTGGATCCAGGAGCATTCATCTTCAAATATTGAATCTTAAGGTGATTCCCAGTCATGTGGTAAGATAAAAGGAGGACATTTGAAAGTGTGGTCAGATGACAGCGAAGGTCTGAGGTTTTCTAATGCAATTTCCTTAACTGGGAGATTGCCTGAAAACCTTCTAAGAAATATCACATGGTGCTTTAAAGAATTGTCCCACACACCCTCAATATTTATCTTCTGTGAAGTTTTCCCACTTCACCTTCAAAAGAGGAAGAGGAGTATTTTTCCTTCATTTCAGTCAATTAATGAGACAGAACATTAAGACAAGTCATTCCAGGTTCTTAAAATCTGGAATTCAGAAGTTATTTTCTAAGCAGGTTCAGATCACGGAGACACCAGACAGTGAAAGACTTAATTATCAACTCCCCAGTGAAACACTTACTTCTGTTTTCTCCTGGTATTTGCCTAGACCCCAGCAAGCAGCTTTGCTCTCCAACTTTTGTGTGTAATAATATAAGATCTGGAAAAAAAATATTTCTAGACTGATTCAAAGCTTGTGAAACCATCCTACAGAAAACAGAAGCAAAGGAAACATGTGAGGAGGTGGTAGAATGAACAAAAAGTACTTCCTGGTAGTGTGACTGCAGTGGTGTGTTTGAATATAAAACAGAAGCTAAAAGTGACTATGTTTCAGGTTGGACCTCCTGCCTCCACTATGTGGAGTGTAACAGAATAAGTGAAAGTGAAATTCTTTATTAAAGGATTAAATTAAACCTGTTATATATACAAAGAATTCATTTGAATGTGTGTGTGTGTGTGTGTGTGTGTGTGTGTGTGTGTGTGTGTGTGTGTTCTTGTGATTATGATGGTATCATCTCGCCTCACACACATCACATCAATCAATACAATGGATTTTCTGTTGATAACAGCTTTGAGTCTAATGGAAAAAGATGCATTTATCTGATAAAAACACAGCAGGGTACAGTTGCTAAGTGATTGCTTGATCTCGCTGCCTCTTGCCTGGATTCTCTGTACTTCTTTTCTCAGACAAGAAGAATGGTAATGTCCTGTCTACTTATGCCAGCAAGGTCATTGGTAGGATCAAGACCCCCCTGAAACCCAAGGTCTCCACCGTAGCCTCCTAAGCAAATTTGATTGCATTCCATCTGTCCTCAGATTCACTAACGGGATGTCACACATTCTTCGATTACAGACACCATGCTTCTGTTGGCATGTTGACTAATCCTGGAGGTTAGGGGTCACATTTAGCCTTGCCTTCATGTCTCTTGATGAATGGACACATACCCTGCTTGTCCTAGGGCTGCTGTTGGTCACCTTCAAAATGAGAGATAGTTACATATTTTAAAAAAATAACAGTAATGTTTTGAGCATATCCTTGCTTTTTTTTCTCTGATATCTTTGCGCTTTCACAGCTAAGGATGGGTCAAAGCAAATCTTGCCCTCTGGGAGTTTCAGATACAAGCATCCAGTGCATGCATGTGGCTTTTCCTTTCAGGTTAAGTGACTTCCAGTTCCCAGAGTCTTGATTTATGGAGCCCATTTTCCAACTCTAATCATTTCACTGCTTTCCCCTGGAACATCTCCAAGTTCTCAATTGACTTATGTTTCAGGCTCCAAACAATGTAGTATTGAAACACTGAGGGAAAGCAGTACCTTCACTATTCTTATTTGTACACTAATGCCTTTTCTCCTAATCAGTCTATAAATAATAACCAGGCTCTTTGTCCTAGCACTGGGCTTTGAAGTTTTGGGCCAACTGTAAATGATATTATAAGAGTGGAGAGGCTTTTTATGTCAATAAATGATGCTACCTCTTATCAGGCTTGGTTACATTAAATTAATTTAATGGCCCATCTGCTGTATGCATATGACAAGTTTAATTCTCATTCCACATTACACTGTAATGTTCAAAGAAGCAGAAAATGATCTAGTGATTTTTTGTTTTATATACTTTCAAATTTTATTCTGATGTGTGGACTGTATTTTAGATCAGCTGTCTTATTTTTCTCTATCATACCAGTAGAGTGAGTTCAGTTAACACTACCATATTAATAGCATGTGCCAACTTAAACACGGTAAAGTGATATCCCTATAATGTGCTGTCTTTTTTTGAGAGCATTCCTTGTTTGAGTTGATCATCATCAAAGCCACGGTAGTGAGGGATGGTAGGGAAAAATCACCACACATGCACTTGATTCCAAGGCACAAGTAGGCTTCATGATCAACCAAAGCAGGGACTGGGAGATGGCTTTGACCAGTGGTCCTCAACCTTCCTAAGGCTTTGAATCTTGAATACAGTTCCTCATGTTGTGGTGACCCCCTCATCATAAAACTACTTCATAACTGTAATTTTGCTACTGCTGTGAATTGGAATGTAAATATCTGATATACAGGATATTTGATATGTGATTCCCAAAATGGTCAAGACCCACAGGTTAAGAACTACTGGCTTAGGCAGTCATGAAGACTCAGGCTCAGTACTAGAACACATTTTTTTTTTAAAGCCTTGACTAGTGGCTCACATGGGCAATAGTGCTTCGGAAGTGAACAGAGGATGATCCCTGGGCTCAGTGACCAGCTCGGCCTACTTGGTGAGTTCTATGCCAATGAGAGACGATGTTTCAGATAATATGAAGGCAAATGATACTTAAGGAGTGACACCCAGGGCATTTGAGGTTGATCTCTGGTTTCTGATATCCATAGGCTCATGAACACATATGCATATAAACCGCATCTCTCCCCCCCCCGTGCCCCTCCCCCCCCCTGCGCCTCACGATCAGAGAAGCATTGATAGTTAACAAGGATCTAAATATTCTGATTTGTGGTTTGGGTTTTTCCACCAGATTTTTCCAAATCTTGGGGAAAATTGAACCATTACTAATACACAAGACTCCTAGATCAGAACTTTCACAGAAGCCAAAACAGAGTCATAAAAATTAAGGGACAGTACACACGCTATTTTAATGAAGAAATTTTTTAAACGCATATGATACTATGTAACATGAAATAATTACACCCTTAATATAATCAAAGGAGGAATAACAATAATTCTTCACAGATTATTGTAGATTTTGTAGTCTGGAAGAAAAGCAAGACATTAAAAATTTATGTTAGTCAAGTATTCTCCAGAGGAACAGAAGTAATAGTGTTCTTCAGGGAAATATATTTATTAGGAGAAATTGGCTTGCACAGTAAAGGAGGCACAGAAGTACAAGTTCATCTTGTTGTAGATGTAGGAAAGCTGGCATGTAACTGTAGTCTGAATCTGGAGGGCAAATCCAGGAAAGCTGTTGGGTCAGTCTGAGTACAAAGATGGGTGTTATGGTTTGAACATAAAATGCCCCCTGTAGGCTCACATGTTTGAACACCTGGTCCCCAACTGGTGTCTCCGTTTGGGGAGGTTTCGGCACCTTTGAGATGGGTGCAGGCCAGCAGAGGTGGATCATGGGGCTGGGTTTTTAAGGCTCACGGCTCAGTCTGTTTCCAGGATGCTCTTTGTTTCTGGTTGGCATCATGTGGAAACCAGTTGTTGCAAGCTCCTGCCATTGGTGACCTTGCGACTATGGGCTGTTCCCTCTGAATCACAAGCCCAAACAAGCCTCTTCTTCTGTGAATTTCTGTTGTGAGATGTTGTTTGACTAGAGTGGTAATCAACACCGCGGTAGTGGTGGGGGGATTAAAACAAAACAACCATCAAAAACAAGGCTCTCATTCAAGAATTGAGGTGTGAAGATTTTCCTTTTAGCTTTTCATCTCTCATCAAACCCACTGGAGACTGGTGGCCTCACCCACTATAAATCTACAGAAAAAGAAAAAAGAATAACATTTAGCCAGACATCTGGGCACCCTAAATCCTGGCCAAGCTGATATGTAAGTCTGTCTGCACAATTGAAAGAAACATGGTAGACATTTTTCTTTTCCCTCCTCACAGGTTGTCTGTGTCTCTTGACTGTGGTATAAACTCAAAGACAGTGTCAAAATTGTTACCTTTTGGTCTTCTGAGAACAGAAATCATGGCACATACATAGGTTCTGAACTTCTCTCTCTTACTAGGTGCCAACAGACTTAGTTCTCAAGACAGAACTCTAAAGAAGCTATGCAAAGGTTAATATAATTCCGGCATTGCTCATAACCTGATATTTTCTAGTATAGTTAGGATAGACTTTCTTTGAATTGCATTCTTTTTTTTCTTCTCCTTTTTTTATTTATTATATTTATGTTTTAATTTTACCCATCAGCCATGGGTTCCCCTGTCCTCCCCACTCCCGCGGCCACCCCCACCTTCCCCCCAGCCCCTCCCCTCCATTCCCATCTCCTCCAGAGCCAAGACTCCCCTGGGGATTCATTTAAACCTGGTGGATTCGGTATAGGCAGGTCCATTCCCCTCCTTCCAGGTTGAGCAAAGTGTCCCTGTGTAAGCCCAAGGTTCCAAACAGCCAGCTCATGCACTAAGGGCAGGTCCCAGTCCCACAGCCTGGGTGCCTCCCAAACAGATCAAGCTATTCAATTGTCTCACTTATCCGAGGGCCTGATCCAGCTGGGGGCTCCACAGCCTTTGGTTCATAATTCATGTGCTTCCATTTGTTTGGCTATTTGTTCCTGTGCTTTTCCAATATGGTCTCAACAATTCACACTCTTACAGTCCCTCCTCTTTCTCGACAATTGGACTCCTGGAACTCCACCTGGGGCCTGGCCCTGGATCTCTGCATCCACTTCCATCAGTTATTGGATGAGAGTTCCAGCATGATCATTAGGGTGTTTGGCCATTTGATCACCAGACTAGGTCAGATCAGGCTTTCTCTTGACCATTGCCAGCAGTCTACAGAGGATGTATCATTGTGAATTTCTGGGGAACTTTCCAGCACTCTGTCTGTTCCTGTTCTCATGTGGTCATCATTTATCATGGTCTGTTATTCCTCCTTCTCCCTTTCTGTTCTTGATCCAGCTGGGATCTCCTGCTCCCCTAAGCTGTCTTTCCCTCGAATCTTGCCCTTCATTACTCCCACTGTTGTCCAGGTTGTTCATACAGATCTCATCCACTTCTCTGTCATTGGGTGATCCCTATGTCTTTCCTAGGGTCCCGTTTTCTAGGTAGCCTTCCTGGAGTTGTGTAGCAGTCTAGTTATCTTTGTTTTACATCTAGTATCCTACTATGAGTGAGTACATACCATGTTTGTCCTTCTGAGTCTGGGTTACCTCACTCAGGATGATTTTTTTGTAGATCCATCCATTTGCCTGCAAACCTCATGATGTCATTGTTTTTCTCTGCTGAGTAGTACTCCAATTGCATTCTTTTTAATGCACTACACCAAACATGTTTAATACACAAGAAAAACAAATTACAATTTTATTTTAATACTCAGTTTTTTAAATATTGAGCTTAATGAATAATTCTTTTTTTCTGAAATGGTGGTGAAAATTTTGTCTATTTCTGTGGGAAAGATTGATTTTTCTCCTGTTTAAAATACTATCTTTGAATGCTTTGGTTTTTGTATGTATTTTCATCATATTCATATCCTGTAATTCTTTTCAGACCTAATTCCATTACTTTACTCACCAAATGTGTTTTAACCCTTCAAGACAAATGTATGAAGCCCACAATATTCTTGGATGTGAACATACTGTAATAATCATATATGAATATAATGTGTTGGGATCCAGTCTATACCTCATTCTTTCCCATCCAGTTCTTCTCCTATTCCCCCCTACTTCATGTTCTCTCTCCCTCTCTCTCTCTCTCTCTCTCTCTCTCTCTCTCTCTCTCTCTCTCTCTCTCTCAATTCAATACAGAGTCAATTTAGTGCTGCTCATATCTACACGGGTGTGAGACGGTCTACCAGAATGTGGGTAGCCTCTCAGGGACCACATGCCCAAAGAATTGACCCTTCTTCCCTCAGCAGCCATCAACTACCAATGGCTCCTCAGAAAGGGGTGGGACTCATGAGCTGTGAGGAGCAAGCCAGTAAGCAGCACTCCTCCATGGCCTTGGCATCAGCTCCTGCCTCCAGGATCCTGCCTTGTTTGAATTCCTGTCCTGACTTCCTTTGATGATAAACAGTGATGTGGAAGTGTAAGCCTAATAAACCCTTTCTTCCCCAACTTTCTTTTTTGGTCATGGGGTTTCATCACAGCAATAGAAACTAACTAGGACACCTATTATTTATTATTTTTCCTTGTTGTTTATGCTTTTGGGGTCATAGCCAGTAACAATAAAACAAAACAAAACAATGAACCAAAAATTTATTTTCTAATTCAAAATAAAAAATAATTACTTGTGTTTTTTTTTTTCCCCTAAGGAGTTTTTTTGTTGTTTTGTTTTGCTTGTTTTGTTTCTGTTTTTTGGTTTTTCGAGACAGGGTTTCTCTGTGTAACAGCCTTGGGTAGCTGTCCTGGAACTTTATCTGTTGACCAGACTGTCATCAAACTCATAGTTTTTAATCTTCTACTTGACTACAACCAACTTTACACTTATTTTGCACATGATATAAGGAAATGGTCTGGTATTTTTCTTTTGTATATGATTATAGTACTTCTTACTTCAATTTAGAGAACTACTAGGTTGTCTTTGAAGACAGAAACCCGTTGAATTGTTTTGGTATTCTTATAAAAAGTCGGTTGGCCATGGATGCAAGTATCAACATGGCGGTCATGTCACCATGCTGTCTACCCCAATGTCAGTGCCACCTTTACTATTACTCTAGCTTTGTAGGAAGTTTAAAATCAAGAAATACAAATCCTCCAAGTTTATTCCACTTTTTAAGATTGGTTTGGCTGTTCTCAAAGTTTTAAATTCCTCTATAGATTTCAATACCATATTGTTATTTTATATGGAACACATGGACTTTTTCCCCCTACAAAATGAGGATTTTAATAGTGATTAAGTTAGTTGTGCTAATCATTCTGCAGGTAAGTATAAAGAGTTTTGGTACTCTAATCATAAGTCTTTGAATTTATGGATATGAGATGCATTCCCAAATATTTAGATTTCTAAAATTTTTTCATTAAATACAATTTTGTATTTTTAGAGTACAAATTGTGTACTTCTTTTTATTAAATTCATTATTTTATATTTTGTTGTTCTTTAATTTTAAAAATCCTTTCATCTCTATTAAATATAATAAAACCGATTACTATTTATTGATATTATATCCTAGAACCTTGCTGAACATTTTAAACTTTATTTTTATTTATTCTTTATGTTGAAAGATAATTTTAGTGGACTCTTAGAACTTTCTGTATAGAAAGTTGTGTGACAAAACACTATGAGACAAACATCTTAAAATGAGGAAAGATTTATTTTGATTTGGTTTAGAGGTCTTAGTGTATAAATTGTCTCCATCCTGGGTTTGTGTGAAGCTGAGCATCATGGCAGAGAAGGTGTGAGAGTTGACAGCTGGCTTCCTGGCAGCCAGGAAGAAGATGAGGGGAGGTGGAAGGAATATGGATTGGGGGAGAAGGAGATAGACAAGAGAGAAGAAAGAGAGAGGAAAGAGGAGAGAGAAGAGAGGAGAGGAGGGTGAGAGGGAGGGAGGGAGGGGGAGAAAGAAAGAGAGACTGTTTTGCCTCAGTGGATTCATCCACTAAGATTAGTGCCCTCTTGATCCAATCTCATTCCAAAAACCCTAGCTCCATGGGGATCAAACCTTTAAAACCTAAGCATTTAGGAAACATTTTATATTCAAACCACAGGAAAATCGTATCATTTGTTAATAGAAATAGTTTCACTTCTCTCCAATATGAATATTTTATTATTTTTCTTGAATAAAGTCATCTAATATAATACTGAATCTACAATGGCAGGCACTGTTTCTTTTTTCTTTTTTTTTTTTTTTTTTGAGTTAATGGAACTTTGAGATATTTTATTTATTTATTTTTATAGTATTTTTATTTTATAATTAACTTAATTTCACATATTAGCCATGGATTCCCCCATCCTCCCTCCTCCCACACCCCCAGCACTCCCCTCAATACACTCCCAATTCCCACTTCTTCCAAGACAAGGTCTCCCCTGAGGAGTCACCCCAGCCTGGCAGACTCAGCCAAGGCAGGTCCAGTCCCCTCCTCCCTACACCAAGGCTGATCAAAGTGTCGCAGCATAAGCCCCAGGCTCCAAAAAATCAGCCCATGTACCAAGGACAGGTCCTGGCTCCACTGCCTGGGTGCCTCCCAAACAGTTCAAGCTAATCAACTGTCTCACTTATCCAGAGGGCCTGGTACAGTTCCATGGGGCCTCCTCCACCATTGGTTCACAGTTCATGCGCTTCCACTAGTGTGGCTATTTGTCTCTGTGCTTCCTCCAACCATGGTCTCAACATCTCTTGCTCATACAGTCCCTCCTCTCTCTCACCAATTGGACTCCTGCAGCTTATGTTAGAGAGGATATAGAGCAAGGGGAACTCTCCTCCACTGTTGGTGAGAAAGCAAGCTTGTACAACCGCTTTGGAAATCAATATGGTGCTTTCTTAGAAAATTGGGAATCCATCTCCCTCAAGACCCAGCTATTCCACTCTTGGGTATATACCCAAGGTATGCTCAATCATACCACAAAGGAACATATTCAACTGTGTTCAGAGCAACATTATTTGTAATAACCAGAACCTGGAAACAACCTAGATACCCCTCAACTGAAGAATGGATAAAGAAAATGTGGTACATATACACAATGGAGCACTACTCAGCAGAGAAAAACAAAGACATGATGAGGTTTTCAGACAAATGGATGGAACTAGAAAATATCATCCTGAGGGAGGTAACACAGACTCAGAAAGACAAATATGGTATGTACTCACTTATAAGTGGATATTAGATGTAAAACAAAGGATAACCAGACTGCAACTCACAACTCCAGGGAGGCTACATAATAAAGAGGACCCTAAGAAAGACACAGGGATCACCTAACAACAGAGAAATAGATGATGAGACCTACATGAGCAAACTAGGGGTAGGGTGGATAATAGAGGGCAAGGGTCAGGGGAAAGAGAGCTTAGGGGAGCAGGAGATCCCAGCTGGATCAGGAGCAGTGTGGGAGAATGGAGAGGGAGATAGCATGATGAATGAAGACCCCAGGGGAATAGGAAGAAGCAGAGTGCTAGAGAGGTCCTCAGAAATCCACAAAGATACCTCCACTGTGACTACTGGCAATGGTCGAGAGACTGCCTGAGCTGACCTGCTCTGTGATTGGATGGCTGAACACCCTGGCTGTCATGATAGAACTCTCATCCAGTGTCTGATGGAAGAAGATCAGAGATCCATGGCTAGGTACTGTTTCTTGATGGGCTCCTGCTCTTCAGGGGAAGGCCTTTCGTTTCTGTGGTTAAGTAGGGTGTTAATTATAATGTTTTCATAGATATTGGATTCTTGACCAGTGTTGCCATTTCTCTACTTTAAGTACACGACTGTCTTTCAGTTATCATAGTTTCTGATAATAAGTCAGCTCTTTAATTTATTGAGGGTTCCTTGAATGGGGTTACTCTCTCTTCTCTTGGTGATTTCAGTATTGTCTCTTTGTCTTGGACTCTAGGCCATGATGTCTGATTATATATACTTGGAATTAATTGGGTTTATGCTTGAATTTTTACTTGTAATTAATTGGGGTTCTTTGATATATAGATTAATATTTTACATCAGATGTTTAAATTTACCAACTATTGTCTTTAAAAAAATCATATATTACATTTGTGTCATTACATTCTGATGACTCTATTACATACTTGTTAATGGACCAAATAGTATCACACAAATTAGTCTTCAAAATTTTCCTGTTTTTCAGACTGCTTAGATTTTGTTGATTTATCTTTGGGATGATTTAGCTTTTTAATCTAAAATTACTTATTGAGGCTATTCAATAAAATGTTCATTTTGGCCATAATTTTCATCTCCAGAATTCTATTTGATTTTTTTTTTACTCTCTCTTTCAATTTTTTATCTCTATTAATGTTCTGTTTTGATGGGCATTTGTCAATACTATTCCTTTTGCTTCTTTAAGTGTGACTTTATTTCACTTTTTGAACATATACAAAGTAATATTTTGGAGGTAGTGTATTATAGCTTCAGCATTTTTACATTCTAAAAAGCAATGCATATTGTGTGTGATTTTATTTTCTTTTTTGCTTTTCTGTTTTCACATTTTTAAATTGAAAATGGGGAATTTTAGGTAATATACGGTGGTGATTCTGTATCCTGAGTCTATTCCCTCTCCAGGCTTTTATCATCATTATTATTATTGTTGTTGTTGTTATTGTTTTTACATGCACAGTGAATTTTCCAGTCAATTTAGTAAAATCTCTTTATCCCTTGGTGTATAATGTCTGATTGCTTTGCTCTTTGGGGAGAAGAAAATCAATGTCTGCACCGTTCTTTGACTTCCTCTTTCCCTGATCATACTATGGCATTTCTGTCTTTCTGTGTCTACTGTCATCAAAAACTGCTACATTGAACTAATGGCCAACTTATTGCTCTATTATGTTTGACCACTAACTGCTTGGAATTATTCCAAAGTCCCATTACAATAATGTTGGTACCTTTAATAGGAGTAAGCCTTTGAGAGTAGTTTTGGGGAAGGCTCTTTTTAACTGGTTATCACTATTAAACTTCTAGGTAATATAATGTTTTAACTTTTGGCTTTTATAAAAATACCATTCTACTTTGAACAGATTAGTAACCAGACTGTCTATTGCTTTTACATTATCTTTGGAATTGAAGTTGTCTGTGCTCTGTTCTAAATGAAGTCATTATCTTAGTGGTATATATATCTATGACTCTGTCTTCTTGAGAAGCTCCCATCCCCCAGTGATACTGTTTGCACCACTGCTGTAGATATGTCGGTGAGGACAGTGGCCTGATCTTCTCTGCATGATGCCTCTGCTTTGGAGAAGGGATGTTGGACTGGAATGATGGTCACCTTTGCTCTTGGCATGGGAATTTTACACTATAAATGAACTTAAGTAAGACCGTTCTGGAACTGCCACCTTTATCACTCCATGCCTAGAGTAGACTATCATATGAGTAGGGCTTGAGTATTCTCAGATATATCAACTTCTCTTGCCTTCAAGAGAGATTCACAGCAGAGCTAGGGAGTATAAAAATGCTGATATCCAGATCTTTAAGAGGAGACACTATTGACTTAGACTCAGAGATATGGGACAGAGATGAAATCCTGAGTTCTTGGCTACATCTCCCTTGAGTAGAGCTTGGAGCAAGTCAGCCTGGTAAAGGAGAAGAACATGTTGTGGCTAAAACATTATAGACTCATTTTTCTTATAGATATTTAGTATATTTTCTCAATAAAGGAGTCTTCAGTTGCTGTGTGCTCTCTGAACTACCTCCAGAGGTGTTTTAACAATTGACTAATTTCCAATAGTTACGGTTATCTTACTAAAGAGAATGTCATGGTGTGGCTTGTGTTGTCATTTTAGTTCAAGATTACCCTGTTGTTCTTAACTTCAAGATAAATTAGGAAGCTTAATTGGCCCTGGGAGATGAAATCCCAGAACAAGAGTTATGGTGGTTATTTATTGTGCCAATTTTAAAGAAATAAAACCTCACAATGGTGTGATGCCAGCTAGGGGTTGGAACAGCTTGCCAAACCATACAAGACATCCTCCTACACAGATCTTCTTCTTGCCAATCATTTCAAATGAATTGTGATGTTTTGTACTATCAATATCTTGACTCATTAAGTTATCTATCTCCTCCCTGTGGGCATTTTAGCTCGCAATCCTTCATAATGAAACATCTTGGAGTTAGCTGGAACAGTGCGACCTTTCACACAAAGTGTATTCTGTTCACCAAACAGCTATTTCTCACCTTTGCGTTTGAGCTTCACCCATCCTATGATTGGTTTGCTCTGGCACTTACTGTCTCATATTGTTCAAAAATAGGTCAATAATATTTAGTGAGTGTTATCTTTTGTACTGCGTGATAGTAACTAGGTATTTCTCTCTGTCCCCTTTGTGGCTTTTTAAAGGATTTGCTATTCTCTCTCGCATCTCCCAATTTCGAAGAAATTTGTGATAACAGCCTCCTTGGCAGGTTGGCCTTCTGATTTGTAGGATTCACTGCTGAACAACACCAATGATGCCTCTTCTTCTTCCTCTTCAGCAGCCCACAGAGCACTCTCTGAAGTCTTGAATACTAGCCATCAGGGAAGATGTTTTCAGCTTCATCCAAGCTTGCTTTCTCTGTATCTTGTAACCAAGGTGTGTGGTATTTGAAAGATGGTCTTATCTTCTAGATCTGGCAGTAAACCAAGAGGATTGGCAAGAGCCTGTCTTGTATTGGGGTTATTGGGGCTTCGCTGACCCACTCTTGTGGGGAAAAAAGTCTCACACCTGGGACTGGGAACTACATTCAGTAACCCTCTAGCCATGTAAGGCAACTGCCTTTATTCCATCTTTTGTATTTTTTTTAATTTATTAATTTGGGTTACAAGATGGCAGACTTCCATATGGCTTCTATGTCTCCTTTGTCCTGATTACCTCTCCCCACCATGCCTACCTTCATCTCCTCAATTCCCAATTTAAGCTTCCCGCCCACACTATTTCCCCTCTTTCTTTTCTTTTTACCCACATTCTACTATCTCTCTGTGGTATCCTCCCTCCCATGCTCCTTCCTAGTTTTCCTAGATTCTACAGGTAGTTTCTATTAAACAGAACTAAAGACTTGAAGCTAGGATCTGCAAATGAGAGACAATATTTGTCCCTCTGGGCCATGATTACCTCACTCTGTATACATTTTTCTGGTTCTGTGTATTTTCCCGCAAATTTCATTATTTTGTTTTTCTTTTTAATTGAATAAAATTCCCTTGTGATATGGACTAGATGTTCAGTATATATTCATCAGTTGTTGGTTAGTTCTCTAGTTATATCCATTCCCTAGTTATTGTGGATAATACAGCACTGAATATGGCTGTGTAAGAATTTGTGTAATATGATTTAAAATCCTTTAGGTAAATGCCCAGAAGTTGTATAGCTGGAGTATATGGTAGTTTAATTTTTAGTCGTTTGAGAAATCTCCAGATTGTTTTGTAGATGTAACCGGCTTGTTAAATAAGAAACACAGAACCGATTGCAGAGTTAAAAACCACGAGGGCAGAGCAAGAGTGGAAAACCTTACCCTTCACTGCTTCTGCTGTTCTTCCTCTCTGCCAGAGACCTACTTCTGTGCGTCCTGTTCTGTTTTCTCATTGGTTGTAAACCCAGCCACATGACCTCCTCGTCACTGCCTGTTTGTACAGACCTCCAGGTCTTCTATGGTTGGTATTGAGATGAAAGGTGTGTGTCTGCCATGCTGGCTGTGTCCTTGAACACACAGAGATCCCCCTAGCTCTGCCTCCCAAGTGCTGGGATTAAAGGCGTGCCCCACTACTGCTCAGCTTCTGCTCTGGCTTGCTCTGACCTCAAGGCAACTTTATTGACATACAAATAAAATCACATTTCAATACAAATAAAATATCACTATATTGTTTTCTAAAGTGACTGCACTAGGTCATATTCATAGCAACAGTGTGTAAGGGTTACCCTTTCTCCATATTCACACCAGCAATTTGTTTTTATTTGGTGTTCTTCATGATGGCCATTTTGACTAGAGTGAGGTAGAATCTTAAAGTGGTTTTAGTCTACTTTTCCTGTTGACTAGGGATATTGAACACTTTTCTAATTGTTTTCTCACCAATTGTAATTCTTCTTTTAAGAACTCTGTGTTTAGATCTGTATCCTATTTTCCAATTGGATTGTCTGTGCCCCACCTATGCAACAGTGGTTTAACTTTTGTGGGGGTAACCAACAATACGATTGGATTATAGACCTACCCTAAGACAGGAGACTCATTGGTACTATAACCTTCACATAACAACCTAGACCTGAAGAGGTTGTAGGTCTGGGTTAAGAGTTTATTATTGTTATTTAACTAAATTGACATAGCATCAAACTGCCTTCTGAATTTATGCTTGCATCCATAGACAAAAGCTGCTCCTAACCTGATTCAGAGATGTCTCTCCTTCTAGAGACTCCTGATTACCTAAGAAACCAAGAATAAGTGATGGTTGTGGGCTTAACCTTAAATAAGAAATTTATACTACCTCCTCCAAGGCTTAGGAAACCTGAAGGAAGAGGGGTTAGAAAGTATGTCAGAGTCAGAAGATAGGGTGAATGCTGAATAATACTGTTCTCTAGAGTTGATGTAGTCATTTTAATCAGTTCACGACTCTATAATCTACAGTGGGCCCACACAAGACCATACATTTAAAGTATCAGCAATCAATCAAGAAGGTATTGAGGCTCATGAAGCTCTACCTTTTACTGCTGACCTACTAATAGATTTTAAGAGAGGGAAAACGCATTGTCTTTATTTATGTACCCACTGCTGAGTCCACTGGGCTCCAAGAGATAGACCCAAACTCATGGTCACACTGATGGGCCTGCTTCAAAGACGTGATTCACAAAGTAAGACAAATATATGTGAGCATGAGAGTGATTTGTGAAGAGGAGGGAGGTTGGACAGGAATCATAGGGAGATGGGAAAGAATGGGGGAAGTGGCCAGTATATTTTATAAACATATATGAAATTGCCTATGAATAAATTTAATTAAAAACAAGCTATATGACTATGTTGTCTATGTAAATTAAATTCTATTTAAATTAAGTCTATGTAAAAAAGAAATTAGTGATACAAGACTACACACATGCATAAATAGGATTTATAGATTATCTATTAAACTAGAGAATATAGTATTTGAAACAGTAATCATTGCTTTTTTTCCTGCCATTGAAGTCTTCCTATTGAGATTTCAAAATCTCAATAACTAGATACTCCAAAAAAATTGGTTATATTATATGTACTTGAGATTTCTTGTTTTTGTTGAATAAGATTATTTCTTAAGGGCTCAAACATTTTATTTCTAATTTATTTAACTGGTTTATGAATTCTCCTTTCAATAAGATAACTTAAATTCTTAAAAAATATTTATCCTGTTTTGATTAATGGAGCAATATGTTTGACACATAAGAACACTGTAGGAGGCCTGAAGAGATGGCTTAGAAGTTACTAGCATGTACTGCCCCCTCAGAAAATGCAATTTCAGTTCCCAGTACCCTTATGAGGCACCTGAAATCTGCAGCTCCCAGTGATCCAACGCCCTCTTCTGGCCTCTGAGAGCCTCTGCACTCATGTGCACATACTCCCCTAATGTAATTAAAAGTCACAAAAATAAATGCTTTAAAAAAGAATATGCTAAAACGGTTTGTTTGAAAAAACACTTGTTGATATCCTGTCTCCTTGTTAGTATCAGCAGCCACCAGAAATGATAATGAAAATAATACAAAATACCTATGATAAATCAATCATACTTAGGAAGTGGCCTATTCTAGGCCATACCATTTATTAGGAACATGGTATAACCACTGGTTCAATGACCAGAGAGTCAGATTTCCATCTCGATGGATAGAGCATTGACTATTCCAACCAGGAAAGGGCCAGATCAAGTTGATGTGCAAGTGTAGAGAGATGGAGACAATTGCTTATGGGGTGGGTAGTGCTTAAAGGCGTTTGGTACTATTCATGGACCCATACTTCTCCATCAAGAAGATGAAAGAGTCTTAATTTTGGAAATTGAACTGACTATAAAAATCAGGTGAAACTGTTTAAGGGTGTGTTCCATGGTTTGCATGTCAAGGATGAAGTTTGGAGGAATGAAAGCCTGGGTGTGAGACTCATCCAGATAAGGTTTTCAGTCCAGTCTTGCCTGCCATGTACCAGATGTGTGACTAGACCAGCATTGCCCATCTGTGAAACAGAGATAACAATAATAACTCTGTTAGAGGAAACCAGGATAAACATGTAAAAATAATTTAGTACAATTCCAGGAAAGTAATGAATGCCAATAAAGACCAAATCTTCCAGTGGCAACTAATCATGTCAATCCCACAGCAGCTGTGATTCCTTGTACTAGGGCTGTCAATAGTCATGCATGGAGAGGGGGCTCAGGTGACCCTGCCACTTCCAGGACAACTATTGGTTATTGATGGATGCTGAAAGAGGAGGAGTCAGGGTCTTTGGTTGTGTGCCCATTAGTGAGCTCCTCAGGCTTCAGTGGCTAGGTCCACATTCAGGGCCATAGAACTGCCCTGGCTGAACACAAATGTCACACAGAGACACACACAGAGACACACAGAGAGACACACACAGATATGATCATGGGCAAGGGGCTTGTAGGGAGTAGAGCTGATGAGGGTGGGAGAGAGACAAAGAGAGAGGGTGGAGAGTAATCAGAAAGCAATTTTGTTTTATTGTAGTACTCATATCTTATAAACAGCAGATCACTAATAGTAAACACTTTATAATAAATGGAAATTTCAAACGTGTTAGTGTATGAACAAAAATAGCAAATTTTGTATATAACTCCTGTAATCCACTTGAAGCTTATCGACCAAATCTAAGCCCATTAGTCCCTTTCTAATATGTTTGGGCTCAGCAGGAAACCCATGGATTCCTTTCTATTTGCTGACTTGTGACCATAGTGAAATCAAGCATATCTAGAAGATGTTGAGTGGAGGGGAAGGAGTCCATTCTTCTACAGTACAAAGATTAGCTCCTTGAACATGTGTAAGGTATGGTACTGTCTTAGGACTTGTGTGGACTGCTGTGGGATGGTATGATCAGTAGCCATGTGTTATATTGAACATGGGAAAACCAGCTAGAACAGTGGAGAAAATGAGGCTGTTTTTTTTTTTAACATTAGTTATATTTGATTAATTTGAGTTTAAATAGCCACATATGTAGAGTGTCGGGTGTGGTGGTGTGTTAGACTATATCAGATACCTGAGGTAACTTACAAAGAGAAACATTGATTTTTGGCTCCTGACTGTGGAGGTTATGGTCCATGATTGTCTGGCTGTTGCTTTTCAGCTTATGGAAAGGGGCACAGCATGGTGGGAGGGAGGGAGTAGTCAAAGAAGATACTCATGTCATGGGCAAGAGGCGGAAGAAGTAAAGAGGAAGTGAATCCGATTTAATACTACATTCGCTGTGGCCGGGGGAATCACTCAATCAGTAAGATGCTCGCTGTGCAAGTCTGTGGACTTAAATTGCATTTTCAGAAGCCACATAAAAGAGCCTGGTGTGGTGGCAAGTGCTTGTAATCTCAGTGGTGGGGAGATGGAGACAGGCGGATCCCTGAGGCTCACTGGCCAGCTGGCCTAGTCTAGTTAGTCCGTGAGCTCCAAGCCAATGAGTGATCATGTCTCAAAACACAAGGTAAATATGGAGTGAATGGCACCTGAGGAATGACACCTGAGGTTTACCATTGTTTTCACATGCATCTGTACACATGTGCATATGCACACACTTGCAAAAGCACATGTGCATACTCCTCTCTCTCTCTCTGTCTCTCTGTCTCTCTCTTTCTCTGACACACACACACACACACACACATACACACACACACACACGCATTTCATATGGTCTTTCTTGAGACTCCACAGCTTAACGTTCCTACAGTCTATAACAGTACCCCCATATTGGCCAAACTACCAAGATTTAGCCCTTTGCTGTATACTTTTGTGCTAAACCATTGCAAGTGGACAACATAGGCAAAACAAATCTCTTGCGTGTGTGTGTGTGTGTGTGTGTGTGTGTGTGTGTGTGTGTGTGTGTGTGTGTGTGTGTTTCTTAGGGACCTAGCCTGGATCCTGGAGGAACACATGGACATATAGAATACCGCCTTCTGTGAGTGACGGGGGAATGGAACATCCCAATTTCTAGTTCATTCTCTTTCTCTGATAAGAGTCTGTAAATCAGATAGGTAAATGGGGAAACTGACAGCAGCAAAGAATTGGAACAAGTGGCCAAAGGCAGGAAAGAGTGAGCTGGAAGCGTGTGTGTGTGTGTGTGTGTGTGTGTGTGTGACTGTGTGTGTGTGTGTGTGTGTGTGTGTGTGTGTGTGTGTGTGTGAAGCCTCCCTTTACAGTTACTCCTCACTCACTGGCCAGTGGGAGAGTTAAATGTCTACCTGGCTTTGACAGCACACACATTTATTCTGATCTGAATTTTCTCAGTCTCTGTGTCTCTGCTCTTTCTCTCTCTCTTTCTCTGTCTCTCTCTCTCTTTCTCTCTGTCTCTCTCTTGCTGTCCCCCCCTCTCTGTTGTATGGTAAAAGAGGCCTGAAATGTTGAGAAAATTATTCAGATAAATTTTTCTTCCAAATAATCCAGTTCCCAGCAGATTAAAATCTCTTCTGGTGGTTGATCTTAAAAAAATATTTTAATAAATATTGAAATCGCTTTAAGTGTCTGGATCCTTATAAACTTACTAGCAGAGTTCCGCATCTAAATCTAATTATCTTCCTCAGAATAAGTAAGCATAGAACTAAATTATTCAGTCTGAACAGAACTGGACTTCTGATACATTTTCTTTGAGGAAAATATCAAAGCCTTAAAATTTTGTCCTTTTTGCTAACATTCCCAGAAGATGGTCTTTAATGACATTTCTCCCACCTTTGCTGGAGAAAAACGATGCACATACAGTTTCTCTTTAGTTGCTTGATGGCCTTAGAATACAGTTTAGATAAAATTTTCGAGGATTTAGGGGATGGTCTTGGAACATAGCTTGCTAGGGAAAATCACCACCAAGGCTCATCCTCCTGAGCATCATTAGAGAAGCAATCTATGAGAGAATCCTCCCTTACTGGCCAGTGGAACAGTTAAGTGTCTATCCAGCTCTGGCTGAACAGATGCATTCTCATCTGAATTCTACCGTTCTTTGATTTCATCAAAAGACATATTTGCATATGGGCTGATAAGGCACCTTGGCACCAGGACCGTGGAGTTTGTACAGGCACAGATCTGGCACAGGCCTGCTGAAAACTCAATTATGATTTATGTCTATGCAACAGAACTTCCTATTGATTACTTGCCAGGACCATGATAAAGCAATGTTAGGCTCAAAGCCAATCCTTCCCTGCCATAATATTTCCTCAGATTTTACACTCTGTGCCCTTCCTTGAGTTTTTTTGAACATTTGTGAACAACAATGGTTCAGAAAAAAAAAATGAACCTTAGATATGCAAATCTGTGTACAACAAAAGACCCTATTCTTAGTGTTCAAAGTGTAGTTTGTAGCTGGCTTTCAATTATTTGGGATTTATCCAACACCTGCTCACGTGTATCACACTGCTTTAAATTTTGTAAAATGTGGAAGAAATGGAACCCATCGCCTATGCTTTGAAGTATTTGCTCATGGCAACCTGGGAAAACAGGTTATCTTGAGATGAAGATGCTGGTAATGAAGTAATCTCCCAATGTGGATATGCTGATTATGTTGGATGAAAGGAGGTGATGGTCAGATTGAGTTGAAAGTAGCCTGCAAGTCTGCTTAGTTATCATTCTGAAGGGTATTAGAAACAAGATAATCATAATAGGTTGAAAGAATATGAAATAAGAGCCATCAAGGGATTTCCTGGGAGGAAAAATTTCTATTTTCTGACCAGCAATATCCTGTTGAGAGAGCGAACATGATTTTTTCACTGTTACAAATAAAATCTTTACTTAAAATATAGTACTAACCCTGGTATAAGTATTTACATATCTGAATCATTTAAATCCCACAACACTCCTGTGAAGCAAATGCCATTATAATCTTTATTTTATAGATCAGTTAACTGATGATAAAAGACTCATTGAGTATTTTACAGCCCATAGGGAGTAGTGTTGGGATTTGTACTGGCTCCATGATTTAGAACATAGGTTCTGGTCCCATAATCTGGCTTGCTCCAGGATCCAGCTCCTAGGCACTGGTACTAGTCTCAGAACCCAACTGTTAGGTTCATGGTTCTTAATCTGAGGTTACAACACTTTAGGGGGTGGAACAATCCTTTCATGGGGTAGCCTAAGACCATTGGTAAACACAGATATTTACATAATAATTCATAGCAGTAGTTTAAAAAGAAAAAAATAAGGTAAAACTACAGTTATGAAGAAGCAATGAGAATAATTTTATGGTTCAAAGTCACCATAATATGAGAAACTGTATTAAAGGGTCGCAGCATTAGGAAGGTCAAGAATCACTGTGTTACATAGTTTTGCTGGCCCTATGATCTAGGACGTAGGTAGTGGTGATGCCCCCATGATCCAGCTTTCATGGTGCTAGAGTTTGTAACCAGACCTCACCGATTCAGGCTCTCTGCTATTAGTCACAACTCCACAGGGCCTCCTTTCTGTAGAGAAGAGACAGATGCTTACCGGAATGACAAAGTTGGCCTTTGTTGGGGTGAGAAGCATAGGGTCATTGCTCTTGTTCTTTAGCTTAGGGGGCCCTTGATCTTGGGTAGGTGAAGTGTCTGTAGCTTTAGCAGTCTCTTCTGAAGAATCTTCCTCAGCCTTGCAGAATAAGCCAGAGAACATTGTGTTATGGATTGACATGCATCCTCATTTATAAATGGAATCGCCAGAGATGATCAAGTGGCCCTCGAGAATTCATGCAGGTTTTCAAGTGGGTGTGGTGGTCTCATTAGCCCATGACCAAGTTCCTCAGAGGTTACCTCTTCTTCATGTATCCATAGAGAATAGAAAAACGTAAACATCTACAGTGAGGTTAATGAGATAGCACATGAAATTAAAAAAAAAAAAAACCATTTTACAGGACCACTTGGAAACATTTACAATTAAAAAAATTAAGAAATTTGATATTATCTCAAAAAAGCTCTCCTTACATAGAGATGTCAAAGTCGGAATAAGGCTGCTGTATCAGGAAGTGGGAGCTTACATTCTTTGAACATCCAAACCCATTCAAAGACACCCTCTTACCAAATTCTTACTACTTATATTTTAATACCTTTATTTTTTTGTTTTACTTGGCTGCTTCATACATTTATATTTCAGGCATTTTCTAATCCCATTTCCCTCTCTCATCCCCCTCCCTCCCCTGTGGAAACCCTTCTTCCCAACCCCATCTCCTATTCTCATTGGTACTACAGTCAGAACTCCACCCCACTGGATGAATAATGTAGATTATTCTACATTCTAAAAGGCAAAAACAAACAAACAAACAAACAAACAAACAAAAAACCACAAAAAAACCCCACCTATGCCATGCTGCAGCCTTTCTTTATTGAGCAATGACTCTACAATCAATCTCTGGTGGTCAAGTCATAGCCTTTGCTTCACAGGCCAACACTGTATATGAAGAACCAGAGTCCTCTGCCCTCCCAACCCCAGCTTGCTTATATCTTCTGTGATCGTTTAGGAAAACCTGGGTAAAACATCACATTGCTGCTGCATTTATGGGCAGTCCCTTCATCTTAGGCCCTATGTTCAAAGTTTGGCTGACTTAAAAGCGTGAGCTCAAGTTAGCTGGAGCCCTAGGTGCAGATATTTATACAGAAGCAACCCTGTTGTGATTTTGCTTGGATTAGAGCCAACTGCAACAGTCCTTTGCCACAGCAGTCTATTGCCATGGGGGTTACAAAGGATTGTGTGTAACTTTCTGTTTTCTAAAACTTGGCTCTTAATGATCTCATTGAGCTGACTTCAACCTTTCCTTCTGCTGGCACTGAGAAGAATAACAAAATCATTCTTTCTAACATGAATATTATGGGTGCTATTTTTCACATAAGGAGTGGCTTTAAAAGGTCTCTGACCCACTGGCCAATTATTGTCCAAAAAAAAAAAAAAAAAAGCCACTGATATGCCTTGTATCCTTTTTGTCTTTATTCTTCCTGTTTCCTAACAAGTTATTGTTTGTCATAGATGTTCTCATATTTAGTTGGCTGATAAATAACAAACAACCTCATAAACTTCCTGCTATTTCCTTGATGTGAATGTTACAATGTTTTAAAAACAATTATTTTGTGTTTACATATGTGCATGTGTGGTGTGTGTTCTATACATTGCTGTGTGCTTGGTTGTGCGTGTGCATGTGTGTGTGTGTGTGTGTGTGTGTATAAGTCAAAAGTCAACCTTGGGTGGCATTTGGAGATTTCTACTTCATGTTTTGAGACAGGATCTTGGCTAGGATATGAGGCTTCACATTTGTAGGTTAATATGGCAAGCAAGCACCAGGATCTTTCTGTCTCTACCTCCCTAGTACTGCAGGTGGGCTCATCGTGCCTGGATTTCTGCATGGGAACTCATGATTAACTCAGATTCCCATGCTCGAACAGAAAACACTTCATTGATAGATCTTCTTCTGCCTTTGGAATTTTCTCTTTAAATACATTCTAGAACTATCCTGCCCAAACCTAAAGATGCCAGTGCTCTGCTGATGTTTTATTTTGGCCAGCACAGATAACTTCTTGCCTTTGTTGGTGAAGGTTAGCCCTATTTTGCCATACCAAAATGGGGTAGAATTTGGGGGCCTTGACTATGTATGTTTAAAATAATTAATTATTTTTCCCTTTTAAAAATATGCCTATTTCTTAAGAGAAAGGACAAGAAAGGATGTGGATTTGGGTAGGTGGAGAGGTGGAGAGGATCTGAAAGGAACTTGGGGGAAAGGGCACCATCATCAGAATATAGCACTTGGAAAAATTATATTTTTAAAATTAATTAATTAATTAATTAATTAATTTATTTATTTTGGGTTTTTCGAGACAGGGTTTCTCTGTGTAGCTTTGCATCTTTCCTGGAACTCACTTGGTAGCCCAGGCCTCAAACTCACAGAGATCCTCCTGCCTCTGCCTCCCGAGTGCTGAGATTAAAGGCGTGTGCCACCACTGCCCAGCTTTTATTATTTTTATTTTTATTTTTTTAATAATCTATTTTTCAGTTAACAAAAATCCATCCTAATACTTCTTGCCAGTGTTTTCTCTATTCAAGTAAGGTAAGGTGGTGGCTCAGCTATCCATTAGATATGCACTTTTCTGTACTAACTAGCTTTTGCAGAGTGTCTTGACTCCTAGCCGATCTCTGGGGTCTGTGTAGGCATTGACCGGTGAGCTCAATGGCACAACACACAGTTGTTCTTTGTGTAGTTGTCAAATAGACCCACAGGCTTGTCATTGCACAATGTTAATTAAAAGCTAGCTGAAACAATATTTGGAGAGGTTTTTTCGTTTTTTAATTTTCTTCTATTATTCTAAATGGTGTGTCTGAGCACAGCTGATCAGAGGTGGCTGGAACACATGTTGCTGCTCTGTTGGCCATTTCTGCCATCTCCCTTTCCTTTTCCGAAGGGTGTCTTCTCCTGACTGGTGCTTGTGAATGTACCCTTAGCAGGTATCAATAGTCAACTCAATAAGCTGCTCATGGATCTCACATGAAGAATAATGGAACTGTGGTAACTGTTTATCACATCACCCGTTTATGGGAATCCTGGACAATATCCCTGTATAGTTGGACTACCAGGAATAATTAGACTTCCCCAGGAACTATAAATTGTTAGTGTTTCATGGGAACGGAGTTATGTAACTGATAAGACTTTGCTTCTCACGTTGGCAGCCAGATCATGTAGGGCTAGTTTTATGGCCCACCTGTGCGTGTGTGTAGGGCACTCTGTATGCATCATTAGACTCACACTTGTGTACATCTTATCTCCAGTCTTGTTTACTCTTTCCTCCTGTTCTATTTTTAACGGATGCTATTGTATTATCTCCCAGGTGTCCTACTATAAACTGCATCACATCTTTCCAGAAATAGATAAAAGCATGAAAATAAGCATGTGTACCTAAATTGATCAATTTCAAACGGGGTCTGTAGGGAGTATTGCATGCACTGGTGAACAGGACGTGGGGATTCTCGACACAGAGGATAATACAAAGAAGCACAGAAAGGGAATGGATGTGGTTTTGATGGGATTAGAATCTGAAATGGAAAGACTCAACTTCCTTATCAAAGGCAAGTCAATGTACAGCAGAGCTGCCCAGCTGAGATCGCTAAACTAGAACATGGAAAGGATGCACTGTTTTAAATGAACCTGCTTAGCCTTGATGCAGCGGGGAGGGGATAGGTCCAGCTTCAATGTGGTATGCCAGCCTGTGCTGATTACTTAAGGGAGGCCTTACCCTCTATGGGGGGGGGATGGGGGTAGCATGGGGGATAAGGGGTGGGAGAGTAGTAGAAAGGGAAGGAAGGGGAACAGGAGTTGGTACATAAAAGGTAAGAAAATTTTTTAAAATAAAAAATTATAAAAAAATGAAACTGCTTTTAATGTTTTTCAGCATGATGAATTTTATTTTATGTATAAATATGTGAAAATATTTTCAATGATGCACACTGGAATAGAACGTACTGAATCTCTGAGGGGGCAGGAAGATCATTGAGATAAGATATTATCAGTACATTGGTATTTAATACAGCTTTGCTATTTCAATACTTTAGAAATAGGTGATAGCATTGTTTCAACTTCATGCATGCCTTTTTTACAGACCACGTGTAGATCTATTTTAAGGGCAGATACAAAAAAACAGTATCATTTTGTGAAATCAGGTATAAATTGGAAACTCAGGTGAATAATTTATGGAAATCAAAAATAAGAAGCATTCTGTCTTCTCTACTTACCTGGAAGTTTCCAAGTCTCAAGGCTCCGTTTTTGTTGGGTGTTTTCATGAGGTTAAGGGCCAGAAGTCTAGAGCTCTATCCTGACTATTCAGCTTCTTGTTCTGCATACGGTAGAGAACCAATGAAGCACATTAAGAATGAGTGAAGGACATACACGTGGGATGTGGTCTGTATATCTGCAATCAAGGTGAAGTTTGTTTGGTCTTGGAGAAACAAGGATGACAATTTGACTTGTTCTCCATTTGGAAAGTATAGGCTAAGATACAATGCTTTGAGGACTCAATATCTCAGAAAACAATTGAATGTTATTTTTATAGGTAATTTGAAAATCCACTTGTCCTCCACAGTGTGGAGCCTACACCATGGAGAACCCGTCCTTTTGGTCTTAGAATGAGGAATTGTGGTGTTGGGTAGATTGGAAAACCTGGTGATTCCAATGACAGAAAGATGCTATCCACTCACAGAAATCACCAGAAGCATTTCCGTCAAAGCTATGGGTCGGGTGCATTAGCACGCTCACTCTGGAGACTGATGGCTTCTGCTAGAAGTATGGTTCATATATAAGATGAGGATAATAATTCTTCCTACCTGATAGGGTTATTTGCAGAACGTGATGAAGTGATAAATGCAAACAGTGAAGCATAGTGTTTGTGACTCCTTCCATCATACTTCCAAACCAAGGCCAAGTTTTATTACTAGGAAGTCAAGTACAACACGACAAAAAGTCCAAAGTCATGATCCCACATAAACCATGTCTTGATACCCAAGTTGTGGACGTCCAAAACATGCCTTGAGTACTTTCTCGACCTCTTCAATATTAGCTTTTTAAAGGTAAGGTCTGCTTACACTGTAGGCACTTTAAACATGGCTGTTCATTTTCCCTGAATAATTGCCAACAACATTCTTCAATGAAATTAATGTATTATTCTGGGACCCAGGCATGACACACACAGATGCTTTTAATGATTAACCCAATTATTCAAACTGCGGTGCTCTTGCCCTTGCTCCAGGGCTCTGAAAAAGGAATGATTAAGCTTCATTGGTTGTCTAGATCCATGTGTTTCAACCTTGGCAGCCCTGACATTATGGGCTGGGTGATGCTTTACTCTACCAGGCTGTCTTCTCCATGGTAGGGAACTGAGCAGTTGTCCTTGGCATCTTCAATCGGACATCAGGAGCACAAACTTACTCCACCGATTGTAATGATATAGAAAACCCATCTCCAGATACTGCCAGCTGTTTCCTAGATATTGCTGGGTGAGCATCATCACACCTCTAGTTGAGAGCCACTGGGAGTGATTGTGTCAAAGTGTCCCTTCTCTCCACTATGTTATATAAAATGATCGTCTAGAATTTGCTTTGAAATGAAATTATGGAATCTTCTGTCAGAATCAATTTAAAACCAGACCAGTGATTTTCAATTCTATAAGGTTCAGAGTATTAGATCAAATCTCTCTTTGAGATAGCTCTTGTGTCTCTGGCTTAAAGGCCCATATTCTCTCTGAGGCAGCCTCCCCTCTGCCCTCCTGATCTAAGTATAGCTCTATTTTGCCTTTCTATAATGCATATGAGTCTTCTTGCTATGATTATTGAGAAACAGTCACAAATCTTGCATTCTCTGAGATATTTTTGTGTCTTATCAGTTTCCAACTTTCGAATGTTTTGTTATCCATCAAACTTCACAAATTACTCTGTATCATTTTCTGGATGGATGAGTATATTAGGGTCAGAGGTTTGTAGTTGCTGTGACCATTTTCATGTTCTAGAGCCTTTTTTTTTTGCCCATCAGTAGCAGGTGTTGTGCACAGTGCTTGGCACATATCCCACCTGGCCTGCCACGGCCCATTGTTAGTACCTACTCCAACAGATAATCAGCACATTGTGTGGAACAATCCCAGAGTTCTTAGAAGAGAATAGCCCAGGGCCCCAGAGCTGCTGTTTATGTGTGGCACACGATCAAGAATGATATGGCAACCACTTTATGGGTGTGCTTAGGAAAAGCTTGTGCCAACAGTACCTGAGGGCCTCACCCTTACTCACAGCCTTTTGCTGTCGTTGGAAACAATGCTGTATATATTTGAGAAGTGTGGGCATGTTCTGGAGTAACATGCCTGAGGAATTCACACAAGCCCACAGTGGTCATTCCACCTGCTGGGACATCTCTTAGTATTTCTGTTTCAGGCACACATTGCTATACGATGAGGGAGGAAGAGCAGAGATGGTGTGTGCTTTTCTGGGTGTCTACTGGGCCTATTGGTCAGGGTGAGGATGGAGAGTCATGGGAGAATATGAGGGACAGGAGGCACCATGAAGTCTTGCCTTGCTTCCTTCAAAATGTGTGTGTGTGTGTGTGTGTGTGTGTGTGTGTGTGTGTGTGTGTGTGTATGCAGATATGGGTATGTGGTAAGCAGCAGACAATTTTGGGTTTTATTCATCACATGCCACCCATTATCTTTTGAGACAGGGTCTCTTACTGGATTGGAAGTTGCTAAGTAGTTGGGGCGGGCTGCCTGGCCAGGGAGTCCCTGTGGTCTATCTGTTTCTGCCTCTGTCGATTTCAAGTGTGCTCTACCATGCCTGGCTTTTTTTTTTTTTTTTTTTTTTTTTTTTTTTGTACATGGATTCTGGGAATTCAACTCCTATCTTTGTGCTTGCAAGGAAAGGAATTTATTGAGTAAGCAATTGTTCCAACTCCCTGTCTGCAAACGCATTCAAAACAAATTTGAATAAAGATTCTTCCTCGGTTTATTGTACTTCAATAAATGAGATCAAACTAAAGCAAATCATTTTGTGAGCTATTGCCACACAACGCACAAGGTATGTGTTAATACAAAGTTATTTAAGATGTAGTTGAGAATGTGGTTCAGCTGGTAGAGTGTTTTCTAGCATACACAAAGCCCTGGGTTCAATCACCAGCAGTGCACAAATATGAATGGTACAAAAAGTGTCCACAACTTCATAATGGTGGAAAAGTATCTGTTATAGGAAGATTGGATAAGGGAAGGGTCAATTGTCAGTAAATTTATACCTTTCCATGGCCCAGGGCACTGGGTTAAATGCATAGAAGACTTGTGGAAAGATTCGGAAACAATTCACAAGGGTAGGCTTCCATAGGTTTAAGTATTCTTTTTAGCACGAAGTTTATATGAAAGACGGAAGGAAATTTACTTTCAACATAGTGACTTGTGTTGGTACAATGTTTTTATTGACTGTTATTTTAAGCTATGGCTTTTATATTTCTGTTCTCTTTGACCTATATTTAATGAGTACACTTTAAAGAACATTTTTGCTATTTTATAGTCAGAGTGCTAGGCTCTAACAACTGAAAATTTGTAAAACTGTACAATACAGCCATTCCAACACGCTTCCATCAGTTATACACCAATAAATAACAGTGATTTCAAGGGTGATTAATGATAATCATTATAAAGCACTTTGGCCAAGCCAGCATCTGTTTCTATGGATACAGCGGCTGGCCACCACAGTTTTGTAATTTATATACTTTACTTATTGTTCTCAGATGACTATGAAGGCCATTGTACACAGTATGACCTTTTAGCTTTAGGCCCCAATGGGCTCTCAAGAGAGTTACACATAGCCAATAGTTCTTTTGAAAAGGTTTTTTTCTTTTGTTGTTGTTGTTAAAAAATTGTTGAGATCTGAGAAAATGAAGCAAGACTTCAGAGGTCTTCTCTCTATTGCTTTCTTAAAAAGGCAAAGGGAAGAAGGTAATCAAGCTCATGATCCTGTCAGGGAATCAGAGACTTGAAGCTGGCTGTAGGAAGTCCTAGTCTTCTTCTGCTCAGTAGGGTGACTATACTTCAAAACCAACTTTTACATCCTGATGATTCTAATAGAGGGATTTTAATGGCTCCAAACAGAAAGTAATGGCCAGAAGAGGGATACAGTAATCACTGGTTTGCCAGTGTATACTCTTGTGTGTGTATGTATATGTGTCTTGAGTTAACTCTTTCATTGGAAAGATATAAACAAATGTCTCCCCACCCCATATAAAGAACCAATGACAAACCAAAGCACAATTCTATTCATTCTACCTGTTGGACCAATGATTTCATTGAGCTTACTTTTAGAGACTGGAGAAGAGTTACTTACAGGATCTTGGGTAACTCAAAAGCAACACCACCACTGAAAAATCTAATGGCTCCTGCATGGAAGAGTCACTCCTCTTCAGTTAACTTCCTAGATACTGTACGCTATACTAATTCCTGAGATTGTGAGGCCATGTGCACCAAAGCCAAAATCACATACACCTAGATGGGAGGTGCAGGAGGGAACAGCTGGATTCTCAAATGGAGGCTCAATGATACTGTTCATCACTTCTTTTTATGAGGGAAGATCAACAGACAATAGGCTTGGACTTGAGAATCTCTTGTAAATATTCAGCCATAGTTGAGCTAATGAAGATAATGACTGTTATGCCCAGAGAATAGGACCCTACAACACATGTATGTATGTGTATGTCTGTGTGTTTTAAAATATTACCATATAATAAGTAATGTATAACCATTGCCTGTTAATAAAAATTGCTACAAGGAGACTGGAGACATAGCTCACTTGTGACAGAATGCTGTAGCATGCATGATGCCTCTAATTTGATGCTCAGAGTCACATACAATGGGAATGATAGTACACACCTGCAATCCAAGTACTCAGAGGAGGAGGCGGAAAGATGGAAATTTCAAAGTCAGCCTTGCTTATGTATCAGCTTTGAAGCCAGTGTGGGATATATGATCCCCATATAAGTTAAAAAATGTTTGACAAAGAACTATTAGCTACACTGCTTTTTATTGTTGTAACAAATTACCATACCACATCCTGTAGGTATGTAAATAAAAATGATATTCATTCTAGAATTGAAAAAGGACTCTCAAATCACTAGAGTTACTGAGGGTCAGAGGTTTACGTGGTTCACTCTCTGTCTTGATCTACCTGAGTAGAAACCTGGCTCACACCTAGCTCTTCTGAATCTTTGGTCAGAGCTCATTTTTGTTCTTTGATTATTTTTAAACAAATGTTATTATTTTGGGCCTTGACTGACTGACTGATTGATTGTGTGTGTGTGTGCGTGTGTGTGTGCGTGTGTGTGTGTGTGTGTGTGTGTGTGTGTGTTGAGCTATATCATGTACCAAGCCCTTGTCTCAGTACTAGTAAGTCCTGAGCAAGTCATTACAGGATACTTCAGGCCTACTCAGCTCAGAAAGACACTACTGGAGAGAGCTCACATTTGACAAAGTCACAGAGGCAGCTAAGGAACTATAAATTCATGCCAAGTGTTGAGCCAGTGAGATCTGCTGCACTCCAAATGGCTTCCATTGGGTGCTAGGTCTAGTTTTAGAGGGAACAACAGATTTGCTTAGATCAAGGTTGTCCGAGCTGAGAGCTGAAGAACTTTTAACTGTGTGATGACAGCTAGATGACATCACATGTCAGAGACCCACTTGTGAAATGCTCCCTCCACGGCAGTAGGAAGCCATAATGATTACCAGCACCATTGGAACACATAGTGGGAATGTGAAGATTGAAGAAGATAATGCCGTAAAGCTGGTTACTGAGGTCCCGTGTAGCCCACAGTGAAAAGTTCTAGTCAAGCTGTCTGTAGTCTCTATAGTTAGGACTCTGCTACAGGAGTCCAGCTCATCTGGGCTGTAGAAGAGTCAGAACAGGGAAGAACTAGTAGTTGGGGTCTTTCTTGCTTGTAAAATGGACTCATGCTTGGTCCTTCAGCCCTTTAAGCCTTCCTTAATTTACTTGATGTATTCTTCTGGATAGATTAGATGCTATAATCCCTTATGTTTTGATCAGTGTTGGCTAATCTGTTTTTAAACTATTTATTCAACCACCAGCATTCTTATCTCTTCCCTACAAAATAAGGAGACTGTACAGTGATATACTGTCACGGGACTGAAGGACTAGGCCTGGTGTAGATGGTTCTCTTTCCACATACAGGATTCAAATATACTGGAATTTGTGCATCTGCATTCATTTTCAATGCTGTGTGCAAAATTAAGATGTATTTAGTAACTGCAAAAACACGTGTTCATTATTGCACAGATTTTTGGGGGGTCAAAAGTCTCTCCAAGATTCAGTTGGGACCCCTGTGGGGTTTCCATGAAGGTGCTGGTCAGAGCTGTGTTCCCATGTGGAGGCTCAAATGTGACAAGGGTCATTTCATAGCTCACTCGGGTGCTGGACTACATTGCCTTTTTAGGAAGCAATACTTAGGAAACCAGCAAGGAAGGGAAAACACTGGTCAGCGTTATCACGTGACATCTCATCATTCATGCTACATTTTTTATGCTTCCACTCAAAGGGTGTGCTACATTACCTGGTAACGAATGTCAGGAGACAGGGATTATGGAGCCATGCAGGATGTCACATTTCTGTAACCTAGCTTCACCCACAGCCTGGGGGATTGCATGTTCTTCCTGATTTGTGCCAGAGACACCATGGAAAATACTTTGGCTGCCACTTGAGTACAGTGTGAAAGGTCAACAGCATGTGAAAACCCTCCCGGTAGGGTGTCCCCAGCTCTGCATCTTCTGCTCTTCCTTCAGCTTAGGTTGTCCTTGCAGCTCTGACTTCTGTGAGCAGCCTTCATTTACAGTTGGGTTGGATACTGAGTCTCTTCACAGCCAAAGCTACAACTTGCTTGGTTCTCTCTCCTAAGGCAGGCACCTTGGATCCCTTTGCTTTCTCCTAAGCATCAGCTGTGTGGCAGCATCTCCCTGCTTTGTCATGGAATGGCCACCTGCCTTGGCATGGCCCATCTGACAAATTCTCTATCCTCTCCATCAGTAAGAGTGGTAGTTCTACTTCAATGTCAGTCCCGAACAGACTCATATGCAGAGGTATAATTTGCTTTTCAGAGGTCATATAGATGACATCTACATCACACACACATAAATACACACACACACACACACATACAGACACACATACAGATAGTCATACATACATACAGTCACACTGACATACCTACAGGCAGTCATACATACATACAGACACACACATTATGATTTAAGTCCAGATTTCCCTCTTCACATAGCACAACACTCCTGTGACCTATCCAATTTTGTTACCCATCTCAATATTTTTGTTCCCTTGATTACCAAGTAGTATATCATTTTTATGAACCTAATAGTAATAGCTTTTTATTAAACATTGGGAAGTTTGCAGGTTTTAACAATTATCAATCACAGTGCATGCACATTTGCATGGAGATTGTTGTGTAGAAGTATATTTATTTCTCTCTGATAAATAGTGGGAGAAATAATTGTTACCAGTTACCTTTAGTGAGTAAAGTGAAGTGCTATCATAGGTGCTAGAAATACTGAAGATATGATGAGGAAATCTCATCATTTTGAGAGGTGCAGTGAGAGATGGTAAGAATGTTTTCCTGCCGGGCGGTGGTGGCGCACGCCTGTAATCACAGCACTCGGGAGGCAGAGGCAAGCAAATCTCTGTGAGTTCGAGGCCAGCCTGGGCTACCAAGTGAGTTCCAGGAAAGGCACAAAGCTACACAGAGAAACCCTGTCTCAAATACCACCCCCCTAAAGAAAAATGTTTTCCTGGATGTCAGTTTATGATTCTTGGGCAAAGTCATCTTCAGTGTTCTTTTTTTTCTTTCCTGTGTGAACTCACCTTTCTTTCTGTCTAGTAGAATTGGCTCAAGGAGTAGAATTAATTGCTCATGGTCTAATCTTCGATTACACAGAGCAAATCCAAGGCCACATTTCTTTATTAGGATGCTCTCCAAGGACTTATGGCGTTATTGCTACTCTGCCTCTGGTGCTGAACCCTCTGGTGTGACTGTCACAAACCTATACCCTTTCAGTGAAGGTGGCTCTGAAACACTTCCGTTAGTTGTGGCTGTATTTTTTTTTTCCATTACAGCCTGGAATTGGTCTACTAGACCCACTGATATAATACAATTCTACTCCTTTCCAGGTGGCCATTGCTTCAGCAGTGTCGGGATGGTCCTTGAACATGCCATGCATGTTTCCTGCTCATGTCTCTGTATATACAGTCACATCCCTTGTGATTTTTGTTTTGGTCCTACTTATGCACTATTTCTTCCTTGGGATGACATTTTGGCATTTGAGTCATACTCTTAATATGTTTTGTAATTAACTGGCCATAATTTGCATAAGTTATAGTGTTGTTTTTGTGGGAGAACCACTGTTTTTATCTTCTTATGCTATTTCCATGGTGGAATATCTCTCTCTCTCTCTCTCTCTCTCTCTCTCTCTCTCTCTCTCTCTCTCTCTCTCTCTGTGTGTGTGTGTTCCTTAGGGACCTAGCCTGGATCCTGGAGGAACGCATGGACATATAGAATATCACCTTCTGTGAGTGACGGGGGAATGGAACATCCCAATTTCTAGTTCATTCTCTTTCTCTGATAAGAGTCTGTAAATCAGATGGGTAAATGGGGAAACTGACAGCCGCAAAGAAGTGGAACAAGTGGCCAAAGGCAGGAAAGAGTGAGCTGGAAGCCAGAAAGGGCAGTGGCTGAGTCTGAGGCTCAGCTTTGCTGTCTCTTTCCCCTCCCGTGTGATGTGCTAATTGAAATGAAAGGGGCAACCTGAGACAGGTGATGCTTGTGTGTGTGTGTGTGTGTGTGTGTGTGTGTGTGTGTGTGTGTGTGTGTATGTGAGAAGAGAGAGGGAGAGAGCAGGAGAAAGAGAGAGACAGAGAGACCGAGATACTGAGACCTAGGTCAGACAAGGTCAAGCTCAAATCTTGAGCTTATGTAGCCAGTGGATATGAATTAGTCTTGATTCATTATTGTGATAAAGTCCCAAGAAGACAATTTAAAAGGAAAGTTTGTCTTGGCTTATGAGTTGAGTGCATGGTTACCTGACTCTGTTGCTCCAGGCTTGTGCATGCTGAGGCAGAACTTTATGGTAAGAGGCATCCAGTTTAGTAAGGAGACTTGCCTTATGGAAGACATGACAGAAGGAGAGATTTAGGATGGACAGAGCCTGCTACAAGAGAATACATGTCCAGAGCCTATCTGCAGGAACTTACTTTCTATAATCAGACTTCACCTCCTAACATTTCCCTCATCTTTCAATACCGCCATCAAATCACACATCTACCAATGGATTGTTCCACCGATGAGGTCAAACACTCATGATCCTGTTGTCTTTACAGAGAGCCCCTTCTCTGAACACTAATGCACTGTGGATTTAATACATGAGTCTCTGAGAGACATTTCAGAGCCAAATCAAAACAGCATGGAGGAGAACAAGAACAATGGAGACACCAGGATATAGAACATGCCTTTGGCATGGGTTTTCAGCCTACGGAAATGGTTCAAGAGCAGAAGAGGTTTACCCAGGCATCTTGGTAGTTAGTTTACAAGCAGGGCTAGACCTGAGTGAGACTGGTATGGGCATTCAGTTCGTTTGCATAACCCTAGAGCGAAGATCCTACCAAGACAAGAATGGTGGCAGAGTGCTCTCATCTGTGGCCAAGGTGGCCCTCAGCGAGTCACAGAAGGAAAGCTCCACTTGGCTTTCCTTACAAGTCAACTTGGGGATACACGTGGAATAAGAGTTAGCTGCAAATGCCAACTACTTGTACAGCAAACCAAGAAAAGGACCACAGTTGTGTAGGATGTATCCACTGTAGGGAGCGTGCCATCAGAGTCAAACATTCTGCGGAAGCTCATCTTGCTTGCTTTTACATGCATGCCTCAAAGAATCTTGGATTGGTGTTCTGTTTTGTTTTGTTTTGTTGTTGTTGTTTATTTTTTCTAAATCTCTAAAGAAGCTGAGCAAGTAGGCCAGCTCAAAGTTGCTTTTTATACAGTACTGTGTGTGAAAGCAAAAATTTCAAAATAATGTACATGTGGGGGGAAAAATGGGAAAAATCCACAAAGTATAAACACCATGGTGAAAATACAGAGACAGGGAAGACAGACCCAGGGACAAAGGAAAACAAATCCAGCCTTCTACACAAATGAACAGATCCCAAGATAAGCCATTAGTGAGAACAATGAAATTTATTTAATATTGAAAAGCAAGAGAGGCACAATGGAATTTACTGTTTCTGGATATAGCTATATGTATACAAGTATAAAAATGGACTAGAAGGTTAAACAGTACCAGTGATAATTGCTTCTAAGAGGTAGAGAGAACAGAGGGAGGGAGGGAAGAAAGAAGGGACGGAGAAAGAGAAAGAGAGAGAGAGAGAGAGAGAGAGAGAGAGAGAGAGAGAGAGAGAGAGGATGAGAAGAGAAGCAGAAAACAAACAGAAGAGAGGAGAGAGAAATTTTACATTTTCAATAGATCAGCAAGAAAGTAAATTCCCTTTACTTACCAGCTGAAAACATTGGAATGTGAATCTCTCTCCCTGTGTGTAAGGTGACCAGAGGGCAACCTGACATAAATGATTTCAGCAGAATTCAACACAAAGCGTTTTTGGCACAATTATGGGGCTATAATTTAAGACCAGGCAAAGGTGCATAACATGGGACTATAAACAGGCAATAACACCTAGAAACAATCCCTTTATACACATTCTGGTAAATTTGGATCTGTAAAGTACTTTAAAGCAATGCATCAGAAGTTAACTAAGAGCTTGCTGAATTGGATATATACCACAATGCAGCTCATTTTATTTTTAATAGAATAACTTTTGGTAGGAAGATCCAGGGAATAATTTTTTTTTTAATTTTATGTATGAGTTCCAGATTGGTTCTGATTGTGAAGGACACCTCCTTTGTGAAAGGTGTTCTCATGTTCAGGTGTGCAGCAACGGGAGAAAGGCACTTAGTGAGTTCGTGGGGACACAATACATCTATGGTTTTGAAAGCTGTTAGCGTTTTCAGAAGTAAACATTTCCATTCGCTAATTCTCAGAAAACTGAACTCCTTGCTGCTTTGATTGTCAGAGCAAAACAAAAAAAAAAAAAAAAAAAAGAAAAGAAAAAAAAAGAGAGCTCTAAAGACACTGCTGGAAACAGTCTTTGATTTCTGTAAAATATGAAGTGATTGAGATAAACTATTGTGTAATCATAGATTTTTTGAACTGTGGGTGAGCATCAGTAAAGCTGTGCTTCATCAGTAAATTGTCCTAAGGTTATTAGTTTTACTTTTCCTTATGATTGTGTATACAGTACACAGGATGCATTCCAAATCAACACCAGCAGTACAATAAAACAATAAACAAATCCTCCCCACATCAGAAACTGGCCCACTGTCTCGCTCATCCTTCAAGGAAGTCTTTCTGTCCCAGTTCATGTCTTTTCTTCCAAAGAAGACTTCTGAAGGAATCTCTAATTCTGCTGCTAATTCTGAGTTTTGAAGAAACTTTCAAAACTCTCTAACACCATTCAAATATCATCAGACCTTATCATTCCAAGCCAATATTCTTCTCCAAAAACATTTCACAGTGCTGAGCCAAGACATTAGACATGGAGGCCTCTTTTCTCCACCTTAACTGGGACACTTCTCATTGGTCAGAGTACCTGATATGATATCTCACTAATCGTTGCTAGGATTATCACAGAAGTGTTTCTGTTTAAACTTCTTGATGGATTCTGTGCGTCTTGCATAGCATTTGAAGAATGAGTTCTTTACAGAACATTCTAAAATAATTTTTCTTTGAATTTTGAGATTATAATATAATTACGTAATTTCTTCCCTCCCTTTTCTCCCTCCAAACCCTTTTGTGTATTCCTCCTGATTCCTTTTCAAACCTGTGGCCCTTTTTTTTATTAATTGTTGTTACACACACACACACACACACACACACACACACACACACACACACACAAATGCACTCTTATGTACATAGTTATGCCCTGCTCAGTCTGTTGCTTGCATGTACATTTTTAGGGCAGACCATTTCGCACTGGATATCGATTGGAGTGCTCTTCCCAAGGGAAGACAAATTCTCCTGATTTCAGCATTCCTTTTGAAAAATACATTTATTTTTCCCATTTTGTTGTAAGTTCCCCAAAAGTGAGACTCACAACTCATTCATAATACGTCTCATACATAGCAATTAATTAATTAACTAATTAATATTTGATACCTTATTATCATGTGACCAAATTGTAAGGGAGAAATTGGTACCAGTAAGTTATTAACTGATCCAGATTCAATCCTCAGCTTTTTAGTTGTTTTTATAAAACTAAGGAAGTTGTTTTGTATGTTCCAGGTGAGAACTGTCCTAGAATAGGCTTAGATTCAAAAGTATTCTAGTGTTTCGGCCACTAGAAAATACGCTAATGAGAAGACGTCAATGGCTTAACAAGAGTATATTAGTGGTTTCGTGATCAGAGCTGAACAACTCAAAAGAGCCTCACTGTATACAATTCTGCTTTTTCTCTAGGAAGAAAAGATTTTTTTTTTTTCTGGCTAGTTTCCCATTTTAGAGCTGAGGAAACCCTACAGAGCTTCCCCAGCAACATTTGGCAGTTCCTCTGTGGAGACTAGTTTTATTCACTCTTCCTTCGTTCCTTCCTTCGTTCCTTCATTCCTTCGTTCCTTCGTTCCTTCCTTCCTTCTTTCCTTCCTTCCTTTCTTTTTTTTCTCTTTCTCTCTCTTTCAAGAGACAACTAGAAAGCTGATTTTTAGCTCTGTTTTAGAATCTTTTTTTCCCCCCAAGCTTTCACAGGTTTTAGTTAGAAACTCTTGCTCCATGTTGGGCACCATTTGTAGCTAAAAGTTTTTCTGTGTCCTGGCCTGCTGGTGGTTGCTCACACCCAAGTAAACACACAGAGGCTCATATTAATTAAAACTGCTTGGCCATTAGCTCAGGCCTACCACTGACTAGCTCTTGCATTTAAACTCAGCCCATTTCTGTTAATCTATATGTTGCCACATGCTCTGTGGCTTTACCTGTGTGCCATTACATACTGCTTCCTGGATGACTGGCTGGTATCTCCTGATTCAACCTTCCTCTTCCCAGAATTCTCCTTGTCTGCTTATGCTGCCTATACTTCCTGCCTGGCTACTGGCCAATCAGCATTTTATTTATCAACCAATTAGAGCAACATATTCACAGCAAACAGAACATCCCACAGCATTCTCTCTCTCCCTTCCTTCCTTCCTTCCTTTCTTTCTTTCTTCTTTTCTTTCTTTCTTTCTTTCTTTCTTTCTTTCTTTCTTTCTTTCTTTCTTTCTTTCTTTCTCTTTCTCTCCCTCTCTCTCTCTTTCCCTCTCTCCCTCCTTCCCTTCCTTCCTTAACGTTGCATCCTTCTTTAGTGTGAAATTAAAGAAGTATTTATTGTGAAATATTCTCATTTCTACATGTGGTTGACACAAAGAATTACTACTAGGATGATTTTGCTTCCTTTTATTAAGAATGGATTCCCCCCCCCCACACACATAATATATCCTGATTACAATTCCCCCTCTCTCTCCTCCTCCCAGTTCCTTCCCACTTCCCTTCCCATTCTATCTGGATTCATCCATTTTCTGTCTCTCATTATAAAGCAAACATGTTTCTAAGGGATAACAATGAAATACAATAAAACAAAAACAAATACAAGAGAATCGACCAAAACAAACAAACAGAAGGAAAAGAGCCCAAGAGAAGGCACAAGAAACAGAGACCAATATGTTTGCATACCCAGGAATTCCATTAAAACTCTAAACTGGAAGCCATCACACACACACACACACACACACACACACACACACACACACACACACACGTAAAGGACTTAACAGCTTAAAAAGAGAGAAGAAAAAAGATAAATAAAATAAAACAAAAATAAAAAAATAAAAAAATAAGATAAAGTTCAAAAAGAAGAAAAGACATGACACCATGATGCTTTTGAGTTTGTCCTCTGCTGTCCATCTCCTGCTGGACATACAGCCCACCAGTTTGTTTCCCCAGTGAGACTCCTTTGGATAAAGCTAAATATTCATTTTCAAGTGGTTATCAATTGGAGATAGCTTCTAGTTTTAGGGGCAGGGTCATGTGTTCACTTCTTTTGGCTCTAGGACTCCATCTTGTTTAGACTCAAGCAAGCCCTGTGCATGCTGCCTCAGTCTCTTAGAGTTTATATGTGCATTGGTCATGTTGGTTTAGAAGGTCTTGTTTCTTTGGTGTCGTCAATTCCTTCCAGCACTTAGCACTCTTTCTGTCTCCTCTTCTCCAGGGTTCCACGATCCCTGAACAGAAGGATTTGATGGAGACTTAGATCGGTTTAGGCTGGAGTGTTCCAAGTTCTCTCGCTTTCTGAACAATGTTTGGCCACGGGTCTCTTTATTTGTTTCCATTTGCTGAAGGAGGAAGCTTCTCTGATGATGATGGAGCAAGATACTGATCTATGAGTAAGGCAGAATGTCATTAGGAGTCATTTTATTGGTCTATTTTTACTATTGTTGTGTATTTTAAAACAGTAGTATTTGGTATTACCCAAAGTCCCTAGACTATCTGGTCTCAGGTCCAATGTTGGGTACAGGTTCCATCTTCTGGATTGGGCCTTAAGTTCAATCAATATTGATTGGTTACTTCCGCAAACTGTGTGCCAACATTGCACCAGTGTGTCTTGCAGACAGGACATCATTGTAGATTGAAGGGTTTGTGACTCTGTTGGTCTTTAAGTTTCTTCTTTGGTAATATGCAGAGTACCTTCTGGTGCCAGAGACATTAGAATGTAGGAGTGAAGGTCCTGTGTAGGCATCAGTTCAATTCCTCCATGTTCAATGAGCTGTGTAGGTCTTGTCTTTAGCAATGAGGCTTTGCTCTCAGTTTGTGGAAAGCAAACTTGATCTTGGTAACAGCCTGAATTGTTTGGTGGGTTCCATGGGAACCCTCTGGACAACAACTCAATTAGATGCCAAACCAATCCTGGTACTGGAAACTTCATTTGGTTACAAGAGATACTTAGTTGGGTCATCTTTGTATCCCCCATTATTTGGTGATTTTATTTATATATATGGATATTTTTTAGGAAGCTTCAACTGTATTAGGTTTCCATACTACCTCTCAAATGGCCTTTAATCATAGTGTTCTCTCTCTGTATTCCTTTCTTTGCCCTTTCCCTTTCCTTCCCTTCTCTTCCCTGTCTTCCCCTCCCTTTCCCTCCCCTCCCCATTTGATCTTCCTAATACAGACACCCCTTCATCCATCTATAACTATCTACTCTATTTCTCTTTCCTAGAGTGGGCTATCTGTTCCTACTATCCCCTTACTGTATATTAACCCTCTGTGGTTCTATGAATTGTAGCTTTGTTATCACTGACTTAAACAGCTATTATCTGTAGATGTAGCTGTCTTGTTAAATAAGAAACACAGAGCCAATTGCAGAGTTAAAAGCCAAGAGGTCAGAGCAATAGTTAAGAGCTATAAACCTTACCCTTCACTGCTGCTCCTGTCCTTCCCTCAGCAAGAGACCTACTTCTGTGTGTTTTTCCTTTTTTGAAGGGTAAGGTTTATAGCTCTTAACTATTGCTCTGACCTCTTGGCTTTTAACTCTGCAATTGGTTCTGTGTTTCTTATTTAACAAAATGGTTACATCTACAATTATCCACATCTAAGTGAATATATAAGATATTTATCTTTCCGCACCTGGGTGTAGTGGAAGTTTCTCAGTCCCACTCAGCCCTGCCTGGCCCCATGGTCCAGACAAACCTCTCCCATCCACAGTCCTACAGCCACTTATGAAATAATCACTCAGAGGCTTAATATTAATTCCAAACTGTATGGCCTATAGCTTCAGCTTCTGGCTAGATGACTCTTTCATCTTAAATTAACCCATTCCTATTAATCTATATGTTGTCATGTGGCCATGGCATTACCTGTCTGCTGGCATCTTGCTCCTTCAGTGGTGGCTGGCATCTCCCTCGACTCTGCCCTTCTTCTCTCTGTATCTCTGCTTGAACTTCCCACCTCGATGTAAGCTTTCTTGCCATAGGCCAAAACAGTTTTATTTATTATCCAATGGGAGCCACACATATTCACAGCATACAGAAGGACATCATACAGCACCTGAGTTACCTCACTCAGGATAATTTTTTTCTAGTTCTATTTATCTGTGGATTTCATTTTTAATGACATATTTTTCTTAACATGAATATCTTAACATAATTTTTGTTATTAATTCTTTGATAATTTCATACAATATCTTGAACTAATTACCCTCTATGAACTCTTCCATACCTGTCTTTCCAAATTTGAGATTTCTTTTTTTCCCTCTGTAAAGTATTTCTGTATAAGATCTGATTTCTCCCTCTGGATAAACAAGTTTAGCTTGAACTGTTTAGGGGGCCCCCAGGCAGTGGGATCAGGGCCTGTCCCTAGTGCATGAACTGGCTTTTTGGAGTCTAGTGCCTAGGGTGAAACACTTTGTGCAGCCTTAGTGCAGGGAAGAGGGACTTGGACCTGCCTCAACTGAATGTACCAGGCTCTGCTGACTCCCCATGGGAGACCTTGCCATGGAGGAGGTCAGAATAGGGGGTGGGTTGTGGGGCTGGAGGGTGGGAGGAGGGAGGAGAAGGGAATCTGTGGTTGGTATGTAAAATGAATGGAAAATCTCTTAATAGAAAAAAGATCTGATTTCTTTTGGTGGGGTGGTTCTGGAAGGATGCTGGGGAATCAGGACTACCAGGATGAAAATGCCCTTGAAAGTCATGTTTTCAGGTCAGTTGAGGCCTCCTGTATTCACTTGAAATATTTCTAAGTTGGACTTTTACAATTTTTATCTTTTATTTTATTTATCATCTCTCTCTCTCTCTCTCAATCATAAACTACTTGTATTGCTTAGATTTTGCCAAAATGACGTAAGTTAGAATGTTACTCAGGAAGAAGAAACCTCAGTTAATGAATGATCTTCATTAGATTGCCCCATGGGCATGTCTACATGGTGTTTTCTTGATTAATGCCTGATGTGGGGTGGGTGGAAGCAGCCCACTGTGGGTGGTACCATTCCTAGCAGGTGTTCCTGAGTTGTCCAAGAAAGCACGTTAAGGAAGCCATGGGACTAAACCTTTAAGAAGTGTTCCTTCATGGTTTCTCCTCTTCCTGCCTCCAAATTCTGGCCTTCAGTTCTTGTCTTGCCTTTCCTTCTTCCTTTGGGGATACTTTGTGACCTGGAAGTTGTAAGACAAAATTATTCACTTCCTCTCCAAGTTGGTTTTAGTCAGTGTTTTATCACAACAACAGAAAGCAAACTAGGATTCTCTCTCTCTCTCTCTCTCTCTCTCTCTCTCTCCTCTCTCATGTGTGTGTGTGTGTGTGTGTGTGTGTGTGTGTGTGTGTGTGTGTGTGTGTGTGTGTGTGTGTGTGTGTGTGTGTGTGTGTATGCCAGTGCAGAAGCAATTGTGCGGTATTCAGAGAACAACATTGCAGGAGTCAGTGCCCCCCTTTTACTGTTTGGGTTTGGGGTATCAAACTCAGCTTGTCAGGCTGAGCAGCAAGTGCCTTTATCTACCCTGTAGTGGTATATTGTATCCCCCAGGATACAGTATACCTTAATAAAATTTATCTGGGGTCAGAGAACAGAACAGCCACCAGATTACACATTGAGGCCAGACAGTGATGACACACACCTTTAATCCTAACATTCCAGAGGCAGAGATCCATCCAGATCTCTGTGAGTTCAAGGCCACACTGGAAACAGAGTCAGATGTGGTGGCACACTCCTTTAATCCCAGCACTTGAGGTCTCATGTCTTGCTTGGGAAAGACATATGCCTTTAATCCCAGGAAGTGATGGCAGGAAGAAAGGCATATAAGGTGTGAAGACCAGGAACTAGACTAGGCTTTTATGCTTTTAGGCTTTATAGAAGCAGTTCAACTGAGACCCTCAGGGGTGATGACTCAGAGGCATTCAGTCTGAGGAAACAGAATCCATTGAGGAGTTGGTGAGATGAGGTTGGCTGTGGCTTGTTCTGCTTCTCTGATCTTTTAGCATTCACCCCAATATCAGGCTCTGGGATTTTATTTTATTAATAAGACCATTTAGCAATTCATCTGAATTGCTAAGATTACACTACCCCACTGAGTTATCTTGCCAACTCCGTAAGTTGGACTATTTGTGCATTTCTTTATCTATTCCTTGCCTGGTCCTATAATGCATTGAAGAGTAAAGCTGCAAGCTTTAGTAGAGGGAAGTTAAGATGGGTGATTGGAGGAAGATGAAACTACACATTGTCACGTTGTGTGAGTCTTCACAGCTACTAGACATGAACAAGAACAGGGGCATCGTGTTTCCTGGCAGCTAGCATGAAAACCAAAATTGGCCTGGGACATAGTTTTAATAACCAGGGAGAATAATCATACCAATTTTGGTGAGAAACAAATGCTTCACTTGGTTAAAGTTTAAGCTAAATTTTTACATGGAAATTCCCCTAGGGCAGCAGATGATGCTCTTAAATAATACCACATACAGCTGTGAGACGTCAGCTTCGTTCCTCATGAGTGACAGGGACATTACATAACCCCTTCTCAAGGGCTGACATAATATGGAACAACTCTATGTTTTTCTGAGGGATCAACTTGATTCAAGACCAAACTCACAATACTAAGAAAAACAAAACCAAAATAAAAGAGAAAGAAATAAAGAAAAAAGAAAAAACAAAACTCCAAACTCAAAATCCCAAAATCAAACCTTGTTTATCAAAAGATGTTTCATAAATAGCCCCTTCTTCAAAAAGACTTTGGAACTAAGGGGAAAATCCTAGTTCATGCTTGCATTTTCCAGGAGCCCACCACGATTATCCTTATTAGTTTAGGATATGTTATTGTTGATTGATTCACGTTACATTGAATCATCCTTTTCTTTGTCACCACCACCAACTCCATCCACTTCTCAAAGAATAGTGTTCTTTCTAACATGCCCTAATACTCATTTGGTTGTTCACAGATGGACATGAATTTAGCCAGCAGTTGAAAGTGAGACCCAAGTTCATTACTCTTTTATAAGTGAACATCTGGTAATCACTAAGGATGTATCTGTTTCCCATTCTCAGGGAGATCTGAATATCCCCCCTTGCGCCCTCTGTGTTACTTAGCCTCTCTGGGTCTGTGGACTGTAGCATGATAATCAGAGCCTGCATGGGTCTGAGCTAGGTCCTCTGAATATGTTATGGTTGTATAGCTTGGTGTTTTTTTTTTTTTTTTTTGAGGGTTATTTATTTTTCATTAAAAATTTTTCTTTATTGATTCTTTGAGAGTTTCACATCACACACCCCAATTCTGTTCACCTCCTGGTCCCCCTGTATTCTCCCTCATCCCTGCAGTAGCCCCCCACAAAGAAAACAAAACACAGTCAGCAAGCAAGCAAATAAACAAACAAACAAAAGAACAAACTAAACCAAAAAGACTGAATGGCAGTCACAGAGCCTGCATGGCACTGAGGATATGTTATGGTTATGTAGCTTGGTGTTTGGGTAAGACTCCTAACAGTGGGAGTGGGGTGTGCCTCTGACTCTTTTTCCTGCTCTTGGAACCCTTTTCCTTCTCCTGGGTTGCTTCATCCAGCCTTGATATGAGGGCTTGTGCCTAGTCTTGTTATAACTTGTCATGCCTTGTTAGACTGATATCCCTGGGAGGCCTGTTCTCTTCTGAAGGGAAATAGTGGGGTGGATCTGGGGGAGACGGGAGTGACTGGGAGGAGTGGAGGGAGGGAAAACTGTGTATTCAGCTATCCTCCCTGTGTGGTTTGAATGTAATTGGCCCCCAAAATCTCACAGGGAGTGGCACTTTTAGGAGGTATGGCCTTGTTGGAGGAAGTGTGCCACTGTGGGAGCGGGCTTTGAAGTTTCCTATGCTCAGCATGCTACTCAGTATCTCAGTTGACTTCCTGTTGCCTGCAAGACACAGGACTCTCAGCTACTCCTCCAGCTCTACATCTTCCTGTAAGCCACCACGCTCCCCACCATGATAGTAATGGACTGAACCTCTGAAACTATAAGTGAGCCCCCACCCTCAAGTTAAATGTTTTCCTTGTAAGAGTTGCCATGGTCATGATGTCTCTTCACAGCAATAAAAAAAAAAAAAACAAAAAACAAAAAACAACCTAACTAAGACACTCCCTTTAATTTTCATATGCTTTACAATTTCCAATAAAAAGACAGAGCAGAGGGTATACCACACTGTGGGCATTGGTACCCACAGAATGAGGTTTAAATTTAGGAAGTGTGGTAAGAAAAATATTCTCTGACATACAGTTCCTCTTCAAGGAAGAATAAAACAACTTCCACTTCATAAATCAGCTGGGAATTGGATTCAATGGAAGTATCAAATACTAGAAATAGTTGTGGGCCTACTTAAAAAGGCAGTTCTCTCTCATATGCAGCAAGTTGAGCATCTACCAGTGAAATACCCTAAGGTGACAGGAAAGAACCAAGGCCAGATCAAGGGCTTGGAATTTTTAGTTTTTTTTTCTTGCTCTTTGGATTAATCCTAACAGCCAGGAAACACCTCTGTTGGGGACAGGTCTTTGGTGTCCTGTCATTACCTCTAGAATAGGGTACCCACATCTTCTTATTAAGCAGGTGGTGTGGGGACGGGGCGGGGGAGATAAAAAGATGGCTAAGTTTTTTATTCAGTAGTAAGCCACTTGCGTAGTGAGTGTGAGTGTGAAGAAAGAGTCAGATTGTGTGTGCCACAAGGCTGCAGAGGACATTGAAAAATCAAGATCACTCCTGGATGTGCTATACTCTGTTAAAAACTTAGGGATTTGTTATTAAAAAAGAAGGAAGAGAGAAGAGGCTAGCCTAGGAGCCACTACCCTCTTGTAAAGGATGCAGGATGCTGGATTTATTTAGGATTTACAGTTTCTCTGTATTACAGCTTTGAGAAATTATTATTTTTTCATCCTATTTCAGTGATTTTCCTACTTAGCCTACACGTTGTGCATTGTGTCTACTCTTGACCTTATTTAGATAAAAAATAAATCTCATATTTCAGTTTTTATAAAAAGCCTAAAAGAAAAAATCCATTTGTAACTCATTTCTTTTATTTCTGTACTTCATTGAAAAGTTCTCAGAGTGCTTATAATATGATTTAAACATGCTGCCATCCATTACTTCCTGGATATTAACCTGTATCCCACCTCGAATTTGCAGGATTAACCCTCTTGTTCTTTGAAAACTACAGATTTTTTTCCAGCCACAACTGAAGTTACCACATGGGTTTTGGTGTTGTTAGTCTTGGTTTGAGTATGATTTTTATGTAAGGTTAAAGCTACATATCTTAAAAAAATTCCTGTGCCAAACTCAGCTATGCCTTCATGCAGAACCTCTTTCTTGAAAGAAGAGAAGAGAGGCAGAATCCCAAGATGCAGGATTCTTGGTGCTTCTGAAGTTAAACACAAGAGAAAATTGTATCCTGCAAGTCACAGGGTAGATTAGAAAACATTTTGGGGTCTCTGCTTAGTCTCTCCGAGTTGCTAAAAATAGATTCCCTTCTTTGGCATCCTTCCTCTCTCTTCCCCATCTTGAAAAAAAAAATGGTTTGCTCACTAAACATAACAATTCTTTACAGATGCACAGGACTCTAGAATTTTCCATCACCTGCCAGAGGTATTTGTTGCTATTTTTTTGTTACCCTTTTAATGTTATTACTAGAAGATGTGTGATTTTTGAACAAGGGCAAAAGGAAACAGAACCCCTCAACTTTAATGTAAGTTTCACATTGGCTTCTTCCGTCTAGCACCACATTAAATCTAACTAAGATACACCCTCATTTTATTTAGCACTAAGAAAAGAATGCTTCCAATCAAAATCTGAGGCTACATTGATTATAACATATATCCTGACTTCATAGCTGGTGACATACCAAATATATACCTCTTAGAATCTAGAAAATATAAGTATTTCTGCACCAATGCATATTTTAGTTGCAGTCATAGGTTATGAAGATACTTTTATTTTTTATTTAAACTGTAAAACAAACAGCTCTCATATTTCCGTATTAACTTTATAATTGCCATTTTAGTGGCAGCAATAATTTCCATTAATTTGATATTCTGTAATTTATAAAATTATTTTGCTGTTGTATGCTTAAGGATTTTCTAGGTGTTTGAAGATGAATATCTTATGCATGTAATTTTTTTAACTATTGGATAATTTGTTCATCCTAAGGCCCAGGAGAAGCATTTTTTTCTGCATCAAAACTCATGAAAATTTGCTGTTGTTCTAGAGTGTACCGATTTCCAATGACACCAGCAGTAAATTAGTGTGTCCCAATTTTACAGTAACCATTCTAAACACTGAAAGCTATTAGAACCTTGGATTTTATTATTACTTTAAAATACATTTAAAGTAATGTTGCCCTAATTTATATGAATTAGTATGAATGAACACATTTTCCTGGTGCTCATTAAAAAAAAAATTCTTCGTTTAAAGGCTCTTTTATCAATCAATTCTAGTTTTTAGAGTCTCTAATCTACTTCCATTTGTCATTGGGATAATGTAAAAAAAAATAGTTACATTGTTAATGGAATAGAAAAAAATGCTAAATCTTGTGTAGGTGTGAGAGAGCAGACCCTTGAGGCATGAAAGCAGGAGAACTGGCCCTACCCCTGTGGTGATATATTGTGTATCAAATAGAGTTTGCTTGAGGAACGGAGGACAGAGCTAACCACTAGATTAAACATAAAGGCCAGGCAGTGGGGGCATACACCAATAATCCTAGCACTCTGTAAGTTTGAAGCCACCCTGAACTACATGAGACTGATTTAGTCTAGGAGAGAAACACAGCCAGGCAGTGGTGGCACACACCTTTAATCCCAGTACTTGGGAGTCACACGCCTTTAATCCCAGCACTAGGAGGGAAGTGAAATGGCTGGGCAGAGGAAGGCATATAAGGCATAAGGCGTGAGGACATAGGAACTGGAGCCCTTTTTATGGCTGAGGACTCAGAGGAATTCAGTCAGAGGATTCGTGGAGATAGGATCTCACCTTATACTTAGGCTGAGTATCTGGTAGCAGTGAGAAGTTTCTCTAGTGACTTGTTTCCTTGTCTCTCCAATCTTTCAGCATTTACCCCAACATCTGGCTCCGGGTTTTTTATTATAAGACCTTTAGGGATTCATGCTACACACTCCTCACTCATCCCTGCAAGAGGTGATTTAGCCAGGACAATGCTGAAGAGCTCACCCTAGTGGTAAGGGCAGGGGAGAACTGGTGGGCAGACCCATTCTGTACCTCCCCGGCCCAGAACCAGGGTTATGACTTGGCCAGCCCCAACATCCATCCCATCTACGATCTGCTGGAGCACATGAAGGGACCTGCCCCCCAGGCCCAAAACTGCAGGATCTCCACAGCACAGGGCATATGCTAATGTCCATCAAAGCACAACCATACACAAAGTAAGATACATAAGTATCTCTATAAAAGTTGTTTTTCTCATTGCTGTGATGAAATATTTGTAAAAAAAAAAAATTCTGGAGGGAAGTATTTCCATTGGCTTACAGCTGAGGGAGCCGTTAGAACATGAGGTGGCTAGCTGGTCACATTGCATCCCTAGCCAGGAAGCCATGGTGATCAGCTCACTTTCTTTACATTTAGTCTGGGGGCCTCAGGCCATGGAATGGTTTCTGGACACATTAAGAATGAGTTCTTCCACCTCAATTAAACCTCTCACGGATGTGCACGAAGGCCTGAATCCTGGTTCTGTTTAACTGTCCACTTAGTACAACCCGAGAAGAAAACCTCAGTTGAAGATTTGCTCACATCAGTTTGGCCATTAGACAGATCTATGAGGGATTGTCTTGACTGTTAATTGATGTAGAAAGGCCCATCCCATGGTAGGCGGCACCATTCTTTATTCAGGCTGTCTCCAGCTGTGTAACAGAGCTAGCTCAAGCCTGCAAGCCCGATCCTCGATCCTCTATGGTTCCTGCCCCAGTTCTTTGGTTGAGGAGTGAGTTCCTCGGATGGAGGTCATTCTGTGTCAGCTGTGTTTTATCTATCTATCTATCTATCTATCTATCTATTTATTTTGGGTTCCTTGGATGGAGGTCATTCTGTGTCAGCTGTGTTTTATCTATCTATCTATCTATCTATTTATTTATTTTGGGTTCCTTGGATGGAGGTCATTCTGTGTCAGATGTGGTTTATCTATCTATCTATCTATTTATTTATTTATTTTGTTTTTTGAGACAGGGTTTCTCTGTGTAGCTTTGCTCCTTTCCTGGAACTCACTTTGGAGACCAGGCTGGCCTCGAACTCACAGAGATCCACCTGCCTCTGCCTCCTGAGTGCTGGGATGAAAGGCATGAGCCACCACTGCCCAGCTTGATGTGTTTATTTAAACAAGCAGTGTGGGTGCCTTTGTTTCTCACTGCTCTTGACTGTGGGTGTGATATGATCAACTGCTTGAGTCCCTGACTTCACTTCACCCCAATGATAGACCGTAACCTGGAAGCGTAAGCTGAGCCAAGCCTTTCCTTTCATAAGTTGATTTGGGTCTGAGCGTTTGCTCACAGCAACAGACTTGGCACCACCATAGTCTTTCCAAAACTTTTTTTTTTTTTGGTCCTTTTGGTGTGTTTGCTTCTTTAATTATGAGAAAACTATACACTATCCCATGGCACCACCAAGTGCTATCACTCATATACCAATGGAAGGTACAAACTTTTAAGCAAATCACAGGGCATTACAAAAGGCAATATGCTGGTGTAGCAGACCCTAGAACAGATTCATTCTGGAATACTGAAAATTTGTCCTAATTGAACGACATTTTCCTTTGCCAGTGGTAGTCACCATTGTATCCTCTGCCTTTATGAGTCTGTGCATGTAGGTGGGTACGTGACTCGGCAATCAACCTCAAATCCACCTTGTTTGAGACAGGAGTGGTCACCAAGTCAGCGTGGCTGGCTACCCAATGAACCAAGGAGCTGCCTGTCTCTGCTTGCCTAACACTGGGATGATGAACACTCGCCACATACCAGTTTTTGTGTTGATTTGTTTGCTTGCATTATTATTTTTTTTTAAACATCAGTTCTGGGGATCAAACTCAGGTCCTCTAAGTATGTTGCTAAGCTCTTATTCCTGTCCCATATGCCACACCATTGTTACTCATTTGCATGGATCTTTCTATATTCATTGGGATATTTAGTAGACAATAGGACTGTTTCTACATCTCAGCTGTGGTGAACAAAGTTGCTATGAACTCAAGAGTACAGATATAATGCCGAGATCCTGACTTAAAAAGTTACAAGAAGTGGGGTTAGTATTTCACATGCTAATTCCCTTTTTAAGTTCTGAGGCTCCTCCACACGTCATTTGACTTCCCAACTTTCCCATCTTTCATTACCACAGACAGAGTTGGTTCTTTCTACTTACACTGTTATATTTGCTAACGCTTGTTATGCTTTTGTTTTTATTTGGCCAATAGTTCAAATTCTGTCACTTACTTGGCTGTACCACACTAGAGAAATTACTGGAAATTCTATGTAAATTAAGCAGGACATTAATCCTCACCTACCATGGTATTAAAAACATTACGTAAGTGAATGCGTGAAAAATGCGTCACATGGGCCCACCTGGACAGCCACCCACACATTGTTCTCTGTGCTACTATTAGCTGCTAGAGCAGCTCATACGGTGACAGGGTACCACACCTACAGGGGTTCCAGCTGTACACTAGTCACTGTGGATTCACATGTTTATTGAACGTGATACAGATTACTTAGTGATGTCTTATTCTAAGTCAGTAAGATATTATTTTAATGGTGACTTCTTTTCATCAGAGTAAAAGTCTTGAGGAAAAACCCTTTGTTTAAATTTGCAGAACAAAACAAAGTCACTGGTTAGATGGAGGTTTTATGAGTGAGTAAGCTATAAATACCTATTGTTGTTCTCATCACAAAGTAATCTACATTTGCAATAGGCATAGTATACTGTTTCCTCTCTCTCCTTCCTCCTCTGGCACTAAAGACATCTGTGCTCCCTTACATGCCAACACAAATTAAAGTTCTAGGCAACTGACCTTAAAACAGGGAATTCTTCCTGGGTTATCTAACTGTACCCCATGTAATTGACCCTTACAAGTAAAAAAAAAAAAGGCTATAAAAAGAGACTCTTGTTGCTTTGTAAGTCATGGTTTATGGTGCCACTAGTAGATTTGACATTGACCTTAAAAAGAAAAAAATAAATGATTATGTGCTACTACCTGCCAGCCACTAAATGTTTTAGGTGGATTATTTTATTAAGCCCTCAAAGATATCCTCAAAGGCAGGGGGTGTTCTTAGCCTATGTCTTATTTCTATAAAGACAGATTAAATAATGTGGCTGAAGACATATTGTTACCAAGCAGCAGAATTAAGTCTTAACCCCTGCAGCCTGGATCTAGCCAGGACATTCGAACATTGTACTGTGCTATATCCTGAGGACTGGTTATGTAAACAGTGAGTAGGATGAGAAATTACAGAACTTGTTCTGTGTAAAGGAGTGCCGTGGAACCATCGTTTTGTACATTGTGAAGATGTGTTTTTGCCAAGGTGCCTTCTTATTGGTTTAATAAAAAGTTAAATGGCCGTTAGCTAGGCAGGAGGTATAGGCGGGACAGCCAGACACAGAGGACGCTGGGAAGAAGAAAGGCAGAGTCGCCAGCCAGATGGAGGGGAGCAGGATAGGGAGTAAGGAATAAAGATAGTCAAGCCACTTGAAAGAAGGTAGGTTAAAATATATGGGTTAATTTAAATGATAAGAACTAGTTAGGAACAAGCATAAGCTATTGGCCTTGCTCTTATAATTAATAAGTCTCTGCGTGGTTATTTGTGAGCTAGCCAGCAGGACAGAAAGATCTGCCTACAGAGGAGTTACTACTGAACAACAGCATCCTCTCCAACTGCCTTGTGTCCACCCAGTTATTGGGTTTATAGGTTTATAGGTAGGAAGTACAAGAAAGATTAAATTAGAAAGTTCCATGCCACTCTAATGCGCCATTCCTGGTTCATTTATTATTAAACTCATCTACGACTTATATTATTTTAACATTTGTCCCAAATATGTTTCTATAGCATCATACTTCCTGGCATCATAATATTATATCACTTAAACATAACAGACTTCCAGGTATCTAAAGCAGTGCTCAACCAACCAACTGCTGCTGCTGCCAGCGCGCCGCCGCCGCCACCACCACCACCACCACCACCACCACCACCACCACCACTACCACACCACCACCACCACCACCAACAACAACAACAACAACGACAACAGAAAAACCAAACAAAAAATAGGGAGAAAATGGGCTTGTCCTGCCTAATTTTTATGTCAGCTTGACCGGGGCAAGAGTCATTTGGAAAGGGAGAACCTCATATGAGAAAATGCCCTCATCAGATTGCCCTAGATGCAAGCCTATCAGGCATTTTCTTAGTGATTGATTTGCAAGGGCCAGTTCTATTGTGGGTGGTCTCTTGGGCAGGTACCATGGGGTGTATAGGAAGCAGGCTGAGCAAGCCATAGGGAACAAACTAGTCAGCAACCTTCCTTCTATGGCCTCTGCATCAGTTCCTGCCTTCAGATTTCTGCCTTGAGTTCCTGCCCTGACTTCCCTCAGTGATGGAGTATGACCTCAGTATTGTAAACAGAAGTAAACTCTTCCCTCCCCAAGCATCTCTTGGTCATAGTGTTTTGTTATAGCAATAGAAACCCTAACTAAGAGAGTTGGCAATGCCTTCAGAGTGCTTCCCAAACTGGAAAATACTATGTAAACATTAAACATCCTTTTAGAACTCACTGTTAAAATTAGAATTCTTTTTATGCAAATATTCATACGTACATTCCTAGGCCCATATACTTTTCTCTTTGTTTCTGTCATGCACATTTCTTTGTGAGTAGAATTAAACTCCCACTATAAACAGAATTTCATTTATTAGCACCTGGTGCAATTGTTCTGAAAAGCCAATATTTTCCCCCATGGTAGAAAACGTTTCCTACACTAATGCTCAATTGAATGTGCATGTTCAGAATGTGTGTGCTGCCTTTTTTATAATTAAAGATAAGATTAACCTGGGTGTTGGAATTTCCTCTAACAACTACTTGAAACATTTTCATGTTAATTTCGCTGAAGTCAGGGTGAGAGTAATGGGTAATTATTTTCTGTTGACATTCTCTCCCATTAGATTGAATGTGCATTTGGGGGCTCAGCTGTCAAGTTTGATTTCAGCTTAGTTTTCATGGAGATTTGGCGCACTAAGATTATTTTCCCGTTATTGTTTAATGTGTGCTTTTTCTGAGGGAGTAAAAGTAATATTTGGCCATCCTGTCAATCATAGCCTCATAATTTGGACATATATATATATATGGGAAATGCAGAGGATGCAGCTTAGGCCAGCTGTTTTGGTCTAATCTATCTGGTTACATAAAACCCTTGGTTTTGCATCCTTCATTAGAACTGACCATGCTTTAAGTTAAATAATTTAATGAAAATCTATATAGTGCTAATGTTGTGGTCCAAAAGTCATTTTATTTGTTTATACAAATGAATCTGCTCATTTATTTTTCATGCCATGCTGCTATGTATTTTGCATCATCTCAATGGCATTCATCTAGGTTGCTAGGAATATAGTCTCATCTGACCTTTTATAGCTATCTCAACATTTGGAGTTCTGAATCCCATGAAGAAATAATGATTAATATAATTATTAATTCATAAAGAGAATTTCCACATTTTCACTTTATACACTAATTGTTTAATAAAAGTATTTTCAGTTTGTCATTTATTCTCAGACATTTTTTTTTTATCTGCCAGCAATGACCACTGAGACAAAGTACAAGGTCTGGGAGCTCTAGATACCAACAATTCTGCATCAAATAAAAGCTGAGTTTGGTCATTCGCTGATATGCTTTGATAAATGTGTGTACTTGATCAGTACATCTCATATAAATATGGTGGCATAGAATATGTAGTTGACTGTGGTATACGAACTGTCGAGGTTAGAAGATTATAATTTGGGATACCTGGCACCCATGTACAGTTTTAAGCCCAAGGCCCATCTCTGGGGATCCCATCCATTTAAGTTCAGTCACTCTCCAAAACAAACAGAATGATTAATGGTGCAAAATAAGGAAGGACTTTACTCAGTATAGCTCTACTGAGAATACCAGTAGACCAACATCCTCAACTCTGTCTTTATGGGTGCTCACATGAGCTTTGGTATTACCTATAGAGTAATGGAAAAGGCAAAGTTAACTAATCTTCAGTGAACTGTGGTCTGGGTGATGGTTATCTCAGGGTTTGTCAGTCAAGGCTTTGTCTGCCATATAGAAGCTGTCCCCAGAGAGAAAATTTGGACTCTTGTCTCAAGATGTTTATGCATCAGACCTGTTGTTCCTGGAATCCAAGGTGACTGTAGGAGTGATGGACAGGTACAAAATGGAGGCCGAGAGGCCAAGGTCTTACCCTGCCTTTCATTACCCGTTGGGTGTCTTCAGTCAGTGTTTCTATCGAGAGTACTGCCCATGTTCTTCCTGCAGGACAGCAGCAGTACTGGAGTAATTTAAAGTGGTAACATTTAGATGAACCACATAGGAACCAATGTGGGTGAGAAGGATCACAGATGCATGCTGACAGCTGAGTAACTAAGAAGGTTTGCCTATGAGTGTCTGGATGGATTATTTGAGACACGGTCGTGTTGGGGAGAGGTGCTCTGTAGGAGCGAAGGTGGTAGATGTTTTAAGAAGGTTGAGTTTTGGAGTTAGTGGGATGTTCAGTAGACAGATGGGGAAACAGACAGACAGGAAAAGGAGGAAGAGATCACTTCTAGATTCCACTTCTTTTCAGACGTTGAAATTTAGTAGCTGTCAGAATGGTCAGGCTGTTGCTTTTAAGTATTGTTGACTATGACTCACAGTAAGAAATACATTTCACATCACGACTCCATGCACATATGCATGTATGCATAGATGGATATTTTTACAGTGTATATCACACACATTTATATATAGTACTCACATAAACTTAATTTTCCTCAAAACTTTATCATTATATTTAGTGTATTTTGATAATATTAAACTCATTTAGGGAACCTTCATTTATTAAAGTGTTAGTCAAGACTGATTTGACCGCCGGGCCATGGAGGCACATGCCTTTAATCCCAGCACTCAGGGGAAGGCAGAGGCAGGTGGATCTCTGTGAGTTTGAGGCCAGCCTGGGCTACAGAATGAGTTCCAGGACAGCCAAGGCTACACAGAGAAACCCTGTCTTGAAAAACCCTGTCTCCAGAAACCCTATCTCGAAAAAATAAAGACTGATTTGACTTCAAACTGAACAATCAGTCATGCACAGCAGTTCATGACTATCATGCATGGATGTAGGTCCACATGTTCATCCTTATTGTCACATCTCTTCCCAGTACAGAAAAAGGAGAGTCAAAATACCAGGTGGGATTTCCAGCAGGCTGCGCACAGCTGGGGATGTGCACAGTCACTGCATCTGCTACTCTTAGCTACTCCACCCATCTGAAATTCAACTCAATGGAATCCATAATTGCTGTGGATATTGTTCTGTATGCTGTGAATGTGTTGCTCTGATTTGGTTGATAAATAGAATGCTGATTGACCAGCAGCCAGACATAAAGTACAGTATAGGAGGGACAAGCGGAGAGGAGAATTCTGGGACCAGGAAGGCTGAGTCAGGAGTCACCAGCCAGACACAGAGGAAGCAAAATGTCAAGGCAGAACTGATAAAAGGTACCAAGCTATATGACTAAACATAAATAAGAATTATGGGTTAATTTAAGTGTAAGAGCTAGTCAATAGTTAGCCTGAGATAATGGCTGAGCAGTTTTAATTAGTATAAGCCTCTGTGTATTTACTTGGGTCCAAGCACCATAGGGCCTCAGGATCTGTGCAGGACCAGAGGAAAATTTTAGCTACAAATAATGCTTAATTAAAGATGAGTCTTCTAATTCTTGAGACTCCTGCATGTATAGAGTCTGGTTCTATTTTATACATGGTTTAAAAAGAGAGAGAGAGAGAAGGAAAAAACAAAATGCTAAGAGATAATATATACTAAAAGAAAGAAGAAAACTTTGCTATGCCTCCAAAATCCTTTGCATGGATGGTAGGTTCCTGGTAATTGATTTTTTTTTTTAGTTTATTGTTTCCATGATTTATTTATTTATTTGTGCACGTGTGTGTGTGTGTGTGTGTGTGTGTGTGTGTGTGTGTGTGTGTGTGTGGATGGGGTGCATGTGTAAGTGTATGTGCATGTATCTGGAAGCCCAGGGTTGATACCAGGTGGTTTTTCTCAATTACTCCCTGCCTTATGTTTTGAAATAGCCTCTCACTGAATCTGGACCTTGATGACTTGGCTAGACTTGATCACTGTAGCCTCAGGGACCTTTCTGTCTCTTCATATGTCATCCTTGGTGTATAGGAATGGTATTCAGCTTTCTCCTCCTCCTCCTCCTCCTCCTCCTCCTCTTCCTCCTCCTCCTTCTCTTCTTCTTCTTCTTCTTCTTCTTCTTCTTCTTCTTCTTCTTCTTCATTTTTCCTCCTCCTCCTCCCCCTCCTCCTCCTCCTCCTCCCCCTCCTCCTCCTCCTCTTCCTCCTCCTCCTCCTCCTTTTCCTTGTCTTCTTCTTAAGGATGGCAAAATCATAACTAGGGGGCTTAGATCTAAGAGGCCTAAGATCTAGATGTTATCCTTAACTCTTCCTCTACTCTGAGGATCCATATTCAGTCTGTAAGAAATCCTAGTAACATCCTCCTAATTGATCCTGAGTTCAAAGGCTATTCTTTTTTTTTTCTCAAGATTTATTTGTTATGTACATAGTGCTCTGCCTGCATGTATGCCTTCAGGCCAGAAGAGGGCACTAGATCTCATTACAGATAGTTGAAAGCCACCATGTGGTTGCTGGGAATTGAACTCAGGACCTCAGGAAGAACAGCCAGTGCTCTTAACCTCTGAGCCATTTCTCCAGCCCTCAAAGGCTTTTCAACATCTCCACATAACCACTGTAGTCCAAGATGCCATCCTGTCTCCACTGGACCATGGCTACAGCCAAACAGCCTTCCTACTCTGCCCTAAGCTCTTTAAAACCAGGGCCAGGGCAGTAGCCAGAAGGATCCTTGACATGCAGTCTATAGAAGAGCACATTCATATTTATGCATTTGCACATTTAAGACTTTAAAAATATCTTTTTTTAAAATCAAGGTACTTGATTATTTCTTCACAAAATGCAGAAGTGTGATAAATATGAAAACCACATGAGATTTGTTTATTCTTGGATATATTTTAAGAAACTCCCTTAGGACTATTTCAGAAAAGTGACTGAGGATTCCACCTGAGTCAAAAATCACTGGAAAGGCCTAGAAAATATACACTTTTGTCCTTTAAAAGCTTCATATCTTCTTTTACAATTTTACTTATTTATTTGTTTGTTTGTTTTTTTGTTTGTTTATTTTTTGTGTGTGGGTGGTTTGTCCTCGTGGATATCTGGATACCGTTGGTGTGCCTGGTGCCTGTGGAAGGCAGAATAGGGTGATTGATCCCCTGCAACTGGAGTTACAGAAAGTTGCAAAACACCGTGTGGGAGCTGGGAATTGAACCAGAGTCCTCTGGAAGAACAGCCAGTCCTCTTAATCACTGAGCCATCTCCCCAGCTTCTGCTTTATGTCTTCTCACTGGCAAAATAGATGCAAAGGGAACTGCTTAGCCCAGGACAGGGTAGCTTACCCTACAAATAAATTGCTTCTGAGGAAAAGTGGCTGCATCATCTTTGAATTAGAATCCCAAATCTACAGAGGAAGACATTTCCAGTCCTGGTTTAGGTTTAGAGACTGCACAGTGTCTCTTTGCTCTCAGAACACGCCGAGGCAGCTCTTCTCCAGATGGGATGATGGGAGTTGCAGGAGGGAGGACCATGCCTCTGATCCACTACCCACACAGCATTCTTGACAGGATTATGTAAATGACCTGTAAGAAGTATTTTGGTGCACACGGACCTGGAAACATTTATAGATCTCCCAATCTGTGTATCTAATCAAATGAGAGAGAAATTAAACTTTCCGTCGTTCGCTTCAACTTCAAGCTCCCCCTTTGAAATCTCTTTTCTTCAAGTGGCATGGTGTCGATCAAGTAGAGGAAGGGAAGGGGAATGGAATAAGGGAGACACAGTTCAAGCATCTGGATCAACCTTCCTCTCGGGAGTCTTGGATATAGGGGGTGGTGAGAGGTTTGGGAAATTAGATCAGGGGTTTCCAGCAGGGAGAAGCTCTTGAATTGGTGGTAACGTGTGCGTCTAGAGGTATGTGAGACATTTGATACAGCTAATTAGCCAGGCTATTGTTCAATGGGAACTATTTCTTGTCTGATTATATCTCGATTCTGATCACTAGATGATTACAATGGGAGTACTGAAGTCATCACCTCTGTCAGGCTGGAGTCTGGAGGGGAGCTACAGTCTCAGCTCTGGTTTACAAGCTCCGCAAAGGGGTCTCATATCTCTCCAGGGCTAAAAGCAACTGATGTACAAACTGCCTTTCATTTTATAGGGAGAGAACTCAGATTTAGGCCTGTGACGGGTGCAAGGCTGCATTTATCTTAGCTCTAGTCAGCAAACACATATTTAATTTCGACGCAAAGGTGAAAATCGGCTCTGTGTTTAAGGACATGTATCTTGAGTGTCTCTGTCTTGGTATTTCGTGAAGTTATTATGTCACTGGGATCTTGCTCTGGCCTTCTCTTAGTTCTTGGTCTTTGTGTTTGTCTTTATTCTGTTGAATAATACAGATGAGACACACAGTGTGAAAGAAAACTCTCAAGCTCTATCTATCTAATGACAAAGGGATTATTAGCTAGTTTTCTGTTTTTTAACTTCGTTTTTGAGATTATAACAAAATAACATTTCTTCCTTCCCTTTTTCCCCTCCAAACCCTCTCATATATCCTTCAAATTTGCTTTGCAACAGATAGAGCACTACCGAAATCCACAATCAATTAAAATGCAGTTATGGAGCTCAGTCCCAATGGGATACATCTACAAAATACTCCTGCTCCAAAGGGAACATTGTATCTTCCCCTCTTCAGGAGTGGAGGGATTGTAAATCCAGACGATCAGAGAGTTTGTTACGAGACTGTATCTCCTAGTAATATTATTGAATTTTCTTATGTGGCCCAGAACTGTCTGCCCAGAGAGTGATGCTGCCCACATAGGGATTGGCCCTCCTAGATCAATTAATAATCAAGATAATCCCCCAAATATATGCCCATTTGCTTTAATTGATATTCCTGTCTCAGGTCACCTTAGGCAGTTAAAACTAAGGCTGCTATCTTGATGGGATTTAGAATTGCCATGAAAACACTTCCGTGAGGGAGTTTCTAGATTCCATTCGCTGTGGTTAGAAAATAAACCCAAATTGTGGATGACATCCTTCCATGAACCAAGGTCCTGGACTTAATAAAAAGGCTGCTTATATGAACATTCAGTGTTCTCTCCTTCCTGACTCTGATCAGCACCTCTAGGCCCCACTGTCCTGACTTTATCATGATGGGCTGTATCCTGGTCTTTATGGAGCCAAAGTAAACATTTCCTTCCTTAAAATTCTTTGGTATTTTTTTTTTCACACAGCAATGAGACAAAGGGCAATAAAGATAATATGAGCATATGGACATATTAGACCATATCAGAAAAACTAGATCTGAAATCTTCCTGAGCGCATCAGACTAACTAACCTGGACCCAATAAAGAACAGGACACCCAGCACTGAGATTCTGAACCCTGACTTGCCATCAGAACACCTGGTGTGTGCATTGTGGATGGGACCACTGGGTCTCAATTCATTTCAGACCTTCATTGCTAACACATCCTTCTCAAGATGCTGTCTGTCATCTACCCATCATTCTTTGGTCAAGACATGGTCCTGTACTGTGCCTCTACAGCTGGACTCAGCTGTGAAACCAGACTCAATCCAGAGACCCCATGTCTTGGCTCTGCACTGCAAACTCTCTGATCATCTGGAATTACAGTTAGGTTCTTTACTATCTAATCCCCGACAGGACTTCCTGTACTGTATGTTAGCACCACCCTGTCTCTGCCTTCAGTAGGACGTCTGTGAACTCCTTGGGTTCTGCTGTGGTTTCTTTAACCATTTTGTAGTCGTCCTGTAATCTACTTACCTACCTAAATAGAGATATTTACTGTGTGAAGTGTAATATTATTTGTGAGCTGATGTTAGTAATTAGAATTGGAATAAGAGAAACTGTGTGTCAGTGGCTACCTACCCCAGGAACAATTTCAGCCAATGAAATGGACACAGCTTGTGAATTCATTGTCATTCAATCAGTTCTAACACTGTGGAAAGACATCCACATGGCCATCTGTGCTTCTGACACCGCAGTGCTGACCATTAAAACTGTCCCTTGATTTGACCTCCTCAGATCTCTTCAAAGTTATAATGGTCCTGAGGCAGGGAGAGAGGGTCAGACACATGCGGCTGAGTGGTAAGGCTAATTCTGGAATGCAGCAACTGAAAAAACAGTCCCCTTTATTGCTATGGACTGCCCTGAGGATTACATGAACTGCTTCTAAAAACAAAGAAATTACTCCTGAGATTCCAAGAAGGGTCCATCCATTCAGAGAACTCCCTTTCTTTTGGGCTAACCCTCTCAAAACCCTGACCCCTAAAATGAGGCTCTCAAGCCACAAGCTTACTTAAGCTTGCCAGTGCCCTGAGGAGTGTGTGTGTGTGTGTGTGTGTGTGTGTGTGTGTGTGTGTGTGTATACTTAAAAACAAAACAAGACAACAACAAACCCATACTTCACCACTACTATCCTGTTTCTTGCCCAGTTCTTTGTTCAGGACGCATGGAACTTGGACATCATATCACTTGAGAGGCCCCAGTAGTCTGTCTGATCACAGACCTACTTTGATTTCCCAGGTCACTCAATCTGTTACAGATTCCCTGGGGGTTATATCTTATATTCACTCCTGTTGGAGAATCAGCCCTCTGGAAAAGTGGAACGGACTCATCAGACCTCACAGTTGATCACTGTAAAGCTTTCTCAGGGGACTCATTTTACCTACAGGCCACCAGTAGCTCTCCTTCCAGTCCATACAGCCTGTCTCAGCCTCAGTCCTTTGCATGTGCTCAACAGGCACTCCCACTTTTATTTATTTTTTTGCATATGTTTTTTTGGTTTTTTTTTGTTTTGGTTTGGCTTTCTTCTTCATTTTATATTTTTGTTGTTTTATGATTTTTTTGTTTGCTTTGTTTTTCATTTTTTTTGTGGGTTTTTTTATTTCAAGACAGAGAACATAAAGCTGGGTGGATAGGGAGGTGGGGAGGAGAAAACTTATCCAAATATATTGTATGAAAAAAATTTTAAATAATAATAGAGAAAATTAGGATTTAAAATACCATGTGAAAGGTATTTAGTTGCTTTTCCTGTAACAAAAGGCCTGATAACAGTATTTTGAGGACATCACGGTTTGCAGCTCCAGTCCTCTTGGCATGGAAGACATGGGTGACAGGAGCCCAAGGCAGCTGCTCACAGTGCATCTGCAGTCATGAAGCAGAGAACGTGAATGCTGCTACTCAGCTCACTTTCCCCTTCTCAATCAGCCAGGATCCTAGCCCAGGGGATGGTGCCACTACATCTAGGGTAGGCCTTTTATCTCAATTAAAGCTGCCACACAGACATTCCAGAGCTTTGTTCCCGTGGTCTTCTCAAGTGCCTGAAGTTGACAATATAAATTAACCATTGCATGGGGCAAAGCATCACAAGCGTACCTCCTTAAGATTTCAAATACACATGAAAGAGAAGAAGATGAGGTCGTAGACTTGGCTGAACCCCACCAATGGAAGGCTATTTTCTCCTGGTAAAGCATGCCTATTTGGTAGACTTATTTTTTTTATTTTTCTTTATTTCCTTTAAATCTATTCTGTACTTCTGACCCTGAGTAGAGAGACTTACATTCTAGACTGACCTTAAGATGATAAGATTATAAGATGCATTCCAACCCCTTCCTTTAAGAGTTATTTCCAAACATGCCTGTCAATCATCTCAATGGGAAATTGCTCTTCAGGAAAAGGATCTGTTCTAGAAGTCTCAAGGATAGAATAGAAGCCACATTAAAAAGACTGGAGGAAGGTTGGGGATTTAGCTCAGTGGTAGAGCACTTGCCTAGCAATCGCAAGGCCCTGGGTCTGGTACTCAGCTCCAGAAAAAAAAAAAAAAAAGACTGGAGGAACAGTTCTTTTTATTGGTTCCTAATGAGGTATGAGCTTTCTGCTCTGGAAACTCCTGTAGTTCAGTTGCTGATACACCCTCACTGCTAACACTGTCTGTCTCCTGAGTTCTAACTCAGAAAGCATAACTTCCTTCTCTCCCCTCCTTCTATCTATTTTTTTGGATACTGGTTCCAATCCCATGCCTTTTTGCCCTGACACTCCATGAATTCACTTCCTCTCCTAAACCTGCACCCATCATGCAGGATTCTATCACTGAGCCTGCCTGCTTTTATGTTTAATTTGACCTTTACCTCATAATCATTGCGTTCTCTATTTTTCTCAACCATTTCCACCCTCCTGGCAGCTACTACGACCTCCAACTTATTTGCTTCATTTTTTTCCACCTCTTAAACTTTAATTAAATTGTCTGAGAATTTCCCTCTGAGTTCATCTTTAAAGATCTTAAATTTATGTGACTAAGAACTTGAAAGGAGGATCCTGAGTTCCTTGGTGACATAAGAGAAGTCTTATAGTCCTACCTGCAATTTTAAGATTTACCCATGGCTCTGTCTCATCAGGAGTGATGGTTGAGGTGGAAGTCAGAAGGAGCCAAGGGCTTTCTCATTCAGGGGCCAACATTTGAGAATCTACACCGGTACCTTTTCATTCTTATGGTTATATGTCTGCTTGTGGCCACACTCGAGGCAATGAGTTTTAGGAGATGTCCAATATTTGGGCAATGTTTCTTCCAATGACTCTTCTGCCCAGATATAACGCATTGATTTGCTAGTCTACTTCCTATGGCAGAGGAGTGAGTGGGAAATCTCCAGTCACCCCATGAGGCTCCAAGGGATTCAATATGTCCTTTGTGTGTGCATTCTCTGGCAGATTCTTCCAGTGCCTCTATTCTTTCTGTTATAGTAAACAAATTTGCTGTATGTAGTAGGCCCCCAATGGGAGTCTTGAGTCTCAGTGACAAGTTTTATAACTTCCTTCTGATATCAGAAGCTGATTAAATAAGAAATCCATCCTGGAGAAGGATTTTTGCCTTATGAGGAGGAAAGATCATTTAGAATGCACTTTTGAATGACCTCAATGGGCTCTAAAAAAGACAAAACCAAAAAAACAAAAACAAAAAAAAAAAACCAACCCAAAAATCCAAACCAAACCAAACCATACCACCACCACCACCAACAACAACAACAACAAAGAACTGGGTTTAAACAAGGTCCCTGGTCAACAATTGACAGATAGCAGTCATTCTTTCTGGCTTGTATACTAACTTCAATTGCAAAATAATCTTGTTTTTACAAGGCCAAATTAACTTTATTGCTTTTGTAGTGGGGGAAGGGGAGAATCAAATTTGTACATATCAGGGAAATATATCAGCAGGAATCAAAAGAGTTACCTAGAAAGAAGACAAATTAAAAAAAAAAAGTATTGGCATGGATTCCTTTTACTCAGGAGACTGGGTATGAGAAATTACATATTTGACTTGTTCTGAAACTTCTTTTATTAGTGGGGACTCTAGTGAGGCAAAGATCTTGGGAATCAGAAGTAGCACAATCTACCTGATTGTTGGGATGATTTGGGTGGTAGGAACATAGGCTGGCGCGGAAAAGGACCACACACTTATTGGGAATAAAGATCAATTTTAGAATTGCCTTGGTAGAGAACAAGTTTTTTTTTTTTTTTTTTTTTTTTTTGAGCTGAGGCTCGAACACCAGGCCTTGCGCTCTACCTCTGAGCTAAATCCCCAACCCCAAGAACAAGTTTTATCATCACATTTTTGTGGGTGTATAATTGCCTCTCTCAGATGCAGTACACATTTTCTTCCTAAAAGGGTCTAGAAAGACCAGAAAAAAGCCACAAACAAACAAACAGTCACCCCAAACCAAGTATCCCTTAGGACTCAGTTAATACAATATGCAAAATTATGCCTCAGCTAGAGCTGGTGCTGGAGAGATGGCTCAGCAGCTAAGAATGCTTGCTGCACAATCATGAGGACTGGAAATCAGATCCTGGCATCTCCATAACAGCCTGAGCATCCTGAAAATGCCCATAACTTGAACCCTGAGGGGGCTTATGACCTCTTGTGGGATCTATGTGTACACAGGTATATACCTAGATGTGTATGTGTACCAAGTAAAGAAAGAGCAACAATCTCTCTCTCTCTCTCTCTCCTTCTCTCTTACACACACACACACACACACACACACACACACACACACACACAATTTTTATAGACAGAGGAACCCAACATTTGGGGTCTGGTACTACATCATTAATCCAACATAGAAAATGTATTGCCTTATCAAATGGCAGTAGGGACACCCAGAACACATTACATTAACATAACCACCAATTTTAGAAAACAACGACAAAAAGCCCTACTTTAGTTTACCCTGGATATAGCTGGAGGCGTGTATTTTTGAAAGTGAGAAAGTGGAATATCCTGTACCCCAGAGCAGAAGTAGATATACTAAGGGAACTTGTAGACAGAAAGGTACTACTACTAAGTCTCATGGTCTCAACCTAAGGGAGTTAAGTCTACCACTTACCACAATGAAGACAGGGAACATCCCATGACAACTTGACAGAACACTGAAAGATGTTGGGAACATTTTTTGGTCTCCCCGAAACTCTGAAGTCCTGGATTCTTTGTTTACTACACAGAACATAGTATAGAATAACAAGCAGTTTGTCATGGAGTAACAGGGTATGAGAATGGGCAATGTCAAAGGGACCATTGCAGGGGCAAACATACTGTGAGGGTGGATAATGACAAACGAACCACTGTGGGGGTCATATACTGGAGGGTATGAATGGCTATTGGCTGAGGAAAGACCTCTCATGGAGACAGGGTGGTCACTGTGGTCATTTATATACTGGGAGTTTTATATTATTACCTAAGTTTCTAAATAGACAGCTTTCCAGAGGGATGGTTTTCTGTTCTGTAAGTTGACAGACCCATTTGGATAGCTCTTAAGAAAGGGAACACTAGTCTGCTCTCATTCCTTCCCCAGAAAGCCTCTCTGGTAGGTGATAATCTTAGGGTCCTTTGGGAAGTTTGGAATGTCATGTCTCTACCAAGGGATAAAGGTACAACACAGAAGGTATCATTTAGCTCCAATATCATGTAACATAACAGAATAAGAACAATTAAAGAATAAACAAAAAATAACTTTGAGGATCTGGAGAGATGGCTCAGTGGTTAAAAGAGCTTACTGCTCTTTTGGAAGACACAGTTTCAACTTTTATCACTCACGTGGCAGCTCAAAACCATCTGTAACTTTGTTTCTGGGAAATCCAACACTGTCTTCCGGCTTCTGTAAGCACCAGGCACACAGGTGGTGCACAGACAAAACACTCATACACATAAAATAAAAATAAATCTTTAAAAAGTCTATAAAATAGCCATTCTCTACCAGGAGGAAATAGCCTTTCCTTTATGGGCTTCAACCAAGCCCTGCTTCCTATGATTTCTTCCATTTCCTCTTCCTTAAGATCAGTGTGTTAGTAGGGTCAAAGGAGTAGGTTCCAAAGCTGATTATGAGGAAAAGATCCATCTTCCATGACCTTCAAGCTTGCTAATTTCCAACTACCTGTCTAGCATTGCAGCCCTCACAGGATATTTTTAGAATATTTTCATTATTTCTGCAACCCTATACATGGGCAAGTCAATACTCACCCATGATAAATTTCCATAGGCTAACTGCATGCTCACATGTGAATTCTGTTAATTGGGTCATATATACTTTGTTTCTTGCTCAAGAGCCATCATTCCAGTATTCTTTTTTTAATGCTCTACCCTCCCATGTGATGGTATTGGGGAATTGGGACTTTAGCAGGTGATTATCACCTGGGAGCAGAACCCTCATGGATGGGATTAGTGACCTTCTTAGAATAGTCATGAGAACACTTGCTTTCTCCATTTCTGTGCCATATGAAGAGGGAGGAGGCAGCTTTCTCTGAGCCAGACAGGAACCCATCACCCAATGCTGACTGTGGCAGTTCCTTGACCTTTCACTGTCCAAGATCCAGAACTCAAAGAAATCAGTATTTGCTGAATCCAGTCATTCTATAGCATCTCATTGTAACAGCCCAAGCTGCCTAAGATACAAGATCTGTGGTGCTCACTTGATGACACCAAGATCTGGTCTGGGAGCAAGTATAATGTAATGTTATAGCATCACTTCTAGAATCAAAATTCACAGTCAAATCCTGGCTTCTCACGAACTAATTCTCTGACCACGTTAAAAATGATTTATTTTTGTGCTCATTTTCCTAATATGTGCAGATGATAATAATAATTCTTTGGTTATGGGTTGTTTGAAAAGATCTGTAAAGTAGTAATGTTGGCAGGAAAATGACCTACTGTACGTGTCAGTTGTTGTTAGTGGGGTGTTTTTACTCCACTCCTCTTCTCTGCAAGCCTGTCTTAAGGTCTGACTCTAATGCTATAGAATGTATCAGATTGTCACTTGCTGTGCACTTCTGTCAACCCTGATAATCAGGGTGTATGAGAGAGATGAGGTCCACAAATTATATTCTTTTTCATTGTTGGTAGCAGCCAACCAGTCATAGTGGCTGGATCTCATGATGTTGAGGTGGAAGGACAATGGTTTGTCAGGGGCAGGGGACATAAAAGGAGCAGCTGTTGAGTCCAGAAAAGAGAAGCCTTCGCTTACTTTAGAGATGTATCTAGAACAGGGCACCTCAAACTTTGCATACATGAAAATTCTTACAATGGATTTATCACTGTCCCCATACTACGTACCATACTAAAAAACAAATAAGGGTTTTGTAACATGAAAGAAAACCTGGTGATACAGTTAACAAGGATTGGGTCGTTTTGAGCAAGGTTTCTTCATTTACAGATCCTGTTGAAATCTTACTTTGAAGCCAAGAACTATCCAACATATTCAACATATTCTAACCTCAAGTATTCCTTATCACAACCAACGATCATTCATAACTCACACCTTCAGGGCGGGAAAATATAGTTTCTGGTGAGGTGTGCGTGTGTGTGTGTGTGTGTGTGTGTGTGTGTGTGTGTGTGTGTGTGTATGAAGAACTAAATGTTCTTGCTTGTAGCTCCCAACGAGAAGCAACTTCTAGCTTTGTCTTTGTCTGGTTGCCTTTGGTAGTTTTGTTGATGCAAAAGGCTCTATGTTCAAGAGAGAAATGTTTTTACCTATATATCTAAATGTATGCGTGTGGTTTTGCAAGCATCTATTTAAGTTAAAACATAATATGTAATTTCATTTACTGAAGTTTAGAGTTCTCAAATAATCTAAAAAATCTAAAAGGTGGGTATGGCCTGGATAGTCACTGGGCGAGATGCAGGATGCTTTAGTTGTTTGAGACAAAGTGTCCAGGAAATGTTTCTTTTAGTTGCCATAGTAACCATGAGATATTGTTTTGTACCATTCTTATTTCCCCCCAAATAACTTATTGATACTTTGTTAGAGTTGAAGATAGAGTCAGCACTTGATTGTGTGGAAAGAAATGAATTCTCTAAAATTGCCACTTAGTTTTAGATAATTTGGTGAGTTGCATAAACTGCTGTAACCAAACCTGGAGATGTCACAGGCCCTGAACACTGACTACTAAACTTGTGAGGCTTTCCACAAATGAAAACTCTAGGTTTCATTTTCAAAAAGTAGAGAGCAATAGCAGATCATTCAGCCATGTGTGGACTCTGGTGTCCTGTGGACTTGCCTAAGCCAGTCACACTTGAAGTGACACCGGGACAGAGTCATTGAGAGTCTCAGAGGTACAACAAGATGGACACTTTCCTGGAGAGAAAGAGGTGCTGTTGGTATGGATTGAGGGCTCTACCAGAAGCAGGAAACAGAAGGAAGAACAGGCTGGTGACTTACAGGGTTCTATTTGTAAGAAAGGTTTCTACTCTTTCCTGTTCATTGCCTTTGGAGGGCCTGAAACTGGAGCTCAATGTGGGGAATCAGGCATTTGATCAACTGGCTCCATGGTGCTTATGTGGCCAGGAACTTGTGGGTAACTTTCCAGGGTTCCGACCTGAGGGCAAAAGCAGGAGGGAGCTCTGGAGGTCTCTGTGTTCTCTGTTCCTGCTCCGTCTTCCTGCAGTAGGCAACCACAAAGGGAAGGAAATGCTGTGTGGATGCCATGTCTAGAGAACAGGCTCCACAAGAAGAGAAAGATACAGAACAGTAGGGGATGTTGGGAAAGGGGCAGGAAGTGTGAATTCAAATCACAGCAGCCCTGCTAGCATTTTCCTCCATCACTTCCATTCCTTAAGGCACTCCAGTTATAGTCAAGACCATTGCTTCAAATGAATAAATGGTCTGCTTCACAGGAGAAAATATTAAATATTTGAGGAACATAAACTGAAAACCAGAACTGAAATTACAAACTCTTTTAGTGGAAGCAGAGCCAATGAAACAGAATGTGCATGTAAAACGATTTTATGAGATAAGAGAATCTAACTCTGCAGCAGTAAAAAGAAGAAAATTAATGCAAAATTGTGGAGTGAAAATGCAAGTTTGATATTAAAAAATTGGTAACAATGACCATGACAGTGGAAATAGCAGAATGCATGGCTTCAGTACAAAGTAATAAAGGAACTGGTTAAAAAAAATCTTCCTGAAGATATGAGGAGGGTAGTACATTAGGGAGACATCTTCAATACAAAGGGCTGGGCCATGAAGAGCAGTAGTGTCAAAAATCAGTCTTGAAATTAGAATTCTCAGAAAGTGAAATGGAAGCAAACAAAATATTAATCAGAAGTTTTAAGGATCAAAGAAAAATAGAGAAACTCAGAATAAAATGCCAACTTGAGTTCTCAGTGGACAGATAAGAAAATGAATATCTGGATAGATAATGAAATGTAAGAGCATAGAGACTAAGAAAATTCAGTTGTTTCTAGGTAAACTAAAAGACTTAAGATAATGCCACATTTATATCAGTTCTCTTAGCAGGGACAATGGGTAATGTCTTCAAAGTGTTGAAGGAAAAGAATTTAGATATTAGCATTTCATATCCAGATGAATTATCATTTTCATAAAGACACTGTCAGAGCTACAATTTTAAGAAAAAGTTTCCTACTCCAATATTCTCTTTGAAATACTCCTGGGAGATATGCTCTGCCAGGAAGAAAGGTCAACGTCAGTCTTTTCAGGCTTCTGTTGTCAACTACCGTTGGCTGGATGGTTTATGAGCATCCTCCTCTTCCTGTTCCTCCTTTTCTTCCTCCTCCTCTTCCTCAGCAGCAGTACATTTCTTATAATTAGGCCAGAAGTCCCAGATCCATGTGCTAACATGGTCAGGTCCTAGTGAGGACCCTCTTCTGGAATGCAGCCTACTGTTGCATTCTTATACAGTAGAAGGAGTTATCAAACTCTCTGGTGCCCCTGCATCAGGACACTAATAATGTTCATGAAGACTCCACACTCATGACCAGTTTACTTTCCAAATGCACCCAATACCATCATTCTGGTAACAAGAATGTCAATATATGGATTTAAGAGAATATATTCAATCCATTGCACTTAATTATGGAAGGAGAAATAAGCTTTCACAAAAATGTTAATTAATTATATTAATATATGAAGAGGCAATGATCTAAAAAACCAGAATTTTAATAATCAAGAATTAGCATGCTAGATGAGACCACTAAAGCAAGGGTAAAGGGTAAATTATGTTTAATGCATTTAGGCACAGATAAGGAGAGAGTAGACCACAGGTCTTAGTGAACTAAGAATAGTCTCCAGGATAAAAAGAAAAAAAAATGTCATTCAAATGATAGGAGAAACTTTTACCTAAAAAGGGGATTGCTCCATGCCATGGAGATGAATACACAAACTTTGTAATCAATATTCCTGAGTCCAAAGCTTGATGTGCCAATCATTACTGTATGATAATAAGCATTCATGAACCTTGGCTTTATATCTGAGGGACTAGAATAGCAATGTATAGCTTAAAGGAATTAAGTAAGGGTGAGATACAATGATTTCCATATTGGGCTTAGAGTAATACCAGGAAATAGAATGGTAAACACTCAACAATTAAAGGGTGGGTCATCTTAAGCTCATGTTCCAGGTGCTGCTTAGTGAAGCTTGATCCTAAATAGTCTTAGCCATAAAAACCCAGAGCCAGAAATCAGGGTGAAAGCTGAAAGATCAGAGAAACAGAGCAACCAGTCACTAGAGACTTTTTACCTCTATGAAATCTCAGACTGAATGGGTGATTCCTGTCCCTACGAATCATCAGACTAAATGGGGGCACAGACCCTATCTCCACCCACCTTATATTCATGTCTCTACTCCCTAGTGTTGAGATTAAAGGCATGAACCTCCCACATGCTAGGATCAAAGGGGTGTGCCACCATATCTTGGCTCTGTTTCTCTTTTAGACTGGTTCAATCTGGTGTAGCCCAGGATGGCCTTGAACTCCAGATCTTCCTGCTTCCTCCTCCCAAGTGCTGGGATTAAAGGTGTGTGCCGTCACAGCCTGGCTTCTATGGTTAACTAGTGGCTAGCTCTGCTCTCTGATCTCCAGGCAAGCTTTGTTTATCAGAACACAAATTATCTTACAATAACCTAGTCCTACCCTGTCTTTGGCACCAAAGGCACTGAGATTGTTGGTAAGGGTTTTCTATCACTTGAGGGGGTTACCCCTTAGGCCACTTAGTTGTAACCTGGAATCTAAATGTCATGATTTCATTATACTATTGTGAAGATTAAGTACTTGAATGTATGGGTATGCTTAAGACTTACAAATGCTTTGATTGTTAGCCATTATAATGCTTTTAATGATTCATCTTAGATTGAGACTTCCAGATTACACTCTCTTTAGGAAATCCCCAATGTGGTTACAATACATATGTAGCCAGTCTTAACAGAAATTAAGACAAAGCAATGAATTGAACATCCACTTAGACTGGTCTCTCTGAAATGATAGTCATTCATCAAAGAAGGGCCTGCACATTCATTGTGTGTGCAGAATCATTCTTGGTTTAGAACTTTAGCATCTGCTTTGTTGGTGATCTACTCCTCATTTACTCACAAATTCAATGAAGTCTGATTACTTACTTATGATAGCATGCTGGGTGCTCATCGCTTTTTTTTCTTTGGTGGCGCAGGTTGGGCATGCAGGCTCATGTACATGTTTTTTGTGAATAGATGTTTCTGTAGACTTACTGTGATCGAACTCACGCTTTGCTTAATTTCTCCAGAAGCAGTTAATCCTGTGTGAAAGCACACTGTCTAACCTAGTAGTTAACATTGTAGTTAATGTGGCTTGACCTGCTTTTTATGCCCCAGGTTACTGACTCTCCAATTTATTTTGACTTTAATGTCCCTTTATTTCCTCATACTATGGCCTATACTATGGTGTTATTGTTAGAATCTATCTCATTGGGTTATTTTTGAGCATTAAGCGAGATTAGGCATATAAAATATCAGGAATGCAATACATCCTCAGTAACTGTAAACGTTGATGATGATGATGATGATGATGATGATGATGATGATGATGATGTTGATGACAACAATCCTGAGGTGGGGGCAGAATAATGTCTGTGGTGGCAGAACACTTTTTCTTTCTTCCCTTGTATGGATGCAAAGTTAAATACCAAGTGTTAGGATTAAGCCTAATTATCCTAGTTAAGCAATATGAAAGACCAAATGCTTATGAACATGATATAGGATGTCTGTTTCTTTTCTTTCTCTAATCAGGATTCATTATAAGTAGCTTCAGCTTCAGTCAGCTAAGAGCTAAGGTCAGACATTCCTTATGCTTAAATGGGATGATATACCTCATGCAAGGACACAATATGCAGGAAGATTAAAAGTCACATTTCCTGTGAGACATGGAAGACACCTTTCTCCTCAATCATTCCCCTGACAAAAAGGTGGGTCCATGACATATTTTTGTGTGAAATTTATTAAAACGTCAGAGAGAACTATGCATACTATAGCAGAAGATACTAATGATGATTCTAACTATGGATCGCTTTGTAACCTTCAGGCTGTAATAGTGTCAAAACCAATGCCTGATATGAAACTCTCCCAAAAAAGAGATGGAGACAGAGCAATATGTCAGCAAGAGTGAAGCTGTACATTCATTTTGACACGCTCCTTAGCACTCTATTTCATGGAAGTGACTCTGAATAGTGAAAAGGAACTCAGTGTATTTGGCTGGAGGCAACTTCTGAAAGCACTGAAAAGAAGTCAGTGTGTGAAGAATAATGGGGAGACCAAATGTCTAGGCATTTTCAGGAGCCCGAAGTAACCAGTCACATAAATGCAGACTACTTAGACAGAAAAGTGTGTGACAAGATGGGCCAGATGGCCAAGAATTGACAAGCAGGGCAAGACTGGACTCTAGAAGTCCTAATGACTTGCTCAAGGAGAAAGAGGGCAGTTGCCAGGCTGGTTGATATATAACTCACTGCCTGTGATGTGCCAGACTCTCTGATAATCTGTTTATAGCTGTTAACTGTTATCCTATGGCCTTATGAGCCATTGAAAACTATTATCATTTACAGACGAGGAAGCTGGGACATAAAAGGTTGAGTAACTCTCCAAACTCACACGCTTTGGAATTAAATCTCTGAGATCTGGTTCTATAGCTGGGAAATAGGAAACTGCTATTCAAAACCAAGGAGCAGGGGATAGCGAGCAGAGAAAGGCTGAGCTCTTGTGCTCGACCACTAGGCCACACTCTTTTTGGTGAGTGTTATGTAAATGAGCCCATTCTGTAAGTCCCTGGAAAGAAATGAATGTCTTGTGGAAGATTTTTGTTGAGACCGGAGTCACACACAGTTGCATTTTCAATTCCCAACAGTGTTATACGCTCCGGTTTGTCCAAGACAGTTCCAAGTTTATGCACGCTGTCAAGCAGTAATCAATAACGCTACACTGAAAAGTGTCCCAATTGGAAAGATAAAGTGTGTCGCCACCCTGCATAGACAGCCAAATAGTTAATCCCTGGGTGACGCTAAACCCACTTTGAAGTCCTTACACTGCTGCACTAATGGCTTCCTGTATGGATGGGAATGAGGGGGACTTACCCTGAAGTAGGAGCAATCCTTGCACCAGTCAAAAACCACAGCAGAAGAACAAAACAGCAGAGCCCACAGACAAGGGGCATAATTAGATTGTGCAACATATACTCCAAAGGGTGTGGTTATTGAGCTTTTTCTGCCACAGTTGCAGAGAAGATAAAAGACTGATTTCCTCAGAGAAGCTTCTGAGGGGAACTTCACACATGTCTGGGTTATTTTAATATCCACCCAGGTGTTAGAACTCAGCCTTAAATACGAAGTATTCGAGGACACAAGTAGAGTTAATTCATGAGATTCTGTTCACAGCTCTTTGGAGTGAGCCGGTTGCCAACGTCAATATATTAATGCTCGTAGGGAGTTCACATGTGGGGTTGGTCACACACGAATGAGTGCACAGCAGCCATTAAATTAATGAATCACTGATCAGATTACCTCTTATGGGGTTCTTCCTTGCTTATGTCATGAAATGTAATGGTTATTCATGAAATATATGTTGAATTTTGCCTTTTCCTACTTAAAAAAAAAAAAAAACTGTAAGAACTGGGCATGGTAGTGTGTGCCTATAATCCTGGCACTCAAGAGGAGGTTGAAAGGGGATTTGAAGTTCAGAGTTAGCCTTGGACACACAAGATCGCAAATAAATAAATAAATAAACAAACAAACAAACAAATAAATAAATAATTACAAGGACATCCTTGAATTCAGAGAACCCCGTCAATGTCAGCGAGTCAGTTTTTTCCTTTGACATTTTGCGCAGTCTTACGCAACTGTGTTTCTCCATTCTTTATTATTTTTAAAACTCATCTGTGTTGCTGAATAAGATCGTTTATTTTTATTTATTTTATGAGATGGTGTTTGTCTTGCTCTGCTGTCCAGGCTGGGCTCAAACTCCAGAGGTCCAATGATTCTCCCTGAGTAGCTAGGACTGGGGACACAGATTGCTCTGCCCACTTAATGTACTGACTGACCTGAGCCTTTCTGACCTGATCACCTACAACAGAGACAGCAAGAAGCCACTAACTTCCACAGGTAATTCCTCCAGAGAATGTGTCAACCCTTCTTCCCTCCTACAAGAAAGTAGTCACTCAATGTCTGCTCTGCAAGAGGAGATGATACTAAGTGTCAGATTGCAGCTGGAATGATAAATTATTATTTGTTATTTTTATTGTTGTTTTGTGAACTACACTTCCTTTGACAAAATGGCCATGGGATCTCTTAGCCAGAGCAAGAAGCTCGTGTCCTTTCTGTAACCTAGAGACGACTAGCAGAGAGAATGTGGGGCCCAAAGTCGGGTGTTGTTTGGATGTGAAATGTCACCCCAATAGATTTCCCATGAATACATGTCAGTATGTATTGAAAGGAAGAAAAAATAATATACGCAGTGAGATATAAAGTACCAATGCTGATCCCCCAAATTGGGTTCTTAGTGCTAAAACAGTAGAATGTGGTTCTTTATGGGTTTATATTGCAGTGGGAATGCACTGGGAGAAGTGAGAGATCTGTTAGAATTCATTCCTTTACAATTACTGGGTAGGAAATTACTTAGAAATCTCTAGAAACCTGGTCAAGTACTCCTATTTACTTCTCACCATTTGGTTCTGTTTCATTTCCCATCTAGTGTTCTGCTGATAAAGCTGGAGCTGAGGTAGATGGGTTTCTGTGCTGCTAATGTATACCATGCTCTAGGATGCTCGCGAAACAATTGCCCTCATTTTGGATCAAAATTGTGAGGCAGAAACAAGGAACTTTCACTTGGCCTCTGGTATTTTCAAGCCCATTACTTGTCCCATCTTTCCCACTGGAAGTGTGTCTTCCTTCCCTATTTTGTTGAGGGGCACAAAAACTAGGACAACTTTGTAGAAATCCAGGTGAGAGTTTCACTGCATTTTCCCTTCTGAGTCCTCTGAGTAACCATCCAGTATTTACTCATTCTCTCTCCATCTACAAGGGCATCTGGGTTCCATCTGTCTGCCCAGAGGACTGTGCTGGGGCCTATATGAGCAATTTAATGCAAATAACCAACTCCATCCCTTTGCCATTGCTATCTATTTTGGTCAGGAGAATCTAGTGGTTGTAATAAGCAAAACATCCAATATTAGTAGGTTGACACCAGAGACATTAGTTTCTCATTTATTTCATAGTTCAGTAAGGGGCAGCAGATGGCTGAGTGACCCACAGCACCAACTATAATCTCTAGAATCAAACACCTGTGGTTTAAGAGCTCAGAGGCCTCCACATAACTCCTAACTCCAGAAATCAGAGGAAAGCAACAGGGAAGTTGTACATAGGTATTTTGTATAGGGCGTATCTGAAATTTGTGGTCTCTTCCAACAATAACAGGCTGGCAAATTTGATTTTCATGTGAATCAAGGAGGGAAAACTAAACAGTTAAGCAGGGTTTCATGAACACATATCTGTTTCTCCATATCAGATACTATCTGAAGCATAATGTCACCTTAAACAACAAAGCCACCCTGCAGCATTGCATTCTCTGTGACTTCTAGTGTTTGATTCTAGAGATTATAGTTGGTGCCGTGGGTCACTTAGTTTTCTGTTACTGTAACAAACACCTGAAATATATATCAACAAATAAAGAGAGAGGGTTTATTTTGACTCACAACTTTAGAGGTTTCAGATTGTCATCATTTGTCTGCTGTTGTTTTTGGGTCTCTAACTCAGCAACATACACCAGCAAGGAAAAATGTGGTAGAGCAAATGACTCAACTATCAGCAGCCAAAAAACTAATGAGAGAAATTCAAAAGAATAGGGTTTGCAGTCCTCTTGGAGGGATGCCCTCAGTGACCTAAGACTTCTTACTAGATTGTCCTAGAACCCCATAATACTAATCAAAGAAATCTTGATAAATGTGGGATAAACCCCAACTGAGGGACATTCTATAAAACATAACTCGTACTTCTCGGAAGTGTCAATGTTGTGAAAGTCAGGCAAGGCAGAGAAACACACAGAGATGGGAGGAGAGGAAGGAAGCCATAATGGTTAAGTGTTATGTGATTTCTTGGACGAGATCCTTGGACAGAACAATTATAGTGGTGAAATAAATGTACCAATCAGAATGAATTAATTAAGGGTTTTTAGAAAAACAGAATCAATATGATATTATTTTGAGAGCTATGAAATTCTAGTAACCTCTCATTTTATGAGCTGTTGATCAGAAAAAAAATTAATGTAATTCATTCGGATGCTGAAAGTCCAAGAACCAGGGAGTGGATGAGTAGATTCCAACCCAAGCTTTATGGCATAAGAAAAATCCCCCTTATGTAGAGGGTTGGAGTGTAAAGTCCTAATCTGAATATAAATTCCTGGTAACTAAAAGAAGTTGGAGGAGACAGGAGTCTCATCTGAGACAGAAGCAAGCTTCTTGTGTCTATACTATGCTATCCAGGCCCTCAGGAGGTTGGGTGATGCCTACTCATACTGCTAGGTTGGGTGATATTGGGTGATGCCTACTTGTACTGCTAGGTTGGGTGATGTTGGGTGATGCCTACTCTTCTTCCCTCAGTCTCCTGGTCCAATGCTTTACCAGCTACCTCAGCATCTCTTCACCAACCAAGTTTGCATGCAAAATTAACCATCACATTCAATAAAACCTGTAGATGTGTTAATAGCAAGGAACTCATGCCAATTTATTTATTTTGATAAGTGTGTTATACTTGTGTAACATGTTAACATGAGAGGCATCTCAGAGAAGAATGTATGGAATGGCTAATTTTGAAAATTTGTCTGTATAGCTAATTTTCTTTCAGTGTTAATAGTCCCAATCAAAACAAAAACAGGAAGTAAAAATGAGGTGACTAGCCCAAGGGAGGGAAACAAAGTTGACTGAGACACAAAGGTAACAGAGATTATACAACATCCCAATTTGCCAACTCATTTTGCAAAAGAAGGAAACAAAGTTTGGACAGACATAACAGCTACGAATTTCATAGGCAATGAATAGTTCTTACAAGATATCATCTTCAACCCATTCTGATGTAGATGTTGTAAGCAAAAGCCATTATGTATGTCCCATATACTAGGTGTACTACATTTACACACACACACACACACACACACACACACACACACACACACACAACCTTCTGGTTAATTCTTGGAGATCATATCAGTTCTTCCTGTTTTGCAAGTTCCTTTACCTGCTGAACCATCTCACTAGCCTGGGGAGGGGTATTTTAAGTAGCCAGGTGAGTGGATGGCAATAGCTCATTTAAAAATATCCCTTGAGGCCAGAACTATAGGTTATACCCTTCAATTTCTGAAAAGGTGCAGATCCTAAGTGCAAAAGAGAGCCCAAGGCAAAATGGACCAGTTGCCTATAATTTTAGTTATGCTGTCTTGGAGAAAGGATTCAAATGGCTGTGATAGTCTCCTCTTTAACGCTTGATGCACATAATAATACTGACCATTTAAAAAGTATTTGTATCTTTGTGATGGAGTGATGATTTCATACCCCAACATTGGATTGGGATATTATTTTCATTTTTCAAAATATAAAACAACCCTTACCTAACCATTTCTCATATCACATATATAAAATAGTTTACACAGGAAGATAAGATAAAATATAACAGATGATTAATACATCTCTCAACTCCCACTGGAAAAGGTTCTTTCTTCAGTAGATGACAGTTAACACAGAGGAACCACAACTGAACTGCAGACTATGGGGCTCTGAATGGGACCTCTATGTCATACCCCTTCTTTCCAAGGTTCAGAAGCCTGGAGAAGGGACAGAAAGATTATAAGAGCTAGAGGTGATAGGTTGCTACGGTGAAAGAGTGTTTTGTAGACACAACAGGGCAGTTGCACTTATGCACTCATGGTGGTTGTGTCAACATACACAAGAGCCATGCAACCTCAAACCAGCTAAAATTCTAGCACAGCAAGGCGAGTGGGCACAAAGCCCCACCCTTTAGTTAAGGAGCTATCTGCTATTGATAGCAGCAGGGAGATCGAGAGTTAGTTCTCTTTGAGAGTGTGGTCCCTGGTGGGTCAACCACACTCCAATGGGTGGTCACATGTTTACCCAAGAGTATAAGGACAATACATGACATGATGGGATTACTGTGGACAGCCAGGAAGGGGAGGTGGAGCCGGGAAGAATTAGGAGGGTAGATGAATATGATCAAATACATTGTATCAGTTCTTGAAGAATTAATTTTAAAAAGCAAATATTTATTTATTTATTTATTTATTTATTTATTCATTCATTTATTCATCTATCTATCTATCTATCTATCTATTTATTTATTTATTTATTTGTTGTTTTTCGAGGCAGGGTTTCTCTGTGCTGGGATTAAAGGCACATGCCACTGCTGCCTGGCAGCAACAATTTTATTAAAGAGTGCTGTCAAAGGTAGACTTTTCTACCTTCAGCAACATAGCAAGATACAAGATCAACTCAAAAAAATTAGTAGCCCTCCTATATACAATAGACAAACAGGCTGAGAAGGAAATCAGAGATACATCACCCTTTACAATAGCCACAAATGATATAAAATACCTTGGGGTTGCTCTAACTAAGCATGTGAAGGACCTATATGACAAGAACTTTAAGACCCTGAAAAAAGAAATTGAAGATGTCAGAAAATGGAAAGATCTCCCATGCTCATGGATAGGCAGGATTAACATAGTAAAAATGGAGATCTTACCAAAAGAAATCTACAGATTCAACACAATCCCCATCAAATTACCAATGCAATTCTTCACAGATCTGGAAAGAATAATACTCAACTTCATATGGAAAAACAAAAAACCCAGGATAGCCAAAAGAATCCGGTACAATAAAACAAGCTCTGGAGGCATCACGATCCCCGACCTCAAACTCTACTATAGAGCTACCATAATAAAAACAGCTTGGTACTGGCATAAAAACCAACATGTGGACCAATGGAATTGAATTGAAGACCCTGACATTAACCTGCACACCTATGAACATATAATTTTTGACAAAGAAGCCAAAAATGTACAATGGAAAAAAGAAAGCATCTTCAACAAATGGTGCTGGCATAACTGGATGTCAATGTGTAGAAGGCTGCAAATAGATCTATATCTGTCACCATGCACAAAACTTAAGTCCAAGTGGATCAAAGACCTCAACATAAATCCAGTTACTCTGAACCTGATAGAAGAGAAAGTAGGAAGCAGTCTTGAACGCATTGGCACTGGAGATCACTTTCTAAATATAACACCAGTAGCACAGACACTGAGAGAAACAATCAACCAATGGGACCTGTTGAAACTGAGAAGCTTTTGTAGAGCAAAGGACACGGTCAACAAGACAAAGCGACAGCCTACAGAATGGGAAAAGGTCTTCACCAACCCCACATCTGACAGAGGGATGATATCCAGAATATATAAAGAACTCAAGAAATTAGATATCAAAATGCCCAACAGTCCAATTAAGAAATGGGCTATAGAACTAAACAGAGAATTCTCCACAGAGGAAGTTCAAATGGCTGAAAGACATTTAAGGAATTGCTCAACATCACTAATTATCCGGGAAATGCAAATCAAAACGACTCTGAGATACCACCTTACACCTGTCAGAGTGGCTAAGATCAAAAACACAGAAGACAGCTTATGCTGGAGAGGATGTGGAGCAAGGGGAACTCTCCTCCACTGCTGGTGGGAATGCAAGCTTGTACAGCCACTTTGGAAATCAATATGGCACTTCCTTAGAAAATTGGGAATCCATCTCCCCCAAGATCCAGCTGTAGCACTCTTGGGCATATACTCAAGGAATGCTCAATCACACCACAAGGGCATTTGCTCAGCTATGTTCATATCAGCATTGTTTGTAATAGCCAGAACCTGGAAACAACCTAGATGCCCTTCAACTGAAGAATGGATAAAGAAAATATGGTACATATACACAGTGGAGTACTACTCAGCAGAGAAAACCATGACATCATGAGGTTTGCAGGTAAATGGATGGATCTAGAAAAAATCATCCTGAGTGAGGTAACCCAGATTCAGAAGGACAAACATGGTATGTACTCATTCATAGTAGGATACTAGATGTAAAACAAAGGTGACTAGACTGCTACACAATTCCAGGGAGGCTACCTAGAAAACGGGACCCTAGGAAAGGCACAGAGATCACCCAATGACAGAGAAATGGATAAGATCTACATGAACAACCTGGATGACAGTGGGAGTAATGAAGGGCAAGATTTGAGGGAAAGAAAGCTTAGGGGAGCAGGAGATCCCAGCTGGATCAAGAACAGAAAGGGAGAACAAGGAATAACAGACCATGATAAATGAAGACTACATGAGACCAGGAATAGGCAGAGTGCTCGAGAGGTCCCCAGAAATCCACAATGATATATCCTCTGTAGACTGCTGGCAATGGTCGAGAGAAAGCCTGATCTGACCTAGTCTGGTGATCAGATGACTAAACACCCTAACAGTCATCTTGGAACTCTCATCCAATAACTGATGGAAGTGGATGCAGAGATCCTCAGCCAGGCCCCAGGTGGAGCTCCAGGTGTCCAACTGTCAAGAAAGAGGATGGATTGCAAGAGCGTGAATTGTTGAATCCAAGATTGCAAAAAGCACAGAGACAAATAGCCAATCGAATGGAAGCACATGAATTATGAACCAACGGCTGTGGAGCCCCCATCTGGATCAGGCCCTCTGGATAAGTGAGACAATTGAACAGTTTGATTTGTTTGGGAGGCATCCAGTCTGTGGGACCAGGACCTGTCCTTTGTGCATGAGCTGGCTGTTTGGAACCTTGGGCTTACACAGGGACACTTTGCTCAGTCTGGAAGGAGGTGACAGGACCTGCCTGTACTGAATCCACCAGGTTTAAATGAATCCCCAGGGATGTCTTGTTCCTGGAGGACATGGGAATGGAGGGGAGGGGCTAGTGGGAAGGTGGGAGTGGGTACGGGAGGGGGGAGGACAGGGGAACCCATGGCTGATGTATAAAATTAAAACACATAATAATAATAATAATAATAATAATAATAATAATAATAATAATAATAAAAGAGAAAAAAGGTAGACTTTTCTAGTAGATTTCCCCATTGTGTGCATTTTTCTGGCCATTTGTAGGTATCATATAGAAAAACAGCTATGATGTTAGTGGCACACTCAACATCCAATTTGACTGATGCCACCTTCGTTTCTGTAAATGGAAGTATACGAAACAGTAGACGTGAAATGAACAGCAGTTCATCTTGTGAGGTGGCTTTATCCTTTCCTTTCTTATTCAGTCCCTCTTCAGGCTAAGACTATGACTCCCTGGTTTCTTAGCATACACAGGCATTCTTCATCTTCATGCTCACCAGCTCAGGAGTCCTTGTGACCTGACTGAAGAGGAAGGAGTTCCTTTTCACTTCCTGGGCATCGCCAGAAGCACTTAGCTGGAACTAGGTCTTTGATCCATCTGTATTCAATATGGTCCTTCTTTACCAACCAGGACTCCATCAATCATCACGGAACTGATAGAGGTTACGGGTGATTCCCAAGCTCCTGTATTAGCAGTCCTGTATTGCTAAACAAGTGTCTTGTAAATTCATGTGTAAGAGTTTGTATTCCTGTTAGTTGAGAGGGTTTCCCACATACAATTTTTAAATAACAGGTTCTCCATATATAGCTTTCGCTGACGTGAAATTAGTCATCTACATCTGCCTGTCTCTGCCTCTCAAGTTCTAGGAATAAAAGTGTGCACCCCTGTTCCTGGAATGTGCATATTTTAAATTATTGTTTAAAGTTATTATTTCATCATTATTATGGATATCAGTGCTGTGGATCACAGGATTTAATAGATGTGCTAGATAGAAATAAAAACAATCTTTTCTAATAGCATACAGACTACGATTTTTTATTTTTGCCTCCCATCTGAGTGTGTAGCTTGAGTTAATATCTTGCTGATAACAACTGATCAAATATTTCATAGGCTTGACTATAAGAGGGAACAAAAATAACAAAGTGGAACAAAAATAACAATGTAAAACAAACTTTATGGTTTCATTCTCTTTAATGAGACTGTAAAATATGGAAGTTAGAATCAAACTGATCTGTAGTGAGCCACGTATATCATATTTCCTAGATTTTTTTTTTTTTAGCAAAAATGAGAAAATATGAAGGAGGAGGAAATGGCTGTCCCTCTATAATGGACATTTTCTTCATTTTCCTTGGTGTAGTTCACAATTATGAGTTTCAAAATTATTAGTGTAATCAAACAGTATGTGTTCAGTGTATCCTGAGAATTGATCCCCATGCTAGAATTTAAAGAAATATCCTAGACATAATTCTTGCTCTTTTAGAAGCAAGAATCAGGTAAATAGTAAAGTTGCACCAATAAAAATATAAGCATACTAGAAAGATGGAAGTAATTCACCAGGGAGGGTGGACTTTGAAGAAGAGATAGGATGTTATTTACAAGAAAGTCAACTGAAGTGCGTTAGGTATACAAACTGTACAGGATCAGTTTAGGTATCATAATGGAGTAATAATGTATGTTTAGAGAGCTCTAAGTAGCTTTTACTAGTTATTGGAGGGACACCTGTCTGGAATGACGATGGAGAAGTAGTAGGAAGCATTGCCAAAGAATGAAGCAAACAGTAGATTGACAAGAGTCCATTAGAATGCATTAATTCCCCAGCATTGTGTTAGATGTGAGGTGTGCAACAAGAGACTTCACAGAGCTCACAGACTTCATGTTGCTGCTCTTAAACATTTATGAACAAGCTGAAGCTGAGAAGAGAAGGCAAACCAATACAGAAGATGAAATTAACACGTGGTTATATTATTGGCTCGAAGTGCAGTTTGAATTCAAATAAAGTACAAAAATCAGTGTGATCTGGAATAATCAAAGAGTTAAATAGGAGTAGAGCTGGTCCTTGAACAATGGGTAGTCCTTAACTGGGATGAGTACTACCCCCTAGTGGTCATATAGAGATGATGGTCATCTTTGTGTGTGTGTGTGTGTGTGTGTGTGTGTGTGTGTGTGTGTCCCCTTTTAAAAAATATATTCATTGTACATAGTATTGTGTTGTATATAGACAGCTTATTTCAGCTATAACATGTCATTAGACCATAGTAATGACCCTCTAGGTACTCTTTTTATTTTTTCTCACTCTTCCATCCTCCCACTGGTTTCCTCTTTCCTCTAGTCTTTTTGCTCTTATGTTGTTCCATCCATTCATCTGTCCATCCATTCATCCATCTATGTATCTATCTATGTATCTATGTATCTATCTATCTATCCATTTATCTATCTCTATCTATCCATCCATCCATCCATCCATCCATCCTTCCATCCATCCATCCATCCATCCATCCATCCTTCCATCCATCTATCTATCTGTCTGTCTGTCTGTCTGTCGACCTATAATATATACAAATAAATGGTCTTATGCATCTATAAAATATAGGTCACACAAATGAGAGAAAATACGGCAGATTTGTCTTTCTTCATCTGACTTATTGTTTCAGACACTATGTAAATCAATATGGAGGTTCTTTAAGACTTTAAATTAGAATTTAAAATTAGAATTTTCATTAGAACCAGATACATACTATGCTGGCTAGTCTTATGCTAACTTGGCATACTAACTAGAATTATCCGAAAGGAGGAGACCTTAATTGAGAAGATGTCTCCATAAGATCCGGCCATAAGGCATTTTCGTAATTAATGATAGAAGGGGGAGGGCCCAGCCCCTTGTGGGTGGTGCCATCCCTGGGCTGCCTGTCCTGGCTTCTATAAGAAAGCAAACTGAGCAAACCATATAAACAAGTCAGTAAGCAGCACCCTCCATGGCCTCTACATCGGCTCCTGCCTCCAGGTTTGTGCCTTGTTTGAGTTCCTGTTCTGATTTTATTTTTCTAAGATCAACAGTACTGTGGAAGAGTAAGATAAAATAAACCCTTTCCTCTCCAAATTGCCTTTTGGTCATGGTGTCTTGTTGCATCAATAGAAACTCTAACTAAGACGCCTGCATTCTGAGCACACAGCCAAAGGACTGTAGGCTAATATATCACAATATACCTGCACACCCATGTCTATTGCAATGCTATTCACAATAGTCAGGTTATGAAATCAGCCTAGGTGTCATCAACAGATAAACAGAGTTGTAGTCAGCTACAGAGAAAAATGAAATTGCACTTTTTGCCAGAAAACAGAAGGAACTGGATTTAACTTTAAATACCACAGTGGAGAGGAGGAAGAGGGTTGCTTTAGGCATCATTTGGACAGAGATGCTAAATGTCTTGCAAAGCCCAGGAACTCCTTAATGAAGAATTGTCTTTTTCAAAAGTCTAAAAGTGCTCCAAGTATGAAGCACTAAGTAGACAAGCAGAGGATAAAGAGTAGATTCCAGACAGTGAGAACAAAACAATGACAAGAACCACAGCTATATAACTCTTAGTCAATAACAACACTTAATTTCATGAAAAATAAAATGACTTCATTCCTTATAAAAATGTATTAACACTCTTTTTCTGCAGAAATTACATGATTAAGTAGTTGTTTTGTACAGAACTACAGTCTTCAATACTGTTAAGGGTTAGACATAGAATATAAGTATGCAAGTTACCATTTAACCAGAGCTCAAGGCTTCAGCCAATCTAGGCATGAGTTAACTTAGGCATGGGCATCTTGTTGCCCTACTGGGTAGAATTTTGTTTGTTTGTTTGTTCTTTTGGTTTTGGTTTTTCAAGACAGGGTTTCCCTGTGTAGCTTTGCACCTTTCCTGGAACTCACTCTGTAGCCCAGGCTGGCCTCGAACTCACAGAGATCCTCCTGCCTCTGCCTCCTGAGTGCTTGGATTTTAAAGGCGTGCGCCACCACCACCCAGTATTGGGCAGAATTGATCTGCTGTCCTTTTGACCAGTCACTTTGGGGTGTGTGGTGGATTGAATGAGAATAGACCCCATAGACTCATAGAGAGTGGCATTATTGAAGGTGTGGCCTTGTTGGAGTGGGTGTGGCCTTGTTGGAGGAAGAGTGTCATAGGGGGTGGGCTTTGAGGTTTCAGAAGCTCAAGCCAGGACTAATGTCACTCTCTCTTCCTGCTGCCCGAGGATCTGGATGGAGAACTCTAAGCTACTTCTCCAGCACCATTTCTACCTGCATGCCGTCATGTTTCCTGCCATGACAATGATGGACTAAACCACTGAATTGTAAGCCAGCCCCAATGAAATGTTTTTCTTTATAAGATTTGTCATGGTCATAATGTCTACTCACAGCAATAAAACCCTAACTAAGACAAGGTGACTCAACCTTTGTTGACCTCAACTGCTTCTTCTTTGTACTCCATAACTTTGTCAGCTATTAGTTTCCATTTGGTTCCTTCTCTGAGCATCTCAGCTTCTTTCCTTATCTCTAACTGTTAAAAATCTACATCTCACATTCAGAGTGCCTAGAATTGTGAATCTGGCCAGTTTGGCTTATGGGCACCCTGTCCAAAGCAGTAAGGTTTGTGGGCTCCTGGTTGTTTGCCAGGGACCTTGATTTAGTTTGTCTCTATATCAGTTAGATGTGGATAAAAACCATGGAGTAGGTGTAACTATGCAAAGTAAAAGCCAACAAACAAACAAGTGAACAAAAACCCAGCCCAACAAGCAAAACTGGGCTGCAGAACCAACAAAAGTAGTAGCTGTTTAAAAATGATAGCAATTCTCATCCCATGGATCTTGACTGTAGCAGGAATCTTAAAGAGTCTTATTAATAAAATCAAACCTGAGACCAGTTATTGGGGTGAATGCTGGAAGATCAGAGAAAGAGAACAAGCCACAGCTATCTCACCTTGCCAGTTCCTCAGCTGATCCTGTTTCCTCAGACTGCAAGCTTCTGAGTCCTCATCCCAATGGCTCTCAGCTGAACTGTGCTGCTAGAAGCCTAAAATCTTAACCAGCCAAATGCTGCTAGTTTCTGGTCTTCACGCCTTATATATCTATCTCTTTCTGCTGTCACTCCCTGGGATTAAAGGCGTGTATCTCCAAGCTGGCTGTATCCTTGAACACACAGAGATCTGCCTAGCTCTGCCTCCCAAGTGCTGGGATTAAAGGCGTGTACCACCACCACCCAGCTTCTACTATGGCTTTCTCTAACCCATTTTCTAGCCACTGTTTTTGGCCCTGTATCTAGTGGCTGCCTATTCTCTGACCCCAGATAAATTTATTAGGGTGCCCGATATTTTGAGGAACACAATACCACCACACTTGACCTCTTTGGCAAAACTCTATCTCCAAAAATATTTACATTACAGTTCATAACCCTAGCAAAATGACAGTTATGAAGTAGCAATGAAAATAATTCTATGGTTTGGGGTCACCACAACATGAGGAACTGTATTAAAGTGTCACAGCATTGGGAAGGTTGACAACCACTGATCTAGACTAAAATAAGGAGATTTAATTGGAGTGGAATTTTAAGATATGCTTCATAGAACCACAATTAGGGAAAAGTTGGGAGCCAATTTTGTTGTACACACTTGAGGAAGAGACTGCCATCCATTTAAAACTCTCTCACATTTATACTCATGCTTGTGCTCACTGTTAATGTCGGAGAGCATTATTTTCAAACATAAAGTTCAGTGGCTTTACTCTCACTTCCAATTCAATAACTATGAAACTTAATTCAGATTCCCATTCTGAAGCACCCTCCACCCTCCTCTGTCTTAATTTATAGTAAGAACCTTTCTGGGAATCAATTGCTAAGTAAGGACATCATGGCTGTGAATGGCTTCACTTTTTATAATGACCTAGGGTCTTGTTTGAAGGAAAGAAATATATCAGTAATCCATAGAAGACCAAGTTTATAGCCTGCTAGTCTGCTAGCCAAATTGGGCCCAGAAATGCTTTTCATTTTGGCAAGCTTTGCATTTCATAAACATTTGAGTTACATATAGTATATCTAGAGATGGAACATACCAGATACCGATACCAATGCTCCATTAATCAGAAGGGCCTAATTGAAGAAAAAGATGGGTGCTAATTCCTAAGAGGAAAGGTATAGAGGAAACAGTCGAAAAGGACAGGGTGATGAGGTCAAGGCCAGGTGGGCAGTTTTCTTTGGTTTATGCTTTTAAATACTTACCCTGTGCATCTGTTGAGATGGTCACACTTCCTGGCTCCTGTTTGGCACCTATAGCCAGGGGTGGGAGTACTGTCTTTTTCACCCACTTGTAGGGCTGGTCTAGTGGGAAAAAGAGATGTGCACTTAGAAGTCTAATTAAAACACACGCTGTCAGCAACAGCATCCCGAATGCTCCATGAAGCATTTTATGAATGCCGAAGGGCTTTCCTGCCCATGTTTGGAGTGACACATTTTGGCTTTGCTGGTGACGATTAGGATTAGACCTAGGACACCGGAGAATATGCACTGCATCCCATATGGCCAAGTCTGTAGGTGGATTGTTTCCTGGTGCTTCAAACTCAATGAAAAAGCTCTGGGTAGGAATTAGGCGCAAACCATGGAGAATGCAAATGAACACTATGCATGGCTTTACATTCTGTATGGCTACGTTATGGATTGGATTCAACTGTCAGATGGTTATGTATTATTCATGATCAAATTCAGGGTAAAGATAACAGATGGCAAAGGCATATTCATGGTCAAATCATAGTTGTTAGATTAATTATAAATCTACATAAGAATTGGATAATAATAATTTAGACTGCTCTCAGAAGAATGCTGTGCAGATCATCTAATAAAAAGAAATTTTAAAATAAGATGCAAAGGTTATTAGGTGACATTAAACATTTTATGTTGCCATAAGTTATCTTCCAAAAAGACTCCTAGTAGCATAAACAATTTTTGTATTTTGTTAACCTGTGGCTTATTTGATACAGCTGGTGGTAACAGTGTCATTTCTTTAAGGGACTACAGATGATTTACGCTTAGCCAGAATGTCAGGGGACTAACCAAGCTCTGCGAGACACTAAAAATGTTTTTGTCTGCATCACCACACCTTATCATGTATAATACAAAAAGGCTCCAAGCCCAGATTCTGCATAACTGTAGTCAGCATCCCTGTGCATCAGATATCTTGCAACTTCCTCTCTGAATCCCCCCACTTCCTCTCCATTTATATTATTCCCCATAGCATTGACCTGTACAGGTTGAGCACTTTTGGTCCCATGTATTCCCACTCTTCAGTACTAAAGAGTGTGAGTGAGTATGAGATGGAGGGTGGTGGGGAACAGCCCCTCAGATCCCACCATGCAGCATCTATCTCCTCACACTGGCTAAGTCTAGCTACAGTTGTTAGGTGACCAGTTCCACATATGTCTCTCTGGGTTGTGGAAACTTAATGGGTAGATGAGGTTCCCTATTATCAACAAAAAGGATCTGCATTATCCTGTGGTTTCCATAGATCCTGCACACATTCCTTGTATTAAATTCTCATCCATTAATCTCTTTGAGGATGCAATCTGTTTCCTACAGGCAGAAACATTTCCTAATCCCAGGCTTATAGAATCAGAGAACATCTTGCTGCTGTGGAACATGGAGCAGATCTAGTTAATCCCCATTTCATTGATGAAGAAACTGAGGTGGACAGATGTTAGGGGATTTGCTCAGTAATTAGCTGCTATGTGACAAACTGGGGACTAAAATCAAGATCTGCATTTTTTTAAAAAAATTCATTTGTTCTTTCTCTTTCTCTTTTTTCTTTTGTGGTTCTGGAATTGAACTCAGGGCCTTGTGGGTCTTTACCCCCTGACTCTGGAGTACATTCTCAAGACAGAATACTACATAACATGTCATGGGATCACAAGAAGATAAATGATGAAGGTTTAAATCCATGACAATCAGCCAGTAGGCTGACAAGCAGTACAAATTTCCATGTATACAACAGCTTCTAGTCAGGGTATTGGCAACTTGATGAAGGGACTCAGTTAAGATGTTGGTGACAATAAAATGACTCCTAATGATACCCTTATATACCCATAGACTGGTGCCCAGCCTAATCATCATCAAAGAGGCTAGTGCTGGCAGCTGATAGGAACAGATGCAGAGACTCACAGCCAAACATTAGGCAGAGGGAGAATCCAAATTGGAGATCTCATTGGATCCCTCCCCTTGGAGCTCGGGGAACCCTGTGGAAGAAAGGGAGGAAGAATTGTAGGAGCCAGAGGGGTCAAGGACACCTCAAGAATACAGAATCAACCAAGTAGGACTCATAGGGGCTCACAGAGACTGAAGGGATGGTCATGGAGCCTGCATTGGTCTGCGCTAGGTCCTCCGCATATATGTTATGATTGTTAGTTTGGTGTTTTTGTGGGACTCCTAACAGAGGGAGTGGGGCATCTCTGATATTTTTGCCTGCTCTTGGGACCCTTTTCCTTCTCCTGGGTTGCCTCACCCAGCCTTGATATGAGGGTTTGTGCCTAGTCTTATTGTAACTTGTTATGCTGTGTCTCATGGATGTTCCTGGAAGGTCTGTTCTTTTCTGAAAGGAAATGGAAGAAGATTGGATCTAGGGGAGAGGAGAGGTGGTGTGGGAAAGAATGAGGAGAAGAGAGAGGAGAAACCGTAGCCAGGATGTATTGAAGCAAAAAGATAAGATAAGAAACAAGCAAAAAAGATGGTGATAGATGAAATTCAGAAATCTATGTATTTCTTGTACTAGTTTCTAGTACTTGGTATATTGACTTCTTGAATTTTGCTTTAACTAGTCAACATCATAAAGGGGAAGAACATGAGGAGGAGACTTCAGTTCTCAGGTCCCAGTTACTCTTCAGAGACAGGTGGAGGGGAGGGGCAGGGGGATGGCTGAGTTTAGGAGAGCCAGATGCCACTTCACAGGCATCCAGGAAGAGACAAAAGGATAAAACAATGAACACAAATTGAACGCCTGTGTGCCAGGCACTGTTCTGAGGGGTTTATACTCATTGTTTCATGCAGACCTAATCACAATGCTTATTTCATGGGTGAACAAAGTGAAGTTAAGATAAGGTATACCTCTAGTGAAGGGGAAAGCCTAGTTGAGACCCAGAGTTCAATGCATATTCATACTAAGCTATGAACTCAGGGCCTCATGTTCATTGGCAAGGGCTCTACTGATGAGACAGATCCCCAAACCCTTATCTATGCTCTTTTGTATATAACTGAGATTAGCAATTCCAAATTATTTGTCAGGTACTTAATAGTCTTTCTTCAATCTATTTCTGGAGAATTATTTTTCTCCTTTGGAGATATGTTTTCTTCTGTATTTCTTGTATCCTTATCTTGATATCTGTGCATCTAGTACAGGGTTTACCTTTCTAATTATAAGAAGTAACTTTTGGAGGAAACTATTTTTTCATTGCATGGGATGCATGATGTCAGTTGGATGGGGAGTTCTGGGTTTTGTTAGAGGGAATTTCAAAGAAAAGTGATTTGTTTCTCTTTAATGCCAGCAATGTCTATGAATACCTCAGCAGTTTGGACTGTAGCCGTTCATGAATGTAGTTGTGTGATTCTCAGTAGGATTCCAAGGAAAACTATCTTCAAGTTTCCCAGAACTAGTTAAACCGTCACACCATGGGGACTCATGATGGTGAATCCCAGTCCCCCTGATGTGTAATGCTGACAGGATGTCCTCCAGCTCTGCCATGCAAAGCACAGGTGATGTCCAAGGTTGTGTCAGCAGAAGCCATGGTTTCTTAGCCACCTCATGTGAAAGAGATCTTAACTAGGGCTTCTAGGGTGACTGAAGTGGTTGCCAAGCTATGGCATCATCAGACACAGTTCTAGAGCCACAGAACAGGTCAAGGGGTTTTCTGTGTCCCACTTACACGTATGGTACTAATGTCTGTGACGCTAATAATCATAGGATTTTACAACCATCCTGTGGAGTTACAACAGTTGGCTCTGAAGCTCATGTAATAACTAGCTGCTTTTGTAGACTTCAGAACTGATACGACACCTTCATCAGAGACAAGCACAGTGTTGGGACTTTTGACTCTAGTGTCTGTGGCCCAAAGTCGGCTACGCTGAAAATATTCTCTCGACTGCCTGGGGCATGTAGAGGTAACATTGGAGTTAGTGATACTGATACTCATGCTTTTTGAGGTATAGGATATGGAGAAGATGTCTACTAGATCTTTGCCTCGAAGGTTAAATGGGGATGTTAAGGCTTATGGGCTGTGGCTCTGGAGTTTTAGGTTATAGGTGGAAATGCCCTAAGTTCCTACAGATCTCTGATGAGGAAAAGGATTTTGTTGTTGATAATCTAGCACCAACTAATGTGAAAGTGCCCTTCTCCTGGTCTCTATGAACAAACTTGGGCGGTGCCAAATGTTTCTGTGCCAGGAGATGCAGTTCCAAACTTTTAGGGACCTTCCATAGACTGCCAGTCAAGTGCATATGTTTGCTTGGGTTGTGGCCACTGTTACCATGTTCTCTGCCAAGAGCTGTTCAGCCTCTCAGTGGTATATAAAGAATAGGTAAACAAGGAATGTGTAGTAACATCTATAATATCAAGGAAGTCCCAAGGGGTGGTCACTAGATTATGCCAGTGAAATATAGGTAATGACTTGGTCTCTGGCTACTGGAGCTATTTCTGGACCTGTGGGTTCTGATAGGACATTTCCCACATTTAGAGTGACTGGCACAAGAATATAGAGTATTAGGATAATATTTACCATCTGAAAGTCATGGTCTGAGGAGGAGGCATTCTCTACTTTGCATGGGGTAGGACAGGTAGGAATCAAGGTGGTAGCCACTGCAGGCCCTGGTCATGATGCTACAGAAGTGTGAGTTTTCTTTGGTCTAAAAGCCACCAGTAGATCTAGGACTTTTGGAAAGGCAGGCATTGAACTGCCAGCTCCTAAGATGGCATCTGTGCTTTGGTGTCATGGAGGTCCAAAGTTAGTACTTTCTTTGGAGTAGAAGGGTCACTTTAGACCATTCAGCACCCTGAACTGGATTTCAAGCTTGTAAGTACTGAGGGTCCCTCCAACAATTAGCATTGATGCTCTGTTCTTGTGTTGGGGTGCCTGGCCATTTCCCTTTATCTTATGTTAACAGATTTGGACTCTGCTGCCAGCCAGGAGTCAGGGTGAAAGTTAAAAGTTGCTTTGTTCTTTTCTTTAGGCTGCCTCTTTGATTTTTTTTTTTAAATTCTGTGTTAGAACTCTAATCATGTCTTTGCTGTTTCCAGAATTCTCTCTCTCTCATCCTTCTTAAAATGTCGTTTCTTGGCAGGCCTGACACTTCTCTGTGGCAGATTTGTACAAAGGTTGCTTTTGTACATCCTTCTTGGCTCTCTCTTCATTTTCCCATCCCCCATCTTTTTCCCTTCCCTCCTGTTCCTCTTTATCCTCATTACCATGTCTATCTCCATCTTCCTCTGTTTCCTTCCTCCTCCTCTTCTCTTCCCTTTCCCATTGCCCTGTGCCCCCCTTCCTCTTCCAGGTCCACCCCTTATTTTACTTTACGTCTCCTCCTTTTCCTTCTCTTCCTTTTATTCTCTCTTTCTCTCACTACCTTCCCATCTTGTCCCATACCTCTTCCTCTCTCCCCTTTGCTCCTGTCTTTCCTTCTTCCTCCCCCATTTCCTCACTTCCTCCTTACCCCCATCCCAGTGTTGTGCCCCGCTCTCCAGTTCCATCTCCTGGTTTAAAGGTAAAACCAAGATGTTTTTCAAAATAAGTGAGAAATCATTTTCATAGCGTGATATAAGTAGTTGCCATCTCTTTTAAACCAATGCCTGCACTACCCTTGTTCCATTCAATAAGCTTCCCGCACTGAGCTGGACAAATATTCTGTGATTTAAACTCCCTTGGGTAACTTGATCTTGAGTTTGGCTCCAATTGTGTGATATAATAAGATCTTACAGGGTCTTGAAACAGGAGAGGTATTTTGAAGAATGGAGAAGCAGAAGGAACTCTGACTTTAGTTGTTTCTGTCTCTGTGTGTGCATTAAACTGTCCATAATGTTATTTAACATACTGAATGAAGGAATGAAGCTGTTCTCTATATCTGAGTCTAAATCTTCATGAAGTAGCACCTACCTTACACATTCATTTCCATCCTTTTCTGAGTCTCCTTTCTTCTCTTCCATCTTATTAAACCTACAAAGAAAACGTGGGTGATAAAAATTGATTTCAGAACTCACCCATGTTTGGCCATCACCTGCATCTGAGCTTAAAAAACACTACTGTAGAAGTTTTAACTAAAACCTGTTTTTCTTAGCGTTTCACCATGGAAAAGCAAAACAACAACAAAAACAAACAAATAAACAAAACCCATCACTACTAACAAAATAAATGATTCCGCCAGAATAATGCACTTTTGAAGTCCTACCTAGTCACCTAAGGGTGGCTGAGGACCTGACCTGATTTCTACAGACTTGCTTCATTAGAAGAACAACAGCAGCATCGCTATAAAAAGACATCTGTATGTGGCTATGGGGTCACCATCCACTCAATTACATCTTACATAGGGGTGTTTAGAAGTATTCTGCAGCTGCATAATTCTTTTCTTTTTTTCTTCCCTACAAGAAATCTATTTTCAACTCAAACTAATTAGAGAGTTATTCTTCTGACCAAAACAAATGACATGGCGGATATTGATGATCACTAACTCCCCAGACAGCTGACTAGAATCCAGAATACTGAAATTGGAGAGAGAGAAAGCTGCAAGGCAAACCATTTAGAAAAAAATATCATTCCTGTGCTGGTCAGGAACTAGGAGCAAGCAGTATTTTAGTCTGTTGAAGGGAGCGGTCCCAGGTAGCACTGTTGTTAATTGCATCTCGGTCCTGAAAACAAGTGAATGAATATGGGCTCTATGGGTAAACAGCTTGCTTGCAAGCATGAGGAACTGAATTTGGATTCCTAGAACCCACAAAGCTGGATATGGTAGTCCACATATATAACCTCAGTACTCCTATGGAGATTGCAGTCAGGGACAGGAGAGTTCCCAAAAGCCCATGGCCAACTCTGGCATATACAGTGATGAACAAGAGACCCTGTCTCAAACAAAGTGGAGGTGAAGATGAACATCTGGTTGTCCTTTGACCTCCACATAAGCACTGTGAAATACACGGGCCCTTGCTCGCACAGAAACATGAACACACAAAGCTGAAAAAAAAAAAGCAAATGGAAATAAATCTTTCAAGCATTTGCTTGTGTGGAATAAAACAATGGAAAAAATGTTATTCTGAAAATGAAAAACCAGGACAGTAAAGTGAAGAAGGGAAGTCATAAGTGAAATATTTGCCATCTCTATGAGGCATAGGTTGAACCCAACAATGTAAACCATTGCCATGAATTTACTGATGCTCTGCTACCATAGGAAGGATGTTATTTTGTCTGTGTGCCTTTCAGGGCTTGACACTGAACCCTATGCATAACCAAAGGCCAGCAAATAGATGTCGGTGGTTACAAGTGTTGACCTTCCTCAGTGTTCCAGTATGCGTCTGTTTCACTATGGAGGAAAATCCAGCTCTCAGAATGACTTTCAAAGCTTTGATGCCAGTTATGCGGCAATAAGAGACCATGTTCATATTCAGTGAAGGAAACACATCAATGCCCCTGTGTTATTAGGAAGAAAGGAAAATGGAAGCTATGGGCTACAAAGTATCAAAGTTTATTGGTAGTAGAGAAAGTATTTTTCAACAAACAAGGCCTTCTCACCTCTCTTTTTAAAAAACCCAAAGAAAAATAAACATTTGCAATGTTTACAAGTGGAGTATGTAGATGAGTAGAAATTGTTTTACTCTTGGGATACTGACTTACAGCAAACTATAATTTTGAACACATTGTTTAAAATTCCAAGTAGTCAGGGAATCAGTTACTATCAGGGAATTCTGCAAGAAGCAGCTTCGGTGAGGGGTATCCCGGCTAGTGTTCGTCAAAATGGTACAAGCCAGGGGTATCTGGGATGAGGAACCTCAACTGGGAAAATGTCTCCATCAAATTACCTGTCTCTAGAGCATTTTCTTGATTAATGATTGACACGGCAGGGCCCAGCTCACCCAGGACAGTGCCATCCCCTGGGCAGGTGATCCCTGGTGGTATAAGAAAGCAGGCTGAGGGAGCTGTGGTGAGCAAGTCAGTAAACAGAATCCCTCCATGGTCTCTGATCCAGTTCCTGTCTCCAGGTTTACTGCCCTGGCTTCCTTCCATTTAAGGCTGTAAAGTGAAGTAAATTCTTTCTTCCCCAGATTGTTTTTGGTCTTAGTGTTTTATCAGAGCAATAGAAATCATACATAAGATAAGGGGTGGAACCTATGCAATGAGTGGAGCTATACACCTGAGTGTAAAGATGAAATTTAGAATGCAGTTAGGAATTGTACTGGTTGAAGAACGTTACCATATTGGGTTCTCCTCTAAGATCCAAGGTATTGCAAGCCACATGTAGTTGGCTAGGTTATGGTACCAGGCATGATTTCCCTCCCATTAAGAGGCCTGCAGTCAGTCCAAGTTGACAGCTATCGGTCACTCCCAAGATATAAATGCCTCTATTGCATCATTAGGGATATCTTGCCATGTTGGTCATTGCTGGTATCATAGCTTGGTATGATTATTAATTGCTTCTCTTCATTAGCAGCCTGCATACTACCTTCACATTTTTTTTTTTTACTACAAATGAGAAATAGTATCCCAAGAGTTCTGAGGTTTCGATGTTATATGCTTAGAATAAAATTTTGTGAGTTCTTTTGGCTTCCTCTTTTATGATTCTGTAAGTTAACTCATTGTGTTATAGCTTCCATTTATCAAATGAAGACTTGCCAACTATTGTCTCTTCACACGTTAATTTTAAATTATTTATATTTGTTCCATTTAGAACTAAGATTAAATGAATCATAGTACCTTATCATCTATATTTTGTGTTTTAAACTTTCGTTTTTTCTATCTCTTTGTGCAAGGCTAATTTCTCGGTACATATTGTCTGGCCTATGAGTTCTTCTCTCTTTCCACATTTTTTAAAAATTTAGTTCGTTATCTTTAATAATTCAGTTAGGATATTCGTGACTTGAGTGTTTTGAAATTTTTATGAACTGATTTATTCCATAAATCTGTGTATGAAGGTTGTATTGAGGCAGTCACTATTCCCTACTTGCTATTAGCCCATTTAACTAAGCTAGAATGTAAAACCTAAAATATTTTAAATAAATTAAAACAAATAAAGAAAAGATTTCTTTATTATAAATACACCCTTTGCAATATTGTAGACATTATACAAAGAAAATATTGCTTATTTGAAATTCAAATTTAGTTGATTGCCTTATGTTTTTATTTGCTAAATCTGGGAACTCTTGGAAATGTTGAATCCCTGTATGAAATAATCTGACATTATTCTTACTCATTAGCAAACATTGAAAAACATGTTCTGTTAGTTTTCAGTAACCATGTGTTTTTGGGTTTAAACATGTGTCAATAACACAAACTGAATTCTTCAGATATGTACCAGTTTGTCCTCTTGGAGAGGCCCCTATTCTTTCCAAATCACAGGTGTGGATTCTGGGTGACCTGTGCATATTTTTATACTTTTCAAAATCTCATCAACTTAGTGACTGACTTCCAATATTTTCTTAAATACATTTTGTTTATATTTTTATATATGATCTAGCAATGTATTTATTTCAGCAATATAAAGATGGCTCGATAATTAGAAAACATGATGGTTATGTAAAGGAAGCCATCTTATAATTATTGCCACACATTTTAAGGGGCATCTTGTGATATTCTATGTCTCACAGTTTTGCAATGCATGATTCAAGCTGATGGCTAAGAAACCTGATGAATGATTCCTTGTCCCAGACCTTCCCAGTGGGTCACACACTGTCATCAGTGAAAATGTGAAGAAGTGGCCATCTTAGAAGTACTCAGTTCTGCTGAGTACTGTGCTCTATTGAACCCCAGGAGTCCTTTGAGGGCATCCTGAGAATGAAGCCCATACCCAGTGGGATGCAGGTCACTTCCTTGGTATCTATGTTATGCATTTAGGTCCCACAAAAGACTTTGTCTAAAGAAAATGTCATATTCTTAAGTCACTTAAAAAACAAAAATTTGGAAAGATGTAGGTTTTGATGTGATAAAAAGGTATTCTCTTGTTTGGAATATTTCTATTCTTATAGAACCATAGGCTGATTAATTTAACCTCTTTCAGGCTCCTTTCCTTCAACATAGTAAATGAGATAATAGACTTACCTTAGAGATTTTTTTTTGTAAGGAAAAACTAAGATAAATAATGTAATCTACCATCTGGTATATAGTAAATAAATAATAAACATTAGCTGCTGTAGTTATTATTCATTTGCTAATGTTTGACTCAATAGTCTGTGAAATTAATATACTTGAGGCTTCATTGATGAAGATGCTTTTTCAACATTTACCACAGCATGGGAAGGTCAATGTATTGTCATCTTCTGAGGAACACAGGTTGGTAATTGTCAGCTTCTCTGTCGTGGTAAATTTAAGAGATGAGTTTTGAACTCCGGAGTCTAAAATGCACGTCTAATACTCTTTCTATTAATCTCAAACTTTTTTCTCCAGAGTCAATTAGGAACAAGGCAAGCATGATTTATGACATCACAAACTTATAGCTCTGCAGATTTTATACTTTTGTAGAAAAATCTCAGTGTTACTCAGTGTCTTTTGGGAGTCGTTGTCAATGGGTCAGTGTAACCAATCTTAGCTTTTAACTTTTAACACACTTTTGAATCTGTTTCAAGCACTCTGTAATCACTTATTTTCTGGACCCCAGAGGACCATTGTCTGCTGTGTTCACCAATGTAGCTTCCAGGAGCAAAGGAAAGCTCTGTGTGCCTCTCACCACCTGAATGCTTTTACGTTACTTTTCTATCATTTCTGCAGGTTAATGACCTCAAAAAAGCATCCTCTAACAGACAGCATAAACTGCTTCTGCCAAGTATATTTCATGGCCAATCAACAAGCCTGGCTTCTTTTCTATGCTATTGAAATGCACACTTTTTATTAAATATTAAAATATTTTCTAATTCACACCAGACTCTTTCATTCATTGGGAAAAGGAACATAAGGTCATTTCACTGGGGGATTTTCAACTGTGTGATGAACTGGCATAAATTTGAAACATTATTTCTCTGCTCAAATTCCTATTTTAGTGTGTCCCAATGAGGTGCCATGGACCACCACTGATCTCTTGTTTCAGTTCCTATAATTTTATTGGTGCTTGTCACTTAGTGGGTGCGTGTGTTTGGCACATTGCACAGATTATTTCAGTGAACCATTTACTTTTATTTTCCTTTTTGAACAACTCCAGAAATGTAGGTCTATGTCATGTTAAAGAGAAGAAAACAGAACTCAAGAGTTAAACTGCCCACTGAAGGCTCTGCTCCCTGTAGATGAAGAGGATGGACCACATTATGGGCTTTGTAAACTCTACCCCATCACAATGCAAAGGCAAGCAAGCTTACATCTCCGCCACACATAAGAGAATAAGTTAGGGTCTAGTGGAAATTGGAAATGTTGTAATTGTTTAACATTTATTGAGGGCTTATCATGTGGTACACATCAGGAAGCATTTTACAAATACTGACTAATATATTCCAAAGACTGTTGGCATAAAATTTCTAAACTCAAATTACAGATAAGAAAACTAAGATGTAGAACTTTAAGTTGGTTACCACACTTCACTTTTAGGGCACTCAAATCTCTTTCTGTGGCTGAAGGCATTCTCCACCCCACCCCCCCCCCCGGAGCATGTTGTGATACTTTTCTAGCCATTATCTCCTTGCTGCTTAGCTTGCTGCTTCTGATTTTATGCCTCTCTTTGGAGGCTCTTGTACAAACTTTGTGTTGATCTGGTCTAGAGGGCTTTCTGTCTTATTTATCATCCAGGCTTATCAACCTCATGTCTTCTGGAAGTAAGGGAGAATGTTTGCAACTCTAATTGACTGTTAATTTAGTGTAGTCACACTGTGGGGTCAAATATGTTTTTAGTTTATAAAGTACACTTTATCTATCTATCTATCTATCTATCTATTTATCTATCCATTCATCCATCTATCATCTATCTATCTATCTATCTATCTATCATCTATCATCCATCCATCCCTCTATCTATCCCTCTATCTATCCCTCTATCTATCTATCTATCTATCCATCCATCCATCCCTCTATCTATCTATCTATCTATCTATCTATCTATCTATCTATCTATCTACCTACTTACCTATCTATCTATCAATCATCTATCATCTATCCATCCATCCATCCCTCTATCTATCTATCTATCTATCTATCTATCTATCTATCTATCTGAGACAGGGTTTCTCTGTATCGCCCTGGCCATTCTAGAACTTTCTCTATAGAGCAGGCTGGCCTCAAACTCAGAGATCCACCTGCTTATGCCTCCTGAGTGTTGAGATTAAAGGCCTGTGCCTCCATCACTTGCCTACACTTTAACTACTGAAAACAAATAGTCTTTGGCCATCCCATCACCAGAGTAGGTCAGCTCAGGCACTCTCTTGACCATTCAGTGGTCTATAGTGGAGGTATCTTTGTGGATTTCTGGGGACCTCTCTAGCACTCTGCTTCTTCCTATTCCCATGGGGTCTTCATTTATCATGGTATTTCTTTCCTTGTTCTCCCAGTATGTTTCTGATCCAACTTGGACCTCCTGCTCCCCTAAGCTCTCTTTCTCCAGACTCTTGCCCTCCATTACCCCCTCCCCATTTTGCTCATGCAGATCTCACTAATTTCTCTGTCATTGGGCAATCCATGTCTCTTTCTTAGGGTCCTCTTTACTAGGTAGCCTCCCTGGAGTTGTGAGTTGCAGTCTGGTGATCCTTTGCTTTACATCTAGTACCCACTTATGAGTGAGTACATGGTAGAACTCTCATCCAGTGACTGATGGAAGCAGATGCAGAGATCTATGGCCAAACCCCAGGTGGAGTTCCAGGAGCCCAATCAGCAAAAGAGAAGAGGGATTATATGAGCAAGGGATATTGAGACCATGATTGGAAAAAGCACAGGGACAAATAGCCAAACTAGTGGAAACACATAAACTGTGAACCAATAGCTGAGGAGCCCCCATGGAACTGGACCAGGCCCTCTGGATAAGTGAGACAGTTGATTATCTTGAATTGTTTAGGAAGCCCCCAGGCAGTGGGACTGGGACCTGTCCTTGGTGCATGAGCTGGCTTTTGGAATCTAGAGCCTATGCTGAGACACTTTGCTCAGCCTTGGTGTAGGGAGGAGGGGACTGGACATGCCTCACCTGAATGTAGCAGGCTGGGGAGACTTTGCCTTGGAAGAGGTGGGAATTGGGGGTGTGTTGGGGGGGAAGGCTGGGGGTGGGGGAAGGGAGGACAGGGGAATCCTTGACTGATATGTAAAATTAAATTAATTCTAAAATAAAAATATTTATAAAAAGTAGTCTTGATTCTGTTTCTGGTTTCATGGATGAAGTAGAAATCACATGCATATAACATGAAGAGGCCTTGGAGTTGCCCCTTCATAGATTGATTAATATAAATTATCTTCTGTGGTAGGGTAATTTTGAGGTAGACACCATGGAGTCACTATTGTGATCACATGGAATCACTGTATCATGCCCAGATGCAAGTTCAGGCTAGTACTCATGGAGTCTTGGCCCCAAATGATCATGTATTAGCTAATTTTCTCATTTCTGTGACCAGTTTGGGAAGTAATGAAGGAGGGCTTCAGCAAACAACTTTTTCGAAGAGGGATTCTTATTCCTCATAATTGGAGGGCATTATTTCAATCATGGTAGGGGAGTCAGGGGAGAATTCATGGTTGTAGGAGACTAAGACTGAGACTCTTCACCTCTTGGTGGATAGGAAAACAAAGAAATGTAATGCTGGCATGTAGCTGGAGAGTTTTCTCCGGGTCCCACCAAGCCCTGTCAGTTCAATAGCCCACTTATAAAATAAACACACAGATGCTTATATTATTTAAACTGCTCGGCCATTAGCTCAGGCCTACCATTGTCTAGCTCTTACTCTTAGATTCAGCCCATTTCTATTAATCTATACTGTGCCACATGGCTCGTGGCTTACCAGTACCTCACATCTCCCTTGTCATGGCGGCAGCTTGCAGTGTCCCTTCTGTCTTTTGTTTTCCCAATTCTCCTCTCTCTTAGTCCCACCTATACTTCCTGCCTGGCTACTGACCAATCAGTGTTTTATTTACCAATGAATCATCCACAGCACTGGCATGGATCTGGCTTTCTTCCTTTCCCATTCTTTATTCAGTCTAAAACCCCAGCCCAGGGGTTAGTGCCACCCACATTTAGGGTGGGTTATCCTTGCTTTGTTAAACCTCTCTAAGAACTCCCTCAAAGACACTCAGAGTTGTGTTTCCTATGGAATTCCAAATCCAGTGAAATAGGTGTGAAGTTCATCCATTACAGGATTGTTACCCATTTTTCCACCTTTCAGAAGGTGGAATGTTTCAAATCTATTCCTAGTGACCTAGAAGAGATTGTCATAGCAAAATTCTTTTTCAATAAGGATATTGTAATAATGGCAATAACTCTCCTATTGTGCTTATATTACAATGCTTGGTGATTTACACAGGTTATTCTATTTAATACCCAACATAGCCTATGCAAATAGGGGAAAAGAAGTCAGAGAAAATTACGAGTGCTCAACCTAGTGAGCAAAGAGAGGCTGGCTTTGAAAGTATGAACTTTCAAGGGGTTGGGGATTTAGCTCAGTGGTAGAGCGTTTGCCTAGCAAGCACAAGGCCCTGGATTCAGTCCTCAGCTCTTAAATAAAAGAAAGTATGAACTTTCTCTGAAATCAGCTCTCAATGATTATATTCATATGTAACATCACATATGAACCTATTAGTACCAACTGAATTCATTAAAGTCAGCTCATGGTGTTTCTGATTGTAAAAATAATAAACTTAATAGGATCTGGTTTATTATTACAACAGCAGTAATTCATTCAACCATTTAGCCCTTTTTTATTGAGTTCCTGCTGTGTGCTTGTCACTGTATGAAGCATAGATAGTATAAAGTAGACAGAGTCCCTGATTTTATAGACAAATCAGTCTGTTTGGAGTACAGATCTACAGATGAATAATTTCATGGGAGTACACACAATTTATGACATGATGAGCAGCGACCATCCAACTAGTATAACCATGTCCATATATAAAGAAGGGCTCTTTTGAGTCACATCCCATGGAAGCATCATGGATGAGGAGAAGTCTCTTATGCAAAGAAGATGAGGAGAGGAGTTTTAAGGTACAGGTAGCAAGAGGTGGGCAGGTAGTGGAGAGGATAACCCATACCTCAATGATTTGGGCTAAGTGCATAGAAATGGCAGGAATGGAGCTAAAGAGCAAAACAGACTGATTATAGACAGCTAGAGCTATGGAAGAGACTGAGATTCTTCTTGTATCCAAAGGGCAAAAAGAATCTACATAGTTTATTTAAAGGTGGGCGTTGGCATGACTAGGGTTGCATTTTACAAAGAATATTTTGACTGTTATGCAAAGATTAGGCCGGAAGCTTATGTTTTGAAAAAGAAGTCTGGAGGTGGGAAGACCATTTAGGAGGCTGAGGTGGTGGTAGCCAGGTCCAGACTGTGAATGGAAATACACACAAATGAACAGGTTTAAGAAATATTTAAGCAGCTCAATCAATGGGATATATTGACTAGTTGCCTGTGAAGATGAGCAGTTGAAAGACATCCCTACCCCTTTTAGTGTTTAAGAGGGACCTGGCATTCACTGAGATGGAGAAGGCCAGAGCTGTGCAGAGGTGTGGAGGAAGGATGATGATAATGATATTACCTTATGTAGGTCGAGCTTTTGGTGCCTCCCAAGCATGTTAAATTGCTAAGAGCATAGAACAGTGCATAATGCACAGTAGGTCCTTGGGAAATACTGATGAGTTACATGAATATATGGTAGACATTCAAAGACAGGCTTGCAGAGATGCAGATAGATTTTTTTTGACAATTGTAGTAAACAGCTGAGGACCTGAGCCTAGGCAATTGGGAACTGGAGTTAAGATGGGGGTTTTTGAAGAGTGAGAAAAGCAGAAAGCTCATGACTGGTCATTGGGCAGTGCCTGTGTTCAAAAAATGTGCAGAGGAAGAGGAGGCTGTATGAAACACAGAGAAGATACAGCCAAGGATGTGGGAGGAGTACCATAATAATTGCTGTCCTGTGGAAGCCAAGGAATAGTTTATTTTCAGAGGCCAAACTGCCAACTATCTCAATCAGATGAAGTATAAGGTTTGAAGTGGTGTTTTCTTTTTCTGTATTCGGAATGAGGAAGTCATAAATGTGCTGGAGACTTTGGAGTCATGAGAGCTTCAGGCAAATTGGGGGGGGTTATGTACACAATAATGTTTGAGACAATGGAAATGGCATTTGTATACATATAACTTACAAGGAAATACTAGTGTAGATGGAAGAAAAAATAATGAATAAGATATAAACATGAAGAATAGAGTCACTTTTTTCTTTTCTTTTGTACCTCTCTGAATGATTCAGTCCTAAAGCCAGGGGACGGGACTAGAGAAACATCTAAATGAGGGACTGGATGGCATATGATATTGGAGCCCAAGCACAGTGAAGGGTCTGTCTGATACACAGTTTGCCAGTCCCCCTGCTTGTTGCCAATTACCCCATACCACTACTTTCCCCTCCTGACTGAAGATGCCCTGGCCATATCCCACTCTAGGATACTTCATCATACAGTTACCCTCTCACTCATCTCAGATTCTGATACCCCATGTTGGCTGTGCTCAAGCTCTGATATGCCACACGCCGACTCTCTTTTCATCCTAAGTTCCTCTGCCTCATGCTGAATATTCCCCAAATGGACACTACTCATTCTGTAAGGGCTCAGACACCTGCACAGAAGCACTTCTCAGTATGGCACTATACTGGATAAGCCCATACTATGATCCTATGCCATACTTTCCACATACATTGATGCACTTTCTATGAATCTTCAGTTCATATAGACGATCAGTTCTCATGAGGGTGACTCTTGGTTTGCCCCATTGAGTGGTTTAGCATTAAGTTATTCAGAAAGGAGAAAATGATTTAGTTTTATTATACTTGTTGATCTTATTTCTTATTCAGTTCACTCCTAATACTGTTTTAAAACCTATGCATATTCATGTGTACATGCATATGTCTCTTCGCTCTCTATAATAACAAGATCTTGAAATAGGTACTCTGTGTTAGCAAGGACTACTTCCAAAGCCTATAGTTATAGCTTCCAATATCATTCTGCACATAAACACTTAAAAGGAGCAAAGTCTCCGTGGAGAAATGGCTGCTCCTAGAGCTGGGACAAGACAAAGTCACATGAGCCTGGAACAGCTTTTGTATCATAGTGGAGTATGAAAGAAGACAGGGCTTATTAAAATGACAGTTTGGCTTTTATTGGCCAAATCTTGATCTACTTGAGTCTTAAAAAAATGAGCCACAGAACAAAATAAATGATGAGAACATATAGAAGTATATAAATGAAGAGTTTGAAACATTTGTGAGAAAGAGAATATTTCTAGTTTCAAAATGCTTTTTGAATAAATAATTTTTCCATAAAGAATTTTTTCAGCAAAATGCATATGAATGGTTGATACATTAAGTTCAAAGTTGAAAAGCCTGGTGGCAGCCACCACCTTCACCATGTACCAAAGTCTGCATCATGGGTAATGACAAGCCTATCATGGACCACATAAGAGAAGAATCCAACATCGTATCTGTCTAATTTCTGCCAAGACTCATAGCTGAAATCTAATTATGGGAATCAACAGAGAGAAATTTATGGGCCCTTTATAAAAGGCCTGTCCTTTAATCTTCAAATGTCAGTGTCATATAAGTCCAGGAAAAGCTGAGGTACTGTTCCAGAATAAGGAGAGATTAAAGAGACATGACAACTAAATAAGACACATTCTGGAGACATCTGGAAATTCTTAGAGGGCCTTGGGATTGTGTATTAGCAATATATCCATGTTAATTCTCAGATTTGGCTGGTCCTGATGTTATGTTGGACAATGTTTTTGTTTGTAGAAAACATATACTAAAGTATTAGGAGGTAATTAGAGCAGAAATTTGACATCATGTTCCTAAATGGAGCAAATGTTCTTTGTGCCATCCTTAAACAATTCACTGAGTTTGCAATCATCTCGAAAGAATATACCACTCCTATTATGCACAGTCTGGAGAATGATAACTGTGCTTTTGTTTGTAATGAGAGAGTTTATTAAGTATATGGCATGTCTGAGTGAAAGAATATATATCAAATTGAATCAGGCAAACATAGGAAGCAATTTAGTAGCCTGGGACCTCAATTTTTTTAGATTATACACATAACCCATTGCAATAATGCACTTGGGAGCCTTGATTCTTGACTTGTATATGCTATGCTTATCCATCTCCTCACAATTCATCTAGAAACTTCAGAACCCTCTCACCCTCTATCTGCATCACACAGTACATGCTACAGCCCTGACAAATAATATACAGTTTCCTTACTTGTATGAACAATCAGATTCAGGTAGTGTCTATTCAAGTGTATTTCCAACATACCCTAGTATGAAAAATAGGGTATGGCTAAACTGATTTTGGGTATGTGTGTAGTAAGGAAAAGGTATCTTTTACTAATCCTTTATAGAGAGTACCTTATTTACCATATTATGTCTACAAATAATTGGGCTACCATGTGATTAAAACAAGATGCATTCTGGGAAGCAACAGGGGCAGTAGAAGAAAGGAATAAATACCACAATCTATTAATCTAAAACAAAAGAAACCAAACCAAAGCAAAACAAAAACAACAAAATCTACCTAAACTCCCTTCCTAGGCAATCAGCCCTTTCTTACTTTAGCCTCAGTAAAAAGAGACCCGGCTCGTGTGAACTGATGTCAATCTTGAAAGTATCTCTTTCTAAATCATCTACACCATCATTTTGAGCCAACATGGTTATTTTGCATCTTTTACATATCTGCATAAGCACTTATTTTCAGGTTTTTGAATTAGAGGCAAATAACCTCAGAACACACTTCCCAGACCCAAACCACCAGTAGCAAAGAGATTGATGGATGACAGATATATAGATAGATCACACACACACACACACACACACACACACACACACACACACACACACACCAAACCATCACAAAATCAAGTAAGATATTCAAAATATCCATCGGAAATTGATGGGGAAAGTTCAGTGTCATCCTCAGCCACACGGTAAGTTTGAAGTCAGCCTGGGCTCCATGAACACATGACTCAGAAAAGCAAAAAAAAAAGAACAAAAGTGTGTGGGATGGTGATGTGTTTAACATAGGGGTAGCCATGGTAGACAAGATTCAAAAGGGAATAGACAGGGGTTCTCACTACCACTGAGGAGCTGAATAACTTCAGAAGTTCCCAGAGTTAGAATTGGTTGAACTAGTGGTCATGGGGTTTAATTTTACTCCATATGTGAGGTTTGGTATTCGCTAGAGCAGTTGTAGTGATTCTGAAAAAGCAAATTAAGAAAAAAAAGACTATGGGAAACTGATGACAGATGGGAAGAGTGATGGACAGAAGGAGAATGTGCAAGTGAACGATGTGAATATAGACTACGGAATGGTGGTGGTTTTCTTTGTTGTTGTTAAAGAATGGAAGGATCCTTAGTATAGTTCTGCACAAAGGAAGTGACGTCAGCAGTAGGGCTTACAACCTTTTCCTGGGAGTGTGGTTTTATGTCAGTGATTGGCAGTGACCTTAAATGGGTGGAAACCACAATCAGAGGTCAGAGTTGGGTGCTTTGGAGCAGGAGTGAAGGCCAGACTTCCGGCATTCTCACGCTGATTCTGCCATATTTAGTTGACACATTGTGCAACTTAATGCAGTCTTCCTCCTGTTATGTTGGCATCTCTAAGATGGGAGATTATGAAGTCCCCTTTTGAACTATCAATTGTACTAAACTATATAGATCTGGGAAGTGTCCAAATTATGACATAGGATAATTGTTAACAGTTATTATTTTAGATGACTTAATGTCCAAAGAGATTTCTTTTTCAATAGTTGACAGGAGATGTGATGAGCATTGTTGTGGTATCAGAATCACAGTTGTGGTAAAGAGATTTTAAAGAAGGGCTAATTTCAGGACTTTGGAGAAACTCAAGCATGATGGGATTTGAGGGCTCATTGAGGTGCAAAGTGAGAGAGACTAGATTTATGGGCTTTCAGTGGATCATATCTCCAGTCACTGAAATGGGAAATGGTGAATTGAAGATTGTGAATTTGTTTTGGGATGCATTCACATTGAAGGAACCCTCAAATATCTGGGCCTATGAGTCTGGGTTGATGGAGGAAAATGATTGGCTATAAACTAGCTAACCCAAGTGACTAGAGGAGGGAGTGGTACAGAAAACAGAGAGGAGAATGTGAAACACGTTGGCGTAGATTCTGCAGAACATTCAGTTAGAAATAAACTCAAGAACATAAAGAAGAGCATTTGTGGGCTAGTATAAAGCAGGGTTTCAGTTTAGTTATGGGGAAAAAAAGCCTTTTGTAGTCCAAGTGTCTATGTCAAGGTAGGACTGATGGTAAATAAGGAAGCTGACATTGCGTGGCAGAAGATTTGCAAACTTCAGATACAACTTCCATTGTGCTGACCCAAACACTAAGCCTTTGTAACTGATTATGGCCACACATGACAACCATAATGTTTTCCATTGCCCAGAGCTAAACAGAAAGTCTAACTGGGCAGAACAGTTGTTGCAATCAGCATGGTTTATGTCAGATCCCATCTTCTGTTGATTGCTAGGCCTCAAATGTCCTGGCTAGATACCATGCCTCCCCAGCAGATGAGAATAAGTATACTTAGATATTCAACGATTTGGTATGTGCATTTATTTTAATGATCAAAGCAGGGTTTTCCTTGCAGAGTATCAAGGCATGAGGTTAAAAGGATAGAATGCCATTGTTTCTCCAGTGCAGACATACATTAATATTGAAAATCGAAGAATTGCTCATGAGAGTTAAAAGTTTGCTAAATTTCGCTCTGCATTTGTGTTCATCTGGGGGCTTATGGTAATGAAATCTTTATGTCCCAATGCAGCTCTCTAGAGGTAAAGCACACACAAATCCTTTTAATAACCCAGACTGACTTTTATCTCGGAACAGATGAATCAGGCACAGGAAAGGGATCTTTCTGTCTCACATCACGTTGCTTCTGCACAATTTTGAGTTTCTCTAGAGATAAGAGAAAAGATACAATTAAATGAAAGGATTCAAGAACACAGTCTATAAACTATATGTGAGAATTTTAAGTATATAAGCAATTTTGGCCACAGAGTTGGAATTATAAGGCTGTATCTACACATTTTAGAAGGAAGATAATGATAACTTAGGAATCTTTTCAGATAATTACAGCAAATATATGTCCCTCAATTATCTTGATTTTTAGTTAAAATTCCATTTTTATAAGACTTTCAATTTTTAATTTTGCTTCCAGTCAATAATGTACATTTTCATATGAAATTATAATCATGTGTGGGGGTGTATTTCAGTTCTTTCCTCTGTAACAAATTATCCCCAAATGCTGGACTTGAAATAAACACCACTTTTTTTTTTATAATTTGCAATCATGAAACTTATGGGGAGTAGATTGTCTGTCTCTGCTAAAAGAGCTAGCTATTGGTGTGGCTCTGGCTCTAGCTTCCCCTCCAGGACACATAGTTGTGGAGGAGTCAAGCAAGGGCTTTCTCACTCTCAGAATCCATCTTGAACAAGCTTATACTGCACATGGTAATTTGCCCACATAATGTATATTGCAGTTATGATCTCTATGAGTTCAACTCTTACTGTTACATGCAAATGCATACACTGGAGGAAAATAGAGGGCCAACCTGACACTTGTACACATGAAGAAACCAATGATTCAAAAACCATATTTACAAACACATTTTTGATAATATTAGAATTAATGAAATCAACATAGATGAATGAATAAGATCATCAGATGAATGGATCAGAAAAAAACTTAGTTCATGTATTCAATTGAATATTACTCAGCTGAAGAGAAATGTGAAATTTGTAGATAAATGGATTGAGCTGGAAAAACTCAGGGAATGGAAAGGCTTAAGTAGGGAGATACACTGGAGTATGAGAGAAATCGGGGTAAAGGAGAGAGCTAAACTTGAAGAAAGAGCTATGAAGAACCATACTGAAGTCTACCATCACATATCCCAATTAAAATAAGATGGATAATAGAATACACTGGGTGTGAAAGCAGAGAAGGCACACTGGGGGTTTAAGGATGAAGTGAGGCTGGAGGCAGGGGCTAGAGGAGAAGGAGGCATTAGCTGGGTTAACTAAAACTAAGGATGTATGAAGAAGCTTTATGGAGCCCACTAGTTAGTAAACGGTTTCCAAAATATACCTTAAAATGTCCACAGGGAATTACCTTCCATGGGTGGACAATGACTCTTCAAGAATTTGTAGGTTATTAAATAAAAAACACAGTGCAAGGTGTGGGATACATCTCAATGGATTATTTGTCAAGGACATTCCGGAGGTCTTTAAAACAAGGGATATTGCCATTGCCCTTGGTTACTCATCCTAAGTACGAGGTAAGATCCTATTGATGAAGAAGGCACCTCAGACTTTGTAGAGTTCATAAAAATCAACCTTACAAAGAAGGACACTTCCTCTCTGCTGGTCAGCTTTCATGGTGCCAAGGGAAGGTGTTGCACCAGCCACTAGGAGAGAAAATATATCGATTTTCTTACCCAGTACTGGGCCCTACTTACCACAATACCAACCAATACCAATCTACCAGGAAATATATACCTATTGGTGTAGTGACAGCACAGCTGTTATGAGCAATGAATTGCTTTCTGGTTGGATTTGAGGTCTGCTTTCCAAGAGGGTATAGGATTCCTGTTACTCCCTGGTCAAAAGCCCATGGCTGAGAAAGTCACAGGCCCTAGGATAGAACCTGATATTGTTATTGCCATAGTTAGCTTCAGCTGTAGAATGGGCACAAACCTGGGAAGAAGGAACCTCACCTGAATCATTATATAGATCAAATTGGCCTGTGGCCATGTCTGTGAGGCATCTTAATTGCTATTTGATGTAAGAGGGTCCAGCCCACTATGTGTGATCCTACCAATAGGCATGTGGCTTTGAACCGCATAAGAAAACCTAGCTAAGCAAACCAGAAAGGAAGCCAGTCAGTAAGCAGCATTTTCCTGTGGACTCTGGTTCAGTTCCTGCCTTGAGTTCCTCCCCTGACTTCTCCCAATAATGGATTATGACCAGAGAATTGTAAGATGAAAGAAACTTTTTTTTTCCTGACAAGTTATTTTTGGTCATGATGTTTACTCACAGCAACAAAACTCAATCTAAGACAGTTACTCTGCTAATGGCTCATTCTGTCAAATTGCATTCTGCTACCAACCTTGGTCAGAGAAACTTCTTTTTGCAGTGAACAGCAGTCACTAGAGAGATGAATAGCTGATCACAGTGTTGAGGACAGCTGTATTAAATACATTACCACCAAGGTTCGGGGAACATTGTGTTAGGTGAGATGGAAAGAATGTAAGAGTCAGAGGATGGGAACAATGATGTGACATGTCTCTTGGACATGACTTGACCATTGAACTCATGAACTTACAGTAGCCATGGTAACACACACAAGATCAAGCTAGCCAAAATCTTAGTATAGATGGAGGAGATGACCTCTAGGTCTCATGTGTTACTGAGGAGCTATTGGCAGTGGACAGTCGCTGGTGGAGGGAAAATTTTTCTTTATTGATAGCATGGTCACTAGTAAGTTACCCATGTTCCTGTGGGTGACTCCACACGCATGGCATGTGTGTGTGTGTGTGTGTGTGTGTGTGTGTGTGTGTGTGTAACTCTAACTGGATACAGTGGGTTATTAAAAACAAATAAAGAAAAAATGAAGTGGTGAGGGGCATATTGGAGGATTATGGGCAGTGTTAGAGGAGGAAAATAAAGGTGGGTATGATCATATTACATTATCTGCGTATGTGAAAGCCTCCAAATAAAAGCTTAAACATCTAAGAAACAAATGTACAAAAAATTAGGTATTGTAAATGAACTCTGAGAAGGCCTGGTTGATCTTGAAAAAGGTTATGCTTTGAGTTTCCCCAAAGCCTTAGAGGAGAGCTTCCTTGAAGTCTTTTATTCTGTTGTTCATGCTAGTGAGTATGGATGTGAAAATAGCATAGGAAAAATGGGCACTGTGTGTTCATGACAATAAATGAAGGGATCAGTGTTGAGAAATCGAAAGTGTTCAGGTCCTGTTTCTTATCATCCACAGTTCCTGCAGAAATCCTTCTTTGTAAAGAGACAACATGTTGGGAGTCTTGTACTTAAATGTGGTCTACACAACCCAGAATGAAATGAGAAACAGACCCAGGGAGAGGCCCATTCACAGTGATGGAATGGATCTTTACACACTTTGTAAAATTCTGTGTACTGTCCCTTAAGAAAAAATCTCCTCATTTATATGGTGACTGTCTTTCGGGGATCATCCAGAGGACAGTGGATGACACTGATTTATATTTATGTAGGTGAAAAAGTCATGAAACATTCCTAATTATAGACTATTTCTGTCCTCTGTTTTCTTCTTCATCCTTGTATTTTGCTAAGGTATTCCTTCACATTTGTCTATTTCTCTTCTTTATTTATTTTGTTTTTACCACTGTGTGCCAGCGTATCTAATATTTATCCATGGTATTTATGACAGACCAAGGAGGCAACAAAAATAGCTAACACTTGTTGAACATTTATGTACCAGAAAGTTCTATTTCCTTCTGGCTCATCTGTATTTCTTGACTGTCCAGGAAGAATAATTTTGTCTTAAGTTTTGAGGGGCTTGAGATGTAGCTCAGTTGGTAGAATGCTTTCCTAAGCATATGCAAAGCCCTGGGTTTCATCCCCAGCACTGTATAAACTGGGTATGGTGGTAGATGCCTATAATTTCAGCACTAGGGAGGTGGAGGGTAGAGGATCAGAAATTCAAGACCATCTTCAAACACATAGAAAGGTCCAGACCAAGTGGGACTATGTGAGTTCATCTCATATACACGTGCGCGCTCGCACACACACACACACACACACACACACACACAATCCAACAACCTTTAAAATATTATGGGCATATATTTTCCTGGTTTCTTTTTATTAGAGCTATGGGAACAAATCATGAATGTAAGCTCTTAATCTATCCTCATGGGTCTAAAATCTAAGAGGTGAAGTCATCGTGGAGCAAAGGACAAACATACTTATTATGTGTATTTAACGGTGCTTCAACTCAGGCATTGTATCTAAGAACTGACTAACCGATTGTTCTGTTTCTTTGTTAATACATTTTGTGACTGAGATTGTGCTGAAGGCTTCACTCTCTGTTCTCCTTCCAACAAACATGGAAGTCCAAACACTGATGGCGCCCCAGGGAACAGTAGGTCTAAGAAAAGTCTGACTCTATCTGACCTTCCTTGGCCCCTAAGGGTTGAGAATTTATTGGAAGAGGAGGTGGGCATGAGTTCTCCTACATAGTTGCATGAGTTGCATTTTTAAAAAACAGACACAACACTTTAGCGTAGTATTGGAATAAAAACTACAGAGTACAAAGGTTCTGTTTTGCCAAGTCTATCTGTGGTATTTTCTCTTGTGTCTAGCACTTTTCGATGAGATAGCATCCTCATGAAATTAATTTAGATGTTTTCTTTACTAGTATGAAGTACAGGGCTAGCAAGAAGTTTGTTTCTTTTATCAAAAGCTTTAAAAAGATAGTCAAGTAGATCATCTTTACAATAAATTTTCCAAAATGGTAAAATTAAGTCAATCCAAGGAGTTTATTTTCTCTGTGACTGCTTGCGTACAACCCACCTAGCCATAAAACTTAGCTGTCAGCACTGGACATAAGTACAACTTGAGCAATTTGGATTCCAGGCGCAGGCCTAAGTTCATCTCTATGGTTCGAAACCAGAAGAAAGCTCAAATTAAAGCGGTGTGAGTGCAGTGAACAGGAGGAAACCATGCAGGATGCCTCCCAACACGGACTTCTTCAGGAACAACCACTGCCGTAATTGTTCCCTTTGGAGATTCACTGAGCCTTGCCTTGAGGAGGAAAATGAAGAGGAAAGGCAATAGTGGCATGAATTATGCCAGGTTATCTTTCAGCTGTTGTCTTGACTCTAGTCAATGAAGCCTATAGAATTTAGACAAAAGATTGCAAGTGGCAAAGTCCTGTTGCTACTGCCTGGGTGTTGGTATGACTTGAGACAGTGCTTCCTTGTAAGGTTGTATGTATGCCACTGTAAACATTTGCTGTTCTTCCGAGCAGCAGGGGCCTCTTCAAATAACTATGTCAAGCCGGGCGATGGTGGCGCACACCTTTAAAATCCCAGCACTCGGGAGGCAGAGGCAGGCGGATCTCTGTGAGTTCAAGGCCAGCCTGGGCTGCCAAGTGAGTTCCAGGAAAGGCACAAAGCTACACAGAGAAACCCTGTCTCGAAAAAACCTAAATAAATAAATAAATAAATAAATAAATAAATAAATAAATAAATGAATGAATGAATGACTATGTCACCAAGGCAAGAACTTTTACAGTCCCAGCTCAGGCACAGACTAACTCTTACCTGTTTGTTTTTTTTTTTTTTTTTCTATGTATGTATGTATGTTGTATATGTGACTCAATGTACCAGCTTCACTTGTTAGTAAACAGTTAAGTAGGACTGTGTCTTCCCTAATTTTCTTGACATAGACAAACTTGGACTTTATTTATATATTTCTAGATCCACTGACTTATATTCCTACAGGAATTTCACAAATTTTAAGACTTTTTTTTTGAAAGTGTATTTTAAACGTATAGCTTTCAGTATTTTGTTTCACTGGGCATTCTCAGGTACTGGTTATGACTGTCCTGAGTATATCTGGTAGAAGCCATAGGTTTGCCTAAGTAGGTCTCGACTTTCAGCCAGCATTCTGAGATGGTTGTTATTTTGTTTTCCTTGTTCATTGTGCCACAGTTTACCCAAAGCAGCATGGATCTTCCTTAGAATCTGGGCTTCTATCCATGTTACATGCTTAGTTTGTAACGAGACCCTGTTATTTAAGATAGGATTTTACAAGGGGCATCATATAGCTGAGTACTCTGTTGTAAGTATCTTATTCTCTCCACAGCCATAATCCAAAAGCATGGCACAAGGCATGGCATACCAGAAGCCTTGGGATCTTGGATTTTTGTTTCTAACTATTGTGTGATATTTTGTTTGTGTTTCGACAAATAAAGCTTGCCTGGAGGACAGAGGGCAGAGCTAGCCCACTAGTTAACCATAGAGGTCAGACAGTGGTGGCTCACACCTTTAATCCCAGCACAAAGGGGAGATGGAGGCAGGAATATAAGGCAGATGGAGACAGAATCTCAGCCCCTTTCTAGGATCACGCTTCATCTAACACAATTTGTATATAATTGTAGATGGTAGAAAACTAAAATGCCCAAATGCCCAGCTTCTAATTTTTAAAATAATATTCACACACACACACACACACACACACACACACACACAACACACACACACACACACACACACACACACACACACATTTTGCCTGCATGTATATCTGTGTACCACTTATGTGCCTAGTGCTGACAGAGACCAGAAGAAGGTAATCATTCTCCTGGACATGGATTTATGGATGGTTGTGAACTCTCGTGTGGGTACTGGAAATCAAACTAGGGTCCTGTGGGAGAACAGCCAGTCTTCTTAACTGTCTAGCCATCTTTCCAGTCCCAGCTTTTTAATATCTTTATTACTTGTACAGAAAGGGGATTAACAAGAAACCAACAGCCACCTCCTTCACGCACCACAAGAATGAGCCAAGGGCCTGGGGGTTTCCAGTCTCTAGGCTGGACAATCTGGGTAGCTAACCTGTTCTGAACACCCCCATACTTTGAACTTTCTGCAGCATCTGAGTATGGGACTGCTGATAAGTTAATATTAAAAATACAGTATGATTTGTCAGCCTGTGTTGTGATCAGCTGCTTTTGGAGGAACCAGCAAGCACTCTAAACACTCCATTTTAGAAAAAACCCAGCAACACTGGCCTGTTAGCAACTCAGCGTTCAGTTTGGCCGTAACTGGGAAGTTGGCCCTCTGTTCTTGAGAGCATCCTTTTGGTGCACTGATTTCGTTTTTGTCAGAAAAATCATTTTTTTAAAAATCAAACTTTGCTGCTCCCCTTGTCAGTCATTTCAAATTCACAGATGGGAAGATTAGAGCCAGGGGAGCAGTCTGCAGTGTTCACGACCTATTTTGGCACTAGAATGTAGCTAGCTGTGGTTTTCATCAGCTTTCCCCTGCAAAACAGAACACACAAGTAACACACAGCTCCAAAAACCTCAATAAGTGTTGGTTTTTAAAAGGATTCTTTAAAAGCCAGTTTTGTACAATACATAAAGACAGTATTCCTTACGGTCAAGGGATCAACATACTTTCTATGAAAAACAAAATTGAATGTCTCATCTTCATCTCAAATCTCTTCTGCCCAGGAATAATATCTTTATTCATGGATTATTTTATTGTTACCATGGTGCCACACAACTCACTGCTTCATCAATAATATTCCACCTTCCCATTTTGAACCAGGTTCCTATCTGGGAAACAAATCTAATGACGTTAGTCTGCTCCCTGCAATACCTGTGATGAGAGTCCTCTGTCTGCACCAGCAACGTCAAATTTAATAGCCTGACATAAAAGTCACATGTCACCTGTCCCCAACCTGCTTTCATCTTCGATGTTTCCATGTTTTTAATTCAGTTATATGTCAATGGCTTTTAGAAAGGCATGCAATCTAATAAGCAAAAAAGTAAAGGAGAAAAGAATCAAATCAATGGGATTGATGATGCTCTGCTTTTTCCTTTCGCCTTGCCAAATAGGAAAAAATTGTCCTGTCAAAGTGGCATGCAAGTCATTGCTGTATTGATGGAGTCAGCCACTGGAAATGTTACCAGTGTGCTGTAGTTAAGCAGATATAAGAATTCACTTGCACATTCTTTCTTTCTTTTCTTTTTTTTTTTTTCAAGATAGTATTCCTCTGTGTAGTTTTGGTCCCTGTCCAGAATCTCACTCTGTAGACCAGGCTGGCTTCGAACTCACAGAGATCTGCTTGCTTCTGCCTCCCAAGTGCTGGGATTAAAGGCCTGCACCACCACCACCTGGCCCCACTCTTCCTTTTTAAGTCTCATTTTCTGACTTGAATTCCCATTGACTGAATAGTGTAATTTACATGCCCAAGTTTGAGTTTTGTTATGATTGTATCAGCATTATTATGGAGACATTGTTTTTCTAGCAAGTGGGAATACAAGTTTTAAAGCCTGGAGTTTAGAAAGAATTGAGGCAGCATATTGTCTTCCATGGTCTATACTTCAGCAAAAGCAGAAATTAGGTTAGGCTATGATGTGGATGCATGGAAAAGCAAGACCCAAAATGTGGTGGGTGGATATAATCTTATGGAGTAGGGAATTTTAAGTAGTTGGAACTATGTAAACAAATGTACAAAAACTGAAAAAGGTATGTTTTCATTGAGAAAAAAGGGAATCTATACTATTTATCATCTATCTATCTATCTATCTATCTATCTATCTATCTATCTATCATCTATCATCTATCTATCATCTACCTACCTACCTATCTATCCCTGTAAATTTTAAGCAATATGAAGAGAAACGGTCTTGATAACAGAGCACAGACAATCTGCAGTGCTAAGACAAGTAACTGAATGTGGTTGTGTGGTGGGTGAGAATGAATATACCTCTACACATTTAGTTTTGAGATGCTACTTGTATATACAGCAGAAGGCATGCTGAGTAACATGCTAGGTAGATTTTTCCTGAACCCAACCTAGTCCTCTCCAGCATGAACTGAAAAAACTCTAGATCTAATATTTATTATTTTTTTAAAAACGTCATGCACTTTGAGAACATTTCCACTCCTTCTCCCACCCCCTCCCAATTCTTATTATTCCCTTTGTTTCCCAGAATGCTTGGCTTCTACTTTGATACCATCTGCACCTAGATGATTTTATATATCTACGAAATCCACAACCCACAAATGAGAGAAAACGTGATATTTATCTTTGTGAGACACACTTAATTCATTTTTTTCTATTCTAACCAGCACCATCTGAATCTATCTTTCTGTAAATTACATAACTTCATTTTTCTTTACAGCTGAAAAAAATATATGTATATATATGTGCATGTGTGTGTATATATACATACATCTCTCTCTCTCTCTCTCTCTCTCTCTCTCTCTATATATATATATATATATATATATATATATATACATATTACATCTCTGTGTGTGTATACATACACACACTCACAGATAATTTCACAGCTTCTTTAATCACACCTTTGTTGATGGTCATCTAGGTTGTTTCCACAGCTTAACCATTATGAATAGTTCTATAATAAAGATTAATGTGTAACTGTCTCTGTGATATGTTGACCAGGAGTCTTTCGAGTAAACATTGTGGAGTAGTGTAGATGTTCATATGGTATGTATGTTTTTAGGTTGTTGTTTTAAATCTCCATACTGATTTTTCAAAGTGGCTGCATTATACACAACAATGCATAAGGGCTCCTTTTGTCCCCATCCCTGCTAAGATTTACCATTTGTTGATTGCCATTCTGGATGAAGTAAGATGACGTCTTAAAGTAGCTTTTATTTGCATTTATCTGATTGTTAGTGAGAGGGAACATTTTTATTTTGGAGGGGTCTCCATTTGTGTGTGTGTGTGTGTGTGTGTGTGTGTGTAGATTTCTATTTTGACCAGAAATGGAATATGCGAATGTTGATGTTTTGCTGCTAACTGGCTAATGATGCACACTTAAATTGCATCTGAGATGGTGTGCCTGCAGGACTCCACTAGCAGTCTCGTCATTGTGTTTCTAAACAGAAAAAGAGTTAATACTGGGGTTGCATGTGGGGTGCATGAACAGGTTGCAATATTACAGTGGGGGGTAGTCAGAGGCTTCCCATGGAGATCTTGTAAATGCACAGAACCCTAAGTCCAGAAAAGCCCAGCGTATCCTACTGTGCAGGAGGAAGTCACCGTCCTCAATACCATGATAGCTTTTAAGAAGTGTTATATCCATTTTACAATAGTGATAGAAGTCATCCATTAAAAGTGGAGATTTCAGTGTAAGTAGTAAAAGGAAAATTAAAAAGTCTTTAAAATCTAATTGTCCAGTGGTAATCACTAACATCTTGGTAAATACACAGACTTCCCTCTCTTTCCCAAACACCGAGTGACATTATCCTGTTCAGACACACTGCTTTATAGCCTATTACTTCTTTCTTTCCTTTATTTATTTCACTAAGCCAGGTAGTCTTTTTCTCTTAGAAATAACTAAATGCCAATCTGAGGCCAGCTTGCTTCCATCATTGCCAGCTGAGGACAAAATGGCTGCTTTAACTGAATATTTAGTAAAAATATTACCATTTTAATACATTTTAAAATAAAATCAAATTATATCACATCCCCTTTCCTCTCTGTCCCACATACATTCTCATCTTGATAGCTTCTTTTTTATCTATTGTAATTATTACACACATATTTGCATGTATATGTATGCACACACGTATAAACACAACATTCTGAGTTCATTTTTGTTGTTTGTGTATATGATTTCAGGGCTGACCATTGTGTATTGGATAACCAACAAGGGGTCTCATACCTGGGAGAGGCCAGTTCTCCCTTTCCTAACAGTCATCAATTGCCTTCAGATTTCTGTCTGGGGATGAGATTCCAGGAAAGTTTCCCTCTTCCATGTTAGCATGGCAGCTGTTACTGCTATCATTCCCATCTTGTTTGTGCAGCCATTCTAGGAGAGACTTTCGCAGCCAACTTCTTGGTATTCTGGCTCTTACAATCTTCCCGTCTCCTCTCCCACAGTTCCACTGAGCCATAGGCACTGTGATGTAGAATTATCTATTGGAGCTGGGCTCCTCATGGTCCATTGATCTTTGCATTGTGTCCAGTGTGGTTTTCTGTGATGGTCTCCATTTGCTGGGAAGAGAAGCTTCTTTGATGAGGGCTGGAAGCTACATTTAGATACAAAAAATTGGAGCTGGATACCACAAATGAGAGAGAACATGCAATATTGTTCTGGATGTAGGGTACCTCATTCAATAGAACACTTTCTAAGTCCATCTACTTACTGGAAAAATCATGATTTCATTTTTTTTTCTTTGCAGCTGAATAGTATTCCGTTGTGTATACACACCACATTTCCTCTATTCATTCATCTGTTGAAGGACATATATGTTGTTTCCCTTCCCTGGCTATTGTGAGTAGAGTGTCAATGAACAAGGCTAAGCAAATATCTGTGGAGAAGGATGGTGAGTTCTTTGTGCCTATGCCAAGGAATGGTATAGCTAGAAAATATGCCAGCTTAGTTTGAGCTCTTTGAGGATGCTTCACTCTGATTTCCACAGTACCTGCACCCGTTTGCAATCCCACCAGCAGTGAATGAGAGTTTCTTTTTCTTTACAACCTCAACAACATTTGTTCTCAGTCCTTTTATTGATCTTAGCCATTCTGATGAGGGTAACATGAATTCTCACAGTTGTTTTAATTTGTATTTATCTAATTGTTAAAGATGATGAACTAGTTTTTGAGGAATTTCTTAGATATTTTTTATTTCTTCTATTGAGAACTCTCTGTTTAGTTCCCTAGCCCATTTTTTTTTTTTTTTTAAAGTTTGGTGATTTGATTCCTTGACTCTTTCTTTGTATATTCTGGCTATTAATTAATGATGCATCAGAAGTATGGCTGGCAAAGATTATCTCCCATCCTGTGTGTTTCTTCTTTACTCAACTGATTGCTTCCTATAAAGAAGCTTTTTAGTTGTCAACTGTTGGTCTTAATTCTTGAGCAACTGGAGTCTTGCTTAGAGAGTCTTCTCCCCCCACATCTTTTTTTCCCCCCGAGACAGGGTTTCTCTGTGTAGCTTTGCACCTTTCCTGGATCTCACTCTTAGCCCAGGCTGGCCTTGAACTCACAGAGATCCTCCTGGCTCTGCCTCCTGAGTGCTGGGATTAAAGGCGTGTACCACTGCCTTTAGTGTTCCAGGTTTCAAATTGAGGACTTTGATCCACTTGGATCTAATATTTGTTCACAGTGATAGATATGGGTCTGATTTCATTTTTTTCTGCATGCGAACATCTAATTTTACCAGTACTATTTGTTGAAGAGTCTGTTGTTTCTACAGTGTGTGTGTGTGTGTGTGTGTGTGTGTGTGTGTGTGTGTGCGCGCGTGCCTTTGTCAAATGCCAGATGGCTGTAGTTATGAATCCTCATGTGTGGGACTTCTACTTTATTCCACTGATCTACATGTATTTTCTTTTTGTGTGTGTGCTAGTATCATGTTTTCTTATTACCTCTATAGCTCTATAATATATCTTGAAATCTGAAATAGCAATCTCTTCAGTATTCTTTTGTGCTCAGGATTCCTTTGGCTAACCAGAGTCTATTTTGATTCTATATGAGTTTTAGGGTAGATATTTTTTCTATTTATGTATGGATGTGTGGGTATTTTGACTAGGATTTTGCTAATTCTATTAACTGCGTTTGGTAAGAGTGTCATTTTCACAGTATTAATTCTACCAATCCATGAACATGGAATGTCTGCATTTTCTAGTGTTGTTTTCAGCATCTTGCTTCAGAGATTTAAAGTTTTCATTGTAAAGGTCTTTCCTCTCCTTGGCCTTGTTTATTAAAAGATGTTTTATGGTCTTGATGCTGCCATTAACAGGGTGTGTCCATGATCTCTTTCTCAGTATATTTGCTGCCACTGTATAAAAAGGCCACTTCTTTTTAAGTTGACTTTGTACACCCCCCACACACTTTGCCAAAATTGTTGATTGTTTCTATAAGTTTTCTGGTAGAATTTGGGGGATCTCTTATTTTACCTGTAACTTGATTTCTTTTCTTCTTTGTAACTCTTTAATTTTTTCTCTTGCCTTATTACTATAGCTAGTGCTTCCAACACTAAACTGAAAAGAGCGGGGAGGGTGGGCAGCCCTTCTATGCTTGATTTTAATGGGTTTGCTTCGAGTTTTTCCCCATTTATGATAACAATGACTGTGGGTTTGCCAGACACATCTTTTATTATATTGAAGTATGCTTTCTTCATCCCTAGTATCTCTAGGACCTATATCATGAAAACATGTCAGATTTTTGTCAAAGGTTTTTTCTTTATTGATTGAGATAATCATGTGATTTTTGTTTTTAAGTCCATTTATGTGATTTATTATAATTACTGACTTATGTATATTGAACCAACCCTGCATTTGGGGGATGAAGCCAACTTGATCATGGTAGATGATCTTCTTGATATATGCTTGTATTTGGTTTGAGAGTATGTTATTGGAATTTTGTAAATCTATGTTGTTGAGGGATATTTGTCTACAGTTTTGGATTTGTGCTGTATCTTTATCTGGTTTGGGTATTAGAATTGTGTTCTCTCCAGTGCTTCTACTTCTCGATTGAATCAAGTTTTCAAATCTTGAATTATATTAATCATTTCATTCAGATGTGCATTTGTATTTTCTTGGACATCACTCCAGCATTTATTGTTATCTTCTTGGAGTTCAGTGTGATGTTTGTTTGTGCCCTCTTTAAATTCCCCAAATTCTTTGATAATGTTTATGATTGTTCTTTTAAATTCTATGTCCTGGGGTTCTTCTAGGTAGTTCTCAGTAGAAAATTATTCTGTAGGATTAGTGGGAGAAATTCTGTCTTAGCCATTCATGTTATTCGTCTTTTTACTATTTAAAGTGGACACATGGACTTTTTCTTTGGTTTGTCTGATATGATAATCTGCCCTTCCTTTGACTGTGCCAGTGCAGTAGATTCATGACCAGAGCTAGGTCGGCAAAGTAGGTAGAAGGTCTATTTAACTGGACCAGGGAGAGATGGTAGCCAAACAATGGATGTGTTGCTCAGTGTGTAGGTGCTGAGATGATCCTCACAGAGGGAAGAATTGAGAGGAAAGGGGTATCTCACGCATGGCATCAAAGGTGGCTCACACTGAAAGTAGGTTCAAAAGCAACTAATCTGACTAATCTGGATCTAGGCCTATGGATGTAGAGGTAGCTATGGGCAGTGGGGGTGGGTAGGGGAGGAATGAGAGATGATGGGAAGAGGGATAAAGAAGGTAGAACTAGACACAGGGTTTCGGGTATTTGACAGTCAGGGAAGGAAAGATGAACGGGAGATAGGACTTAACCAGGTCAAGATTGTTCATGTATGAACAGGGTTCAAGGCCACATCTCTGGAATTGCAGTATGAGATTGCAGATGGTGGCAGGTAACAACAAAGGACAAACTTAATTCTATAAATATTCCAATTTTATAAGTCACAGGCTGTCCCATTCTAGCCACAGTGGTATAAATACTAGTGTGGCAACCATAAATTACTCTGTTTGCTTCTCTAGGATAAATTCAAAGAAGTAGAATTTCTGGCTCAAAACATTGAGAACAAGTTTATAGATGGTAATGAGTATTTTCAAGTTATGCCCCGGGAGGTTTTAAGAATTTACATGCTTTCATTTCCCATGCGTGTGTTAATCTTCAAATTTCAGGGATAATTACTTAATGAATCAATTAATAAGACCCATAGATGTGAAATGGGCCTGGAATGAAGCATCAGAGCTGGGTGATTGGTTATGGTTGTATATAGATTGTCACTTCCCTTGACACTTCTGAAATAGTTTAAAAGGTTCTTAATAGACAGCAAGCAACATGCATCACGCCTTTTGATTAAACATAAAACATTCATGCTAACTCCTTAAGGTATTGGAAAAATCAACAAAGCATGAGGAAATACTCAGTCTAGCTACTTGCACATTTATAACGTGAGAGGGACTTTTCATGTATTTATTAAAGTGCAATCAGATTGCGAAATTCTCAATAATTTGAATAAAATGTTCCCATAGTATGCACCGTATGTTTCTATCTCAGTTTCATATGTTTTATTAGTTCAAGAAGGAAGAAAGTATCCCAAGAGCTACAGGCAAACCACATTCAAATTTAACTGAAACATTTATTTCTGAGTCATTCCAAGAACGTGGCTTTATAGGTGCAACACAAATATTGTTATATTAAGCTCTTAAGTCTATAAGGAGTCCAAACAGTCAGACTCACTTCCTCAACTGGATGAACTAACACAAACATAAAAAGTCATGACAGACAGAAAGTGGTGTCTATCAGGATGTAATTAACTTAGTCTCTCTCCCTCTCTCTCTCTCTCTCTCTCTCTCTCTCTCCCTCTCTATTTCCCTGGTAGACTATTAGTTACAAAGTATTCCATTTGTGAAGGACAGCCCATGATGAACTTGGAGAATCTGGTTTGCAAGCACTCAATTATCACCACCACATGCAAAATCTCCAGGGTGTTTAAGAGAGCAGGGGGGTGACTTTATTCTTCACGTTGACAGTGTTTAGTAACAGAATTTATGGTTAACTGAGGTCATGATTTGGAATCTCTATCTTTTCATTACTGGAGCTGGATTTTAAAGAGTTCTTGCAGTATTTGAACATTGGATTAATTTAGTGGAGTAGTTTTTTTTTATTTTAAAAATTTTCTGAAGTTAAAATATAAAAACACATCTTTTCCCCCCATTTCCTTTCCTCCCTCCAACCTGTCTTATGTACCTCTCACAGTTCTTCCTCAAATTCATGTCCTTTTTCTTTGTTTTCATATATATATATATACATACATTTATATTCCTAAATATACAAATTCAGTCTACTTTTCCATATAATACTACCTGCGTGTACATTGAGGGCTGACCACTCAGTATTGGATAACTAATTGGGGAAGACTATTTCTACGGCTCTCAGCATTCCTTTGCCTGGGGTTCTTTGTCTAGTATTGGGGCCCCATGAAATTTCCCTTCTTCATGTTAGCATGCCTGCTGGTATGATCCTTGTTTGGGCATCTGTGTTGCTGAGACTTCATGAGCAGTCAACCCCTAATTAACTTCTCTTTGCAACTGGACTAACTTTAAAAAGATGGGTCTTGCTTTAATAAATAAGGTTTCTGACGGCCCCAGGAATATATAGAATATTATGTACTTTCTTGGCAAAGTATATAGTCATCATTTTGTAAGAAATGAAGATGACCTATACACATTGGAGGAACATTTGTGTATGCAAACTGTCAATGCACACTAGCTGTTTTTACTCAAAAGTAATAGCATTTATTGCTGATTCTGCTGTGCTCTGAGAATTATTGTTATTGCTACAACAGAAAAGTGAAGTTAACTTTTTTTCTTCTATCCTTTCAGAGACTGCTGACTTGTGAGAGAGATAGGACTGTCCAAGCAGGGCAGAAGTATCTGTTGTGCATTGTACTAGATAATTTTATTATGCTGAGATTTATAATGGGGCTCTTTAACACTCTACTGAAAATAAACTAAAATTTAAAATAGCAGAATAGCAGTATGACTGCCTCAACTGATGCTTCCTGCACACCGTTGGAGTCATAGATGATGGTTGTTTAGGTGGGGTGATGAAGCAAGCTCCATACCATAGTATTCATTTGAATTTCTGGAACTGTACCTAGTCAAGAGCAACAGGGTCCCAGGCATTCCTTTTCTCTAATTTTCGTACCTCCTAAGACAATGTCAAGGTCACCGAAGGGGGAAAAAGACCATCTGATATATTTTCTTGTCCTTAAAAATAATTCAAATGAACTCATTTTCTTTCTAAATCTCAAGTGACAAAGACTAAGTGAAAATGCTTTGTTCTTAAGATCATGTCTGTTGTCTTCCTGTATACAGAATAAAACAGTCTTCCTATCATGTAACATTTAGGATGAATGCTAAGAGAACATCTATGGAGCTGTCTTTCTGGCCACCCTTTCCTGTCCTCTTTCTTTTTGAAATTTCTGTATGGCTGTTTCAGTGAACACCATTTTCTTATATGATCTTTCCTAAAGCCAAGAATGAAGGAATCTATATGAATAAAACATGAAGATAAAGAGAGGGAGAAGCATTCATGGCATTTATGGGCCCTCATCTATCCCTAGATCTTCCTGACAAAATGAGACCTATCCATCTTTTTTTTTTTTTTTTTAAGATTTATTTATTATGTATACATTATTCTGCCTGCATGTGTCCCTGCAGACCAGAAGAGGGCACCAGATCTCATTACAGGTGGTTGTGAGCCACCATGTGGGTGCTGGGAATTGAACTCAGGACCTCTGGAAGAGCAGTCAGTGCTCTTAACTGCTGAGCCAACTCTCCAGCCCCGAGACCTATCCATCTTAGTCTGGAATTTGTTTTATTACACCAGATCTACATTACTGATCAGCAGGACCCTTGTCCCACCAGAGTTAGATACCTGATTCAAACAGCATCACTTAAAAAAAAAATAGCACTTCACTTAATCTAAGTCTATATTTCTAAAGCCACAGAATCACATGTTTTGGTCATGTGTGAGATATCTATTTGTGGACTCCTTCTATTACCCCTTTCACTTTCTACTCTCTTCTATATGTCATGTGGCCAAAGCACAGAAAAGCTTCACTCTTTAAATTGAGATGACAAAGAGAATTTCAAATTAAATTAAAAATACACAGGGAAGGCACCAAAGTTTGCAAGATTCAAAAGCAAGTCTTCTGGAGATGTAGTTACTTTGGGTTTAGCAGAGTTTAACATACTCAAGTTAGATATGCGTTTTTCATAGCTTAGTCAGAGGCATCCCTCTATGTTTTCCTAATTTAGTAAAGATGCAGGAAAGGATGATAAATTCAGTTAGGGATGCATTTTATACGTGTCCAATTTCGCCTAATTACATGAATGACAGGATCACCAATTTCTATTTTGACGTGCATTATAAATAAACCAGGAACCAGTCACAAGGGTTTGACCTACTGAAAGGCAGGGCTGGATCTTCAATAAGTAAGAATATGAATCACGTGAAACATTTGCCTTAACCTTGACCTAGCTGTTACTGTATTATAAGCTAGGGTAAGGAATGTCCATCTGTAAAATTAAAATGAATAGCATATTATATGCAATAAATTGAGGATCAAGAATAATTTTTAATAGTATCAGACAGCCAATAACTGCTTGTTTAGCAGAGCTTCCAGCTTTTTCACCAGGAAGGGCATCACATAAGTGGCACACAGGTTTGTCCCAAGAGGCATTGTCTAAGAGCAGGAAGCATGTTGAACTCAAGTTCATGTCTTCAACTGAGTCACTCTTGATTCTCCAGTTTGAACATGCAGAATATCCCAAAGGTCCTCTCCAGCCAGTTAGTTCTGGTATAAATAGCTTCCTTGAAAATAATATTATATTTTATTTTATGTGTGTGAGTATGTTGTCTACATGTATAGTTGGGCACCATCTACAAGCAATGACCCTTGAGGCCAGAAGATGGCATCAGAACCCCTCAACCTGGAGTTACAAACATTTGTGAGCTTCCATGTATGTGCTGGGAATGGAACCCGGGTCTTCTGGAAGAGTTATCAGTGCTCCTAACCACTAAGCCATCTCTCTAGCTCCATAATTACTTCCTTAATGGTAATTACTCTGTAGGCTCTTTAGTTGCTGGGGTAGAGAATCTGCCATGGGCAGCCATGTTGGTAACTTTGTTCTCTGTTTATCTTCTTGACTTTACCTGTTGGTGGCTCTTGTTTTCCAGCTCTTTTAAGTCTCAGATGTTCTATCTCTCCCTATTTTCAAAAAAATTTTTATTTTTCAAATGTTTTAATTGAAAATGTTTTTTTTTCTTAAAATATATTCTATGTTTTCCCCCTCCCACAAATCCTCCCAGACCCTACCTACCACCACACCTACCCAAATCCCAAATCCACATCCTTTCTTGTTCTCTCTCATTAGAAAACAGACATCTAAAGAAGGAAAAAGAAATAAAGCAAAATAAAGCCAAACAAACCCAAATAGGACAAAACAAATCAAAGAACAGAAAAACAAAGAGCCAAAGAAGGTTCTCGATGACATCTTCAGCTCTCTGTCTCTTTTCTCACAGGCAGAGGTCTGGATTCTGTTTTCACTGGTGTAGAAACAACTAGTGACCATTGGAACTAGGAAGAATGGATAAATGGAAAGGGACAAGTAAATTTGGATGTGTCAGTTAGTGGACAAATTGGTCATGTGTGTGGGGCCATCTCACTCCCACTTTTCCCCATGGTACTCTTGAACAGGAGCAGCAGGAAATATTAGATAAAAATATAGCTAGAGAGAGACAGACAGAAAACACAGGATAGCCTCGGGAGGGCCTGGATCCTAATCCATTGGGCCCTGTTTGTCTCTGCCAAAAGGCTTTTAAAAGAATGCCAAGGGGTGGAGCAAAAGACCAGCCCCCAGCCCAGCCAAGTGCAGACCATCTCAGACACCTGGTGACCATGCACGTGGTCAAGCCATTCCCTAATGCAGCCCTGCTGTGTAAAGCAAGCTTAGATCTCACTAGGAAACCTCTGTGAACCCTAATAGTCATGGATTTAAGACAGGTGAGCTAGGTGGGATCACTCACAGTTCAGCTCAGAAACAGGATGCCCTTTGACCCAAAGGCAAAGAGTAGACCCCTCCTACCCTATCTCAAGTGTAGTTAAAGGGAACCTTGTCAGAAAGCCCCCTTATCTCCACAGTGATTCACAGCAGCTTATTTGGGATTAGTGTTCCCAAGATTAGCCATATTTTAACAGTGTCCTTCCATACAGACCCTGCCTTAAATATTTAAGCTTTTTTTTTCCAACCAAGGTTTGTAGTCATACACCCCTCTTATCACAGTGCACAGTGTTCATAAGCATGTGACAAGTAGTTGCTCAGCATATTAAGGGTCTCTCATATCCATGTATGCCTCTCCTGTAGTCAATTGTTTGATTCTTGCTTATAGAGATCATTAGTAAGTCTACATTTCTCAAAAATTAGCATCAGAAGAATTCTTGCTCTTGAACTCTATATTTCAATGATTGAGAGCCTTTATTCTCTCTTCTGAGACAGTCAGACCCGATATATATCTTTCTCAGCCTATTCTATTTGTCTTATATGTCACAGGATTTCTTATATTTTAATATGTGTATGCCAAGCTCAGTGGCTTCTGAGCTTTCACCTTCTCATAGAAGCACTGGGATGACAGATGGACACTATTTCATTTGGCTTTACCCTGGTACTAAGGATTCAAACTCAGTTGGTCATCTCCCCAGACTGATTTACTCTCTTTCACAGTAAACTTGATTTCTTTATAAGCTTAGTGGCCATCAACAACAAATAGGGAGTTTAACAGTCTCCTTAAATCCACACAAGACACACCCCTTCCTTGCCCCAACAATTAAAACGGGAAAGCACTAACAAAAGCAGAGTATCAGGACTGCTTTTAAAACACCACGTGGGGCTCACATAACCATGTGATCGAATGTTCTCTCCAGTAAAGTGCTTGCTGCAGAGTTGAGCTCTGAGTGTTTGCTTTAACCATGCAGGGCATATGCCATCTGGCATATTTCACATAAAAATGAAACTGCTTTCATGGCTGACTAGATGCCAAAATGGAATTGTATAACAGTCGTAAGCTCTATCCTGGTTCATGAATACACCTTAGGTGCTGTTTCAAGCATGAAACTATGGACGGTGCTAAAATTGTCATTGCATTTTCCCTTTTGAGGGGGATGATATACTAAGATTGAAGTTTCTCCCTCTAATGAGCTTAGATCCTGGAGACAAGTTTTTGAGTGAAGAAAAATAATCACAGAGTGATTCTTTCCCCGTGACTTGTGAAATATAATTCAGAGGCTCAGCTTAATTCTGAGTTTATGCTTCTTCAAAGTAGCTGGATACTAAAAGAAATACAAAGTTCAGACTATGAACTGGAATATTGGTGGTGGGGGTGGGGGGACTGCCTTAGTTTTTATTGCTGTAAAGAAACACAATGACCATGGCAGCTCTCTTACAAGGAAAACATTTAATTGAGATGGTGATGTGTAGTTTCAGAGGTTTAGTTCATTATCATGCAGGCAGATATGGTCCTGGCTATACCCTGACCAGAAGGCAGTAGGAAGTCAGCTGACTGTCACACTAAGTGAAGCTTGAGAAAAGAGACCTCAAAACCTGCCCCTGACAATGACACACTTCCTCCAACAAAACCACACCTACTCCAACAAGGCCACACCTCCTAGAAGTGCCACTCCCTTTGGGGGCCATTTTCTTTCAAATCACCACATTCTACTCCCTGGCCCCCAAAGGCTTATAGCCACATCAAAATGCAAAAACTGCATTTAATCCAACTTCAAAAGTTCCCATAGTCTATAACAGTCTCAAACTTGTTTCAAAGTCCAAACTCTCTTCTGAGATGCAATCTCTTAACTGTAATCCCCCTACAAAAATCAAAATAAAAAAAGCAGACCACATACTTCCAATGTATAGTGGCATAGGATATACATTACCATTCTAAAACATAGGGAAGAGGAAATATTGGACAAAATCAAGACTGAAAACCAACTGGGCAAACTCCAAACTCTGTGTCTCCATGTCTGATGTCAACATGCTCTTCAGATCTCCAGTTCCTTTCAGGTTTGACTGCAACATACTTCTTTCTCTTGGTTAGCCTGGGCAGGTATTCTAAGACTTTGGCATCTCTAACACCTTGGGTTCTCCAAGGCAATCCAGGCTTCAACCTCACAGCTTCACACAATGTCCTCTACTCAGGGACACCCCTGACACATGTTTGGCCTCAGTTGCTGTCTTTAGGTGCAGAGGCAACTTCTATAACCCACTTCTTCTATCCTCAACTCTAAAGCCAGAACCACATGACCAAAGCTACCAAGTTCTGTTGCTTACTGGGGCTGGACATACCCTACCCCCTGTTCAGTTACATCTTCACCAGCTTCCTGTCTTTCACTGTCTAAGCCTGGCTATCCTGAAACTTGCTCTGTGTATCAGGCTGGCCTCAAACTCAGATCTGCCAGCCTCTGCCCAGCCTCTGCTTTTCCAGTACTAGAATTAAAAGTGTGCCCCACCACACCCAGCTCTAAGCTTTTCTCCAGTGCCTTTTCACAAATTGGAAACTTAGAGGGGTGGGATCTGGCCCTGAAGTCATCACTCCCTTTATCCCATTTCTTAATCTGTTTATCTCCTTGAACACAGTATTTAGCTCCATTCTGGTGTCCCTTTTCTCCTCCAATATCTTTCCTTGCTCAGCTAGCTCCTTTTCTTTATAAATCTTCATTAGAGTTACCACTAATATCCATATGACAGAGTCTATACTACATTGTTTTGGGATTTCTTCTGCCAACGTGATTAATCCAAAACTCTTCACTTTAGCCTCAGGCAGACTCTTGTGACAAGGGCAAAAGGCATCCATTTTCTTCACCACAATATCTCCAGAATGATTTCTAGGCAACATACTAAAATTCTCCTCTGAAACCTCTTGAGCCAGCTCCAGACATTTCAAATCATTATCAGCACCATTGTCATCCATGCCCCTATGTATGCCTCATTAAGCAATGCTTAAAGCATTCCACTGCTTTCCTAATCCAAAGTACTAAAGTCCATACTACTCCAAACAAAAGCATGGTCAGGCCTATCACAAGAGTACCCCAGTCCCTGGTACCAACTTCTGTCTTAATTAGGTTTTTATTGCTGTGAAGAGACATCATAACCATGGCAACTCTTACAAAGAAAACATGTAATTGAGGTGGTGGCAGTGACACACTTCCTCTAACAAGACCACACCTACTCCAACAGGACCACACCTCCTAATAGTGCCATTCCCTTTGGGGGCCATTTTCTTTTAAACCACCATAGGGACCTTTAAAAGGAAAAGACTATAAATACCTAGAGGCCTAGGGTTTCTAGAATATATCAAGTGATCAATGTTTGACAGAATTAATTCCTTTGTTTTCATTACTTAATGTCATTTGCCCTGTCCCCCTTCCTACCTCCCCCTAGTGTTACATATATTTTAAGACATTGCCTCTTTCCACTGACAATCTCTGACTTTCTGTTGCAGCTTTAAATAATCTTATAGAACACAATATTAATTCCAGCAAAAATTATCACTCAAGTTGAAGAGATGCTAAGAATGGTTAAAGTATTTGGATAATATTTTGTACATCTCTGCCATGTTGTACAACCCAATGGCATATCCTCCTCTGTCTATTATGATTTGCCCTTTTGGCAAACTTGGGCCCCAATATTTGTCATGCTTGATATTCAGTTTTACACTGGAGTGTTTTCTTAATACATCTTTATGCATCTCATACATATTTGTATTCTTTCCAGCATAATTTTAAGCCCAGCGGAGTTTGGTAATAAAGCTTTTCTCTTGGTGTCAGCACCAGCATCTTAGCGATTTTCAAGTAATTCAAGTCATTTATTGCAAGTGCTTACTGTAGTATGGCATGAATGTAATCAGAAAGAGGCCTCATCTTTACTTTTCTCGTCACTTGCCTTCAATGCATGTGGTCCTTTTGCATGCAGTTATGAAACCCTTAACCTCCCAAATGGCATGTCCTTATGTCACATGGGGGAACTTTATGTCTATTATCTGTGAAAAACACTTGAAAACTTGAGCTTGAAAACTAGGTTTCTTTCTTTTTCTTCCTTCCTTCCTCCCTCCCTCCCTTCCTCCCTTCCTTCCTCTATCACTCCCTCTGTTCCTTCCTCCTTCTATTCCCTCCCTCCCTTTCTCCCTCCCTCCCACTCCCTCTCTGTCTTTTGTTCTTTCTTTTTTTTCTTCTGGAGCTGAGTACCAAAGCACTTGCTAGGCAAGTGCTCTACCACTGGGTTAAAACCCTACCCCCCACCCAAAAAAAAAAAAACAAAAAAACCAAAAAAAAAACTCAGCTCCTTATTTGCTTCATAGCTTATCCCTTTGAAGCTGGTGGGGAAATTGTCCCAACAGTGCTCACCTGTCTCTTTTAAGAGGGAAGATTTTGTTTCTATGCTCATAGGCATTTTTTCGAGATCTTTTGCAGAAGCAGGTTCTGCAGGCTAATTCTCTCCAGCTCTAGTTTACAAAGGATCTGCTATAATCATTGTTAACAATGTCTCAGGATCAAATAGAGATGGACTGAGGCTTCTCTTCATTTGCAATCAAATTTCCAACTGTGTTAGGCAGCTGGGCTGTAAAGTATGGAATTAAAATTTAGTAAATGTTCTGAAAGAACTGGTTTACATTTCACAAGTCTTTGATGAAGGGGCACTTGGAATTTGGGAGCCCTAGATTTCTTTTCACAGTATTCTGTTTATAGTTTCTTAAAAAGGCATAGACCCCTGTTAGGCTTCTTACATGAGCTCTTATCACTGAGAATAAAAACTTACTTTAATAATTTAGTTATAAACTTGTCTTTCATAGGCAGCATCTTTTTATTAGTTCAGTTAGAATGTTGAGTATTTAATATTATAGATGATTATCAGAGTCTGATTGTTATCCTGTTTATCTAGGATTTTAGCAAATCTTTGCCACTTCTGTTTACAGAAATATCCTTGCGTAAAAGCAAAGGCCCTGGGACTTCAATGAAATATGTACATACAGCTGCTATTTTTCCTCCTTTTCCAATTTGTAGATGGCCTTTTTGATGAAATGGCCACTATGAAGCTGACCACTGCTATGGGTCTGAGATGACCTGGTAGATGAAATGGCTCAGACTTTCAGCTGATTTTGTGTTGATGGAATCACAGTTACTGAACCTTAGAACAATATCATAGTGGACAGAGGAGAGTGATGTTTAGTGTGGCCCAGAAGGAGTGAGAGTTTGGCAGTGAGGACTATTTACTGCCTATCCCCTGCGGCCTCCTCAGCTACTATGACATTCTAAAGATAGTATTTAGTTTATATGTTAGAATGGATGAAGAATTTTGAGTTTCTGAACATGCATCATATCCTTATTCACTCACATTTAGAACTTTTCAATTCAATCTCAAAATGTTCAGGGGCTATGGAGGATGGAATAGAGATTGTAGGGGAGGTAGTATTGCCTGGATTTCATCAGAACAACATCCAAATAGGATGATGAGGAGAGAGAACCATTGTCAATTACTCAATGATATACAGAAACCAAAATATCTTTTAGTACATGGACATCTCAGCTTTGGTATTGAATACAAAAAGTATTTTCTCAACAGCTGAGTTTTTAATTTATGTTTCCTCCCTTCAAATGCTTTAAAGATATATTGTCCCAGAGTGAGAATTAAATATGTATTGATCATCTCTTAAAAGGCAGGTGGATGACCCAGAAGATCACACTCTTAGGTGCCTGGTGGTCATCTGAGGGTAGGTATGCATGGAGTCTCAAAGGCCTTCTTCTGGAAGGATCCATCTATGGATGTGATCTCAGTGGTAGCAGGGTGCCCATACTTTGGTGTGTGGGAAATATCACTTTTTACTTTCCTATATAAAACTTATAGTTTATAGTTAAGCAAATTGATTTGCTAAAATATTCAAGTGGAAAGAGAGACAGGTAAAAGTAACTGGAAATTCCTTTTATATGTCTAGTAAGAGACGTATGTTATGTTTCAAATTTGTGAAGGACAGTAATATCTTAAGAGTATTTTCCTTCTGTGACAGAAATGTCATTGTCACTTGGGTGTCCGTTTTTTTAAAAAAACTAAAAATGTGTGGTTTTTAGATTGTGATACTGCTGCTTTTTTTTTTTTAATGTGACATGTGCATTGTAGAGATTGACTTTAAGTTTGGAAGTAAATAGCTTCAAGGAACATACATTGTAAAAGAAAAAAAATTAACATTTTAGGGACATTCTTAAGTGTGTTCTGAGTAAGCAATGATTTTTAAGATAAAAATTAAATCGTTTTAAGGTATTCTTTGTGAAATGTGTACTGAACACACGCTCTCAGACATAGACAATAACAAAGTAAGTCTGTAGCTTGCAGTAATCTTCTCCGGATGGGGTAAAGGAACAGAGCCATGCTTTATGAAATCTCTTTGTTATCCTGGCATGGAAGTGACATCATGGGTTTTTAAAATATCCTTCCAGAGTCACATAAGTGAAAACACGTTTTCTTCTCACTTCCTTCTAATTGCTCCTGGGCACCTGCGGGTTTTCTGCTTTTATCTATTGCTTTTGTCCTGTTTTTCCGCCTCCTCACCCCACCACCTTGATCTGCTGTTCCTCCACTCTTCTTCAATGGGAAGCATCCTTCTTTCCCTTCCTGGCCTCTTGACTGTCCTACACTTAAATTTTTTTTTTTTTTTTCAGATCAAGCAGTTGCAGAGAACTACCAAATGTTGCCTTTTGCCCATACGTAATAATAACCACAAATTAAAGATCAAAATCGCTTTATTTCATGTTTAAGAAGAGAGCTTTGCTGCATATCTGTGATGCAGTTTAGTCGCAGACTGCCTGTGTTTGAAGGAAAAAATGATGATGACACATAGTGCTGTTGGCACTTATTGACGTTTTTATCTGAACAGCTTTTCTCATTAAGAACAATTACAGATCTGACTTCTCTGAACCCCCAACGTGAGTAGACTGATGAGGTTCTGTCAGCCACGGCTGCTGGAGGAAGGAGATGATACCACAGATGGTCCTTGGAAAATTCCTCTGGGTGGGATGGCATTTATGTGCCACTGAAGAGTGCTACTTGGGTTTGCATCTCTCGTGAGCGATGTCACTCACTAACCCAGTATACTTTTCTGTTCAAGAGGAGTAAGGCTTATAGTTCTTCTAAGTAATGTAGACAGTCACTAAAGTGTCCCTTTAAGTGAAGCTGATTTTTTTCTCTGCTTTTGACTGTGTTCCTGGTGACATACTATCTTAAAACTATGATTAAAAGAAACAAAACAAAACAACAACTACAAACCCCAACAACAACAACACAAAGCAGAAAAACTGTGGGATTATTTTAAGTATTTCACAAGAGGACATCTTGGAAATCAGATATATGTTAAGGAATTACTAAGGTCTCACACTAGTAATAGGGACATTTTTAGTATTCAGACAGCAAGACCGGTACTCTGTTCTGTGTCTCACATAGCTACCCATGAACACTGTGCCTTAGAAATCTCCTAAAGAGATAGTTAGCAGGTGATATAAGAGGACAGTTAGTTTAAGGGGCATTTTTGTCCCAGGGTTTCAGCAGATGATGTTAAGGATTGATATTGGGTGTAAATAAAACAGACAATTTTTATCTACTGGAGGCAGAAAAGAAACATTAAAAGACACAATAGTCCCATGAAATTCCCATTTTTTTTTGTCAATTCTACATAGACCAGTGGTTCTCAACTTCCCTAATGCTGTGATCCATTAATACAGATCTTCATGTTGTGATAACCCCCAACCATAAAATTATTTTTATTGCTACTTCATAACTGTAATTTTGCTACTGTTATTAATCATACTGTAAATAGCTGATATGCAGGATGTCTGATATACAACCCTGTGAAAGGGTCCTTCAACCCCAACTGACATAGACACACCTCACTCTTTGTACTTTCTCACTGAGGCTAGTTAGCACTAATGAGTTGAAACACTAATTCATAGCACTTAGTGGAAAAGAGTGTGTAAAATCACTACATGCAATACTGAAAAGATACAAGAGTACCGTGTGTGTGTGTGTGTGTGTGTGTGTGTGTGTGTGTGTGTGTGTGTGTATGGGGTAGAGAGCTAGCTATGCTGTGGTGTGGTGTTTGTGTATGTTGGAGAAGCCAGTAATATTTACTCCGTTGTTTGCTTTAATAAGCTGGGAATTGCCTTACAATCATAGCGCAGAATCAGTAAATGGATAACATTTACTACTAATTAGACTTTCACTTTGATTCTTTGTTGTTTCAGTTGAACTCTGGTTTAAAGTACTTTTCCACTTCATTGTTACACACTGACAGATACAAAATCCTGTCTTAGAATCCACATGGTATTTCAAGAAGCATCATATTTGTCATACAAGAAAATACGTCATGGCTTGATGAGTTGGCTCAGTGGGTAAAGAAAGTTCTGGACAAGCTCGATGTCTTGACTTGAATCTCTAGGAACTATGTAAAGGTGGAAAGAGAACCAACTCCCCAATGCTGTCCTCTGACCTCCACACAGATACCCTCTGATCTCACATGCGTGCTGTGCCACTCACCTAATGTTTGACCCCTGTCACAATATACAATAATAGTTAATAAATACAATTTAAGATAACATGCCTCTTTGCTAATCCTGTTCCTTAACTAAGATTGGGAGGGAGCCTCAGCAAGTTCTATGACCTAATCTCTACCCCCACTTCCCCACCGAAGCTCTGTGCAGTTCTGAATGCTCTTGGGTCTAACACTTATTTAATCCTGCAATCCTGCAGGCAACTTACTTTGAGATTTTTGTCTTGAAGACCATAATGCTTACCTACAAGTGTAAAATATTGTATGTTCCTTATTTATATGCTGATGAGTCAGTATTATTTCCATCTAATTTTGATGAATATTTCCAGAAGAATTATCTGTAGAAATGAGTTGTTTAAAAGTCACTTATGTGAAAAATTGAGTCCTCTCTGCATTTCATTCTACTTAGGATCAACAAATTTGAAAATTAATATCTATATTATTCATCTCATTTAAGGGAATAGAAATTAAATTTAATTTTAGGAGATAGTATTTGTTCATTGATCTCTCTAGGGTGAACTGTTGAGGAAACAAGAATACAAATACATTTAAGAAGGGGTTAAGTTGTAATGTAAATTCATGGATATGAATATTGCACATAACACTGCTATAAATTCATCTCTATAACTTCTCAGGGTAGAAATAATATTTATGCGCACATGAATATTGGATTTAAATATGCTTTTGGAAATTATAATTGTTAAGTTTTCCTAGACTACAAAATCTTAAAACAAGGTTATGAAACACAAGATGTACTCATGAATGCATCTGAGTTCTGAGTTTCTGGGAGACTGAACAATTATTGATTAGTAGGCTGTAAATGAGCAAACATTTATAATGTTCATTCAGGACCTCTACTTGGGGAAGCAGAAATAGCTCTATTTTCCCTAGAGAGTTTTGCCTGACCTAAAGAACAGGAAATAAAAGTCAATATGTGACATTCTCAGGTAAGTAGAGAGCAAGAAAGCCGTGTTTGGGGAGTAGACAGATTGGCGAATGTTTCTTTTATTAAGATTAATTTTCTAGATCCCTGGGGGGGGCGGTAAAAACTCAAACCCAACTTACAGTTGCGTGACTGTTACTGTCTTCATGATCTAATTGAGAGCTTCTGACCTTCATTTCAAAGCTCTCCAGTGTTCTATTCTTATCTACTGTGTGGAGGGTCTGTAGAGCAGATGTTTGGTTCTGAATCCATGTGCCTGGAGTTATTTTATCTTCCCCATCCAATCACATTTCCATTCCATTTCCTGTAAAGAGTCCTTCTGGAAAAGGTGACCAGAGCTGAACATTTTATACTAAAGAAAGGAGGGCATCAGCCGGGCATGTTGCCCTGATTCTCCACTATCATCTTCACATCTAACTACATTGTTGTTCTTTGAAATAAACCAATCAAAAAACATTCTTCATGGTGATAAAAATAAAAGGAAGTACTTGGAGGCTAAGGGTACACAATATCTTCCAGATAGACTCTGAAACAGAGCCTGCTGTGATCTACTTGTCAAAACTTCTGTCAGAAGGAAGGTGAATTGACGGAAGCCTCAATTGCCCTTTCCAAGTGGGGTCAGTTGAGACTCAGTGTCACCCAGCTCTGATGTTGCTCCCCCTTCCTGTCTCCCTTAGCATTCATTAGCACCCTAGTCCCACATAACACAATATTTTAGAGAAAATTTTCCCCCTTAGGAAATAAAATGGAGATTGTGTGCTGAAATGTTCAGACCTTGTGGGAGCAAAGGTACTCTCCACATTGGCCAGATACACTTCTCACTCGACGGAAAATGGTTTGACTCTTAATTTCATCACAGCAGGATGGTGGGCCACTGTCTGCTGGACGCATTGGAAAATGTAATTAGATACTCAGGATAGAGGCAGTTTACTTTCAGCCACAGGAATATTACTCCTGGATAAATCATTGTGAGACCCGGAAAAATAATGGTGCTTGACTGGCATGATTTGAAAAGAGTGGGGTGGGCACACCAACTGACTTTATTTGGTACAGGGTGCAATCTACAAGATGCATAGTTGTGAAATGTCTTTTCTTTTCCTTGAGGGTATTCTAAATAACTGGGCTCTGCTGGGCCAAAATTAAAATGTAGCTTGTATCATCTCCCAATTTCCTTAGCTCCCTTTGTTTAATGAAAGACTTCAGTTTCTCCCTTCCTTTTCTTTGCAACCCCCCTTGTAAGGCTGTTTTGTAGACAGTATTGCCCTTTCAGCAAGAAGGACTTGGGGGACTTATATGAAAAGCTATCTTGAATCTTTATTTGCCCTGGTCTTCATGTGTGTTTCTTCCAAGTGGGCACTTGGAGAGATCTCGTACTAGAAGTGGCCACAGACTTTTTCAACCCAACCCATTGCCTGTTTGGGGCTCACCCTTCTCTTGGGTGGCTTCAGCTATGGTAATTTAAATCTTCCCCATCCATGCACAGAGAACATGTTTCCTAAGATTTTGGCTTGCAAAGTAGCTGATCGGGTTCCAAGCCGTCCATACAGTACACATGGAGTCAGCAATGGACAGGGTCCAGAGTTTGCTATGTTCATTCAATCTGATAATGAGATGGAACAAACTCATAGCTATGTCTACGCAAACCTTTCTCAGCCCCTGTTTTGTTATTTTTTTCCCACTCTCAGAGTCTAATTTAATTTTTCAGTTTTCTTATGGGAAACGAAAGCACAGGTCACTTCTCATTTGCTGAGGTGGAGCTTTATCTTCTTAGGGCTCTGTTGACCTTCTTTGAGAAGTCTGGTCTCAGCTCTTAGGATCATCCAATTTAGGCCTCACCTGAATGACAAGGATTTAATTCCAATTGCACTGGAATGCTGCTATGCTTGAGCCTGTAAGCTTAGTGGACTGAGTTGAGTTGGCTTGGATTTTGGTGACAAGTTTTTTCTTTTTCTTTTCTTTTTTTTAGTTGGGAGATGAGTTTATTGGTTGCAAGGGAAAGGTTTACATTATTTGGTATTTACTTTCAGAATGTGTTTTATGTGTTTACTTTGTTCCTGTAAAATATATTGCAAATATCTATCTGTTATTTTAATTCCATATAGCACTTACCTACTATGTACTGTTGATTGTCAATATTTTGAAAACGTTGATTGGTTTGCCCATCAACACTGTGATTTCAAAATCCATGCTAAAAAAGTGAGTAATGTTCCTTTGTGAATGTCAAGGGCTATTATTGTGAACATATTAGATGCTGCATTTTACACTGATAAAAAAATCAAATCTTCAGAATTCTTCCATATAGCCTATTTATCAAATTAAAATTGCATGTGTTTCTATAATTAAAAAAATTATTTTACTTGTATGAGTGTTTGCTTGTTTGTATACCATGTGTGTTCCTGGTGCTTGTAGAGGCCAGAGGAGGGCATTGGATCCCTGAGAACTTTAGTTAGGGATGTGAGTTTTGGTGACAAGTTTTATCAAGTCCACCTAACTCACCCATAGACAAGCGTGCTGTGCTGGTAGACAACCTTATTATTTATCTCTTCAGTATAATCTGCACTTCACCCCTCCACAAATTCCAATATTCCAGTATCGTCAAGAGCTTCATCCTACTTGCATTACTAATTATTTTTTTATAATTTATTCATTTTTATGTTATGTGCACTGGTGTTTTGCCTGCATAAATATCTGAGTAAGGGCGTCCCCTAGAACTGAAGTTGTAAGCCGCCATGTAGGTGATGGGTATTGAACCCTGGTCCTTTGGAAGAACAGTCAGTGCTCTTAACCATTGAGCCAACTCTCCAGTCCTACATCACTAATTCTTAAATCATTTTTTCTTATCTTGCCCCAAATCTGAGATGAGATTGATGACAATTCAAGTAATATTGATGAAGGAGATGGGAATAGACAGGAAACAAATTCATCCAAAGAGTATTGTAGTGGAGCTAAGAAAAGGAGAGTCCTATCCCAGTATAAGCATTAGGCATAGTAGACTCATAATTGTGGGTTTCCTCCATCTAGGGATGGCTTTTATAAACAACCAACAAGATTCCCATCTAATTGCCTTAACTTCTTCATAAGCAGTGATCAGTGATACACATGACAATTTTGTTCTTTGGTACTTTCAGGTGATAATGTCACACAGTTTTATCACATAGAAGGCTTCTACCGTGCATATGGAATAATGCTTGTGACATTCTAAAGGTGGGCATTCCAACTAAATCACTCAGACCACAGGGGCTTTGATGGGTATTGTAGGTAAAAAGTTGATTATTTTAGTCATTTAAACACAATATACTGAGTGGGCTTGACAAGAAGACATTGTTTTCTTACAAGTTTAGATAATTGAATGGGCTACAATCCAAGTGCCAGAATGGTCAGATTCTTGGTGATGGCCTCTCACTCTTTGTACAATTGTCTTTCTGAATGGAGAAGGGAAGATCTGGTCTCTTCATAGAAGGACACTAAATACATCGTGAGAGCTTCACTTTAATGACCTCATCTAGGTCTAAGTATGTCTCAAAGGTCGTACATCCAAATATTGTTACATTGGTAGTTAGGACATCAACATAGTCAACACATGGCTTCTGAGAGAACACAAACCTTCAGCCCATCCACATCATTTGTCAGATGAGTTGTATCCCAATTTCTTGGTACTCAACATTGTTTCCCCACTTAGCTGTTCTGTACTGAGTTAGTTACATTTATTCATTTAAATTTTTATTGGTCCAGGTGAAATCTCTCTCTCTCTCTCTCTCTCTCTCTCTCTCTCTCTCTCTCTCTCTCTCTCTCTCTCTCACACACACACACACACACACACACACACACACACACACTTCATCCATTCTAAAGTAGATATAGCCTACCCTTAACTTTATCATCTCCATCATTTTTCTGTAACTCAGCCATAAAAAATAACTTTGCCTTCCTATTAATTACCACTATACTCAATAATTCAATTTTTCCCAGTGTACTTCATGGGTAGAATTCTTCTTTTTTGTCCTTCTGTACATTGCAGAGTTGCTGTTACAATGAAAGCACTGAAAATGCTGAATAAACTAATGAATGGATTTTAAAAATATGTTTTATTCTAGAATAATTTCATATTAACAGGTAATTTGAAGTGTAACATAGAAAGACACAGACCCACCACTAAATTCATGCCATTATTATGACCCTATATTAATACTGTATGAATAAGTGGGGTTTTTTGGTATTATATTTAAATGCCCTCTTGAAAAAACCGTCATAGGTTGAAAACCCTTTAATGGTTCACTGACATCAAGACTTTAATTTACAGATGGCAAAATCCAGGATTGGAAAGGAAATTCGTAGAATATGGTGGAATGGAGCCTGACTTTTCCATCTTTCAGTGTGATGCTCTTTGTTTTTTGATGTTCTACATGAAGTGACCCTTTCTACAGTGTCAGTAAGTCCACTGTATTCAGTGTAGGCTGGTTGAATCTTTGTCTATCGAGGAAAGCGGATCATTAAGAGATTCTGCTGCGAGACGATCGGCCACACTAGTGGAAGCCCATGAACTGTGGACTGGTGGCTATGGAGTCCCCATGGGACAGGACTAGGCCTTCTGGATATGGAAGATGGTTGTTTGGCTCGAACCATTTGGGGGGCACCCAGGCAGGCGGATTGGGATCTGTCCCTGGTCTATAGGCAGGCTTCTAGAATCTGGTGCCTGTGGTGTGACACCTTGCACAGCCTTGATGTGGTGGGAAGGGGCTTGGACCTGCCTAGGCTCAGTGTGCTGGGCTCTGCTGATTCCCCATGGGAGACCTCGATTTGGGGGATGTGGGGATGTGGGGTGGCTTGAGAAAGAGGGATGGGGGGTGGAAAGAGGGAGGAGGGGGGTATCTGTGGATAGCTTGTGGAGTGAGTAGAAATTTTCTTAATAAAGAAATATGAAAAAAAAAAGGAGATTCTGCTGCGTTCAGGAAAACACAGGACCTGCATCTGCTTTGTAAAGTGACTTTTAAAAGAGCTCTGAGGCATTAATGCAGATGATGAGTGGATTGGCTAAGGATGACGGTGAAGGGACCGATGACCTGGATCAGTGGAAAGTCTCTGAAGGTGGAACTACATCAGAGGCCATGGAAAGACAAAAGCAGATATTGAGAGCCGTTAAAGAGTATAACCAGTATGATCTGGTCACCAGTGGAGGTAGGAAGAGAGAAAGTAGAAGATGTTGAAGTTGACTCTGAGGCTCCTGGCTGGGGCAATTAGGTGAAAAGTGCTATTGCTAGTCAAGACACAGCGTGTTTGGAAGAGAAGAAAGGCTGGTTAAGTGTTAGATGACTGCAGGGCTGTGAGTGCTGTCACCAGACAGCAGGTGATAACTGTGGAACTCAAGAAAGAAGTTAAATCCCAAGGCATTAATCTAAGAGGTAATATTGAGGTGGTTGATGAAGCCGTTAGAGGAGGTGATATCCCCTGAGGCAGACAGAGAAAGATGGAGGACAGAATATCTGAGTTCATTTGGAATCGAAGACAGCAGAAGCAGAAGGAAGTAATAAGAAGCAGAGAACCCACACTGGGGTGGTATGAGGAGCCCGGGAGAAGACAGCGAATGGTGTCGAATTCTTCAGTGAGGTCCAACAAAGTAAGACTTAAAGGATAGCATGGGACCAAGGCTGACCTGAGCAAGTGCCTTTCCTGGGGAGGAGGTGGAAGGGTAAGTGTGAAAGAGCTAACACCAGAGAGTTTTCATTAAGGTTTTCTGTTGATCAAGGTGTCTTTACGTCCCCACATTTAAAGACAGTTACATGAGAAAAACTCAAGCTGAATAAAAACATCATCTCTGTTGTGACTATGAGACATAAAGAGAGGCTGCAGGTTTTTTGAATCTCGTCTGGGAGAGTTTCAGGACTAAATGTGCAAGCCTTTTAGGATGGGGCAGCTTAGTCCCACAGGAATGAAGAACATTCCTGAATTCCTCTTTCAGCCTTTGGCTTTTATTCCATGAGGTTGAACAAATACAACTATAGGAGATAGCTTTCATATTTGCATTATACTCATAGGATAAATTTTTCCCTGTCTGAAAATATTGAATTTTCTAACTGGTTGATTTATTCAGAGGTCTCTGAATATTTCAGCATATAATCAATTGCACTTTTAATAAACCATAAACTATGTTTACTGCCATATTTATTGATTTAATCAAAGTGACTTGATGGCTAACTGGTAGAGTGCTTTCCATGGGTCCCAGATATGAAGACTAATAATTATTGGAGACAATAAAACAGTAAGGTGAGAGAGTGGTTTTATTCCTGAGAAATCAAATGGAACAAAACAAAGTAAAAAATACTTTCCTGTTTGTTTGGAGGCAGAGATTGCCTGAAAGACAGGCCAGCATTATGAAAAAAACCTCCCCCGTGGTTCCTGGAATCTTTCAAGCAGGTGCAGACAGTACTAGACCCCTATTAAAGAATAGCCTGTGTACCCCCTTGGAGCCTCGCTGCTGTTTTCGCCTGGAGGTGTAAATGGATTCAAAGGTCATCTGCTTCTTCCTTAACATCCTATTCCTCTCCCTTTGGCATGGTTTCAGGTTGAATTAGAGGCATTAAGATTGAGGCTGCTCCCTCGTCAATGGGAGAGAATCAAAAGAGCCCTTCTGTCCCCTGCTGATCCTTTGAAAGTCCTCTAGGTCTTAACACTCCAAATGATTTGATTATGTTTGGTTATAGTTGCAATATTGATTTGAGTTAAAGGTGGCCAGCAAGGGTCGAGCTGTGTTTTATGTTTTCTTGCGGTCCTATGGGTCAGACTGCATTACTTCCACCCCATCGGCTGCAGAGAATCACCATCATCCTTCCAGGAACAAAATGTGCCATGACACATTTTAGAGACCTTGAGAGCACTTGGAAAAATGGCTTGACACAATAATAATTTGGTTTTTTTTCCTTCTTTCTTCTTTTTTTCCATGACGCTGTTTTCTTTGGAGAATAAACAGCACTATATTTACACACAGAATAGACCTCACTGCAAATCCCTCCATTTGGCTTTGACAAATTTGCTGAAAATTTGACAAAGAAAACATTTATTTTGGATAGAATTAGCCAATTCAGTAACAATCTGGTGAACTGAAATTTAAGTTTTATTTTAAATTCAGTGTACGTTCACAGATTAGAGGTTTGTTTTCGGCACTCCTTAGATTTCCACATCAGATTGCATAACTGAATTGCAATCCATAATACTTGAGTTAGAAGAGACTCTAGTGGGAAGGACTAAATAGGTTTTGTAGTTGTATTATAGTTGGTGGGAGTCCATCAATACTGGGGGAAAGCATAGCCTATTAACAGCCTTTTCCTGTGTCACAGTCACAACATTTTAGATATAACTTTGGGAAAAGAAGCCATCCAATATACTGAGAGCAAATGATGACTAAGTGACCTATGGGTTTTCAACATCTAGGATCTCCCAATATGTGTCACCCTCAGATCACTTACCATCATTGAAAAGGAAAAAGACAAAACACAGTCCTGGGCCATGAGGCTTCTAGTAGCAAATCTGTACACTGGGTTGCCTTTGTTGGAATCATAGGCAATTTTTTTTTTTACATATATCTCTGTGTGTAGGGAGGGAAGAAACAGACAAACCAGCCCATAGAAATGTTAAAGAGAAAGCAAGGGAAAACACACAGAGCTCTGCTGGCAGATGAGTATTTCCTTAGAGGTAAAGATAAAATGAAAATGAGTTTGCTGTAATTTCATTTTAAAATTTTTTTGATGTATGTTTACTAATATCCACAATAATATAATAACTTTGACATGACAGTTCCTATATCTACATGCAGATCTGGTTTAATTGAAATAACACTACACTAGTTTTAAATAAAACAAACAATGGATAAAAGATGGAGGATGAAGAAAACCCTGTTGGGTTACAGTGCCTATACATCTTTGCACACCAGAAATAGGAAGTGAGTGTATTGAGAGAACAATAAAGTATACAGGAAAAACTGTGAGATCATTTATAAGCATTGTTAGGACCAGAATTATGTTTGGACCCTTCTTACCTTCCACAGTACCTAGCATTAGTGAATATTCAAAACTATACTTCCTGAATGAATAATCTGTACACCAGAAACTTTTCAAAAATAATATTTTTATTCTGAGAGAATTTCATACAATTAACCAGCAACTTCTCCCCTTATCTCTGCCCAGGTCTACTCCTACCTCCTTACCCTCTCACCTCCAGACTCTTCTTCTTCTTCTTTTTTTTTTTTAATTTATCAGTTCATTGACTCAGCACCCTTTAGTAGTGGCTTCCTTCTTTAGGTGGATTTTCTCATAGTAGATTCCTTTCATGCACTGGAAAAAAGATTGAAAGCATGTTACAGGGTGTAAAGGAGCTGAAATTAGAAAAGTAGAGATGGGTACACCTAGGGACAGGGATTTCAAAAGAGACTGAGTAAAATAGGAAGCTTTTTGCTTGTGTAGGTTGGTTTTAGAGCCAAGAACCTTATGCTGTAGAACCAAATGATCCCAAGATGCTCCAGTCTTGGATTCACTTCATCTCAAGCAGTGATCTTCAACTTCCTATTAGTGCTTTCTGAAACAAAAGACAACCTTTGGGACCCCACTAGTCCATTATTCTTCAAAACAACTAAACAGCAGTAGTATCTTGGGAAACGTTTTCAGAGTCAAGAGGAAGTTTCCAACATGTTTCCTAAACCCGTACTTAACTCTTCAAACTCTTATCCTAAAGTTTTACTCAATAAGACTGTATTAGGGGGAGCCAAGGTTTCACTGCAGACACACGCATGAATAGTGCCTAGGCCATTTATAGGGCATAAAGTAAACTGGAGTATGTGGAATCATTAGAAAAGTAGAAGAATTGAAGCCTCCAGAAATCTAAGGGCTTCAGAATCTTGTTCAGACTTTACTGTAAGTACAGAGAGTAACTTATAAGACAGACTGTGAGGAGGCATTTATTTCTAGCAGACTTCTAGGCAGAACGTTCTGTCCACTATGTGTTGAAGATGTCCTAAGATTCCACCACTGATCTCACTGCTAAGCAAGATTGCTTTGTTCTTTGAGTACTTGTGAAAGGGGAAATATCCCTCCATCTTTGACTTCAAATGACATTTAGCCTTCTATTCCAAGGTCCCTCCCTCCCTCCTCAATTCCCTTCTCTTGCCCCCCATCCCTGCCTCTTCATTCATTACTAAACATTTTCAGAAAACTTCCTATGTGGATATTAGTTAGATGGAAGTATAAAGACAAAGTTACTTTCAACGTATTAAATATCTAAAAAATACAGGGATGTGATATACCCTTTGTGTGGAGTCACTTGGCACGGCAGTGTTGGAATGGGAACACTTGGCTGTGTAGCTACATCCTAAAGAATTTGATACACAAGGCCATGCAGGCAACTGGCCATTTTCAGGTCACAAGCTTGAGTATTTTTAAATGAGAAAGGAAATATAACATTTAGTTCGTGAGTGACATCTCTATTAGCTATAAAAATGTGTGTTGAGTATATTTCAAAGGGAAGAATGTTCTATGCACAAAGAATGGGAAGCTGACATTGTTCTGTGAAATTTTTATCTTTAGTATTTTCATTAGGCCCCACAGTAACCATAAAAGGCATTTTCCTCATTTCCTCTTCAGCTGTAGAAAGTGATGGCCCATGAGACATTCACAAATTGTCCAAGCCAGCATGACTGTCAGTACTGGTCTGCAGACTCACATTTCTTTGGGATTCGAATGTTTTATCATGGTGAGGATAGGGATTGAAAAGACAAGTCAAAGATCTATTTTAAGTGTCCTTTTGCAATTCCTAGAAAATGATAAAATGGATTTTTATTTCTAGTGCTCTTTTAGACACATACATACACACAAATATCTTTGCAATAGAAATTAGATACATTCTGTTAATATTTTTTAGAGAGGTCAAATTGTTGTATTTCCATAGCAATCTTCACGCTTGGTCTAATCCCAACCATTCCGGAGAAAATTTAGAAATACTGATATCCTCTAAATAGAAAGTAGAGGATGACTTGTCAGAAAATGGTCATGAATCCAATCTAAATAAAATTTCACACATACCCTTTATCAGTAAAAAGGTGAACTCTTAACTGCTTTCCCAAGGAGTTAATTGAATATTTTAGAGGAATTTCTAATTGCAATGTCATTGTATTGCCTTTCCTTAGTGCTTAGCCCTCTAATTTGAGATCTACTGGAGGGCAACACTTACAAATTAGAAACATAATTGAAATCTACTGCTGAATAAATTGATGCTTACTGCTACATAAAATTAGAGAAATCATTTAAAATGGTATAGAATCTGTTTTCTTTCACTTCACTGGCTTGTTGTTTGTTGGAGGAGTTTGTAGCTTGAAATTTCTCTCAGAAAAGGTGGGCTTTATCCTTTGACATACTTGCATGGCCAAAAAGACAGAGGCCTTAGTTAGGGATCTCACGTGATGAAGGGTCCTCAGAGCTCCTTGAATTTGACTGAAACTGAGTGAAAGGTGCTACTGGGAGACTAATTCTACCTACACAGATTCTTAAAAATTGTGTTTGAAAGATATAAGAAAGTGAAAATTCATACTTAAATTGGTACAATACTTAGTATCTTATTCCAGATTAAATTCCAAGTTCTTAAAACAAATGCATTAAAACACAGTTAAGAAAATTGCAATATAATACATACATACACACATACATACATACATATATACACACATATATGTAAAATCTAGATTATATTTCTAGCATATGCAAAATGTCTTTGAACTTAAAGAAGATAATCCAATAAAAATGAGCAGATGTCAGAATAGTCACCTCACCAAAGAAGAATTGGATATAAATATGCAGCAGAAGATGCCAAATACGTTTTATTATAAAGGAGCTGAAACAAAAATGGTAGACTACCTCCAACTGCAGAATTACTAAAATCCAAACATTCGATCATATGAATTACTGGTGAGGCTACACAGTCATAAGAAATCTTATTGGTTGTTTCTGGGAATCGAAAATGGCATAGTTGTTTGTGAAGAAAATTTGGTAGTTTTTAAAATTGATGATGATGATGATGAATCTGAGGGCACCTGTCACAGTACACATGTGGAGGTCAGAGGACAACCTAGAGGAATTGTTTATCTCTTGTTCACCTTTGTACAACTTCTGGGAGTTGAAATCAGGTTATGGGGCTTTTGTGGCAATCACCTTTATCTATTGAACCATTTCCGTGATTTCATGGTAGTTAGTGACAAAGCTAAATTCGTATGTTATTAAAAAAAAAATCTGATGAATTTTTGACAAAGCTAAACATTTTACCAGACATTTACTCAACTGACTTAAAGATGTGTGTTGGAATACTTATGGCAACTTTATTGATAATCATCCCAAATTGAAATTAACTAAGATCTTCTGCCAGCAAAGAATAGGTCAAATGTAGTTGATCGACATAATGGAATTTTATACTGTGATTAAAAATAAATAATATGCATGCTATAATATCAGCACTCAGGATGCCAAATCAGGAGTATCACAAGTTGGAAGCCAGCCTTGAAAAAAATAGTGAGACCTTGTCTCAAACAAACAAATTATCAAATACACACAGTAGAATGAGATAGGAAGCCAAAAAGAGATACAGGTGAATCATTAATGTATATTTCTAAGGGAAAACAACAGTTTGGAAAGGATACATGCTCTAGAGTTTCAGGATTTAAAAACATATTCTGGAAAAAGCAATACTAAAGATATTAAACAGTTCAGCATTCAGCATGGCTTAGGGAAGGAGGCAAGATTCAGTAAAAATGGATTTTGTTCGTTTGGTTTTTAAATTGGTGAAATGTCTTGTGTGATGCTGTTCTGGTACATATATGCATTGTGCAGTAGTCAGTAACTCTAGAACTTCACTAGACAAAGGACCTTCATGTCAGTCATGGGGTCTTATTAATGTTATTGTTTGAACAATTGTCTTACAGTTGCTCTGTAGTAAATATTGCTGCCAACAATAGGAAATAACATGGAAACTGTGCATATGTGTGTGGTGTGGGGTTGTGTGTGTTTGAGAATTCTCTGTGGTTTCACTGCAATTTTTCTATGAACTTAAAGGTACTTTAAATATAAATTTATTTCTACTAAATTTCTACTAAAAGTAGAAAAAATGTCACATAAGTGTCTGTGTTAGTTATGGTTTCGGTTGCTGTGAGAAACACCATGACCAAAGCAACTTGGAGAGGAAAGGGATTATTGGGCTTACACTTCCACACTGTAAGTCATCATTGAAGGAAGTCAGGGCAGGAACTCAGACAGGCCAGGAACCAGGAGGCAGAAGCTGATGCAGAGGCAGCGGAAGAATGCTGCTTACTGGCTTTCTCTCCAAGGTTTGCTCAGCTCAGCCTGCTTTCTTATAGAACCCAAGACCACAAGCCCAGGAGTGGCCCCACACAAAATGAACTGGGCCCTCTCATATCAAACACTATAGGTTTGCCTGCCTGCAGCTCAATTTTATGGTGACATTTTCTCAATTGAGGCTCTTTGATGACTCTACCTTGTCTCAAGTTGACACAAAACTAACCAGTGCAGTGGCTTTGGAAATGAATGGACACTTTAAAATCCAACTTTACCTAAGCATTGCTGTCTTATGTTATTACTTGTGAGTCACCAGGATTACATTTCTGGAACCACAGGTTAGGGCTGAGCAAAAAATAATTGGGTGTCTGAATGGTGGGAGACAATCTTATTACTTTATTTTATTTTTAGGCTTTCTAAAATTTTATTTCATTATTTATTAGTTGCTTCCTTTCAAGAGTAGAGGATCAAAAAGTGAGAGCATGGGCAGAAGATGTTTTGTAGCATAGAAATTTGAAGTCACTCAGTTCTGACTTACGTCCAATGTCTCATTTCTGTTCCATTTTTTAAAAAAATGCTTGTCATGTAATTTTTTCATTTTTTAAATTAAAATATGCATTTCTCCCTTCCCTCTTCTCTCTCCTACCTATTGCATATTTTTCATTTCCCAAATTCAAGCCCCCCTCTTTAACATTGTTGTTATATACACATATGAATGTATCAACTGAGTCCATTCATAGTTGTCTTCACGGATAGTGTGTATGTTTCTAGGGCTGACTCTTCCATATTGGATAATCACTCAGGAAACCTATCCTTGGGGAAGACTTTCTCTCCTTCTCAGCAGTTAATTGCCTGTGGCTCTTCATGTAGAGGTCAGGCCCTTGAGATTTCTCTCATGTACCTGGGATGTTCTCTCTGGCTGGAATGCTTAGTTTTCTTTAGGCACCCATACTGTTGAGATTACATAGGTGTAGACTCCTTACAGCTAGAAGGCATGATTTCACAGTGGACTTCCTGGTCCTGAATCTTATACTATTTCATCTTTTGTTTCCATGATGTGCCCTAAGCCTTGGACTCATGAGTTGTGTTGTAGTTGTATTTACTGGGGATGAGCACCCCACTGTTAGCTGTTCTTGGCATTTTTGACTAGGTGGTTTTCTATGATGGTCTCTGTGTGCTGCGAAGAGAAATCTCTTTGATGAGGATTGAGGGCTATGCTTATCTGTGGGTATAGAGATGAATACTTAGAATGCAGTTAGGTCTTTTGCTGCCTTAAGAAGGTGGGAATAGTTCTTCCTCTAACTTTGCATATTCCAATATCATCCTTCAATTCTTATGTCTCATTTAAACAGCCTGTCCCCCATGCAAACTGCTTTTCTCTCTCCTCCAAATGCACACAATGGGCCTCCTGCTCCAGTTACTCACATAAATGCATTTTTCTCTTGCAGTACCTACCATCCATCTTATCCCACATTAAGAATTCTTTTCCTTTTCTTGATTAACTCATCCAGACAAGGGTCCCTCTTCCTTTGACTTACAAAGTCACTCTATTGGCTCCCCATTGGGTGCTGGATACTCTGGGGGTGGGACTCTGATGCGCACATCTTTGTATTCCTATTGGCTTCCTCCTGGGTTTTATAAAAGGTTGATTGAATTAATGTTATCAATGTTGGACATTCATTTTTCAGTTAAGGAAAAACTCGAAATCTATGTCAATTGGACTAAATTAAAAAGAAAAGTTATTTGTCATAGAAGTCACATGATGAAAAGGGATGATGTGTTTTCCCACATCTGCTATTATTGTGGTCTCTCTATTTGTGGTTGATAAGGCATGTTGGGTAATGCCTTCTGTGTGTGAGCCATTATTACAATAATTAATAACAATGGCAGTTCAGTTGATAGGAACTTGGCAGTGTGTGTCTCCTTATCTTCAAAGCTCCAAACAGTTTGGAATTTGGCTCTTTGTAAAACCATTCAATAGGAAAGTGTGTGTTTAGAATCTGTTCCCAGCACAAAGCCTGACCCTTATCTCTAAAGTCCTTAATGAGAAAGCACCTGACAAATTGACTGGCACTCTCCACCCCTCCACAGAATTCCCCTTCCTGCCAAACAGGTTTCTAGCAGTCTCCACTTAGAGCTTGAAAGCTGTTGAATGGCAAGTACTGTGAAGCCAGTGTTTAAAGCACCAGAAAGCTTTCTTCAAAAGGTGACTGTACAAAGTCACATTAATTTATTGAAAAAGGTGGAAATTAATCAGCCCTCCTATTCATTGGGCCAATTGGATATTTGTTAAGTTTTGCTTTAATGAATGGGCTGGTGGTTTTAGTACCTCACAGCTGCCCAGAATGGAATCTTCAGAATGGCTATGTTCTCTTTTTGTTTAATGATGCATAGTTGCACAAAGCAGCAATGCAAATAAACAAATATTCAGTGCATTAGTAGTCCTCACCAATAGTCCTCAATTCTATTTATGAGTCTCCTAAGTAGACTTTACTGTCTATTTATCAGTTTAACAAATACCCAATAAATAATTTAAAGTGTGTAGGAATACCACTGTGACAAAAATATCAAAAACTGTAGATGAAAATATCTGACTCTATTCCACTGAAAATAAAAGTAGAAGTAAAAATTTTCAGTTAACAAGAACCCTACAAAACAGATGTAGAAAAATTGTAAGCATTATCTTTACTATCCTTATTGATAATTAGTTTGTCATATGTATATTTCTATTGTAGGAAATGATAATTTCAAAATAAATGGTAATATTTATTTAAGGAAAATTCTCAGAGTATACACTGTTTATTTTTTGTCCACAGAAATTAGTAAGCTTTTTAAAATGAGCTACAAATCTAAACAGAGAATTCTCAAAAGAGGAAACTTACATGGCTGAGAAACACTTAAAGAGATGCTCACCATCCTTAGTCATTAGAGAAATGCAAATCAAAACTACTTTGAGATTTCATCTTGTACCCATCCAAATGGCTAAGATCAATAAGACAAGTGACAGCTCATGCTGGCAAAGATGTGGAGAAAGGGGGAACACTCATCCATTGCTCCGGTGAGTACAAACTTCTATGGTCATTATGGAGATCAGTGTGGCAGTTCCTCAGGTAGGTGGGAATTGATCTCCCTCAAGATCTAACTATACCATTCTTAGGCATTTACCCAAAGGACGTTTCATCCTACCACAAAGATGCTTGCTCAGCCCTGTTCATTTCTTCTCTATTAATAATAACTAGGAATTGGAAACAGCCTGCTTGTCCTTCAACAAATGAATGGATAAAGAAAATGTGGTACATTTACACAATGGAGTATTAGTTAGCTATAAAAAAATGAAGTTATCAGGTAAATGGATATAACTAGAAAAAAATCATGAGACCCAGAAAAACAAATATAGTATGTATTAGTTTATATGTGCATATTAGCTGTTACCCAGTGATAACCAAACTACAATCCCTAGAAACACAGTGGTTAGATATAGCAATGGGGGGTTGGTGTGGGGGTCAGGAGAAACAGATTGATCTCTCTAGGAAATGGAAATATAATAGATAGTTGTGCATGGATGGGTAGAAAGTTAGAACAGGGGGATAAAATGTGGAGGGAGTGGGGACTGGAGGAAGCATGGGGAGAGACAGGTATAACTAAGGGGCACTTGAAGGATAGTATGGAAACTTAATACAGTAGGTCTTCCTAAAATATATACATGTATGAAGGCGATTGAAATGAAATTCCCAAATAATGTGGGAGACAGAGCCCCAATGGGACATCTCTTGTCACCAAATGAAGCTCCCAGTGCCGGGACTGGGTTACATCTAATTGATTTGTTGGCCAAAGGGGTATCATGGGAACTGCCAAACAACCCAGACTGTTGCCAAGACTATAAGTTGCTTTCCACAAACTGACAGCAAAGCCCCATTGCTGAAGACAATATCTACACAACTCATTAAAATGGAGAAGTCAAGTTGGTGCCTACACAGAGCCTTCACTTCTAAGTTCTAATGCCTTTGGCAACAGAAAGGTACTCTGCATGCTACTAATAGAAATGTAAACACCAACCCAGTCACAGACTTTTTGATCTGCAATGGTGTCCTGTCTGCAAGATGTGCTAGTGTAGTCACAGCGCAAAGCTTGTGGGAGTCACCCACCAATATCTGACTTGAATTAAGGCCCACTCCAGGAGGTGGAACCCATATCTGATACTGCTTGGGTGACCAAGAACTTGAATCTCCATAAGCCTAGAAACTAGGGTAAAACTAAATACTACCGATCTTAAAAACGTAGCAATAAAAAAACTCTTAACATTTTGCTATACTCATAGATGAGTGCCTTGCTCAGCCATCATCCAAGAAGCTTCCTCCTGCAGCAGATGGGAACAAACACAGAGACCCGCAGACAATATGCAGAGAATCCTAATCCTCATGGCTTAGGAGACCCGAGCAAGAGGAAGCAGATAGAGTGTAAGGGAGAGGTGGTGGAGGACATCAAGAAAACCAGGCCATCTAAATCAACATAATCAAAGCTTGTATGAACTCACAGAGACTGAGGTAGCTTGCATAGGGACTGACCATGTTCTTTGTGTAGATATTATGGCTTCCATTTGAGTGTTTTTAGGGGTTTCCTGAGTGTGTGAATGAGTAAGTCTCTGTTTCTTGTGTCCTCTTAGACTTCTTTTTACCTTCTATTTGTTTGTTTTGTACAATTCTGATGTGTTTGTTTTTGTGTTATTATATTATATTTTATTATGAGCCTTTAGAAGCTTATTTGTTCTCTAATGAGAGACAGAAAGGGGGTGGATCCAGATGAGAGGGGACATAGGGAGGAATTTGGAGGAATACAGAATGGAGAAACTGTAATCTGCATATATTGTTTGATTTTAAAAAATCTATTTTTAATGAAGAAAAGTATTTAAAAAATGATTTTTAATTCTGAAAAACATTGCCCTTTAGTATAATACATCAATCTTGTTGTTAACACAGTTATTACCTTCACATTTAAAATATCAAATAATGCTTAAAGAATCACAGTGAGTACAAACAAGTTTTTATGGTCAACTGGACACAAACTAGAGTCACTTGGGGCAAGGGGATCTCACTTGAGGAACTGCCCCCATTAGATTGGCCTGTGGTCATGTCTATGGGAATTGTCTCATTTGATGATTGCAGTAAGAGGGCTTAGTCCACTGTTGGAAGAACCATGACTAGGAAAGTGGGCATGGGCTATGTAAGAAAGCTACCTGGGCAGGTCAGAAGGAGCAAGCCAATAAGCAGAGTTCCTCCATAGTTTCTGCTCCAGGTTCCTGCCTTGGGTTCCTGCCTAGACTTGTTTCTATAATGGACTATAACCCATAAGATGAAAACAAATAAACAAACAAACAAAAAACATAAAAAACCTCTTTGCTCCCCTAAGTTGCTTTTGGTTAGTTTTTATAACAGCAATATGAAAGCAAGCTAGAATGAAGTATACCTTTTAGGGATTACAAATTTAATCTAGAATTAATTGGTCATGAGGCTAGGACTATTCTTTCAAGAATTGTTGCTACACACAATGAGATCAGCAGGACAGTTGCTAAGAGGGATGTCAGAGGAAAGGAAACTTTAAAAAGTCTATAAATTCAGTTCATTATTTGACCGTTTGCTTGCTTTTGTTTGTATATGGGGTCTTTTGTAGTCTGTGCTAGGCTCAAACTTCCTATATGGCTGAGGATGACTTAGAATTTCCAATCTTCTTATACATCCTCAAACCTGGGATTCTAGGAGTATACTACCACACCATTTTTATATGGTGCTGGGATGGAACCCAGGACTCTGGGTATAATAGAGGAAAACTCTGCCAACTGAGCTATGTCCATAGACATGGTTGATTGTTTTAATAAGCTGAGAAATAGTACCTGTGAAGAACAGGTTAAAGACTAGGGAAGAGAGGTCATTAACCAGAGTGAAGGAATTAAGAGCAATAATAAAGACATTATTTTACAATAAAATAATAATTCCTAATCTTAGATGGTTAAAGGATGATGAAAAGGTCAGAAATATGAATTTTCATAGAGTTTAAATTCCTGAGAAGACAATTAAGATTTGGAATAAGACCAGCAAAATGAGATGAGCCATTAACTAAACCCAAAGATCCATAAATACATGATGAACTGGATCTCAGGGCGCACAAACATGGCATTATTATTATTTTTTGTTGTTCTCAACTTTTTGATTACAATAATGGTCATAGTAACTTATTGTGCTAACAATTGTGCTTGGGTTAGCTCATTAAGTCTTCCCAAATAGCCTCTGGGGAAAAGAAGAATTATTATTTCTATTGTACTAACTAGACAAATGAGGTTTAGAGCTGAGAAACTTGTCTAAAAATAAAGGATGGTATGGGTTAATGTCAATGTTTACTTGAACCCGGGCCATCTTGCTTTAGAGACTGGGCTTATGCTAAGTTGATTAACTTTGGAGATACACTATTTTCAACCAGAGACTTTTACCACTAAAGGCCACAAAAAAGTAAAGCTACAAGAAAGTTCAACAGGACAAAGGACTGGATTCTTCTGTTGATCTTTAAAACTATTCAGGGATGTGGTCATGCCATCCTGGTTGGACGGGGGCGGGCGAGGAGGAGTGGCCAACTGGGAACCCTGGAGGAACCGGGGATTATAGGCACAGTGCAAGGTGCTATATGTTTCCAAGGAATCTCATTTCTGAGAAGTGACCATTTATGTGAATAGCTTCAGTGAGCAAAGCAGAGACAACATAAAGGACTCAGTAGGATGTGGGTGACTAAAGGAACCATGATGGCGTCCTGTTTACAAAGAAGGCTGTGTTTTGAAGAATATTCATTTCTGAAAGATATTTTTCACTATGGAGACATTTATGAGCCTGATTTATAACAGGCAGTGTACCAGTCTGTCAGGATAGAGTGATGGGAACACATTCAGGCTGCTGACCCTTTGGATCTTATTTTCTAGTGTCTGTGTGTCACATAGTGATGGGTGGCTAAGAAGTAAAAATCAGACAGAGAAAGTATGATGGTTAATTTCATGAACTGTCCCAGTTGGTTCATAGGATGCCCAGATTATCTGTCTGAGCATCATTTCTGGACATTTTGAGAGGAAGTTTATGAAAGAGATTAGCACATGAGTTAGGGGACCTGAATAGGTGGATTATCCTCCAAATTTGTGTGGGAATCATTCAATCTGTTGAGGGTTTACATAGAATCAAAAGATGGAAGAAAGAAGGATTTGCAATATTTTCCTGAGTCTTTGGGTGGGGACATCCATCTTCACATGCCCTCACAGATTCTAGATCTTAGATCTTTACACTTGGACTGCCCTTCTGAACTCCCTGGCTATCTAGCATTTGAAATAACTGTGCTAACGGACCTCCTGCCTTTCCTCTATACACGACATAGATCACAGAACTTCTTAGCCTGTATAACTATGTAAGCCAGTCTTTATCTGTGAGTCATCACCACTGTCATCACCACTACTACCACTGACTGTAGCCGGGGTTTGTGTTGATGTCTGTGGTCCTTATTGTTACCACCAAAGTCATGCAGATGTCCAAAGTCTGCTGCATCTTAAATCCATGTTGATATCTGCTGCCTGTGCTGCCGCTGGGGGCCATGTTGATTCAGGTGGCCTGTGCTACCATCTGAGGCCAGGGTTGAGGTCCTGGTCATGCTGCAGCCGAGGGCCATGTCTGGGTCCATGGTCCTCCTGCGGCCAGGGTCTGTGTTGATGTCCATGCCCGTTGTTGCCACCAAAGGCCATTTGATGTCTGTGGTTTGTGCTCTAGCCTGAACCCACAGTGATGTCCAAGGGCCGTCCTGCCACCCGGGGACATAGTGATCTGAACGGCCTGCACTATCACCTGACACCAGGTTGATATCTGTGGTCCAGGTTGCCTTTGAGGGCCTTATCTGGGTCTGTGTCCATACTTCAGTCTGGCGGGAGCTGTGCTCATGGTCGTCTGAGCTCATGATCACCAGAAACTGTATGGAGGCCTGTGATCCGTGCTCCCGCTGACTGTGAAGAGCAAGGAAGCTGCTTTTGCTGTGGTATCGATGACTGCAGATGCACATTTGAGAAGGAAGCCTTCTATGACAACTCCTACTCCACCAAAAAAGTAATACCCCCTAAACAGGAAGAGAACTCCCTCTGCCCCCGACAGGGTTTCTCTATATAACAACCCTGGCTGTCCTGGAACTCGCTTTGTAGGTCAGGCTAGCCTCAAATTCATGATCCACCTGCCTCTGTGCCACTACACCTGGCTAGGAAGAGAACTCTTATAAAGTATGATGGGGATGCTGAAGTGTAGTCTCCACAGTTGATGGCTTCTGGCCAGGGTTCATGAGGGGAAAGACTCAGTTCTATTAAACGTGCAGGTCACTGAGTGTTTGACAATGCTCCAGTGAGTATTTAGATAACACAAATTGGACTTTGGTTTCCTTTTCTTTCTTTTTATGTTTCAGGTTTAGTTTTTTTTTGGGGGGGGAGGGGAGGATGGGGATGTGAATATGGAAGCAAACTGGGAAGTGTGATTAGAATGCAAGATGTGAAACTCCCAGAGAATCAATAAAATGCTATGTTGGAAAAAAACAAAACAGAAGACGTTTAAAAAAAAAATCAAAAAGTGGAATAAGGATGTGGATTTTGTATAGAAATTCAGAAGTCTAGTAGTCAGCCATTGGAATCATACTACTGATACGTTAGACATACCATAAAATCATCAAGGAAGAGAGAGTAGATACAGATATGAATTTTGATGATAAATACATACAGATTGGAAGATATGGATTTATAAATATTCAGAAAGATTTGAAGGAAACTTAAATAGACAAATGTTAAGTGATGAGTACTGTTATGGATGTCATGTGAAGGATGTGTGTTAAGGAGGTAGAACCATCACTTAAGTCAATATTACTGAGAAGTAAGAGAAAATGAAGGCTGACAGTTGCCCTCTGGGCTTGGCAATATGGAGTTTCTTAGTCATTTTGATAGAGCACCTTCATTGTTGTTAGGTCAAGAGTGATAGAGAAGGGGAAAAAAAATGAACTGAGAAAGCATTGCCCATCTTCCCAGGAGCTTTTCTGTCAAGTAGAGCAGTAAAACACAGTGAGAGTTCCAGAGTTATACGGCATCAAAGGAAGTTTTAATGTTCAAAATGGAATAAGTTCCAGCATACTCATGGATGCATGGAAGCGAATGAGTGGAGAAGCAGAGTTTGATGCTGCAGGAAAGAGGGCGATCCAAGCACAGTGGGCTCATTTTACTCTGGAACATGAACAATTCATAATTATAGTTCCAAACAGGTAAGAAGCTAGGAGGCTGGCAGGTGGGAAATAGAGGCCCTATTTATCCTGGCTAACACTGAAAAAAACTAGACTCTAGAAAGTGAAAATTAATATTGAACACAGGAGATTTAGACAATGGAATGTACTTCTGTCTAGGAGAACACTGAATAGTGGAATGAGCAATGCAAACAGACTGTTACAATTAAAATATGCAAATTGTATGATGTGACTTTCACTGTCAGAAGTGACAATCCTTGCTTATCCTTCAATAAACAATTACATAAAAATACTCATATAAAAGAGTTTAATTGAAGTTGCCCTGCCCACGAGCTCATGTTTCTCCTAGAAGCCATTGGTTGTCAAATAAAAGCACATGACCATGTGTGGTATATTCTCTCTTGAGTTTTTGTTCAGAGTTTTCCAATAGACCCTTAAAAGAATACAGGCTGTTTTTGCTACTATTGGTGTCCCATCAGAACTTCATGGTAAGACCCTATTTCTGAAGACACTGTGCATATTGGTCATAGGGCATGGAGAAATCAAGTTGACATTGACCAGGAAGTTTCTTCTTTTCTGGTAGCCTTCACCAGAAGGTGTTATGTATACTGCTGAAGAGAAAAAGTTATTGATGGCCTTACTCATCTGTGAACTCTGTGAACTTCAGTAACAGGTGTCATGACAAGACATGCCCATCGGCTCAAGAGTGGCATGAATGTTATGGTAGCTGACTGCATTCTGATTGGATTTAAGACCCCTCTATGGGAAGAAAAACATACTTAGCACTTCAATCTGACAAAAATCCATGGTTGGGGAGGTCATAGGTCCCCTGAACCTATTACTATTCTTCTACTAAATAAACATAATAGCAGACTGCCCTCCAAGCTCATAAATTAGTACAGCTCTCAGACCTCAGCAGAGAAGTTTCTTTGGGCAGTGGAGAATGGTTAAGGCTGAAATTTACAACCAGTCAAAATGCAGAGAATAAATATTAGTGGAACCAATGCTTACTCATAAATAGGACAACTATATCACTTTCCACCGCTGGGTCTCAGGGACCACCAGGAATGAAGGGGCAGAAAGATTGTGAGAGCCTGATGTCCAGGAGGACAGAATTGACAGAGTGTTCTCTGGATATGATAATACCTCTACACTTAAGAGCTCACAGCATCCGTGACTATGGGCAGTTGATGGCTCCAGTATAGAAAGAAGAATCATTTTTAGTTAAGGATTTGGCCCTTGGTAGACTGGTCATGCTCCAGTAGATGACCTCACACTCAGGAGGATATGGACAGCACTAAGCGGATATGATGAGTCATTCACAAAAAAAGAGGAAACAGTGTTAGGGGGACAGGGAGATGGGATAGATCTGGGAGGAATTATAAAATAATACATGTCTGAAATTCTTACACAGTAAAATATTTGAAAAAGATCTCATGTAAAACTGTACTGTAGTAAATAAACATTCATGATAATTAAAAACTAACAATTAAAAATAAGCGACATACCAGTTCTACACAGAAAAAGTGTAGCCTATTTAGCAAGACTGATCACTTCCCCCTACTGCCTTCTGAAGAAAGAAAGGCCTGCTGTCACTCACATTGATGGTCTGTGGTCACCCACATTGACAGTCTACTCATTATATTTTGGAGATATTTAAAATGTCCCCTTAATATTTTACCACTGTAAATAGGACCCACTTTTGCAAACCAAGAGGGACTGGACTCTCCTACCATTTTATCATCAAAAAACGAGGTATGCCACAGTAGAAAGGTTTCTGAAATGGGAATCAGTGCTCTGTGTTTCATGTTCTGTTCTGCTGCTACCTCACTGGGAATTGGTTTTCTCTCTGGGAAATACAGCAGTAAATTCAGAGGATCCAGAAAGCCATGCCTGGACTCAAGTAATGGAATCATAATAACAATCTAAATAATTCAGAAATTCACAGCTGATGCCCTTTATTTTATATGCCCATAATATTCTATGTCAAGATAAGTCACCATTTATATGGTGGAAAGGTTAGCAGTCACCCATCATTAATATCTTACAGGGTTATTGTGATGATTAAAAGAAGAAATATGAAGGAAATTCACAATAGTCACTGGCATCAGTTAAGTGTCAAAATCTTACCTCTATTACTATCATCTAGATAATTTTACAATAATGTCGTTTGAGATATCAAGTGAAGTCAGCCTCCAAATAATGCAGATGGAGAATGAGTGGGTTTTATTTCAAGAAAACATTTTTAAAATGTCTTTTTGCTGTTGTTGGAAAATGGCCTTCATGTGTTGCAGGAATAAAAGGTGAAGGAAAGTCTTGGGGTGAGTTTAAGGGTTGATTGTAAAATCAGCCTCTTATATTGATAGCAGGCAGAGCAGCATGGGGACTAATACCATCAGATTATACAAAGTACTCTTTACTGTATAAAAAATGAAATGCTACAAAATTTGTAATTTAATTGGTTAATATTATAAGATATAGGGTTAAGTCAGTATTTTTTGTTTGTTTTTTCAAGATAGGGTTTCTCTGTGTAACCACTCTGGCTGTCCTAAAACTCACTTTGGAAACCAAGCTGGCCTCAGATGCACAGAGATCCACCTGCCTATGACTACTGACTGTTGGGATTAAAGGCATGCACCACCACCACTCAGCAGGTCAGTAATTTTTAATTCAAGTCAATTGTGGTTTTACTTCCTACCAAATTTACTTCTTGCATTTTCTCAAATTTCTTATTTACATAGATTATTTACATGCAAGAAGGTAATTTAATAATGAGCCTATACCTGCTAATCTATATTTTTATAGTAAAAATTATAGTTTCCGGATGGACAAAGTGTTGGAATGAATATGCTGTGGTATAAATAATTTTGGTAAAATTTTAGCTTTGTATGAACCTTGTTTTAGAGAAGCTTTATAATTATCTCAGAATAGTCACATGACCAGGCAAAACCTTGCTGGCCTCAGCAGGAGGAATCAGAGTAGAATTTCTCTGAAATAACTCTGAGAATATTAATGATTTTATCCAATGTAGAACACTGAAAACAGTGCCTGGTACATAGTAAACACTTAATAAATGATTGCTGTGATTGCAACCATTGTCCCTGCTGTTGGTTTCAAGATGATAAGGGTATTAGTTGCTATTCCTTCTTGTAGTGACTCAGTTAGTCATCATTTTTATTCTAAATCCAGTGTCTGAAGGGATTGAAGAAAAATATCAATGAAAAAAACACACTGAGTGTGATTGTAGCAAAGCATGTAACACAAAGCTCTAAGCTAGTGTTTCTCCTTGAGTCCAGGAAAATGTTCTCAATATAGAAATGACCCTTAGTATTATCATACTGGCTGTTCTGCTTAAACTCCTAGCATAAGCTTGACAAGCTATTTAATTTTTTTGGTGAAATAGTGTGTGGACCAAACGCACAGATCTGTGAGGGCTTAAAACTGTGGTGAGAGGAGCATGTGTGTGGGCTCACATTACTGTAGTGTACCAAAAAGGTCTCAGTTGGAATCTTGGCAGGCTATCAAATGGAGGAATTGTAGGTACTTGGAAGACTGGAGCATGTTAAAAATAGATATTAAATTGATACGTCAGATATCTGCCGTCTTATGCAGTTGCAGCCGTTATCCCCAATTGTTAAGATATGGAACTAGCGAGGTATCCATCAGTAAGTAAGTGGATAACAAAAATGTAGTCTATATCCATGATAGAATAGTATTTAGCTTAAAAGTGACTGAAGCATTTACATCATCACAAATAATTAGGACTAAACCCGGAGAAGATTCTACTAAGTTAAGGCCTGGCAGAGGGATGCAAATAATTCTTTGTCTTAGTCATATGTGGAATCTGAAAAAAAAATGGAATTTGGGAGAGAGTAAAATCATTACTAGTGATTAGAGGTGGGGTGGGAGCTGGGGAGATACTGATCAAATGATTAATAAAGAAGTGTGTGATTCAGTTTCCCAACAGTTTAGAACTTTCCTGATATTTTTTGTTTTATAGTTTTCTTTTTTTATATTGAGAAAAGATAGCTGAGTGTGGTGGTGCATGCTTTTAATTCCAGTACTTGGGAGGTAGAAGTAGGTAGATCTCTGAGTTCGAGGTCAGCCTGGTCTACAAAGTGAGTTTCATGACTGCCAGGGCTATACAGAAGAAAGTTAAAAGATCAGCGAATAAGTTGAATTCTTACAAATATGCCGAGAGGTTTGTTTTCTGACTTGGGATATGCCCATTCTAGATAAATGTTTCGTATCTTTCTTTTTGATCTAATTTTGTTCAGTACATTGTAAATATCCGGTAAGAGTTAGACATAGAACCTCCTCCACGGCTGATAGGAAGGGAAGGGTGCAAAAACTAAACTGGTAGCTGAAGATCAAAAAGATGCTATCTGGATCCAGAGGGCTCTTGGGATATAGTGAAGACCATCTTTATAGATTCCTTGATATTTTTAAATGCAGGATTGTGAGTAAGAAGGCAGATAAGGTAGAAAGTGCAGAGGGATGGGGGACCTCAAAACAGAAGAAAGATTCCAGTCCAAGTCCAGGCTTTGAGATTTCCTGGTTAACTCTAAAATCGAGCTAACAATTGCACAGCTCTTTCCAGTTGCTATTATGTTGAGCTCTAACGGGGCTTGGCTTGAGGGTTCCGACAGAATTTGTGTACATTTCAAACCCAGGTAGCTATTACTGACACTGTGCTTGTTCTTACAAAAGCAGATGTTGATGGTACCAGTTGAGAGCCAGATAAATGTGCTTTTCTGACTCCATAGGCAGGAAGAAGCCTTTGCCAGTGGACAAATGGCTTACCTTCAGTCTTATTTAACCCCGTGGACACATTAGTTTCTTATGACTTAAAAAACAAAACAAGTTAAATCAGCTTGTGTGTCAGTTCTTTGATGACTCCTCTGCCACAGAGGAGACTTTTAGATAATTGAAAAGGGATGGGACATAATGAGTTTTCCTTACACATTTCTTCTCATCACTAATTCTGCTGATCATCTACAGGGAACATAAAGAGCCTCTCATCTCACTCTGAGATGGTATGACAAGAGCTACGTCTGACACCTGGAGCTTGGCGCTGCCATTTTTGAACTGGATGGGCTGCTGTAGAGTCAGCAAGGGAAGGGATTTGTTTGCTGGCCTCTCTTCTCCACAAAAGCTCTAATCCAATTAAGTTTACCGTGGTGCCACGCTGCTCCATCATTATCTTCCCTACACTCATCCAGCACTGCACCTGTGTTCTGTAGTTCCTCCACAGGGACAGAATAGTTAGATAAAAAACACTCTAATTCCACATTCACCTCAAATGTTATTGTTCTTAAAATGTTGCTTATCCCATTGGCTAACCTAATATTCCATTACTACACAGTTTCGCCTTTCAGCTCTACAATGAACACTTTTTAAAATATTTAAATAATACATCTCCTTCAATTTTTACACCCTCAAATCCTATAGTTCCCAATGACTACACTATAAATGAATCCATCAGTGCTTACCTGTACAAATAAAACTGTAACAATGGATGCACTCAAAATGCTGACATACATATACGAATTTATATTTAGATAACTTTGTAGATTTAAGGGTTCTCATTAGGATAATACTTAATTAATCCTCCACTCATTTGAGACAGAAGATTCCGGTACCTGTGATGTTTTTCCAGAAGTCAATGGCGGCACACGCCTTTAACCCCAGCACTCAGGTGGCAGAAGCAGGAGAATCTCTGTGAGTTCGAAGCCAGCCTGGTCTACAGAGAGAGTTTTGGGACAGCCAGGGCTACACCGAGAAACACTAGCCACAAAAACCAAAATCCGAAAACCAAACCAAACCAATGAAACAAACAGAAATCATTAAACAAGTAAACAAAGACTTCTGGAACATCGAGGCAGAAAAAGAGTTAATGCAAAGTAGATGCACATATAATACGTTAGGCACAGGCTCTGTGGTGGAGTCAGGGAGTGAAAGAACTTGGTTGCACAGAAGAGCACAATTATTTCTTTTCCTTATAAAATAAACAGGGGTGAGAAAGCAGAGCTATGCTGAGCTATGCTGGAGCCTGAAGCCGAAAACCAGCAGTGCCGACTTGGATTTCATTTGAAATTTTGGTACTTCGCTCAGCATGAGTTTTGTTCACATTAATTTTTTAAAAATTTTCACAAAATATAATTTCATTGAGAGTCTCTAGTTTGTACCCAGATTGAGTGTCTCACTTGCCTTTTATCCTCGCCCCAGCCCAGAATGTTAAAGCAGAGGCACTTAATATATGGCTGGTATAATTTAAGGGGAAAAAGTTAAATTTACATCTTAATGTGAAGCTGAGTCATTAAGGAAAAAAAGTCTTCAAAATCCAATCTATTATCTCTAATAAGGGAGCAAAGATGTATTTTCGAAAGATTTCTATCAGATAAAATTTAAACAGCCTTTAGAAATGCTTTTAGCTGTAATGACACATTCATTCCAGAGGTTTTAAAATTTAAATTAGGTGTTTGATTTTTTTTTCCTCCTATACAAAAAGTAATCTGGGTGTAAGCAATTGTGGACTTCCTTCCCAAGTCTGCTATGTGCTAACGTCTTTCCAGAAGCCAGTGTCTTTGATCACATACCTTTTCTTAATAATGTACCAATCCTGTGTCTTCAAGAGGTGCAGAAAGCCAGACTCTCACCAGAACCTGCCTTGGTCATCTTCCCTGAGTTAAGTCCACTGCTTAAATAAACAGCATGAAAGTAGCTACTAGTCTATGAGTGATAACTGTCTAAATTTCTGTAGCATTTGTGTGACTGATGCTTAAACAACCTGATGGTACAAATGCATCATTTTGCTACGTTGACTTTTCTATTTGATTCTGGGGATCAAACACGGTCTTGTGCATGTGAGGTCAAAGTTCTGCCACTGATACATCTTTTAGCTTAAGAATTACCTTTTTTTTTTGTTGTTCGGGGATGGGAGAATTACTCAGTGGTAAGAGTGTTGGCTTTACATACATGACCTAGGTTCAAGAGAAACACATTCTTGAGTGATATTTTTAAAGACTTTGCAGTTTTCAACTTTTATTTTACTTTATTTTTATAAACAAGCACCCAGCCCCATATGATTAAATTCCCATTGATCAGCCTGACTGTAAATGACTACAAGTAGGACCTGTGGCAATTGTCTGCCGGAAAAAAAAAAAAAAAATGGGTGAATGGGACGCATCAGCAAATGTTTAAATATTCAGTCTGTTAGATAGAATTTAATTTACCTAGCCACTTTCAACCGATAGGCTCTCACCCCACCAGCATGCAAAAGTAAATGGTAGCCTGTCAACTTTTCTTTTCAGCCACACTGACCTATATGTTGGCTGGCCTCTTTGGACCACTGTATGACAGTGTTTTGAGTGAGCGATTTGCTGCCAGGAAGCAAATGTACATAATTTAGTTACTCATCTACTTACTCTCTACAGACTATTAGTTTAGATATTTTACCTTTGAAATGTAGGATGAATGTTTCTCTGGTCCTGCCTAGTCCCCACGCACCCACAACCACTTATAAAATAATCACTCAGAGCCTTAATATTATTTATAACCATTCAGCCATTAGCTCAGGCTCATTACTGACTAGCTCTTACTCTTAAATTAACCTGTAATTCTTATCTATGTTTAGCCAGGTGGCTTGGTACCTTTTCTCAGTTCTGCCTTGACATCTTGTTTTTCTGTGTCTGACTAGTGACTCCTGACTTGGCCCTTCTTCTTCCCAGAATTCTCCTCATCTGCTTATACTAGCCTATACTTCCTGTCTGGCTACTAGCCAATCAATGTTTTATTTATCAACCAATCAGAGCAACGCATATTCACAGCATACAGAATGACATCCCACAGCATTGAAATTATAAATATCTCAAAACTTTAAAGAATTTAGTGAATTTCTCAAAGTCCATAAAATAGGATAGCATTTATTTTCCCTTTTCCAGTCCCAGAGTGTGATAGAGAACTGTTAACTGTTAATTAGCTGTATGTCAGGTAAGCACAACAGATTTAAGGAACCCAGGAATGAGGTATAGGGGGCACAAATAATCATTGTAGGTTTAAAGTGGTAGGTCTCAAAGATCTACCTGTTAATAAGCATTGAATACAGAAATACCCACATGTTATGATACCTGAAGTAGAGGTATTTGGGAAATAACTTGATTGCTTCATTATTTTTAGAATACTTCATACTCTAAAAGAACATGATGGGTTGGGCCACTTAGGATTGATTAGAAAAAGCATGTGCCTGGATTTCAGAAGAGATCCCAGGTTGGCTAATGACTTGCCAGTGTTTACTTATGACCATTAGTTACTTATACTGCATCTAGGGATTTGATTTCCTTATTCATAAAATTACCTAAAAATAACCCTTACAAATCTAGTGTTACAGATCATTCTGCCAAGAAACTGTAGCAGAAGAGTTGTGATACAGATTTATATATTTGTGCATACACATACATTTATTACTCATGTATGTAAATATATATGCATGTAACAATTATAATAAAATTGAAAGTTTATTCAATTTGAAAGTGTTGGAGGGAGAGTACCTGGGAGAGACTGAAGAGAGGAAAGGGAAGAAAGAAAGTGATGAAGTTCTATTTTAATTTGAAATGTACAGAAATTAATATATTTATAATTAAATATGTATACTTTTTTAGCTATAAAATAAGAAATCAGAAACTGTGCTTAAAGATAGGTAGGGACATCCTAAAATTCTCACTGAATTCTCATAGAATAAATACTGTCTTAATCATTGAGTTTGTCAACAAAATCTATATGAGTCAGGGGAGTACCCTCAAACAATACAGAGTGGTGGTTTTCAACATATGGTTGCGATCCCTTTAAGGATCACATATCAGATATCCTGTATTACAATTCTTAATAGTAGCAAAGTTACAGTTATGAAGTAGCAACAAAATAATTGTATGGTTGGGGGTCACTGCAACATGAGGAACTGTATTAAAGGGTCGCAGCGTTAGGAAGATTGAGAACCAGAGGGAGTGTGAAGAAAGAAAACTATGGCTAATATCTGAAGAAGAGAATGAAAATTTCTTTTGCTGTCTCCCTCCCCCTCTTCCTTCCTCCTTCTCTCGCCTTGCTTAAAAATTCTGGGAAAGCGCTTCCATGCTCTATCATATAATTTCTTTAATTATTCTGCTTGTAGGTGGATAATTGTCCTCATTCCAGTTATTTTTTTCCTCTGTATGTCACCTCTATTCACATTTATTGGCATGTATAGACAACATCTGCATCAACAATTGTCTTAATTTAATTTAAAACTGCTTTATTGTTCAAAGAACAAAAATGCGTAGGATGGTTGTCACCAAGTAATCATTTATGGAACCACCACACAGGCCAAGAAATGTAGCATTGCCAGAATTTTAGAAAGAAACCCGTGGCCATGATCCTCTGCAATCAGTGCCCATCAGAGCTTCCTCCTTTTGTTATTCTGGCCCAGAGATAGCTGAATAGCATGCCACATTTTTTCACATTTGGATGCTTCATTTTTTCTCTTTGGTTCTCTTAATCTTGTTCACAACTGTTCATTGAACTGTCTTGAGTTGAACTGCTTCTGTGTGCCATATGTTTCTCTGCCTGTAATTTGGCTGGCCCGAGACCCTTTTAGAATAGTTAATAGAGAGACAAGGGAGATGGTGTGTCAGTACAATTCTTGCCTTGCATACACGAGTCCCTGATTTAAAGTGTCTTGTACATAAAAAGCCAGGCATGCTAGCTTACACCAACAATCCTAGCACTTGGGGAGCAGTTGCAGGTGGGTCCCCAGAACTCATTGGTCAGATAGTCTAGCCAAATCTGTTCAGTGAGAGACCCTCTCTCAAAAAAAGTAAGGTAGAGAGCATTTGAGGAAGATATCTGGCATCAATCCTCTGACATCCACACACCCACACAAATTCATACACATGTACACACACAGGAAAACATACCTAACACATAAGCCATACACAATAGACACGGTATTAATAGTCAAAGTAGAAGTTACTTTAACTTAAAGATTAATTATGCTTGTTATGATTTTTAAACATATTTGTACATATATTATCAGAATTAAGATGTTCTCTTTTGTTTCAAATGTGCACTTTTTCCATAAATGGATAGTCAGTTTTATTGAAAAATCTTTCTGCATTTAATAAGACAGCTTTGATTTCTTTCCTTGACCTTGTTCATATTTGATTTACATTAACTGACTTTGTTTTTATTTTGGAGACAGGGTCTCACTGTATAGTGCTAGCTGGCTTTGAACTCATTATATAAACCATACTGGCCTTCAACTCATATAAATTTGCCCACTTCTGCCTTCTCAGTGCTAGGATTAAAGCTGTGCACCATCATGACCCACTCATTAATAATTTTTTTAAATGTTAAAATTTGTCGATCTCCTGAATAGCATGTCTTTTTAGTATATTTTATTTTAAAACTATTGTGGAACTGTATTTACATATATTCTGTTTAGATATACCTAAATTTATCTAATTTTTCTGCTGAGAACCCAAACAGGAACATGGCCTCTCTTCCACTGAATCTAATATGGCATCTCTTCCACTGACTGTGAGCCTCATCCTTCCTCTGACCTGGTCCATGCCTCACCTTTGTATAACCTACTCTGCTAATCCTTCCATTACAAGCACAATGTTTGGAAAGCCTCCCGTCCATTCACCAAAGATGTGGGGTTATTCAGTGAGACACCACAGACCTCACAGGAAAATTGTTGCATGATGTTTATTTTGGTAATTGATTGATGTCTGTCTTTTATATTATATACTACCTTGGATACTGTAGATACTTGTTTATTCATTTTTCCATTCATTCATTTAAATTAAATGTATCTTTAGCAAGTAACATGATTCTGAATACCAAGTCGATGACATAAAAACATGCCAAACAAAGGGCTAGAGGAACAGCTCAACAGTTAAGAGCACTTGTTCCTCTTGTAGAGGACCCAGGTTTGGTTCTCAACACCCACATAGTGGCTCACAACTATCCATAACTCCAGTTCCAGGGAATCTGACTTCTGTGAGTACTAGGAAGGCACGTGATGCACATACATGCACTCAGGCAAACACTCATACCCACAGAAAAATAAAGCAAAAGCAAACAACAACAACAACAACAACAAAAACACCAAAAACCACCACCACCACCAACAAAAAACCATGCCAAACAAATGCTTTGTACTAGCTGATAATAAAACTGATTAATCAAATAAATATAAAAGCATAAGTAACAAAAAAACCCATGCCAAACAAATGCTTTGTACTAGCTGATAATAAAATTGATTAATCAAATATAAAAGCGTAAGTATCTATGAGCTATCTAGTAAGAGAAATCTAAGTCAACACTGGATAAAAGAGGAAGAAATTAAATCTGTAATATTAGATCCAGAGTTTTTTTGGTGTGTGTGCACACATAAAAAAATGTGTAGAGGATTAACAGTTACCTGATGGTACTTCAGTAATCTTAAGAATGATTACAATCTTAAAAACCAAAAATCTTACTTTCAATTTTTTAGCAGTATATTTCTTTCTGTTACAATCCATGAGGTTTAAACAATTTTCATTTACATGAAATATAAAGTCTCTGATTTTTATTGCCCTGTTCTCATGTATCAGTTCTTTCTTAATCATGCTGACTCTCTACTTGTATAATTCCCAAGGTGGGAGAATATAGATATGTGTATGTCTATTATAAAAATGTAGTGGGAAAAAAACAAAATAAAACAAAACCATGATCATCTTTTTAAACCTGCTCCCAAATGCCTCTTTCATATACTGAGGTTATTTTCATGGTTTGAGATTTTGGCTAGAACTCTGATAATGTTGTGCCTGAGATAATTTTTCATTTTTAACAAAGGATTTGCATTTCCTATGAGGTCTATAAAGTAACTAACATAGGCCCTACACCTTGAGGAGGCTCATAAATTATTAACTGAGCAGGAGGAAATAAATGAGCTTTGGGAAGGTTCCTCGCTTTTAGGATGTATGCACTTCAGCTCTGGAAGAGGCTGAGTCCTGGTACGGTCTGCTGGCAAGACTGACTTAGCATCAAGACTGCACATTTACACTCAAAGCTTAACTCTCTGCTGAAGATTGGGGGAAGGTAACCCGATGCAGACAACTATTGACAGAGACTTAGGTGAGATTTACAATTTATTTCAGAGGAGGTTGACATTCATTTAGTTACTTATTTGTAACTACTTACTTCAAAATTTGCAAAAAAGCAATGGACACTACTTTAGACAAAACAAGGTCATACGGACATAGAAGTGATTTGTTTAGTTTACAAATAATGAAGGATGTTAATGTGTAGTGGGCTATGTGCTACATGAGGAGAACTAGAGTGGGAGTGTGTCCTGAGTCAGGTAGCACGGCTCCCATAATTTGGTCACATTGGGAAGGCAGATGTCAGGAGGCAGCCCTCTGGTATTTCCCTATCTTAACCACTATCATTACGGCACCTCCAGTTTGGACTTCTCTATGGTCTACACACCTTTCTTCTGTTTCCACTGGGGAGAGACAGTGACTAACACATTATGATGGTTTTGTCCTGATTGTGTCTTCTGCGCAGGCTGCTCACTTGGCAGTCCCGTCCCTGCTCTTCACTGACTTACATTGTAGTTGTTTGCTGATCCCTGCTCAGTGAGTTGCTTTCTTCCATCTTGGAAAGGCCTTCCATGTCCTCTCTGTATCTATATACTGTGACTGGAAGATTTCTCTTCCAAGGATCGTTTGGACACAGGCACAGGTCCTTCATAAATCTCCTCTGGTCTGAATTTTGCAGTCGTTTAACACCCAGAGTATTAAACACCACTCCAGGATCAAATCGTGTTCCTACTAGGTGTGTATTGACTGAATGAGCATGAAAAATGGAAAAATGAAAAAGAAACCAAGATATATCTGAAAGACCCCGTGAGTTTAGCTGTAGGAAACATATAGATTCTCATTTTTTATTCTGACTTTTGTGAATTTTATACTATTTAATTCTTTTTTACTTAAAACAGTAAAAAAAAAAACAAAGATAAGCGGAGGAATATAGAAAAGGTCATGTTTCTCCAAGGCAAGTTACTCTGATTTCTTTTTACATTTTTTATTTTATGTGCTTTAGTGCTTTGCCTGCATGTGTGTCTGTGTGAGGGTATTGGATCCCCTGGAACTGGAGTTACAGACAGCTAGCTGTGAGCTGTCATGTGGAAGCTGGGAATTGAACCCAGGTCCTCTGAAAGAGCAACCGGTGCTCTTAACTGCCGAGCCATCTCTCTAGCCCTGTGTTATTCTAATTTTTAAGAACTGCCTCACCTTAAAGACCAGTGTCACAAGTCTGACAAATGTTAGAGATTTTAGACTTACAGTTTCTCAGAAAACTTCCCTTATAGTATATTTCTTCCTATTTCAACCTATTTCAAGCAGAAGAGTATCTACTTCCCTGTGCATCTACCTACTTTGGGGGGATATGGGATTAAGTGAGACATAACTTTTGAGTTTCAAAACTCGCAGTTCAGCAGAGCGACTCTTGCGAGGAGACCAACACTGCAGCCTGTGGTGGTGAGAGTCAAGAATCAGAGTGCAAGAGAAAATAAAAGAGGCAGAGAGATTAGTTTCCTCCGAAGGGGATCCTGAGCACATCCGATAGAGGAAGCATCGCCTGAAGACTGTGTAGAAATTCAATAGTGGGAAATGAAGGCAGAGTATTGAAAAGCTCAGGGTACAACACAGGAACGTGTGGAGTCAGGAAGTCTTAGGAAATGTTTGTGATGTAGTAGGATGCACATGGGGCTCAGCATTGGCTTTAGGACTGCAAGGAAGAAATATGAAGTGTCTGCTGCATCCCATTTGTAAAATATATGTGACTTTATAAGTAGTAGGAACATTGGTCTGAGAAGGGAATAAAATGAGACAATTAGATTTTGGTTTAGATTTAATGTTGGTGACAGGGTAGAAGAAGACAGAACATTTAGGAAACTACTATATACTCCAGATAAGCTTTGGCGATGGCTGGGTCTAGGATAATGGTGAAGAACTCCAATTTAAGCACTGAGAGCAAAAGATGCCCCAAGAACCAACTGACAAAATTTAATGCTGCTTGGAGAGAGGAAATAAAGATAATATATTTACCCCACTGCTGGCAATGGAGCCCAGGGCTTGCACGTGCTAGGCAAATAAATGTCTCCCATTGAGCTATATCCCTGGCTCTAAAGCCCTCTAATAGGTAAAGAACTTGCGGATGTCTCCAAAGCTCTGAGATTGAAATGATGTGAAGCTTCGTGGTTATTCAAAACATAAATTAAAATAGATAATGTAGTGCCAAAGAATTAGTGGAGGGCTGTGGTATGTTTAATGGCTACCAGTTGTCCTTGATATCCATGGAATGTTGGGTTCAGAGTCCTTGGTGGAAATCACAGTCTGTGGATGCTGAAGTGCCTTGTATAAAATGGTAAAGCAATTGCATTCAACCTCCTCATTCTCTTATTTTCTCATATGCTTTAAATCATCTCCAGATCACTTATTCTCCCCACTACATTATAAACGGTATGCAAATGGGTTCTGTACTCTCTTATTTAGGAAATAGCAAGGAAAAAGTCTACATACATTTATCATGTATGAAATATTTTTCCAAGTATTTTGTTCTCTGGTTGGTTGAAAACATGTGTTTAGGGGCACAATTATATAAATTAGCTTTCCAATGCCTGTCAGTTACATGTGGAGTGCTGTTCCATGGTAATTAAAGACATATGATTTGATGAGTCCATTAAACAGAGATGTATTTGGGAATCATTACTACAGAGTGATAATTAAGTAATAAACCATGGGGGGGGGGTTACAAAGAAAGCAGATGAAATAGAGGTGATGGAAAAGTGAAGTTCTAAAACTAGGGGGACTCCATAGAAAGAAGCTCTCAGAATTACAAACAGCAGATAGAGAGGCTAAATGCAGAAGGAAAAGATGAATTTACTGGTCAAGTAGATATTAGTTCCATAGATGGTTAGTGATGGATTGTAGACGAGATGACGGTGAGATGTTAATAAGGGAGCAAAGTAGGAGAGGAGCTTGAGGAGGATACAAGTAGTAGGACGGCTGATTCTTAGAATATTCTTTCAGTGTTTTTGCTGATTTTCACAAGGCATGACAGGATCTTCTCAGATCCTAAAGTACTCATAGATTTTCCTCTAATGATACTGGAGAAATGAGGAGCTGTGATGAATGAAAGTAGTAGAACGCTGCTGGAAAACAGAACCATGATACAAGGAGAGTGGACGAAAAACAGGCCAATGTCACATCCATGGGCATCAGAGAACTCTGCCAGGCAAGAAAATCCCCTGACCGCCCAGCGTGCAGTTCAACAATGTTGGTCACATAGGGTGTATTCACACTGGGAGGGAAGCGAAGTCTCAATAGCTTTATCTCCAAGGAAGGCCTAAGGAGGGGGCAGACCAGGTGCTTGGACTCTGGGCTCTCTCATACTATTTTGATGTGACAATGGCAGGAAGTGTGGGCCTGGTGCTGTTCCCGTAGAGCTGGAGCTTGGAGAGAGTAAAGATAGGAAACAAAGCTGGAAGGAGGTTTAGTTTTGCACAAACGGGTCAATATGAATCTGTGTTGTTATGTCATCTAGGTACTGCAGGCTCGTCACCTCACATCCGGATTTTGATTACTCAGGATGGTTGAAGATTATTCCTTTACACTGTGTGAAGATGTGTCACTGTGACTGGTTTAATAAAGAGCTGAATGGCCAATAGCTAGGCAGGAAGAGGTTAGGTGGGACTTTCAGGGACACAGACGTCTCAGAGAAAAAGAAGGCAGGGTTGCCAGCCAGATGCAGAGGAAGCAGGAAGGAGGAGAAGTGAAAGACGCGAGCCATGTGACAACACATAGATGAATGGAAATAGGCTAGTTTAAGTTATAAGAGCTATTTAGAAACAAGCCTAAGCTAAGGACAAGCTGTCATAATTAATAATAAGTCTCTGCATCATGATTTGGGGGCTGGCAGTCAAACAAAGCCTGCTAGGTCTGCTACCCAGTGTTAGGTTAAAAAGCCAGGTGGTTATCAAACCACAGCACACAGCATCCTACTGCTTAGCAGGGCTGCTGACAGAGAAGCCTGAGTTGTAGCGCGGGGAACCTGTGACTCTCCTACCAGCCTTAGAGGGAATCTGACTTCAGAGAAACCTTTCCTGGACTGACTTAGGAAGACAGCAGATCCACAGTGGGAGAAAATTGAAACTCTGAAAGGCTAAAGGGTGGCTGCCTATGCCGGTTACTTTAGATGAGGAAGGAGACTTTGCCCAAATCATGAGTGAACAGCAAGTCAGTGAAATCGGAATGAGGACAAGAAATGCAATGAAAAAAAGATGTGGCTGAGAATGTCCTTGAGGCTGTGAGTAAGGGAGCTAAGAGATCCACTAGCCTTCAACATCCCTCTAAATGCTGGGGAGGGGAAGTGTTCTGGGAAAAATGAAAGAAAGGGAGGAAAGTGCTTTAGCAGTTCCTGTTGGCACCTTAGTGGAAAACCTGTGAATGGGCTGATAGAAATCATGAATGGGAACAGAAAAGTCTTGGGTGGGAGGCAGTAAAAGAACAGGGAAACCAGAAAAGGGCCAGGGCAAGGGATGGGAAAATGAAGGGCTGGATGCAGAAGAGTGGGGGCCAGCGGAGGTGTTAGTGCAGGTGAATGACGACCTGGGTGGAGTACTGCATTCACCCTCCAAGGCACTGTGAAGAATATAGCACCGTTACTCAGGTGAACTCCCTCCCTAAAGCACTCCTGGTTAGGTGGGAAGGGAAACCTGGACCTCCCAAACACTGGTGGGTTGTATAGGCAACACACATTTTCTAATGGCCACATTGCAAACCAAGAACAATGGGCTTTGTGATTCATATTGTGCAGCTTCGTATGTCTAAGACATTATCATTTCAAGTTGTCATCAACAGAACCACCAATCTACTTTTGTTCTTTTTTTTTTTCCTTAGTAATTCAAGTCATATGGTTCTGAGTTTACCTCAGTACATCTTCATTTTGGCACTGAATTTTTATCATAAATATATGGTTTGTAGCCTGGAGAGATGGTTCAGTGGGTAAAGCCCTTGCCATGTGGCCATAAAGATTTGAGATGAAGTACCCAGAACTTAGGTCAATGCAAATTTTAGGCAAGGGTGGTGGCCTCCCCTGTAATCCTGGAGCTTGGAAAGCAGAGGCAGAAGGTGCCAAGATCAAGCTGGATAGCTAGAATATCCAAGTTGATTTTTTTTTTTTTTTATTCAAGCATGACACTATGCCTCAGTATTTAAAGTGGAGTACAATTGTGGATGACACCCGATGTCACCATATGTCCTCCACAAGCACAGAAGCATATACGTACACAAGGGCATCTGCACACATAATAACATCCCCATACATGGAAACATGCAATCAGATGACTACACACATGTACATGCAAAAAGAAAAATATATGACTTTTATATTTAGATTTTATATAAATTACTGTCAGAAAACTAAAATTCATCATTGTCATTTATCATTACAAAGTTCTCAGTCATACAACTGCAGATCAGATTTAATCTGAAATTTGTGTGAATTAAAATTAAATAACATCAGAGGTACACTTAGCAAGTAGATAGCACAACAACTGTGTACTGCCAGCTACCAGGTAATTGCCAGCATTCTTAGGGAGACTTGACTGTAATTGGAGTTAATGCACTGCTTAATTAAAGTTAGGAGGTGAGAATTGGACTCTCTACTTTGAAAAACTGTGAACGTGTGCACCTGGTTGTCATTACATGGGAAAGTGTTAGGAGACGTGTGTGTGTGTGTGTGTGTGTGTGTGTGTGTGTGTGTGTGTGTGTGTGGTGTGTATGGTCTGTGTGTGTGTGTGTGTGTGTGTGTGTGTGTGTGTGTGTGTATCATTTCCTCAATCTTTGCTGTAGAAAGTTTCTGTGTATTCCCTCATGCTCAGGTGAGTCATAAAACTAGTCCTTTCTTGTTAAGATGTCTTCATCGTTAAAATGCAAATGATGATAGCTAAAATATCAAATTATTCTATTTTGCAAATCCTTTCGCTTGACTATTAAGGAGCTTCTTAGAATTATCTTCTGCGTTTGTTATTTCGAAAAGCATTTGGCTCACATTGTCCCAATTAGCAAGTGTAGTTATAAGGAGCTGGTAAGAGTAGAGAAAAGCCCCTTGCTAGTGTGGCTTAGGCTGCCGGCTCTGACTCACCTCTAGACAGCTCATCATCAATTTGCGCATAAAGTTGATTGAGCTCTATGGGAATATTTAGATGGAAGAAACTCTGTAAATGCCAGGTATTTATTATCTTCATTATATTGTATAATGTGGTAATAACAAGAATGCTACAATTGATTTAATGGATCCTTGTAATTTGAGGCAAGCTTTTAACGGCACCATTGCAAAGTTCTTTCTTGACTTTCTATATAATTTCATGCATATTGTTGCATCTGCAAACGTTTTCAGAGAGCCACCGGACACTGAATAATGTACCTTCTTTAAGAGGCACAACAACAGCATTCTGTGTGCACACTTTACAAAGAAAAACAGCACACGCTGTTGCTATCGTGAAGTAAGAGATGAAGGATCAGACTTTAGTGGTAGATAGGAGAGCTTAGAGACAGGAAGTGAAGAAGACTCATTTGGTAACATGCTCTCCAAAGGCTAGTTCTTAGAGCTGTTCTGTCCTTCCCCCTGTCTTCCCTCCTTCTCTTCCTCCGCATCTCAGGTTAAATGTTGTGATCTCAGAGACTCCATCAAGACTATTCCTACCAGGAAACTTTCCTCATGCCTCAATCATCCCCTTTTCTTAGCCTTTCTCTGTGGTCAAGATCATAACTGGGATTGAATCTTTAAATTACTGATTGAATTCACTCATCCATGAATGACCTGAATGGGAATATCTGAGAACTATATACAACATATCTTTTTTTATTTTTTGAATTTGTCTGTTTCTGAGTTTAAGTTCTATCATGTTGTTAATCGAGTCTGTTACTAAGGGTATTCTTCTGTCACTAAAATTTTGAGGATAGAGTAAGTAGTTAATGCTTTGTTGTTCACGCTGCCTTTTGAAACCATTTATGTTTTGTGTGGCATAGTCACTTTTTAAAACCAATTTTAGAGAAATGATTGAGAGAATTTGTACTTACATTTCTATGTATGCATTTGATTATTTCGTTAAGGCACAAAGTGGAAGTGGGAGCTTAAAAAGGAGGCAATTTTGAGAAGACTTTTCTATATTTGGATAAAAGTCTTTCTAGAGCTTGTTACAGCCAGCAAATGTCGCTTGATATGGAAAAAGGGGTGAGGACTGTGTGGCTGGGGGTGGCTATCTTGGGTTCTGTAGTTGTACACTAGATGTAATTGCAGGTATCCTTGGGAGGGATATAAAGTCACATGAAGATGGGGAGATTGAAGATGCCACAGTGCTGCTTTTGCAGATGACGAAGCCAGTGTTCATAGCTCATGAGTCAAATGATGTGACAGATGCAACCCACTGCATCTGGAAAAGAGTCAGAAAAAGAATTCTGTTTACAATCTCCCAGTAAGTATGGTCCTGTCTACTCTTTGGTTTTTTTCCCAGTGAAACTCATTTTACCTCCAAAATTGTGTGAGATGTAGTATATGTTTCTTACATAGCTATTTAAAAATACTTGTTTTCATTTTATTTATAAGAATGTTTCGCTGATATTTATGTACGTGTTCCATACACATGCTTGGTGCCTTTAGAGGCCAGAGGAAGGTGTCAGATCCCCTGGAAATGGAGTTACAGGTAATGTGGATGCTTGAATCAAACTCCTGAACTCTGGAAGAGCAGCGAGTGCTCTTACCTACAGAGCTGTCCCTCAAGACCCTTAGAAACAATTATGTGTACCATTAATCCATGAAGTTTTCAATAAATTGCTATACCAGCTATATAAACACATAATTTTAATAACAATTAAGATATGTATTCTGAATCATTCATTAGTGCTATCCAGTGACTTTTTAAAAATAATAGACATATTTAAATGTTGCAAATTTTGTTCCAGGGGAACACATTTCTTTACTATTGAGTAAAAAATTTGTAGATTTTGAGTATTATTGCACTGGTATTTCCACATATGCATAATATAATATTACTTTAATAATATAATACTTATAATACATATAATGTTCAGAGATTCAGAAATGTATTTTCTTTATAGCAATTTTCCTTAGCATAGAAGGAAAAATTGAGTATCATAAAGATTGGCATGAGCTGGGCATTTAACAGGTCAACTTCTATAATATTATATGAGAAACAAAATTTCGCTCCTTAAAAGAGGTTAGCTTAAAGAAATGAATTTACATTTTCTCCCAAATTATCTCATTCTTCAAAATGCTCTGTTCTGAGCAGTTTCATTCACTGTGTGATTACAGATGATGAATAAATGGAAATACAAAAACCATGTTATCTCTCTAAAATACTGGAATTTTTTTGGTAGCACTGGGTGAGAATACACTTATAACTATTCTTTAAGACTTATATGCAGTGGCTGCAGAGGAAGCTCAATGGTTGAAGACCTGACTGCTCATGCCCCAGGACTGGAATTTGGATCTTCTGAGCTCCTGGAAATGCTGAGATGATCAGTAGCCCACTAATAATTCTAGTCTCAGAAGGAGGAGCAAGTTGGTTGGTGAGACCGCTAAACGTGCAATGTCTGTGTTTGATTGAGAGATACTGCCACAAGGAATAAGGTAGAAGATCACTGAGGATGATTCCCATATCACTCTCATGCTTCCAGATAGTACACATGCAGCCATACACATGCTAACAGGCAGACTCATACACAAAAATGGAAAAACAATTAAAAGCCTTGCAATTTTGAGGTATTTCTTACAAATCCATCTTCTCTTGTAAGCAATTGATATTTTTTTTCCTCATTTTTTGGGGACCAGGTTTTGAGTATACCAGGTTGATCTCAAACTTCATCTATGTAAGCTAGGACGACTCAGAACTCCTGATCTTCCTTCCTTTACTTTTCAAGGGCTGAGATTACAAGTATGTGTTACCTAACAAGTTTGGTCTGTAGTGCTTGAAATCAAACCCAGGGCTTTGGATATACTAGGGAACACCCCCCCCCCCCCAGTTACTTGTATTGATAACCAGGTAGTTATGCCAGTGGAGATACTGGGTATTATAACATTGTGTTTCAGAAGTATACATGAGAGAAAAAGTTGACATGCCAGAGGGGAGTTATTATGTCTCAATGAGACAATTTGGGAAGATGGCATTTCTAAGTTTATGATTCTAGTAGGTAGATATCAGTATCCTATAGAAAAAATATAGACGGATGTTCCTTCCTCCCTACAACGTTCAAGAAGAACCATAGCCTCTGTATTTCTAAAAATTCCTCATTCTTGGGGTACATAATTAGCCCCTGAGAACAACCAAATGTATGAAATATAAATGTGTCCCACTCTACGGGCTAGATAGAGAATCTAGTACCTGATCATTTACACCAGCGTGTCTCAGTCTCGGTGTGTTCTATATAGTAAATCTTTTCTTATTTAAGAAATTTCTTATTCATTTTACATACTCACCACAGATCCCCTTTCATCCCTCCTCTTGCTCCCCCACTCGGTCCTCTTTCCCCGACCCACCCCCATCCCCCCCTCCAAAAGGGTAAGGGCAACTCAAACTAGTCAGCACATTTTACTCCTTTTTATGGCAAAGATTGTATGGTAGTGTAGCATTTATGAACTGAAGGTTAACTAGTTCTCCAGTGTATATCTTTCAAATGCATATGGCTTCTAGTGATACCAATATAATGAATAAAAGTTTGACAAGAAATCAGAAAAGAACAAAATGATAACTTTGAAGCATAGAACCGTGGTCTTTAACAAGCAAGCAAACAAACAAATAGATAGACAAAGAAATTTTCTGATCCTACATCTCTTTCTTGGAACTCTTAGATGATTCCTTAATGTCACCTAACAGTAAGACTTCTTTTTTGCAATTGTGAGCCATGTACAGTCATTTTGGTGACTGAATAGTGTGGCTCCTATTATTCTTCATATTTTCATTTTTAATTTTTCACAACAGGTTTATGAGATTCTTTAGCCCTGAGAGCTTTGGAACACTAGTGTGTTGAGAATATTCTCTGGTGTTATCAACTGGGAGAAACTTACATTTCAAAGACCTACAAACATTTTTCTTAATTCTTCTTGGTTTGTTTCAGCTAAGCAAGCTGCCATTAACCTTTTCTTTTTTCTTTATAGTTAACTTTTTTCCCCCTCATGTTGCTGGTCCTTAGAAACATGATTACTCTTTTGGTGATTGACTAATTGTCTTTTTAATTTTATACAAATATATACATGTTTTTACAGCTATGCTTTGCTTAAAAATGTGGATGGCCTTTATTACAATTTTCGAAGTGATAACTGTATGGAAAACATATGGCCGGCCTGAGGTGCAAGATAAAATAATTCGCAAATGCAGGACTTTGTTTAGCATGACAGTCGTGCACCTACAGGACTGATTTTGTAGAAATGCTGCCATAAAGACGTGTTGTCATCATGGCATTTGCTACAGAAATGACATCACAAATGCTCCTTTATGTCATATAAGTGTGGAATCAAGACACCATTGCAGAAAGCAACGTTCTTCTAATTACAAGATCAGTGAGAATAGGCAATCGACATAAGTTCTGTCCCTTATCTCTTTTCCCCAGATGCTCTGATTCTCCTAAAAATCAACTTCTCTTGGTGGTTTCTGTTAATAGGTAATAAGGCCATTGATTTTAGTCACTGATTACTCTCTTTCGCCTTCCAGACTATTCTAGTATGCTTCTAGTTAGAATAATGATTGCAGTGATGGGTCGATAGCAGAGAGGGTGATTTATACGTTACTATTCACTGAAGTTCTCGATTTACATTATATTCTTGCATTAACAAAAAAGTTCTAATAACAGAAGAAATATTTATGAATATCTGAAATATATATGTGCCCTGAAGCAAGACTGGGTGTATACCCAGACCGGTTGAGATTTATTCATTACTGAAACAAGACATTCATTTTCATTATTAGTAACTGGTAAACATAGACATGCAATGTTTTTGTTATATGACTCTCAAAATGCTCTATTTTGATAACAACTTAGTCCCCACCACTTTGATGTCTTTCAAAGGATGTTCATTTAGCTTTAGAAGACAAGTTTTGGATCTAATTGGACATCCCCCTGTCTCTCCTACCTCCTTTTTGTAGGCTGCACAGGTACATAAAGACACAATTATGTTTATCACTCCTGTCAATGGAATCTCAGTGAACTGGTGACTCACTCTGACCTACCCACTATCAACTCTGACATAGAAGAAGATGTATACTTTTTAATTGGAAGGAGCTCGGTTCTCAGATTCTTTTGCAAACCATTACTTAGCACAAAGTCACTTTGGAATCAATTAAATATGAACCTTTGTCACATCAGTATTCATAGAAAAGCACTTAGGTGATTAAAGACCCCTGGCCTCTAAATATTTGACTACTTAACAGCATCAGCCATTTAGAAAGCCTTATTAGCTCTTTTATACTTCCAGGGATGACAGTGTGAAAAAGTAAAACAAAATTAGTGGGAATATAATTGCCTCCAAATGAATGTTCCTTGAGAATCATTCCAGCGTGCTTCTTGAAGGTGCTGCTATGACCTGTCTAGCTGTTTGTGCACCTTGCTGCTAGCTTCTCGGGTCTGTCCAGGTCAGCGTCTATATGGTGGTTTCTTTCTTAAAATCTGTCAAAATCCAAATAAGCAAATAAAGTTATAAATCTCCATCACCCAGATACAAAGGGGCTAAACCAGGCATTTTCCACTTAGTAAGTGAAATAGGTTTCAGAATGTCTAGCATTTCATAAACAGTTTTTGACTTAATGTTTGTGTGAGTGACATTAGTTTCCAATAATTGTCTATAATGATTTTAACTACCTTAACCAGTATTTTAGAAGCAGTCTTTGACTTCATGTTTTTGTGAATGATTCTAGTTGTAAATAATTGTTGATAATGATTCTAATAATATTAACTTGCTTTGTTGGGGGGGTGTTTATATGTTAAACTGCATGATGAACATGTAGTTTCATTTCATCTCCCTGAAATACATGGTACTGGAGAGGTACCTACAATCATATTTTAGGTATGTAGAGACTGAGACTCATGGAATGTGTGTGTGTGTGTGTGTGTGTGTGTGTGTGTGTGTGTGTGTGTGTGTGTTTATGGGTGTGTGTGCACAGACACATATGTAAATGTGCATGCAGAGGCCAAGGTCAACCTTGGGTGTCATTCTTCAATCACCATTCAGCTTGTTTCTGGGATATGGTCTCTTGATGCCTGGCACTCACAAATTAGGCTAGGCTGACCTGATGGCAGGCTTCAGTGGTCTGTTTCTGTCTCTCTATCAATTGACATCACAACTGTGTGCTACCATATATGAATTTTTTTAATACAGATTTTGGAGATAAATCTCTGGTCTTCATGGAAGTAGCTTACTAACTGAGGGATTTCTCTAGCCCTGACACACAGAACTTTTAAGTAGTGTAAATAATCTGCAGAAGATTCTAGAGCAAGTCCTCTGGGTAAGAACAGACTCCAGGGTTTTCTAATGTCATGGTATTTTTTCTTGACTACTACAAACAGTAGGTCTTCATAACGGTGTCATGTGGCTCCACAAAGAAGTTGTCTGATAACTAGTCCATTCATAAGACTAGCAGATTTGCTGAGATAGTTAGTGAATACATGTGAAAGCATTTCTGGGAAACAGTTTTAGCTCAATTTGTTTGTAATTCATTTTCCTGTTCAAACAGACCTTTCTTGCCCTCATGAATCTGGTGCGTTAGTAGACTCTAATCTTTAATCTTTATAATTCTATGTATTTAAGTCTATATAGTCATAAACATAGATGGATCTTATGCTGGGCTAAATTTTTCAAAATATTTACTTGTACTTTATATAAATAACCACAAAATGTATTAAAATACTCTATTCCATCCATACATATGCTAATTGAAAGAGAAAACAGGCCTTAACAAGTAGCAAGTGGTTATAGAAATAATACTTTTATTTAGTAGCATCAATGACCACTCATGGTTATCAGTGAGTGGCATGTTCTCTTTAATCTTCAAGAATTATTTTTAATCACAAATTATATAGAATTATATGAGAAGTGTTAATGGAAGTGAGAGTTTAGTTTTAATGTTTTCTCTCTTTCTGTAACTTTATTCCAACCTGTAGTCTTCTGAAGCTCTGTGTTTTAGGCAAAGCCTTGGTTCCATTTTCACACCTTGCCCCTTTTCTCTTTTCAATGTGAAGTTTTCTTCTGTTCATTCATCTTCATGTCAGGCACACGTAATAAACTTACCCATGTTTTAGTCTCCTTGGTACTTAATGTAAGCCTCTGGTGGTGATCACATGACACATGGCCATATCATAAAGTACAGATGGGAAAGAGGAATAACTCTCAGGGGCCAATCTACTAGCAGGAAGGTTGAGATGATGCAGGTCAGTCAGAGGTTATGGTAAATTAAAGTAAGAATTCTACTCAAATATTTCTATTTCCCCATGGACCACAAGGCAATATTTTGATTTACGATGAAGAGTTGGGGAAGTAAACTTAAAAGGGGGTCATAACATCTCTGAATAACTAACTGCCTTGAGGAGCATAAGGGGAGCTGACTAGGAATAAGACAAGCAATAACAATCAGGCCTAACACCCCCCATGAAGTCTGGGTTTGCCTTATGGCCCTTTGTGATTTCATGAAGTATGATGATATGTTGCCTTTGGGATGTCAAGGCTTAAGTATGTTTAGATATTAATTTAGTAACTAAAAAAAGGGACACTTTTCTTAGTTACACTATTTCTTTAAATTAAATATATGTCATAAGATTATTTTTTCCAGGGCTGTGAGGAAAGTTTCATTGTCAAATGCAAAACAGAAAGACATGGAAGGGAGACAGGGCATGCTGGTGGTTGTGGGAGGGCAGCAAGAGTGCGGTGTGCCCAGAATGTGATGCATACATGTGTATAATTGTCAATGAATAAACTAATGAAGAATGTTTAAAGAACTAAGATAGTCTACTTGGAAGATAGATTAAAGAGGAAGTTATGGTAATATATTAGAGTAAACTCAAAATGAAAATTAAACTAAAAACCAAGTGGGTCCTGAAAACAAGACCAAAAGCAAAGCCAAATGCAGCTTTAAAGTATTGTTCTAAAGCAGACATGCGCACACATGTACACACACACACACACACACACACACTCACAAATACATATACACACACACACTCACAAATACATACACACACACACACACACATACACAAGCATAAGAAGGACTGTTTGTCAAGAGGGTGGAGATGGGGAAGAGGAGGCAGGGACAAATGAGTATGGTCAAAGTACTTGATACAATTGAATCGAAAAGTCCTCATAAAACCTATCACATTGTATGACGAATATACATTAATAGGTTATTTTTTTAAAGGTTAGAAAAGTTTTACTAATTTTAAATTTCAAAATGCCAGGAAACTATAGTACATCAAAGCACCTGATTATTTCATACAGCAAAAAGTACAAGATGGGATGATTCATATCTACACAGAGCTCTCATAATGTACTAGATTGCATTGCAAAAGAATGTGTGTGTTGGGATAGGACTCTGCTCAGCTGCAGAGTTATTGCCTAGCATGCATGAAGCTCTGGGTCCTAACTCCAGCACCTTAGAAAGCAGGTGTAGCAGCATACACCCACAATCCCAGCATTTGGGAAGTAGGGACTGAAGGATCAGAAATACTATGTTATTTTCGGCTTGAGGGCAGCTTGGGAGACATGAGACTCTATCTCAACAAATAAATAATGTGTCCAATATGATCATATTTTGGGTAAGCTGTGAGGATGGGTAATGTGGGGGAACTTACAAGGCAACTTCATGTAGCTAAAAAGGAGGTTTATTTTGGGGTGACTTGCAGCCAGTAAAGGGGTTGGTTACAGGATCTGGGAGAGGTGAGGTACAGTCCAGCAGGGTTCTTTGGAGAACTCTGACTCAGTCTGAAATCCAGCATCCATGATCACGAGGAACCAAGAGGCCCAGCAAGTCTGGAACTCTTGTCTTAAGTGCTCCCTTCTTGGCCCTGACTTCCAGGTCAAAGCTGCAACAGCTACTCACTACAGATGGGGAGTATGATCATGCTTTGAGTAAGCTGTGAGGATAGGGAGATGACTCAATGCTTCCCTTTTACATGTGAGGACCTAGAATCCACATAAAGAAGGATGTAGTAGTCATATGTAATACATTGTGAAATGGGAGACAGAGATAGAAGAATCCTCAGAAGATTATGAGCCAGCTAGCTTGGCATACACAACTTCAAACAAGAGAGACCCTGTCCCAAACAACATAGAAAGTGAAGACTGACACATGATGCTGTTCTCTAATCTTCACACATGTACCATGGCACACATGCCCATACTCACCTACAAGAACATGCACACACATATACATGTGTGTATCACACACATATTTACACACAAAAATGTAAGTTGTGTTTGAAACATACTCATACAATGTTCATTGTCTATAGAGAGCAGGTAGAAGATAATAGATCCAAAAAGCATGGAAATTGAAATTTTACAGCAGTGTATTGTTTCCATGGCTAAATGATAATAGAAGGGGTTAACTATCTTACCCTGTATTGACAGGACTCTGGATGGAGCCATTTGTGTGTGTGGTGAGTGCAGCTTGGAGTCTACCTTTGGCTAGATCCACTAGTGCCTGCTGTAAAAAAGTCATGCTTGTAGAAACTGAAGGATTTCCCAGGTTCTTGCAATTAGTGAAATGTGGGGGAGAGTGAATGCTTTGTTAATTCTGGGGGCCAAAGCTTCAACATTTACTTAAGCTGGAAGTATTGGGGTGATGACACAGCTCTCTCTCTCTCTGAGGTGGGCAGCCATACAGCATGGGCCTTGGAGATACTCTTCTTTCTTAGATAGAAGGGCTCCTGTGGAGTCTGTTACCTCACTTTGCTCCTCCAAGAATGTTGCAGTGATTTTGCTGAAAACAAAAGAAAATAAAATACTGTGATCATCTCACTAGCAACTCTTTGACATATTGTAAGACACAGTGTAAGACAAGTCCATAAATAAACAAGAGGCTTTTGTTTCCAGATATAGCTGGAAAATAATATCAACTCTCACTGAACATCACTAGATAATAATATCTGTTTCAATGCTCACTTATCTCAGCCCTACACAAAGAACTAGGGGCAACTAAGGAATGCTTAGAGTGGGAGAAATAATTTTCCTCAGTGAAGAGCTCACACATGGCTTATCCAATACCAAATGGTCAATCTTGAGAGCATACACCTAGGAAGAACATTATATAGACTGAGAAGAAGCTTGCATTAGTGTGTTTAGGAATACACACAATTATATTACAAATATACTTAAATTTAAATAAGTCTACACACTTATGCATGTAACAACAACAAATGAAAATAGAAGCCATAAATTTGAGAGAAAGAGGGGGTATACCAAAAGATTTAGATGCAGTAAAGCAAAGTGGAAAACTATGTAATTATATTGATCTCAATTAAAAAGAAATGTTGGAAGTAGGGGCTGGAGAGATGGCTCAGTGCTTAAGAGCATGCACTACTCTTGCAGGGGACCCGAGTTGGGTTCCCAGCACCCTTGATGGGCAGTTCACAATTGCCTGTTACTCCTGCTCCAGGGGGTCTAACGCCCTCTCCTGGCTTCCACAGGTACCTTCACTCACAAGCATGTACTTACATAGATACAAGTACAGATCATTCCAAGTGATTATCCCTTTGGGCAAGATAGTTGCTGGGATTCTCATGCAGTATAGATGCTTATATGTGAATTTCAGATAAATGATGTATACTTTTTCATATGAAAGGAAAAGTAAATATACATCAGCGTCTCAGCACATCTGGTACTACAAAAATAAAACGTTGACATGCTTTATGTGTTTTTTTTTTTTGTGTGTGTGTATGTGGTTAGCTAATACTTTGATGCCAGTAATTTGTTATGACAACTACCAGTTTTGATTTTCCTTGCTCTCATGAAAAGTATGACACATTTGTGAGGCTTGAAGGAGATTGGCTTGACTTCGTCAGAAAAAGGAGGGGTAAATGAGGATGTTTAGGAAAGTTTTGTTCTCTTTCCTTGTACACTCATACACATAGGCATATGTGCACACATGCAGTGGAAGTTGGAGAGAGGGAGCAGATTTCCCCTTATTTTTCAGAAGATCTAAGAGAAAGGAAATTTGTAAAGTTCTTCACATAGGAGGGTTGTAGCATGAATCTTAAAAGTTCTTATTAATTAAATCAAACCTGAGGCCAGTTATTGGGGTGAATGCTGGAAGATCAGAGAGACAGAACAAGCTTCAGCTACCTCACCTCACCAGTTCCTCAGCTGATCCTGTTTCCTCAGACTGGAAGCCTCTTAGTCCTTATCCAAATGAATCTCAGCTGAACTGCTTCTGGAAAGCCTGAATGCTTAACCAGCCTAGTTCCTGGTTTTCATGCCTTAAATACCTTTCTGCTTTCTGCCCTCACTTCCTGGGATTAAAGGCTCAGTTTCTGGGATAAAAGGCATGTGTCACCATGCCTGGTTGTTCCAGTTTGGCCTTGAACTCACAGAGATCCAGAGGGATTTCTACCTCCGGAATGCTAGGATTAAAGGCATGAGTGCCACCATTTTCTAGCCTCTGTATCTAGTGGCTGTTCTGTTCTCTGACCCCAGATAAGTTTATTAGGGTGCACAATATTTTGGGGAACATAATACCACCACAGTGGGTAGTTGAAGCATATAAGGAACATAGCTGTAAGGGAACAGAAGAAATGTCTGTATGGCATGTGGAGGTAGAAGGGAGGGATAGGAAAATGTTTCTGATAGCTTCCAAGATTAGTGGAGAATGAAATTGGCCCTGAATAAATATAAACATAGCAGAGACTAAGAGCCAAAGAGCCTCCTGCAAATTTTCAGATCATATTGTGAGAAGGATATCCCATGGCATCAGTTAAGGAACAGATAGCCATGCCGTGGGTACTTAGTTTATATGGTGGACATCTGCAAGAAGCCCTGTACAGAGAACAGCAGCTGGGCTGCTCTAAGAAGTGAATTACCAGGAGGGGGAGGTCTGAAAAGGCTTGTTGTTTATAATGGCTTCATGTTTTAAAATATAGTTTTATCATTCTTTTTGTGAAGATTTATTTTTGTGTGTGGATTGTCTATGTATGCATTTGTTCTCATGTGTGTAAGTGTGTGTGTGTGTGTGTGTGTGTGTGTGTGTGTGCATGTGTGTGTGTGTGTATAGGGCAGAGGTTGAAGTTGGGCATCTTCCTCTACTGTCTTCCATTTTTATGTTTTGAGAAAGGGTCTCTCACTGAATGTGGAGTTAACTGATTTGGCACTACTAGTCAGGTAGCAAGCTCCAGGGTGTCCTTCTGTCTTAATCCCCGAAAGTTAAGCTTTCAAGAACATGGTACTATAGCTGACCCTTTATATGGGTCCTGGGGACCCAAACTCAGAACTTCATACTTGGGCAACTAGCACTTTACTGACTGAGACATTTCTCCAGTTCCAGTTCTTCTATTTACCCTGTTGGCTCATAGGCATAGAAAGCCAACATAATACAAACCAGAGAGAAAGCCAATGTAGAGAAAACCTTGGAATGAGCAGTAAGTTTTCTTGAGTCATAAAAAAAGTCAATGAAATGATTCCTAATGATACTCTGCTATGCTCATAGATTGGTGCCTAGCCCAACTGTCATCAGAGAGACCTCACCCAGCAACAATGCAGAGACCCACAGCCAAACATTAGACAGAGCTCTGGGAATCCTTTAGAAGAGTAGGGTGGCAGGAGCGGGGAGGATTGTAGGAGCCAGTGGAGTCAAAGACACCACAAGAAAACCCACAGAGTCAACTAATCTGGACTCATAGAGGCTCAAAGAGATTGAACCTAAAACCAGGGAGCCTACATGGGACTGACCTAGACCCTCTGCATATATGTTTCAGTTGTGTAGCTTGGTTTTCTTGTGGGACCCCTAACGATTGGAGCAGAGGCTGTCTCTGTCTCTTGCCTGCTTTTGGGACACTTTCCTCCAACTGGGTTGGCTTGCCTCCTCCAGCCTTTATAGGAGGTGCCTAGTGTCACTGCAACTTGATATACGATGGCTGCTTGATATCCATGGCAGGCCTGCTCTTTTCTGAAGAGAAACAAAAAAGGAGTAGAGGATGTGGGTGGGGGAATGGAAGGGAGGTGGGAAGAGGGACTGGGAGGAGAGGAGGGAGGGGAAACTGAAGTCGGGATGTAAAAACAAACAAACACACAAACAAGAAATCAGAGCCCAGTATTTGCAAAACAAAAGGCCTTCTTATATTTTTGTAGAATAAGGAATATGAACTGTAAGTTTTATACTTCTATTGGCAAATGCATAGTATTAATCTGAAGAAAACTTTAAACCAAATGGACTGTGCTTGAGGGGCATTGGGTGGGAATGTGTGGTTACAGCAATCTCCCATCAGTATATCATATATTATCTTTGTCAAATATTTGGACTTTGTATGAAAAAGATTTAGTGGGAAAGAAATTCTCCTAAACACAGCATAAGTTTATAATTGTTATTATTACTATTATACTATTATTGTTGTTTATTATTATTATAGATCTTACTTCTAATCTAATTGGAATATAAACTACTAGACTAGAAATGAAAACTCTGGAAAGAAGGCTACATTCTACACCCAAGGTATCAGGCACACTGATGAGAAGACACGCATTCACACACCCTTGTTGTAATGCTGAGGTGAGTGACAGTACATTGGCTTTTGGCAAACCCTGTGGTTATGCTGACCTCTGGTCCAATCATTCAGAACACCTCAGCTCTGCAGGTAGTAAAACTGACATGTCTTGCAATGGTGCATCTCAAGAAGAATTTTTTTTTTTTCTCAATGAATCCCAGGTAGAGTGGAGTGTCTCTTGTCTGTGGAGCTGGGAGAGGAGAGTTGAGGATGCGGGAAAGCCTCCTCATTGTGCCTCAGTAAAGATGATGAGGCTCAGGCCTGTGGACTCCTGTTGGAAATACTCAGCACAGCTTCGACTGCCTGACAGTCCAGGGTACTGAAGAGATGGGGTGAGCACATGCTTAGGAGATTCTCCATCGATTTGCACTTTCCAACAGAGTAAGCTCAGAAGAGCAGGTGGCTCCCATTGAGGAGGCTGCAACATTAAATGTGAAAAGTGGAATCAATAGTGTTAAACCCGAGTTTGTGATCAGAAGATTAACTGGAGGAAGCAGCTCTCCACACAAAAGAGAAGCACTCTGAAATGCTAATCGTGGTTGAAAGATGAGAGGCATGGTGGGCAATCCCTGGAGATACAATGTGCAAGGAGAAGGCACAGATGGAAGAGGAGCCAGTAATCAAAGCAATAATCTTCAGCTCCTTTATTTGAAAAAAAAAAAAAAAAAAAAAGATCAAAAGTGCCCCGCAAATACCAGGCAGAAGTGATAAAAAAGAGGAACATCAAGACATGTTTCTTGGAAATTCCTGGTCTCTTTAGAAAGGCAAAGCACACACACTTTCAGACAAATAGAAAAGTTTACTTATAATGGGGAAAGACTCAGGAAACATTTATAGGCCACCTTGGAAGTTAATAAGACATTTATAAGTTTAGGAGGGAAGATCTGAGCTGTAACACTTATCATTCATATGATCACACATACACACACACACACACACACATACACACATACACACACACACGCGTGCGCGCGCGCGCGCGCGCACGTGAGCAAAGGAAATTTAAGGAAGATTTAGGAAATGAAATTGCTCCTCTGATGTTTCTACTCAAAACTACCTAAGGATACACTCTCTCAAATAATGTTAAACTTGGATATATTCCTAAAACAAGCAAGTGATAATGAAATAAATCATTTTGAATGAATCAAGTAAAGATGAGTAGCTTGTTCTATGTTTATGATAACAAAGTGATTCCAAATGGTAATGTAATCATTAAATGCAACAGGAAAAGAAAAGGCACACTATTCAGAAAACTAAAAAATAATGAGGAATCAGATTTTAAAGTAATTTGGAAAATGTAGGGTTTAGAAATGATATGAATGAGTGGAAGAATAGATTATTCTTGTTTTTTAGAACACACAATGATAAGGTGTGGGTTTTAACAGAGTTGTACAGCTGTGAATAAGAGGAACAGCAGGATAGCTTAGTGGATAATGGTGCTTCTACTAAGCCTGACGGTCTGAGTTCAATATGGGGACCCCACCTGTTGAGAGGATAGAACCAACTCCCCCAAGTTGTCTTCTGACTTAAACATGTGTGCTGTGTACATGAACACATAAACACACAGACAAGCACAAACACACCATCACAAAGTAAACAAGTAAATGCTAAAAAACAGCAGCTATTTGAAAATGTCAATGTGGGCTTGTAGAAGGATGCTACTTTCAAGCCATTAGTAGAAAGCAAAGGGAAATACAAATTAAAACCAAATAGGAGAGAAAATATTAGAATAATTCCACAGATTTGTAGAATACAAAAACATATAGACTATGTCTATACTGGCCACAAAAATACAGAAATGGAGTTTTAAAAATCCTTTTAAAGTAGAATCAAAAATTAAGAATTTAAGAACAAACAGAAAAAAGTATAAAACTTGCACATGAAAACCAAGAACATTGAAATAGATGAAGGAAAACATAAATAAATGGAATGACTTGCCACATTTATGACAATGTAGTATCCCCAAAGTGGCAAAAGTCCTCAAACGTACCTGTGGGTTCAGCGACCTCTCCTCTGTCTCCTTAAGGAATTCATGAGGCAATACTAAAATTGATAAGGAAATGCAAAGGACTGGGATTCATCAAAACAACACTGGAAAGTCCAGTTGGAAGACTCACACTTTAAGATTTCAAAATATACTGCAAAATTACCAGCATCCAGACAGTTGAATAAAGGTGGGCAAGTGTTAGTGGAACACAACTGAGTAGCAAAAAAAAATTGTGGTCAACTGATTTTCCAGCTAAGCTGCCTCTATTATTCAATGATAAATGAATAATATGCTCAGGCATTGCAATCTTCAGAAGAATGAATAACCCCTACCTAACATCACAAATGCAAATTACCTCCAGATGGATCATAGGTCTACTTGTAAGATCTTGTAAAATTTGGAAGAAGATATTGATGTATAAAAAAAAAAAAAAAAAAAAAAAAGGGAACACAAGAAATTTAAATTGGACCTTGAAGGTAAAATTTTTTTGAACTTTTAAATGTTTTACTTTTAAAATTAGTTTATTTAAAAAATCCATACATTATATATTGATCATATTCTTCTTGTCCCTCAACTCCTCCCAGATCCTCCTCCATTTCCTTACCTACCCAGCTTCATGTTTTTTCCTCTCTCTTTCAAAAAGAAATAAAGACAAAAAGTAATAATAAAATCAAATTAAAAAAAAGAATTAAGACAAAATGATAACAAAGCAAAATAATTGCCCAGAAAACATGGAGTTTGACAGTCAAATGCTCCTGGGCATGGGGACTGGCCTAGAGTGATACACCCAGTGACATTCCATTGAAGGAAACAGGTACCAAGTGCAAATACCTTCTTGGTTGGAGGTGGGGCTTTGTGTCCAGTTCACTTTCTCTGTGCTGGGATTTTTTTGAATAGTTTGAACCTGTGTAGGTCTTATGGGTATTGCTACAAAGTCTCTGCAAATTCATGTATGTGTCAGTTGTGTCTGATTGACACTGTTTCCTGAGAGTCGTTTACCACCTCTGGCTCTTACAAGCTTCCTGCCTCCTCTTTTGCATAGACCCCTGAATCCTGAAGGGAAGAGATCGATGAAGACACACTACTTGGGGCTGTGAACTTCAAAGTCTTTCACTCTCTGCACATTGTTTGGTTGCATGTTTCTGTTCATTACCATCTACTACAAGAAGAAGATTCCCTGATGAGGGCTAAGTGATACTTTGAGCTATTGGTGTAGCAATATGCCACTAGGAGTCATTTTATCGGTATGTCCCTTTACCAGAATAATAACAGTAAACTTCCACCTAGTCCTATTACTTATTTAGTCTCAGGCTCATGGCCACTGGCCACTTTAGCAGTGTCAGATATGGGTTCTAGCTCATGGGGTAGCCTTAAATCCAGGAAACTGTGGTTGGTTACTCCTATAACATTTATGACACTATTACACCAATATATCTCTCAGGCCAGTCACTGTTGTAAGTCACAGGGCTTGTAGCTGGATGATATTAGTGATTACTTTTCTTCTTTAGTGGTAATACCCAAGTACTTTCCAGTACCATGAATGACAGTCAGTAGAGGTGTTGCTTCTTGTTGGACACCAGCTCAATTTCTCTCTATGATGACATAAGTAGATTCTGTCATTTTCAGTAATAGGACCTTATCATTAGGCCATGGAATGTAACCAATAGTCCTAACAACAGCCTGTGATGCTTAGGAGAGGTCTATGGAACCCATTTGGCCAAGGACTCAAAAAAATATGTAACCCATTCTTATTACTGGAGGTTTTATTTTGTGATATGAGAGCTCTATTTGGGTCATTGTCTCCCCCATTATATGGTGACTCCATTTAAATTCCTTTAATATGGGTATGTATTTTAGAGGCTTCTACAGTAGTAAGTTTGCATACGAACCTTCAAATGGCCTTTAGTGTGAGTTATTGCTTTGCATGTTCCAACCTTTACCCTGTGTCCCCATCCAGTTTCCCATTTAATCCACCTTTTCTAGTTTTGCAAAATCATTTTTAAGAAGGTGAAAAGTAACCCACAGTATTGGAGACAGTATTTACTAAATGTGTACCAAATGTGTTCATTATTTTTAATTTGTGTATGTGTTTTTGCATGCATGAAATTATATACACAATATGCATGCAGGTGCCCTCAGAGGGCAGATGGTGTTGGATCCCATAGAACTATAGTGAAAGGTAGTTGTGAGCTGACTAATGTGTTTACTGTGAAACACATCTGGATTCTTTGCAAGAACAGTATGTAGTCTTAACCTCTAAGCCACATCTATAGCATCCAGAAGGTACAAATAAACCAAAAGTTCCTAGTGGTGAGCAAATGTATAAACAGAGTATCAGGTCAAAATTTTTTTCTCATTGAAATAAGTGAAGTACTAATAATGTTGCAACATAGGTGACCTTTGAAAGCATAAAGTAAAAGAAGCCAGACACAGAAGCCACACATGGTGCAATCCTTTTTATATGAACTACTTACAATAAGAAATTCATATACATAATGATTAGTGGTTGCCAGAGGCTTAGAGATAAAAGATGAGGAATAGGAATCAATTTATAAGATTATTCTTTTATTCTTGTAGGGGAGATAAAAGTGTTTGGAAACACAGTAGTGCTGACTGCATAATTTTGTGAATATGATAAGGTCAGAGAAGTATATAATTTAATAAAATAAACCTATAGTATGTACATTGATTGTAACTCATATTTAAGAAAAATATGATTTATTTTGCTTGTGGTGTGACTAATATTTTTGCTATATCAGTGAACCAAAATTTAATACCCCAATCTGGGACTTCATTGGAAGTTCCTAAGGGGCATCAATTTAATAAACACATGGGTTTGTTATCTTAATTTAATAAAAGGAAACAAAAAAATCATTCTGCTTACAGAATTTAAGAGCATAAGGAACACAAAGCCCCAGGGAGCAGGGCATGTTTTGTTTAGTTGAACTCTATCTGGTAGAGTGATAGACAATAAGAGGGAACATATAGACAACATCTTTCATAATAAGATGAAAACAAAAATATTTTTCATTTAGACCAAGTATTTGCAAGAATATATTATGTAACCACCGGAAAAACTTTTGAAACTATCCTACTATTTTCTATAATGTTACCTCAAATCTGTAGATCCATCATTACATAAGACATGGTGACTCTGTATTTAAGACCCCCCACTAGGGTTTTTAAGGTCTAGACACATTCTCAAAATGCCCTGGTAAGCAACCTGAAGAGGTTCTAAATTAGGGCAATGACTTATTAAAGGATAGGAAAGAGTCCAAAGTGTTAGAGGGTCCCACTAAAATTAATCCATCAGTCCTTTATTTTGACCAATTTTTAAGTTCAGCTCATAATACAAAATACTGAATAAATCCTCATAAAGCTTGGAATCTGTTTTGCAAAATTCGGAATAGAGAAAAGAAGAATTAAAATAATAATGCTAACCTTCCTAGCATCAGTGGTTGGATAAGTGGTGGATGTAGACAAAACATATCAAAATAGGGGCTCTAATGATAACACCAGCAAATCTACCTGCCAGATACGGACATTACACAAATTCACTGATATAGTCATGGTTCATTTATAAAATCATTTGTTACATTTACTTTCCTTTTATTGACATGGGACCTGTAGCAGGAGACAGAAGTCCACTGCTGCAGGTCCTGTAGGTTGGGGATTAAGAAGATGGAGACACAGTTGTACCAGGTAAAGAGCTCAGAGTGAATGAAATGATGTATCAAAATAAAGTATCATTCTTATGGAGTTACTTTACACATGACTTCCCAGGATCACCAATATTTACTGTGGGGAAGATAGTCTTTATTGGCTATACAGATGATTTTTCTGGAATCCCACAAATCCTTTGAATGGTGTGAATATTTAGCATGTATATGTGTATCATTGAAAAAGGATCAGTAACTTCAGTAAAAACAAACAAACAAAACACAAAACACAAAACAACAACAACAAAACTACTTTCTTAGCCCTGAAATCTCTCTTTTGTAACCATATATCTGTAGGATGAGTTTCACATGGGAAGCTTCTTATAAACGGGTATGGCTATGATTACAGAGAAGAGAACATCTCTACTTTTCCAACCCATGCAAACATGCTACTGAGTGTGTGTTCAGGCAGATATCTTTCATTCCATACACTGCATCCAACTTGTATGCCACAACTTGAACACTCTACTATGAGGGAAATGTGGATTTATCCCTTTGCCTCATAGTAAGAGTTTATTTATTTCTAAAAATAAATACTAGAATTTCACGAATTATTATTGTGCCTGAAAATTATTTTCCCTAATCCTCTTGTCTCGAATATCCTCCACCCACAGCTTCTGTAGAACAGTTTTTCTGAGCATAGTACTCCTCAACTTCAAAGCAGAGCTCCACAGGCTGAAGGCTACATTAATCTACAGGAGTCTATCAGTAGTATGTGCTTTACCCTGTACGTGCACATTCCTTCAAATAGTCTCCCAGACTTCCAAGACAGAGTTCTAATGTCAGCACATTGTAAAGTCAAGCTCAATTTTGAGAGAGAATTTCACAGAAGTTATTCAAAGCTAGTATCTAGTATTACTTCAGATCTTGAAAGTTAGGTAAGAAAGACATTTTGAAGTCAGGTCTTGTAGTTAAAGCATACTTTTAAAATGCAGCTCAGAGTCTATAGTATGAGAATTACCAAAGAGGTTTGTTGAAAATTGTGCATACCCAGGCTCCATGCAAACTCTCTTTGGACCTCATCATCAATATGCTCTTTAGGTGTTTCTTATACAATCTGAGAGAGCTTGTATGGCTGGGAAGATCTGAAGCTAAGCTCTGCAGTGAAGTACATTAAAAGTGCAGAACTCATGGGAGAATTTTAGGCACGGCTCAGCTAGACTTTTAGTCCTATTTAGCTCCTGGACAACTTTTAATTAAAACAACTAAATGTCACTGTGTAGGCAGGATACGGTTGGGACCCTATTGTTTTCAATGAAGTATACCATGGAATCTGCCCAGTCAACCAGTGAGTAGGATTTCATTATTATCCCCATTTTAGAGATTAGAAGGCTGAGGCTTAGAGAGTTATGTTACTCACCTAATACACTGAGACGGTTTGAGTAGGAATGGACCCCATAGGCTCATATATTTGAATGCTTGTTCATTAGGCAGTGGTGCTACATGATAAGAATTAGGAGATGTGGTCTTGTTGGAGGAAGTGTGTCACTGGGTAGGGTGTGGGGGCAGTATTGAAGTTTCAAAAGCTAAAACCAGTCCCAGTGTCTCTCTCTTCTTGCCGCCAAGGGATCCAGATGTAGAATTCTCAGCCACCTCTCAGCATCATGTCTGACTGTAGGTGGCAGCCTTGCTTCCTTCCATGATGATAGAGGATTAAACTTCAGAAACTGTAAGCCAAGCCCAAATTAAATGCTTTCTTTTATAAGAGTTTCTGTGGTCATGGCGTCTCTTCACAGGAGTAGAACACTGACTAATGTATACATCACTTGCAACTAGGCAATCCTTCCCACCACTGACATCCCATGGCCCTGCCTTGTGTTCTACACACCACAGCAATTATGTGTATATCTTTCAGCTCTTGGAAGCTAGCCCACCTTCCATGCCTCTGTATCCCTGACTGTAATAATCCCCAGTGCTTTAAGTCATAAATGAAACCTCTCTCTTTCATAACGGAAAAATTATCTAGTTTTTAGAAAAGTATCTCTCATTCAAAATCTTTCTTTCCATCTCAAAAGTCATAACTTACTTTTAAGTGAAAAGAATGTTCCAATAATCTTGTCAACTTCCTCCATTTTCTATGCTTGGAAACCCGGAACTGGATGAAGTGAGACTGCTTCTTCATGTTTAGGAAGCTCTTTTAATATTTAAAGAGTTTTTCCTCCAAGCCAATAAGAAAAAAAAAGGAGAGAAGGGAGGGGACAGAGTGAAGAGAGAACAGAATAGAGGATTAGAGGGTATCAAAGAAGTGGAGTGGAGAGAGCATCTATTTGTGAACGTGGTGTTGTTATCATTGGCTCAATGGCTGTTTGTAATTCCTCCTCTTGCCAACCTGTGGATGACTCACACCAAATAGCACTCAATGCTTTGACCTTTGCACCACACCACAATCCAGTACTAACTCTTACACAGTTAGCAACTGTGTTTCCTCCAGAGTTCATTTTAACAAGTATATAATTATATAGAAGACTCCTTTCTTTGTATATCTTGTGGTTAGAAGTTTAAATTTCTTTATTTCCTCTATTTTTCTTTTATTGAAAATAGATTAATAGAAGAAAAAGAACCAAAGAAAAATCCCAAGAAACACTTACAGATGCAGAGGCATGAAGGTTAAACATTTGTGCATACAAGAATCCCATAAATAGACAAAACCAGAAGCCATAATAAATACATAAAGGACTTGAAAGTTTTTTTTAAGTAAACAACAACAACAAAACTTAAGAAAACAACCCTGACAAAACATTATGAGACCAAGGCCCTTCAAAGATGCCACTGAATTCATTTTGTGTTAGCTATCTACTGCCGAGGATGGGGCCTACCCTTAAGAGTGCTTTGTATCCTCAGTGAGACTCCATTGGTGAAAACTAATATTTTATTTCCAAATGGTAACAAATTGGACACAGCTTCTGGGTTTGGGACCAGGCTTTGTGTCCACTTCCTCCCTAAGTCCTGAGACCCCATCTGGCTCAGACCTGTGTAGGTCCTGTGCCTGTAGCCATAGTATTTGTGAGTTCATATTCTGTATACTGATCCTCCTGTGTACAGGAGGCCTTGTTTCCTTGGGTCCTCCATCCCCTCTGGCTCCTGCAATCTCTTTACCTCCACTTCTGCAGTGTTTTCTGAACCTGGGGGAAGAGATTTGATGGAGACATCCCATTTAGGATTTCGTGTTCTGAGGTTTCTTACTCTCTGCACATCGTTTGGCTGTGGGTCTCTGTATTTGTTTACATCTAATGCAGGAGGAAGCTTCTCTGATGATGGTTGGCTAAGCAAGGCATTGCAGAATGTTTTTAACAGTCGTCTTATGGCTTTGTTTCTTTAGTAGAAAAGTAGTTTTCCTCTAGGTCCCTGGTTTATCTGGTCTCAGATTCTTAGCCACCCAAGCAGTGTCTGAGATGAGTTCCATATCATGGAGTGGGCCTTAAATCAAATCAGAAAGTGGTTGGTGACCCCCACGAGCTTTGTACCACCATTGCACCAGCATATCTTGCAGGGACAACGTCATTGTAGATTGAAGGGTATGCAGCTGAGTTGGTGTTTACCATTCTCCTTGGGTAGCCTGCAGAGTACCTTCCTGTACTACAAACATAGTCTGTAGAGATGAAGGTTCTAGGTAGGCACCAGCTCAATTTTCCATGTTCAGTGAACTGTAGGTTTTGTCTTCAGTGGTTGTTTGGATGTTCCTATGGAGTCTTGTTGGCCAACAACTCGATTTGATGTAATCCATTCTGGCACTGGAAACTTCATTTGGAGATGAGAGATGTCCAGTTGGGGTTCCATTTCCCCTGTTTGGGAATTTCATTTAGATTGCCTTCATATATGTGTATAGTTAGTAAACATCTACTATATCAGGTTTCTATATGAACTCTCAAATGTCCCTTAGTTTTATTTCTCCCTCTCTATATTCCCTCCATCCCTCACTCCTGTTTGATCCTCCAATTCCTGTCCCCTTCCATCCATAGCTATTAATTCTATTTTCCCTTCCTAGGTAGATTCATCGGCCTCCCCTATTCCCTTACCCTATACATAACCTCTGTAGTTATATGGATTGTAGCTTGCTTATTGAAGACTTAAAAGCTAACAATCACACATAAGTGAATACATACCATATTTATCTTTTTTGATTTGAGTTACTTCACTCAGGGCAATTTTTCCTAGCTATATCTACTTACTTGTGAATTTCATGATTAAATTTTCTTAACGGCAGAGTAATAGTCCATTGTGTAAAATGTGTCACATTTTCTTTATTTATCTGTTGAAAGACATATAGGTTGTTTCCAATTTCCAGATACTTATGAATAGAGGAGAAGGGAACGTGGTTGAGCAAGTTTCTCTGTGGTAGAATGAAATGGTTTTGGGTGTATGTCTAAGAGTGGTAAAGCTAGATCTTGAAGATGAGTGATTCCTCTCTTCATGAGGAACTGTCACATTTATTTCCGTAGGGGCTGCACAAGTTTGCTTTCCCTCCAGCAATGGAGGAGTGTTTCCCACACTCTGCATCTTTTGCAGCATAAGCCATCATTTGTTTTTACTGATTTTAGCCATTCTGGTGGTTGTCAGATGAAATCTCAAAGTAGTTTAGATTTCCATTTCTCTGATGGCTATGGATGCTTCTCAGACATTTATGTTTCCTGTTTTAAGTGTTCTCTGTTTATATCTTTACTTTACAATTTTTAAGTAGGTTGCTTGTATCCTTGATGTCCAGTTTTTTTGTGCTCTTTATATATTTTAGATACCAGCCTTCTTTCAGAAATATGTACTGGAAAAGAGACAGCGTTTTTAACAAGTGGTGCTGGTCAAGCTGAGTGGCTGCATGAAGAAGAATGCAGTGGATCCATACTTATTACTCTGCACAAAACTCAACTTCAAATAGATCACAAACATCAACATAAAATGAGGTTCACTGAACCTGATAGAAGAGAAAGAGAAAAATAGCCTTAAACTCATTAGCATAAGAAATGAATTCTGAACAGAACACCAATAGCAAGGCACTGAGAACTACTAATAATTAATTACAAAGAGGAATATTAATAATTAATAATATTTAATCATAATTATATCATGCACACAATTATATACTATAACAGTCATCATCATAATGATTATATCATTAATAGAATAAATATAATTAATTATTAACAAATAAACATTAATAATTATTGATGAACAAAGTAATAATAACTAATGACAATTAATAAATGGAACCTCATGAGACTGAAAAACTTCTAGGTGGCAAAGGACACCCTCATTTGGACAAAGGGGCAGCCTGCAGAAGAAGAAGAGATTTTTACAAACTAAACATCTGATGGAAGTTTAGATTTCAGTAAGGAGTGGAAGGTAAAAGGTTATCAGGTTTTTGCTCACCTTCTGCACTTTCCTCCACACACCAGCCTCATTAGCGCATTGTGACAATGAACTTTGTAGGAAACTCATTGCTTCCTTCTCTATTGCCAACTTAAAAGGTTCCCAGTCTCAATGCAAACCACAGGTCTGTCCTCAAAAGAGAGAGAAAGAAATAAAGGAAGAAAGGAAAGGGAGGTCCACTAGGAAAGCAAGACATAGGGTTGCCAGACCCCAGCAGCTGCTGCGGTTCCTGAGGGAAACACTAAGGCAGAACTCAGCAGAAATCTGGAGAATGGGAGGAAATGCTGCGCTGAGAGAGGGATGATGGTCTACTCAGGAGTCTGTGTGGGAGGTAAGGAGGAAGGGGCCCTATCCAGTCATACATGTTCAATGGAGTAGATTTCTCAAGCTTTAACTTCATATGTACGCAGACACAAACAACGCCATCAGATAATATAGCCAAATAATTGATAGCAAATGAATACAGGGAATGAAATACAACAAGCAGAAATTTAAAGCAATAAAAAAATCAGCTGCTTATAAGATCTCTTGTTCCAGCACAGATGTGTCATGTTTTAAATAAATCTGTGACAGTTACTGTAAAATAAACATTGAATGCCCATACCATGTCAAGAATGAATGAAATCAATATATTTAGAGCAATTATGTTTTGATGGATTGCATTGGCCCCAACTGTCTAAGATTTTGAATATGGATGCTTCCTCAAAATTTAAAGCTATAAAATTTAAGCTTTAGTTTTGAGAGTATTAGAAACTTTCACTCAAAGTCATTTAAACAGAATGGATTTTCTTGAAAGGTGCATAGTAGTGTATCCTAGAGGAGTGATAGATACACTACAGCTTGAATGATCTGAAGTTTTCCCAGCTGGCTTGGACTCTTTTTTATGGAGATAAAGTTCCCCTTCCCTTGACACTCCTATGTTACCTGCACAGCTATTTAATTGGTTTCTTTGCCATTTGTTTATTAATTTTACTCTGAAGATCTAAAATTTTATATATTGTCACATTGGAAATGAAAGAGAATGGACTATTTTGATGATCATAGATTATATATGACTGAGTAAAATCCTGTCTCCTAAATGAGTAATAAATATAGCTGGTTTAAGCAGAAAGGGATTTATTATGGAGTATTAAATATTGTACAGGATTCCTGGGAGTCCACAGAGACAGATTTGTATTGCATTCAGTTCAAAATAAAAAACAACCAGAAGAAAGGCTCATTCCAAAGGAACAATTCCTCCACTTCACCTAGGACTTACAGGCTAATGGTTTCTAGAAGGGGGGAGGGGATTTCATCAGAGGTCTAGCACTAGTAAGTTGACCATGCACCTCTAAGCAATCTCTAGCCTATGCTCCTGAAAGTAACCCTAACCAAACTCATCATTTGCCCCCATACACCACGCATACATGCACGCATGAACACATGCATGTACAAATTGAAAAATATCCCGTGAAAATAGAAGAGGAAGTGGTTTGGAAGGGGAAGAGAAGAGGGATTAGCAAGAGTAGAATGGGACAAGAAAGGGTAACACGGATGAATGCTATCGAAGTAGATTATATGCATGTAGGAAAATGTCATAATAAATCCATTGTTGTATACAAATAATGTATGCTAATCAAATACTTAGTGAAAAGAAAATCTGCTGACACCGTGCACTGGACAAATGGACACAGACTTGACATTGCCTATCTCAGAGATATTCTTCCCCAAACAACATCTTCACAGCTGAGAATTCAAGACTGACCTAGTGTATACAGCTGTTACATATCTTGGTCACTTGCTTCCTCATATCACTATGCCAGACTGAACCTTATCTGGCTTTAAGATTCAGGAGAACTTGAGGGGGTGAAAATGTCTGCCTATCCAGTCTCAGAAGTATGCTGACACAATCTACCAGAAAGCTAGACTAGTTGGTGAAGGCTATCCCAAGAGATCAACTTACCAGACTAGGCAATTAGTTGGTAAGTTTCTCTTTTCAGTAAATACTGTTTTTGTTTGTTTGTTTGTTTGTTTGTTTGTTTGTTTTTTCCACATAAGGACATAGTTAATCTACACGAGGGCTAATTATATGTATCAGCATGGCTAGATGATAGTATATACCAAGATATTTAATCAAACAGTAATCAAGGTGTTACTGTGAAGGAATTTCCTAGATGTTGCTAACATTCATAATCAGTTGTCATTAAGGGAAGGGAAGGAAATTTTTTACTAGTAATGTGAGGGAAATACATCAATGGCTTGGAGATTTTTGTGCAAAAATATCTAATACCCCAAATGTTAGTTGTATGACAATAAATACTTTTTGTGTGAAATACAACCTTCAGGGCCAACAAAGGAGAAAGAGGGGGGAATTAAATCTCTCTGAACTCCCTCTACCTATTGTTTTCATTCAATGGCCAGAGATGGTCATATGCTCTCTACTAAACTGCAAGAGTGTTTGGGAAATGTGGAAGAGAACACAGTTTTTGAAATAGCCATTAGATGCTACCTACATTCCCACCAGGACATTTAATAAGTCATGCTAAATGCATGTTGCTATTTAAAAATTTATTAGTGGGGAGAAAGGGGAGAAATTATTTATACTGTAGTGATTGTGTTGCCACAGGACATATTCCTAAGTAGAGTGATGGGACAAGCTTTATTTATATAATAAATTCAGTACATCCTTGAAATATAATTTCTGAAAAAGTCACAATTTTTCTAGTAGCATTAGGAAGAATATTTTGTTTCCTGAACTCTCATCATCATTGGGTGTTATTCATATTTTGAAACTTTTTCATGATGTGATGATATTTCAAGTTATATGCTTTTTTATTGGTTATGTGTATATCTTACATATTTACTGATTATATTTCACTCTCTCTCCAGAGTTATTTGTAATACCATTCTCTCATTTCTCTATCTGATGAAAGGACATATTCTTATCTTTAGGAACTGACTCCGTTTTGTGAGAATTACCCCCTGCCTATTATATTCATGCAGATAGATTCTTGCTTTGTTAATGTTACTGCTTATAATTTTATGTGCTGAAATCCATTACATTCTTCCTCTATGAGATGTAATGTCTTACTGAGGATATAATCAAAGCCAAAGTTATATGAAGCACTTACCTATAATTTCTTCTGGTTTGTTATATCTTATTTTCCCCCATTGGGTTTTTTGTTACTCAACAAGTTATTTCTGTGTTGTGTATATTTAATACAAAACTGTATTTACTTACAGATTTGTGGTTAAACAATGAAAATGTTTATCAGTGGGGTGTTCTTTCCTCCACATATCAGAATAGAATCTTTGACATATTCATTCTTCATAAACAAACTTCTTTTGGGATCTTTGTTGACTCTTCTAGCTGCTCTCTCTTTTTAAGCAGTACACCCACTGACAATTTTAGTAGCTAGTGGAAGGCCAGTCCTAGCCATAGTGTGGATTTTTCAGTATTTCCTTAGCTACATTATATGTGACTAATATGGTGCTAGAGGCTTGTAAATGTGTTTGTCTCTCCAGTTCCCCTGGCCTCCCCTTTTTTTATCTTACATTTTACACTGATTAACTGTGAATCTCTTTCCTCCTTGTTCATTTGGGTTTTGCCAATAGAAGGCTGTGACAGGACACTGAAGGATGGATGGGTTCTTTCTTCCTTCAGGTCTTTCTTTGGTCCATGGTTCAGGTGTCATCTTCTCTCTCTTCTACACCTAGGGTTGACACTTTTGTTAGCACCTCCTCCATTTCTGCTTTTATCCCTTAGGGTTAATGTACCCTGGAAATACTGCATTTTGGTTGCAGGTCAAGAGTGAAAAGAACATTTTCTTTTTTCATTTCAAAGACTTTGTTTTCTAAAAGTAATAGCATCTTGTTCCTTTATGGTTTATTTTTTCTTAATCTTTCAACTAATTCAAAACAGATCTTTTAAAAAGTGTTTTTTTTCTCTTTGTATTCTATATGTTTTCTTTTTTTTTTGTTCCTTAATGTATCTGACATTCATTCTGGACATATTATCAATTTTCCTTAGTTTGTGCTATATAAAAATGGAAGATTTCACAGTTTTACCAAATATATAATTTTAGTGTGTTTAAAAGTTAGGCTATCTTAGGGCTATCTATAGTGTTCATGATGAATGAATATTATAATATTTCACAGAACATGTACTGTACTCTCATCTTGTTTAATTCATTTGTACATCAGGCCTTATAGGTAATTAAGTATACCACCTATGCTATACTCTGCCATTTGTATTTTCAGCCAACAAAACCCTGCAACTTATGCATTTGAAAATATATGTTATCTTTGAAAATACACGATTTTTTGTTTTCTTTCATAAGATTTTCTTTTGTTGTCAAAACACTTAGCAATAGGCATCCTTTTGAGAAGACAGTGAGAACAAGTGTTATGACCAGGGAAAGCTACTCAAGACAGATTATTATTTGATGAGCTCCAACAGCACTCAGCAGTAGAAACAATTTTAAGAGTTGTATCCAATAAACAAACTGTAATGCAGACTAAAAAATAATGTCAAACGCTAGTATTCTCACATGTCACTTTGTGAAGGTTCAGTTAATTAATTACTAAATATAGTTTTTTTCCTTTCAGATATGTATATTGTAACTTAATTATATCTTGACAGTTGGTGCTGATATGGTGATTTTGAAAAACAAAACAGTTGTTGTACCCAGTAAATGTCCATTATAGTTAAATCAAGCCATATGTCATATGCTATCAAACACTGAAGCTGTACTTTATTTCAGACATTTATTGATCATCTACTATGTGATAACATTCTTCAACATGCCATAAAAATCAGTCAATTTAAGATGCAAAACCTCTGTTTTTAGGAGGGAGAAAATAGATGGTGAAACTTCTTTTAAATATTGACTTATACTAAGTGCCAGGTTTTGGAAACATCATTTTGAGTTTTTGAGACTTGGTATTTCTATGCTGTGAAATGATTGAATTCTAATAGTCTCCTACAGTTACACATTCATATCATACTTTAGATAGATTTTGTTTTGTTTTTAACCACTCAGTAAAGATAAGTTGGTTGTTGCATAGATGAAATAAGGGAGTGAAAAAGAATTTCTATTAAAGTCATATTGATTTTTAATTTGTTCAGGCATATATGATGTAAATCTATTTGAATTTCTCTAGAAATATTCTATGTTAAAAATTGAAGAATGGACCACAGATGAGTTAATTTTACATAATCATTTGATACCCATTTAGCTAGCCATTATATGCATTTTGAAGTCTATTATGTGCTGAGCACTGAGACTTTTGTAAGAGACATATTTTCTATTTTCAAAAAAACTACAATTTGAGACTTAAATGCTGTCTCAATAAACATAAAAATGCTGATTACATTTCAAGTAGTAGTAAATACTATGAAAAAGAGCTTAATAAAAAGAAGCTGGTAGGAATTAGATAGTCACTTAGGATGAAAGACCTCTATTTTTTCACGAGTAAGATTAGTGATAAAATGAAAGATGAACCATTAAATTTGCATTTCAAATAAATAATGATTACATTTTCAGTGTAAGAATGTCCCACACACATTTGAGAAATAGATGACAATATTTATTGTTTATTAGAAATTCAATTTAACTGGGCTGTTAGGATTTTTATATTCTATTTGATATGTAACATTTGAACCAATTGCTGACAATAATGAGGATATGGCTCATATAACAGAACCAGAGAGACAGACTCTGAGAGAAAGAACAAGTGCAAAGCCTTGGGTAGGAATGAGCATCACTGTTGAAGAACTAGTTAAGAAAGGAGGTGAGTGGCTATCTGTGCTGGGGATAAAAGAAAAAATCTACTATGTCATCAAAATGGATGTAATCTGTAAGAAAGCCACTTGGTGAGCAACAATGAGACCTCATTTAGTTGAAAATCTACAAAGCGTACTCTGACTGCCATATGGACAAATCTGATAATGGTAAGCTATGAAGGAGGAAGAAGCATATAGAAGGAATGGAACAGATCATTCCAGAACATAGCTTCAGAAAATAGCGTTCTCAACAGTGATTGGGCACTGGCTTCTAAAATGGCAATGAGAGGGCTCGTCCCAGTGAGTGGTGAATTCTCCCTTTCTCAGCTATCAATAATTGCCTGTATACTTCTTTGTCTAGAGGTGGGACTCTGTGAAGATTTCTCCCTTCCACTTTAGCATGTCTATTAATACTGCTATCATTCCAGTCCTTGTTAAGGCAGCAATTTCTAGGAGTGACTGTCTCATAGCAGATTTCCTGGGATTCTGCTTCTTACAATCTTTCTGTCTCATCTTCTATGATGTTTACTGAACAATAGATGTAGGAACTGTGATGTAGATGTATTACTCGGAGAAGGGCTTCCCAACATCTGTTGACCTCTACATTGTGTCAGTTGGTAGAACATGCGACTCTTAATCTCAGGGTCATGGGTTCGGGCCCCACTTTGGGCACCAGGTATTGGGGAAATTATTAAGGCAACTCCACATCATTAAAAGGGAGGTTTATTTTGTGAGGTAACTTACAAATGAAGGGGTAGGTAACGGTCTGGGAAAGGTGTGGCACAGTCCGGTGGTGTTGTTGACCAAGTCCTTTGCTCTATTAAAGCTTCTCAGTTTCAACAGCTCCCAATGATTGATTGTTTCTCTCAGTGTCTGTGATACTGGTGTTATATTTAGAAAGTGATCTCCAGTGCCAATGCATTCAAGACTACTTCCTACTTTCTCTTCTATCAGGTTCAGAATAACTGGATTTATGTTGAGGTCTTTGATCCACTTGGACTTAAGTTTTGTGCACAGTGACAGATATGGATGTATTTGCAGCCTTCTACACATCGACATCCAGTTATGCAAGCACCATTTGTTGAAGATGCTTTCTTTTTTCCATTGTACATTTTTGGCTTCTTTGTCAAAAATTATATGTTCATAGGTGTGCAGGTTAATGTCAGGGTCTTCAATTCAATTCCATTGGTCCACATGTCGGTTTTTATGCCAGTACCAAGCTGTTTTTATTATGGTAGCTCTATAGTAGAGCTTGAGGTTGGGGATTGTGATGCCTCCAGGGGTAGTTTTATTGTACAGGATTCTTTTGGCTATCCTGGGTTTTTTGTTTTTCCATATGAAGTTGAGTATTATTCTTTCCAGATCTGTGAAGAACTGTGTTGGTAATTTGATGGGGATTGCATTGAATCTGTAGATTGCTTTTGGTAAGATCGCCATTTTTCTATGTTAATCCTGCCTATCCATGAGCATGGGAGATCTTTCCATTTTCTGACATCTTCATCAATTTCTTTTTTCAGGGACTTAAAGTTCTTGTCATTTAGGTCCTTCACATGCTAAGTTAGAGTAACCCCAAGCTATTTTATATCATTTGTGGCTATTGTAAGGGGTGATGTATCTCTGATTTCCTTCTCAGCCTTTTGTCTATTGTATATAGGAGGGCTACTGATTTTTTTGAGTTGATCTTGTATCCTGCTATGTTGCTGAAGGTTTTTATTAGCTGTATCAGTTCCTTGGTTGAATTTTTGGGGTCACTCATGTATACTATCATGTCATCTGCAAATAGGGAAAGCTTGACTTCTTCCTTTCCAGTTTGTATCCCCTTAATCTCCTTATGTTGTCTTATAGCTCTGGCTAGAACTTTAAGTACTATATTGAATAAGTATGGGGAGAGGGGACAGCCTTGCCTTGTTCCTGATTTTAATGGTATTGCCTTGAGTTTCTCTCCATTTAATTTGATGTTGGCTGTTGGTTTGCTGTAGATTGCCTTTATTATGTTTTGGTATGTTCCCTGTATTCCTAATCACTCCAAGACCTTTATCATGAATGGGTGTTGGATTTTGTCAAATGCCTTTTCTGCATCTAGTGAGATGATCATGTGGTTTTTTTCTTTGAGTTTGTTTATATGGTGTATTACATTGATGGACTTTTTTATGTTGAACTACCCTTGCATCCCTGGGATGAAGCCTACTTGATCATGGTGGATAATTGTTTTGATGTGTTCTTGGAGTCTGTTTGCCAGTATTTTATTGAGTATTTTTGCATCAATGTTCATGAGGGAGATTGGTCTGTAGTTCTCTTTCTTTGTTGCATCTACTATATCTGATATATTAAATGTATTATGCATATATTACCTATGATACATCATATACATAGACTATATAACTTATTATATATTATATACATATGTGGTATTTCACATATACATCACATTATCAGATATATATCTACTATATGCACAATAATACATAATATGATATATCTAATATATTATATATCTAAGATATTTAATGAATTATATATATAATATACCTAATATATAATACATAATAATATGATATGTAATAGATATCATGCATCATATATGTATGTAGTAAGGAATTTTGCTGGTCTAGCAAATGATAATAGTAGATTCTTTTGGAAGGTCTTTTGTAGGATTGTAGTATACAATAAACCTGTAATAGACACTCAAGGCTTAGGACTGATTGTGGAAGTAAGAACGAGAGACTCTAAGAGCTGGAGGAACTGGAAGTTTGCCGTGAGATTGTGTCTCCCAGAAATATGAGAGAAGTGGCACCCATCAACCCAGCTGCCTAATCAAGACCTGAACAAAGGCTGCACCAATAGATGGACTAACATGGACTGGGGGATGCTCGTGAGGCCTCAAGCATAGACAAAGAACTACTGCCTATATTTTAAAGGAAGAACCACAGGCCTTACCAGAGACCTTTGTGAGAAAGAAGAATTAGAGATTCTTCCTTCATCTCTGGCCTGAGTAAGAGGACATTGGCTGTAAAAAACCCTATGAAAATAAAATGGAAACAATAAATTTCTTTAAACAGATATTTTAGGAAACACACACACACACACACACTTTGTACAGTTCTTGTCAGGGTGTTTAAATCTCATCATTTCTTGTCATCACCATCATTTTTATGTACTTACTGTATCATGACTATGACATGTCCACCACATCTATTAGCCAGTTATCAAAACGAACAATGATAGAGTTCCTACTATTATGATAAAGTTTCTGCTATAACCATTGTCATATTGCAAGTGAGGAAAGTGAATCTCATCGAGATCAATCAACTCACCAGAGTCACAGAGTAGGAACTGATAGGGAGGGGAACTGATAGACTGAAACACTTTTCTTAATACCTATGTTTTACAAAAACAAAGGAAAACCAATAGTGACCCAAATAATTTTGAATATTAAATACAATATTCATTCAATTCAGAGTCCTACTCAAGGAGTCAGAAAAATTCAAAACTTATAATAAGAGACTATAGAACACATGTAAACACATGACATTAATATGTGACAAAAAGATGGCACAATGTATGGTGAGTACTTTGTTCTTGTGTGGTGAAAACAAATGAATGATATAATCAGTTTTCCAGATTAACCAGCTGTCTAGCTTCCATAACAATCAATCTGTATATGCTTGTCCTTGTACGTGTTTGAATTTCATCACACTGTGAAACAGATATCTGCAGTCAATCTTAAGAATGAAGACAGAAAACACAAACCTCAAGCAGGAAACAGTGAAAGTAGTGGAGAAACACTGGATGTTAAAGATGACATTACGTTTTCTTTTATCCTAATTCTATTCAGAGTCATCTGAAAATCCTGTTTATTCAGAAATAGTTCCAGTGTACATGTGTGTTGACAAGAATACAGTGAGGGACAATGAGAGCCACACTGCTATATGTATTTACCTTCATTTTAATCTCCACACAGAAACCATAAAATTACAACAAGAAAGGCATCGGTGATTTGACTTAGGGTCAGGAATGGCAGTGCAAAAATTATACCAATTTAGAATTTGGAAAGCAATATGAGCATACCGTATTTAGGAAAAAGAATGCAATCCTGTTGTGTTGTTATAGAGCATACTTCAAGTGTCAGCTCCACAAAATTTGACAAGTGACCTATGAAGCCTGCTTTGGTTGTGGAGCCAAGTGATTCTGGTCAAATAAACTGCTGGATGATTTTCCCATGTCTCTCAACACCTACCAATTCCAAAAAAAGGTAATCATTTTGACATCATAGTCTATGTTTGATCCCAGTCTGCATTGCTAGCTTGATTTGCTTTCTTGTCATCTCTGGAGCAATGACTGAGCAAGGTTTCGGTTCCAGAGATAAAAGAGAAAAATCACTAACTAAATCTGATGCGTTAATTTATCCCGTTCTGCTCACGATTCTCTGATACCACACTTCTCTGTGCAATTTATTTTTTAAAAGAACATAAATATTTCTAAGTTTGATGTTTTAAAACTGAATTTTTGACAGTTTCACAATTATCTTTTCTATTTCATAACAAGCACCAAAATAGTTTTGAACAAATTTTAACAAATTTGATCATATTGTTCTCTAGAGTGATTGTAGTTTGCATAATTCTCCCCAGTTCTGACATTTGAGCAGGATATGTGATTTATTCAGGATGATTTTTCTTTCTTGCATTTCCATAAAATTACCCAATAATCCTTCATCTTGGCCTGTGAATACTTTGCTTAGTTTAATTTGGAGATTATACAATGCCTGTTTTTCATTTTCACTTTTGTATTGCATTTACTGAAAGTTGAAAGTTTGATAAATTATTATTATATTTTTTTAAACTCTTGGAGATTATGGCTGTTGCTATTAGAGCTGTTTTATTCCCCAGAGGACAGAGAGGCTACACGACATTGAAACAGAAAAAGAATTTTTGGACAGGAGCACAAAAGCACAGGAAATGAAAACAACATTGTATCATCAGAATTATATCTTACTAAACAGTTTCTGCTCAACAAAGGAAACAATCAGAATAAAGGAGTCAGCCTACAGAGTGGCGGAAAAGTTTTGTTGACAAAAAATTCATTAATATGTAGAAAATATTTCAACAAAAACACAGGGAGCTCAATAACAAAAAATAAATACCCACATAAAAATATCTTAGAGATGTCTCAGAAGACATACACACAGAATACAGATGTAATACTTAAACTAAATACTTATCTAATGTTCCTGATCTTAGGGAAATGCAGATAAAATACATCTCACTTCTGGAAGATGTCAGTTTTCACAATGACAAAAGGTGACAGGAGTTAGCAAGAGTATGGAGACAAGAGAACCTTTGTACTCTGTTGGTAGGACTGTAAATGGCTATGACCAGAGTATAAAACAGTGGAGATTTCTCAAGTAGTAGAGTTTAATGTATAGTTCAGCAGTGAAACACATGCTTATCATTCATGAGGCTCTACCTATATATACATGCACACATTTAAACCTCTACCTATATGTACATGCACACTAACACACAGTGCCAGTCAGCAATCTCACTGCAAAGTAAATGGGGGAGTTAAATGGGTATATTAAAAAGACATCTATACTCCCATGTATTTACTGCAGTACCACTTACAATAGCTATGGTATGGATTATACTAAAATGTCCAACTGTTGATGAACGCATAAATAAAATGTTGCACACACACAATGCAATACTGTTCAGACCTAAAAAGTCATCTTGTCTTCCGTGGTAGCATGAATGAAACTAGAGATCATGATGGGCAGTGACATAAACCATGTACAGAAGGAGAAGCGCTACATGATCTCACTCATGTGTGGAATCTAAAAACCTGATCTTTGGAAGTTGACAAAATGGAGATGACCCCAGGTGAGGAGAGTAGTGGAGAATAAAGTAGAGTAAGATTAAACAATGGGTAGGAAGCTGCATTGTGATGGGAGGAAACAGTTTGGTCTATTACTACACAAGAGAGTGAAGAGGGGTGACAATAATCTACTGTACATTTCAAAAAGCTTAAAGGAAGATTCTTGAAGGTCTTTACTCCAAACAAAATGATAACTATTTGGTGATATGTATTTACATGACTATATATATATAGTTGTACCTGTGTCACAAAACCCCCGGAGATCACCAAGGAGCCGGTTTCTAATGCAAGCACACAAGGGTCTTTTTATTTTCAGGTTCAAACCTGGACCCCAACCTGGCGGGTGGAGGGGAATGCAACAATGGCAGGCTCAAGGGTGGGAGAATTTTTAAAGAAAAAAAAAAAAAGCAAGTTGGGAATTACATGCCTTAGTGTTTTGGGATTGGTTAAAAGGGATATGAGGCAAGGTGATTTTTGAAAGTATTGGTCTAGACCTTTGGCACAAAACCCCATTTGAAACTATTGGGTTAGACGTTTGGTGTGAAACTGCAACCTGATGACAGGATATCTGGATCTCTGCAAGGGCCATAAACCTCCAACAGGATGCTTGCAGGGGCATCTGGATCTTGTTAAACTTTACTGCCCTGTTTCTTAATTGGCTGCTCCTAGGGTATCTGTTCATGTTGTCATGGCACATTCCTGAGGTTCTTCCTGGAACTGAGTATAGCCCTCAGTCAACAGGTGGTCTAAGATGGTGGCCCTTCCCTAAGATGGAGTCTGCAAAGTCAAGGCTAGGCCTTTCTATTGCCTTCACAATATAGTTACATGACTATATGTATTAACATTACATAATAGCAGATAAATATGTATTCTTTTAAGTTTTGGTTAATGATCAAAAATTAATTTGTGGCTATGTGTGTGGTATATGTATGCATATCTGTGTATGTACAGGTACCTTTGCCTGTGTGGGACATGTGGAGGCCAGATATTGACTTTAGGTGTCTTACTTGATTGCAATCCCCATGAATTTTTGAGACAGTATCTCTTCAATGAACCTGGAACACACTGTTTCAGATAGACAGGCTTGCTAGTGTCTACTAGGATCTGACTGCCTATGCCGCATCTCAGTAATTCTGAGCTTACAGACATGTGCTGACATGCCTGGATTTCATGTGGGTACTGGGTATCTAAACTCATATCCAGATACTTCACAGCAAGCATCCTGCCCACTGAGCTATCACTTTAGCCATCCAAATAAATTTTTAAAGAGGAAGACATAAAGGTGATTATTTGCTCTTAAAAATCTTCATTTCTGTGGCCAAAGAATAGCTTATTGTCTAATAGTACTTGTTGCTTTCCAGACAACCTGAGTTATTTTCACAGCACCTGAATCCAAAGGCTCACAACTCCCTGTAACTCCAGCTCCATGTGATCCAATGCCCTCATTTGGTCTCTATGAGCACCAGCACACAAGCTGAATACAATCACAGACATTCATATGCACACACAAATACAAAGTTAAAGTAGATTTCAAGCAATGTTGACTTCCCCAGTATGTCTTTCTGTAAGGGTCTGAGAATTGCTGAAGGAAGGCCCTAGACTCAAATAGAGTACAAAAACAAAGAGTGTTTATTCTGCAGAAACAGCCAGCATGCAGGGTCGACCACTTGTACAAAATGGGGACCCTAAGAGGAGCACACAGTCTCCTTTTAAGCACAACTAGGGGAAATTCCCAGAACAGCTAGGTCATCTCAAGCATGATTGGCTAGGCAGGCAGCAGTTACAATAGTATACTTTTGATCGTCTGAGATTAGTTTTACCATCTTTGGACATGCCTGGGCAGGTTTGGGCAAGCTCGGACATGTTTTGCCGGGGTTACAGGTACTGTCCTTATTTGGTCACTGCCTTGAGATACTGTAATGGCTGACTCAGGCATGGTACATGCTATCTCTCTCATCCCTGCCGTGGAAATGGATACTTGCAGGCTTTACCCCACATAGAGACTGCAGGGGTAGTGATGAAACAAATCTTTGCTGACCGTAATTTTTCGAGTTCATTACCATTGAAAGATAGTGAAGTCACTTAAGGAAATACTTGGAGTTCTTAGATTCTGGCCGTATAGGGGCCATAAAAGAGATGGATCTAAAGCTTTGTATAAGTGCTGGAGGCAACTCTGATACACTGGAGTAAAAAGTTGTCAGGATAGGCTTTGAAAAGAAGGTCATGAAGCGTGTGGGAAAGTCGCTAAGTAGGGATGGTATGGAAAATGAAGCAGGACTTAGAGAGGATGGCGATGGGCAGAAGCCCCTGAGACCCTGGTAAGACGTGACTCTTGATTTTCCTTCTGTTTCTCTTCCCTCATTTCAATTTATTTACTTAGAGAACTCTTTGACTCAACTTATTAATTCTAGTACTTCTTGGAGTTCTAGCTAATTTTATATTTTTAGGATATCATCCTTTTAGATAGTGAGTCAATCTGCTTCAACAATTTCAATTATAACTAATACGAATGTGAACATGACTCATCTCCATCAGAAGGTTTTCCACTTGAGATTTCAGGCTCACATCTTTTTCTGAACATGGAAATACGGATATCACTCTTTTAGATGTAACATGCTAAAATGTGCTGTTTCATGCAAAAACAATCCCTATTAAAAATACTGTGATTGTCCATTTCCTTGCTTGTTTTTCCTAGTGTTGTGCCCAGATCACACCCCCAGAAAGACCACCAAAGACGAGCATTCCAGAATGCAAAAGCAAGGTTTAATTTGGGATATCCAAAAGCATATCTAAAAGCAATACAAGCCTAGGCAGGGATTTTGTCCAATACATCCAACACAGTGGAGGCTGGAGGAAGTGCCCACCTCTCTGCAAGCTCAGTTTTTAAAGTCAAAAACCACAAGGTTACATCATTTAGGGGTGCTAGTACAGGTACAATTCTGATTGGCTTGCTTCTAGGGGCTTTCTAGAAATCATGGCTTAATCTTACTTCTAAGGGGGTGGTTGCCTGCCACCATTTCTCATAAGCTGCCCTCAGGTGGGGATATTTCTGTGGTCAGTTACCCTGGAAACCAAGGAGAGGACATTCCATTATCTGCCAGTCATTACCTCATGACTACCTTGTGACTCTGTACTTTTACACTTCTTGGTTTCTGGACTCTGGGACTGACTGGTTTCAGTAACTCATGGCTTATTCCTAAAAGGAGAAATCTTAGGCCTTAGTTTCAGGGTGAAAATATTTTGGTCTTATTTCTAAGATGGCTCATTTTGGTCTCACATTAGTAGGCCTGGAATCATGCTTATAGAATAGGAACAAAATGAGTTCTTGTTGATAATTGTTAAACTTGGTTGCATATGGTGCTTAGAACAAGATGACAAAACAGGTCAGTTAGTTTTTATGTTTATATAGATGGCAGTAGTTCCATGGACCATATTTCCCTCATAATTAGGTGCTCTACTGAAAAGATATGTCCTTTCTCAGGGGATGGGTGCTCAGTGCTGCTTGAGAAGATCCTAGGTGACTGGGGGTTTATCCACTTTCAGCATGGTTCTGTAAGGTTAATGTGCTTTTCCTACTATGTTTACTATCATAAACTGTGATTGATATAAACATGTATTTACATTTTGAACAGTATTCTGCATGGGAAGTAGCACCTAATCCTTTATATACTCAAATACCATACTGTGTGCTAACATCCTGATTTTAGGTTTCTTGAATCCAGAATTAAGAAAGTTTATAATGGTAGTGATGAAGACATATCAACCTACTAGTCAATGCATATACAATCCACGTGATAAATATCAACTGTTATATAGAGAAGATAGAAGCTATAGATATTGTCTTCTCATAAGGGAAGAGATAAGGGGGGGATTCATGCTAAAATATTTGGAGAAATCTCACCAGATGTGAGTTGTTACTGAGGCTTTAAATATAACTTTGTATTTAAGTGTATGAAGGAAGAACATGAACTAGTTTTTACAAAAGAGGAATAAAACTAAAATGAGAATAAAACATATCTTAGAATAAGTGAACATAAGATTGAGATGATTTAGTTTTCACCTTTCATTAGAATCCACTATGATCCAGTGCTGGTAAACTTTTATTCTTGATAACTGTTCAACATGGCTGCATATGGTGCTTAAAAACAGCAGATGAAACCAGTGAGTTGATTTTTGTGTCTAATGTAGGCTGCATTGGGTCCATTGGCCAAGACTATGTATCCTTCATACTTAGGTACTCTATTGCAAAGACATATCATTTCTCTGGGGATGAGTACTCAATGTGGCTTGGGAAGACCATGGTGGGTCGGGGGGTTGTCTGCCTTCTGCATGGTTCCAGAGAATGTTATTTTCAGTTTTGTATTAGTGGATAACTAGAACATCATTCTCTGAGCCTTCTAAGTCAGTAACTACAAGCCAGGGGTAGTCTCCTTAGTATTCCTTGAAAAGTGGCATGTTATCTGGCGATTATTATGAGTTAAATGTGTCTCCTTTCTTCCTATGGTCCCTGATTTATATGTTGAATTCAAAAAACCTCATAACCTCAAATACACTAACATTTAGAGATAGAGGCCTTAATCAGATTATTAATACAAAACAATAGAATCTGCCTGGTGTCATTAAAAAGCTGGGAAACATGAGCATATGAGTTTGGCAGGAAACCGGTTGGTGGTGGCACATGCCTTTAATCCCAGCACTCAGGAGGCAGAGGCAGGTGGATCTCTGTGAGTTCTAGGCCAGCCTGGTCTACACAGCCAGTTTCAGGACAGGCTCCAAAGCTACAGAGAAACCCTGCTTTGAAAAAGAAAAAAAAAAAAAGAAAATAATTTAAAAACTCAGGTAAGAGACTGCCATTTGCAGGCCAAGAAGAGAGATCTCAAGGAAACCCACTTCATTGACACATTAATTTCAGACTTTCAGCTTCTAGGGGTGTGAGAAATACTTTTCCTGTTCTTCATGACTTCTGATCAACAGCCCTAAACAAACTAACAAGACAATGAAGATAAAGAATTTATTCTTCAGATCAAATTTCCACCCTTTACTAGGATAATGCTCCTGCTTTATCTCTTTAGGGTGGAAGTCTTTAAATGACTTTAAAATAAGTAAGATTTGGATTTGCTGTGGACAAGAAAACAACAATGCAACTTAAATGGCAGTTTACGATTCCCAGACATTTTCAGACGTTGCCTCATCCTGAGGACCCTTGCTTTGCTAAAAACTCCCTATAAGACAAGGAGTGTGGCACAGCCACATAGGTAGATTATTGCATACTCTGGTACAATCTAGACCTCATTTAAAAAGAGACCAGAAGAAAATGCTCTTTGTAAGAGGCTTAAACCCACAAGTGAAAATGTTTGGTTTTTTTTTTTTTTTTTTTTTTTTTTTTTTTTATGTTACCCAAGGATTTTAAATGGATTATACATTAAGGTCAAAATGCTAGTCCTATAATTAAAGCTTGAGTCATTTCCATTTTAAGCTCTTATTTTCCCTTCTTGATATATATTTAAGTTATTTGCTGAAATTCCTCATGCTTAACTTCAGTTTAAAATCACATACTGTGCTTTACACAAAAAACTCAATTCTGAATCATCCATATAAGGAAGGTTGTGTTTTTTTGTTTTTGTCTGTTTGTTTTTAAATGATGTTCTGAAATCTAGTTTAAGGTTTGATCATTGAAAATGATTTATTTGACTTTTTCTTAAGTAACGCATCTACTTGACTCAAGTAGATTATTATATAGAAATAATACTCAAGTATTATTTCAAAATAATTTGAATGACAAGGAGCCAAAAAGGCTGACTGTGTGGAAGAGGTTCTCTGTTTATTGGCTAAGTCTGTTTCATTAATGGCGCCATCTTAGGGGGCTTCCAGTACTCCTACTGTGAAAGTGTTCACAGGTTACAGTAAAGTAGCACCTACTGAGAGATGGCGGCTCACATGCTCTTCTCTCTTCCTTTATCAACAATGGCCCAAACAAGTTCAGATCTTCCTTTTGTACAATACTCAGGCCTTTCTCAAATCCCTCTTTTCCTCTTTTTACATCACAGTCTGTAATCTATTGCAGGATATATATCTGCTAAATGCTCTATTGCAGTCAAAGTATACATGGTGGCTTTCATATGCATATACTCCCACACATATGCACATAAGTGTCCCCAACCCCAGATACAGTCATGACATTTAGAATTGTCAAGATATTTAGGTCAAAGTTGTGATAAAAATATTGTTTTAGCAAGGTAGTGGTGGCTCATGCCTTTAATCCCAGCACTTGGGAGGCAGAGGCAGGCAGATCTCTGTGAGTTCAAGGGCAGTCTGGTCTACAAACCGAATTCCAGAAAAGCTAGAACTGTTACACAGAGAAACCTTGTCTCAACAACCCTCCCCCCACATATTGTTCTATATAACTGGAGAAACTGGGAGTAAGATGAGAAAGTACAATTGCCAGTAGCCAATAAGAGATGTGACATGGGGACTAATTCAATGTGTTTATTTATACTTACATGTGTTAATGCCACATTTCCCCACAACACTTGATTCTACTCTAATTTATTTTCGTTTTATGAAAATGTATTATGCATGTATAATAGTATATTATGGTATAGAAATATGAATCCACAGACTATGAAGTAGAGAATGTGCTTATTTACCCCTGTATATCTGTTTTTGTTCTTTCTTAAATATGATTTGGGTAATAGATATTCATAGTTTTATATCCTGTAATTTAAAGATATAATATCCCGGTCTCCTTTGTCATATTAAATATTCTTTAAGAACTCTATATGCAATTGCTATATAAATATTCTTTTACTGTTGTACAACTGTTAAGTTATTTCAGTTTTTGTATTACAATAAATTCAGTGAGGATTACACCCCCTGTAACTGCATCATTACTCTTCGGGAAATTCATTGCTGGAACAAAGGCAGGTGTCCAGATAAGACATCATAGGAGCTTTGCATCTGGTGGGGCAGTGCTGAGGCATGACTTCAACTCCAAAGGTCCCCCAGGGAAGGGATCAGCAGGAGCCTGCCTGAAGCTTTACTTGTAATTGCATCCTTGCTTGGTCTCACTGCCTTTTATGCTGGTGACTCTTCTGCCTCCATACACCTTTCCCTCAGAGCTCTTCCTTAGGTAATCACTTGTGATAAATCCTTGTTTTTGGATCTGCTTCAGGGACATTTGAGCTAAGGCATCTTGTTATAAGTTGATGAATATTCTCATAGAATAATGTTTTATGATTATCCACTCCCAGGATACACCTCAAAGGGTTTGATATATATTACCTCCTTGCTATCTAGAACAGTTGAATGGATTTCAGTTTCTATCACCAATGTATGCAGACTCATTTCTTTGTATTCTCTGGAAGGTTACTGTTATCATTTGAATGGATCTTTATCCAATAAAGAAGAAAATAGCTTTTATTGTCAGAAGTATTTAGGGGCTTCTTAAAGAAAATAGCCCAACTCTGTCAATTTGTGAGTGGACACAGTTGCTGTGGACCAATTCTTTTCTATATTATGAATGCATATTACCCTCATTTGCTAATAAAAAGCTGATTGGCCAATAGCTGGGCAGGAAGGGATTGAGAACAATAGCTGGGGTAGGAGAATTCTGGGAAGAGGAAGGGCATAGTCAGGGAGTCACCAGCAAATGCAGAGAAGCAAGATAAGAATGTCATACTGAGAAAAGGTACAAAGCCATGTGGTTAAACATAACTAACAATTATGGGTTAATTTAAATTTAAGAGATAGTAATAAGCCTGAGCTATCAGCTAGCATTTATAATTAATATGAGCCTCTGTGTGGTAATTTGGGAAGCAGCTTCCAGGTATTTGGAAACAGAGGCTCAGGACAGGAAACATCCAATTACACACAGTGTCATGCTTCTGCCCAGAAGCTGTCATTTATTTTATTTTATTTTATTTTATTTTATTTTATTTTATTTTATTTTATTTTATTTTTTACAGTAGCTTCACCATCTCAGGATGCCAAAGCAAACCCTAGTGGCTCTATCTGTGCTATATAGAGATTCTGATCCCCTGTTACAACTTCTGGGACTTGGAATAGAACATGGATTGATTTCAGCCAAATTGTTAGGTTCTGTATCTTGTGATTATGATAGCTGGGTTTAAATCAAGCAAGTCTAAAAGCCATAGAATTCAGTAAATCAGGGTAACACCCTACAAATAATCATGAGCTGAAATAAGAGAAAGAAACAGAAGGTCTAAAGCTTGCCTCATACCGATTTTAAAAAAGGAGCGGGTTTTGTCTGAGTCAAATGGGAGAGCAGGCAAGAAAGGACTCAAAGCTGGCCAGTCAAAGCGTTTGCCAGGCAATATTGATAACTGGAGAGCAATCCCTAGAACACATGTGAAAGAGGTAGAATTGATAGCTGATCCTTGTTACTCCAGCCTTGGCATCTCATCACAGAGATGGAAGGCAAAGATGGGGTAATTACCCACGAGCTTCTGTCCAGCAGCAGAAATCATAAGAGAGACTCTGTTTCAAAACCAAAGCAGAAGAAGGGAGACAACTCCTGAAAAGTTGTCTTCTGTCCTCCACATTCATGCCATGGCATACACATACCACACTATAACACACACATATACACATACATGCACACACACACTACTACACACACTCTCTACACCACATTAGATGAGATATACACACACACCACTCTGTACCACACATACACAACACATTACACACACATACACACACCACAGTATATCACATACATACCACACTACACCATACACACACCCAGTACAGCATACACACACACACACACACACACACACACACACACACTACACTAAAACACACACATACACATCACACACACACACACACACAACACATACACACATCTTTCTCTGATCTATGGGACTGTTGAGAGCCCCATTCTTATAGGCCCTTTGCTGACAGCCACAGATGCTGTAAGATCATGATTTTATTGGATATATCATGCCCATAAGAATCCATTGCAGAACTCTTCTTCCTATATTCTGGCTCTTATATTCTTCCTATACCTTCTTTTGTGCTTTCTGATCCTTAGAAAGAGCAAATGTCTTTTGAGGACTGAGCACTTATTCTTGGTTTCTTGAGCAGCCACGTGTCTTTTGTGTTCACCATTTTCATTGTGAAGCAGAATTTCTCTGACTAAGACTGAGAGTAGACTTTGTATATACACTTTGTTTATGTATATAGCCATAAGTATTTAGTAGGCAATCTGCTGCTGTGTCAATTTAGTAGATACTACTAAGGTGCTCCACCAGCAAAACTAATGACTCAGCCATGATTATTTAACGAGGTTACAGCACCATCAAATGATTCCCTCTTCTGAAAAAGGCCTCAAAACCAATCAGAGAATGTTTGGTTGCTCCCATCACAGACATGCAACCATTGCATCAGTTAGTACATCTTTCCTGGAAGGTGAATATTTTTTCTAGAGTTCTTATCTGGGTAAGGCAATTAAGGCTGTTCCTTACTCAGCAGCCTACTTATGTTAGTATGAAAGCTGATCAACTGAGAGTACTCTCCAAGCTCAGTTCTATATTTATTTCTTACAAAAGTGGCCACTAAGAAAATAAAAAGTTCTGTACTGGGAGAAGATGTGTGATAAATGTAAGAATGACAGTAATTAGTATTCATATAGTATAAAGAGGGTATCTATAAATAAAACAAGTAATATGATAAAGAAAGGGACAGTAGGTATGAAAACATTATGGATGAGATTATGCATGGTTCACAAATGTGAAAATATACTTAATGACATTAGTAAATCATGGAATGAAAACTTAAAACAATACAATAATTCCATTATCCTGCTAAATGGTCATAGTAAAAACCGGCCCCCTATGTAACATGGATTGCTAAATGGTCTTATTAATAAAAAACAAACCTGGAGCCAGATATTGGGGCAAATGTTGAAAAATCAGAGAAGCAGAACAATCTACAGCTAACCTCACATCAACAACTCCTCATCTGATCCTGTTTCCACAAATTCTCAGACTGAGTCCTCTGAGTCCTCACCCCTGAGGGTCTCAGTTGAACTACTGCTAAAAGCCTCTAGTTTCTGGTCCTCATGTCTTATATATACCTTTCTGATTCCTGCCATCACTTCCTGTGATTAAAGGTGTGTGTCCTTCCCAAGCAAAGACATGAGATCTCAAGTGCTGGGATTAAAGGTGTGTGCCACCACACCTGGCTCTGTTCCCAGTGTGGCCTTGAACTCACAGAGATCCAGATGGATATCTGCCTCCCCAGTGATAGAATTAAGGGTATGTGTACCACCATTATCTGGCCTCTATGTCTAATCTAGGGGCTGTTTTGTTCTCTGATCCCCAGGAAAGCTTTATTAGGGTGCACAATATATCACCCACACCTCTAAGTTCTTATCTTTGAATCTATAGATTAGTGCATCTCTGAAGACTCATCAAAGAATATGTGTGTGTGTGTGTGTGTGTGTGTGTGTGTGTGTGTATAAATATGAATGATGGTGATTAACATAGTGGCTCCCAAACCTCAGAAATATGCAGAGAGTAAGAGACTGTGGTGTGATTAGCTGTAAATCAGATTTCTATACCATGTACTTGTCCCCGAAGTTTCTAGATCATTGTGGAAGAAGGGCTGGAAAGATTGTAAGACTTGGAGAGTGAACATGCAGTTAAACAGTATGTGCTGTATATGACAGTGCCATTACACACAGGGTCTCACTGCAGCTGTGACATATATAAGATCTGTACAGTATCAAGCTAGCCAAAGTTGCAAAATGAATGAGACAGGGGCTTTTGGAGTTCCACCCCTTGTCTAGATATGTTTAGCGACTAATTGGGGGCAGAGACAGTCATTTTGTTTTTCTTTATGGGAATGTGAATCCCAGAGAGGCTACTCATGCTTCATTGAATGATTCTATACTTATGTACATATGAAAAAAAACACAAGGGGGGCTCAGTAAGTTTAATTAAATAAAAGAGAAAGTGGAAAGAGAACCTGAATTGCGGGAGGGGCAAAATGCTGTGGAAGATAAAGGAGGAATCAAGCAGGAGAAATGGGGATGGCACTTGTCAAAATGCACCACGTGCATGTATGAGGTTGTCAAACACTAAAAAATAACTTTAAAAGAGTGAAGCCTTACATCTTGATAAGAACCTATGCATGTCCCATTAACTCTGATCTCAAAAACAGTAATTGGAGCACACATATGCTATAATGTTTGTCAACACATATGCAATGTTTTAAAAAATTGTTCATAACATATGAATAGTTAGGGACCACAACAAGAAAAATATTTTTTAAGGTAAATAAAAATCCTATGATTAATAGTAAAATACTTTAAAATAAAAAAAAATCATTCTAGAAGAAAGCATAGGTGAAAGTTGTGTCTCCATCACCAGAAGGTGTCTGACCTGAAGAAAAGATGATTAAAATAACGAGGGGAAACTATGTAATAGGATCCTATAGATGGGTCTGGATTGACTGGATGGATCAGGCATATGTGTAACTGGATGGAAATGTGAAGAGAATATAAAGGAGAAGAGTTAAAGCCAAACACACTCAAAGGATGAGAGGTATACACCTAAAAAAATGGCATATACCAATTAAAGATGACACCTTGTCAGACATATATTTAAGTGTTAGAAATCAAGGACAAAGACAAAAAAACCCTTATTTCAACTGCAAATAAAATGACACATCTACATGATCACCAGAAATAGTAAAGGACAATGTCAGTCGAGTGTTAGACTTCCTGTGGAGGGGGTAGCTAACTCGAATTCTGTATGTGCAGAAATACTCTTAAAGAATGGAGCTAGCTAAAAAAATGTGTGAGATGTATAAAACACAGAGAGTTCATTGCCAGTAACTGCAGGATAAGGGATGCCAAGGCAACCTGTTTATGCTGAAGGAAAATGACGTTGAATGGAAAATCCACTCTGCGGTAATGGAAAATGCCAACATGTAACTTAATAAACATATACATAAATAGATAATAAGCTTTGTTTTGCTAAAAATGTGTAAAGGATATATGATAGTTTGAAACAAAACTCATAAAACTGCACTGTGAGACTTGCAGATACTTTTGGTATGTCTACAATTGGTATAACACTGCAAAGTTTTAGTAAGTAGAATGACACTCTTGGAATCACACTGTTTGAAAACTTTAGGAGGTGAGAATTGGTTGAGTGAAATGGGTCAACAATATATAGTTCCGTAGGGACATCTTGCTCCTGGATCCTTGTTGCTTAGTTACTGGGCTTCCTGTTTTCCACAGGGTCAGACTATCCCCATCACATGCTCTCACCAAGATGTTCTGCTTGAACACAAGGGACCAAATGGCAGCTTAGGGAACCCTTTGAAACTGTAGACCAAATAAACGCTTTTTCTTTGAAGTTCTTTTTATCATGCACCTGGTCACATCAACTCAAATGCAACACAGCAAAACATCTATATTATATGTAACACATCTACATATGTGCATACAACACACACACATACATTTATATTTGTGTGTGTGTGTGTGTGTGTGTGTGTGTGTGTGTGTGTGTGTGTGTATGTATGTATTTATATGTATCTTTGAAGATCCTAGAAACCAAACCAGACAAATTGAGCTAAAGTGTATAGCTGAAACCCAGGAAAGTGAAATCTGAAAATACTTGACAAATAAAAAAAGAAGCAGAAACACGAAGCAAAAGGACAAAAACCAAAACAAACACAAATAAAACAAATAGAAAATGGTCTTTACCCATTTAAGCCTCAGTAACAAGGCAGAAAAGATCATGGCCTGCAAATCACCTAAGTTTCTGTCTTGTGGCCCCCATTTTAAGTTAGAGGCAGCTAACATATTGAAAATTTATGTTGCAGAGAAATGAGCTAGGATAATCTGTGGGGTCATTTTGATAAGAGCATGAATACCATTTATGCCAGCCCCACCCTCACGGCCAGAATTCAACCTCCAAGTCCTACTCCTTGAACCTAGAAATTGGAGGGTTTAGAGAACAAACATTCAATCATACATCTGGCCATGTCCATGGAGCTAAACAAAAAAAGAATAAAAATTTAATGGCATTGATTCTCAGAAGAAAACCCCAAACCATTTCTGTACTGTCAACTGGGATGGCATTGGAAACCCTTAAAGCTTCATTTGTTTTGCTTTAGTCTCTGCATCTAAGATGTTGCCTTAAAATATAAATATAATCTCCACTTACTTTTGATTATGGTAATAATCCCTTTAAAGGTGATATTTTTTCACCTGGTCTTCAGTCTATCCCCTATCACAGTACTCCCAAATGAATAGTTCTTTTAAAGTCTTTTATCATCTGAGATGAAACATACTTAAAGCAGACTTCATCATTCTTCACAAATAAGTAGATTTACCCCTCATTTATCCTTTCTCTGTCATTATCAATTTGGTCTATTTTATATATTATAAGCTTTGAAATTAACTAATATCCATAAATTTTTGTCATCACTGACTCACATTAATTTAAATTTTTTGTCCAGAATATCTTTCTACTGCTGCTACCACATAGGTCAATATTATTGTGTTATTTTGCATAGTACTAAGTGTTTGAGCAGAAGAGAGAGGTGTTATCTGTATGTGCTATTCCAGTTTCTGCACACATTTTTACCTTCCCATGTTCCCTTCACATTTCCTTCTATGTTCAGAAATGGAAGTGATTAAAACATCCACTGGTAACTGTTCTTACACCTTTAATTGATTTCTATTGCATTTCAAGCTCAAGGAATTGTGGGCATCTACTGCCTGAATAACCTTAAAAATGTTGAATGTTGAGGGGACAGTGTATTAGTTGTAGGAGGAGCATACTTATATCAAAAGTTTACAGTACTAAAAATTTGTACTACTTAATATAAGCATATGCATTTAATTTTCTTCTGCTCTTAAGTACATTTTACTTTTTTTTTTTTTAAGCTGGGGACCGAACCCAGGGCTTGCTAAATACCCAACCCATACATTTTACTTTTAATGCTCTATTAAGCCATGTGCTGTGATTGACTTAAGATGTCCCCTAGTGTTCAAAATTATTCAACACTTTGTCCTCATGTATAATTCTTTGATACATGTTCTGCATACTTCATTTATTATGATTAATATTATTATAAATGCCCAAGAATTTAATTGGTGGTTCAGAAACTAAGAACATTTTTGTGACTAACATATTTTACTGAAATTATTTACAAATGTGTGGCAGTTGCTTATGAAATGTCCTCTCCCTTACTAAAGCAATGTATTTTTATGCAACTGTGAGTAATTCTTCTCTACAGAAACTTGTGTTGAGATGACTTTCAATGTATAGAAGAGTTGTACGTGTATCCATTCCCTTATTCAACCAAATTCCTCATCTATAAGAATTTCATTGCATCCTGCTCTACCACTTCCCTTCTTTATCATTAGTTATTTTTTAATATTTGAATGAAATTACCCAGTTGTAAATGTCTTAAAAAATAAGGTACAGTACCTCATGCCCATTTCCAAGCCAGGAAATCAGCACAGATATCACACTATTGTACAATGCATAGATTCCAATTCAAACTCATCAAGTGATCTGCAAACATGTCATTTTTCGCTCTATTCTAAAATCTCATCTAGGAACTCATATACTATCAAATTATGACTTAGTTTAGTGTTGTACAATCTGGAACAACTGTCAGTCTTTCCCTGTGTGTCATATTCTTGATAGCTTTATGTTCTGTGAGATGTCATTCACCTTGGGTTCGCCTGGTGTTTCCTGATGACCAAACCAAGTCCGAGTAATTATGTGCTCTTCCTGCACCCAGGTGAGAAGAAAATGCCCTTTCAATAATAAACACACCTGGATTCTCAGGTAAAAAGATGAACTTCAAAACTTATGTCACACCTTATACAAAAAGAACTTTGAAATAGACCATAAGTCCACACATGAAAGTTTCCAGAAGCAAACACAGAAGCAAAATATGCCTGTGGTGAGGCTAAATAAATATTTCTCAGCTGGGACACAGAAAGCAACATCACAAAACAAATATTAAAAATTCATTTGAAAAGGTTGATAGTTCCCCTAGTTATACACAGAGTTTAGAACCTATATTCTTATAAAGCTATCTTTACGAAAACCATAGAAGACAGTATCCACAAAATGTTCTTATCAGATTATAAAGAAAATAACAACAAAATGGAATAACACCCTAACAAGAACTCTACATCATAAAAAGAGACTCAGGGCGGAAGCTAGGCATGAATAGAGAAGCATTCGCCATCATTGGTCACCATGGAAACAAAAACTAGCATTAGCTAAAATGACAGTGCGTTGCTCAAACATTAGTATAGATAAAACAGAATGTATCAGTAAAGCTAGGATTAGTCAGGACATCATGATCCCCAAAATGACTTGTTGCTGTTGTCATTTTTGTCTTTGTAAGTATTAAATTCTATTTCAGTTTGTAAAGCTAATGTAGAAAAGCTACAACCTAAACAACAGCATAACGTATTAGCCACAGAAGTCTATTTCATGAGTTGTTAGTTTTGTGAAATATGACAGTTGTGTAGTGATAGAAGAAAATGTTCTTCCATTTCAAAGGAATCTATAAATAATATATTAAAATATATTAAAGGGTAATTAAGTCTAGAAAATAATCATTATTATCAAATGTTTACAATGAAATCTAGGTGATTGATGTATGCAAGGTTTGTTATAATAGTTCCATAGTTTGATATTTTATAATAACTACAATAGAAATAGAAAAAGTAAAATTGCTGTAACATCAAGAAGGACAGGTCCTCTTGTTCTGTGTCCTAGTCTCTCTCACGTAAGGTGATAGGAGAATGTGTTTTTGATCTAGTAACATCTGGGACGACACTAGAATGTTGTCAGGAAGCAGACTACATTTCATTTCGGAAAAAAAATATAGCATGTCATATTGTATTATTCAGGGTTCTCTAGATACACAGAGCTTATGGAATAAATTTCTCCCTCTCTCTATATAAGAGAAATTATTGGAATGACTTACAGGCTACAGTCCGACAATGGCTATCTGTAAATGGAAAGTCCGAGAATGTAGTAGTTGCTCAGTCCCACAAGGATGCGTGTCTCAGCTGGTCTTCTGTATAAGCTAGAATCTTGAAGAAGCAGACTACAATGCCAGTGAAAAATGGGTATCCTGACAAGGTGAGGCAAGCAGGTGAAGAATGACACCTTCCTTCTTTCCTTGTTCTTATATGCACTTACAGCAAGTGATGTGGCCCAGATTAAAGGTGTGTCTTCCCTCCTCAAGATCTGTATTAAAGGCATGTGTCATCCAACCTCATCAAGATCTTGATCAAAAGTCTGTGTCTTCCAGCCTCAAAGATCCAGATCACAAATGTGCCCTCCATTTCTGAATTATAGTTGATTCCAGATATGATCAAGTTGACAAGCAAGAATATCCATCATGCACAGGAAAAGGACAAGTGCATGTGAGCTGAACTGGGAATGTGCTTGTCATGTTTGTGGCACACTTCCGTATGTCAGTTTAAGAGATTGTTAGTCTGGATAAAATACCCGATGTCTGTCATTTAGTCAGTGCCACGGACATTTTATAATTTAGAAGTTTAGGCCAGAATTCTTTAGTAGTTAAAAAACAATTATTTATTCTTTTAAAAATTACTAAAGATGTCAAAGAATTTTATTATATGGAGTCCATTCTTATTAGTATTTATTATATTGGAAATTAAATTGCCAGAAATTTAAAATATTTACATATTGATTCATTTAAGATAACAAAAATACATCCAGAGCTAGAGAGATGATTCAGTGGTTAAGGCCACTTGTTGCTCTTGAAATAAACTGGAGTTCCCAGCACACACATCAGCTTCTCACAACTGACTATGATAGTTCTAGAGGATCCAGTGCCCTCTTCTGGCCTCTGTCGGTGCTGCATGCATGTGGTGCACATACCAGCATGCATGCATGCACACACCACACACACACATTTAAATACATTAAAAGTTTGAACATACTGAAAAATTCATTAGCATTATCATAAAAACCTTGTTGAAGAGAGATTTTCCGAAATAAAGAAAATCGAGCAACAGTGTTTGAATCTGACGCAAATATCCCTCCTTAGAAGTCAGAATTTCATCTCTGCTTCTGAATCTAATTATTTGTGATTATAGGGCTGAAACATTTGAATAAAATTTAGCCTCACCTAGACCGACATTTGTGAAGGTGAATTATTTTATTAGCTTTTAGAGATAATGATAGATATTATTTAACGTTATATTTAAACTCTATAATTGATAGTTTTGCATATATATTTTATAAATTAATATAAATTAGAGAGAAGAATGAATTTCATTAGTAAATATCCACACATAGTTCTCACATATTTTTGTCTTATTACTCCATCTATTAATTATTTCTTATTTTCCCATGCTTCTTCCCCTTCCACATTCATAACAACTCCCATTTACTTCCAAGTTCTTCTCCCGCCAATACAATTTCACATATGAGAAAAAACACAAGAAACATGCCTTCATGAGACAGGCTTGTTTTGCTTAATGTAATGATCCTTCAAAAGACATCATTTTATTCCTTTTTTAAAATGGCTTACTCAAGCTGCCTTCTATATGAATATGATATTTCCTTTCTTCAGTGCACTGATGATTGACTTAATAATGAGACTATTATAAACAATGATAAACATGAGCAATCAAGTATCTATTCAATAAGTAAGCCTTGAAATGGTTGAGAACTCCTTGATATTAGTTATAGTAAGGATAATGAAAACATATCATTTCTGGGATGTGAAAATTCTTTTCTTTATCTTGTACTTTGAATATGATTTTTAACAATATTCATCAATGCTTTGATTTCTTCATGTGTGACAAGTTATCCAAAACCAATTCACATATTATATAATATTAAAATATTTTAATGTAACTACTATTTCCATCAAAATGATTACTGTTGAGAATCAGGCTGCCATGTAATGATAAATAAAAGTCTTGTAAAAATCCTAATTTTTATTTGCAAATTCAGATTTTATCATGTCAGTAAATACTGTCAGTGATTATTCTTGAAGTGACAGGCAAAACTCTCTTTTGTTTATTTCTTCGAAAACACTCCACCAATTGTCTAAGTCTCAAAAATTTTAATGTGTCAATATGCTTTCCAGTAGAAATGATGCTTCATGAAGAAGTAGCAAGTTGGTTCAGATTGTATAGTGTAATTGTAAGTGGTTTTCCACAAGGCAAGTGTGGTTCTCAGTCTTGATGAATCCTATTATCAGTCTCAAGGAGTGGGGACAGAAGTTCCACCGTTGAAGGGAGCAAAGACAAGGTCACATTACTGTGTCATGGTTTTGAGGAAGACCATTAGTGCTCATTGGGTTACATCTGTGTAGTTGATGATCACAGAGAGGAGGTGAATGTAAGAACTAGCCAGCTAGGTTTCTTGAGGTACTGAATACGATCTTTGGGAGAGAAATGAGTCAATAACACCATTTTATCATCTGGAGTATCGAAGTGTCAATATTTTTGCATTTATTTGATATGTAAAGGATCCGAAGAGCATAACTGCAGGAGAGAAATTAATTTAAATTATAATAAGTTTGAAATGCCTATGAGATATACAAGTAAGTGTATTATATAGGCATTTGTGTGCATCTAAAACACACAGAAAAATGTAAAATAGACATTAAATATGTGAGTATTCATTGGATAGATCATATATAAAACCACTAATTTGAAGGATACATTCTGGAGAGTAAATGGATATGGTAGAAGGGTTTTGTATTAGGGTTCTCCTGAGAATAGTACTTGTATAATTATCTATCTATCTATCTATCTATCTATCTATCTATCTATCTATCTATCTATGACATATATATGCTGCATATATACTTGATAAGTTATTTGTTGGCTCACACAATTACTGAGGGTGAGAAGTTTCTTGATTTGTCTTTTGGAACCCTGGTGTTCTAATCTCAGACCAAGGGGAATGAGAAGAAAGAAGTAGGTCCCAGCTCAAGCAGGGAGGCAGGCAGAGAGTTGAGTTCCTCCTTCTTCTACCTTTTTGTTTCAGGAATGTCTCCAGTGGCTTGGGCAGTGCCCACAGCACCAGGGAGGGCTGTTTATTTTCCTCAGTCTACCAATTCAAATAACGTCATCCATGTGATAACATGATAGGCCTCACAGAAACAGCTAAAACTCATATTAAGGAGATACCTGGGTATCTGTCATCTGGCCTAAGTTAGCACATGTAATTACTACCCACCAGGGTAAACTGGGGTTTCTCCATTGAGAACTCAACAAGCAGAATAGCACAGCTAAGGGAACTTAGATAAGACAGACTGAAAATAACACAGATAAGTTTAACCTCAGAATATCTTAAAATTTTATTAGAGCAGTAGATGTGGGTTTGACCCAAGAATTGATGGAACTCCCTGGCATGTATGCCCAACAGCACTATCTTGATTCTTTTTTCCTCATCTTCCTCAGATCATCATGTGCCTCATCTGATTACTAACATGAACCCTCTGTGTTCATTTTCAACACCTGTTCACAAGCATCAGGCTCACTCTGTGCTTTAAAAGAGAATTCTTATCTATTTTTTATTTTGATTCCATTGTGGAAATTTAATTGACTTCCATCTTTCTAAGGGATACACCAAAAATTCTGCTGTTTTCCTCTCTTCTTGACTTCTCTTTTAATCTTTCCTTCTTTTGTATAGAAGATTCATTTTGAGATGTGAGGAGATATGTCAGTGGTTAAGAGTCTTTGCTGCTCTTCCAGAGCACCTGAGCTTGGCTCCCAGCCTCTGCTTTGAACAGCTTGTACCACCCATAACTCTGTCTCTGGTCATAGAGTGTGGGCTGCCTGACATGGGTGCTAGGAAGGAAACTCAGGTCTTTTTGAAGAGCAGTGAGTGCTTTTTCACTGATGAGCCCTCTCTCCAAACACTCCTTTAAAATATTCAAGAAATATATTCTTATCTATCTATCTATCTATCTATCAATCAATCAATCAATCAATCAATCATGTGTCTATCTATCTATCCATCCATTCATCCATTTATCATCTATTTATCTATCCATCCATTTACTATCTATCTATCTATCTATCTATCTATCTATCTATGTTTCTATCTGTTTCTCTATCTATCTATCTATCTATCTATCTATCTATCTATCTATCTATCATCTATCTATCTATCCATTTATCATCTATCTATCTATCCATCCATTTATCATCTATCTATCTATCTATCTATCTATCTATCTATCTATGTTTCTATCTGTTTCTCTATCTATCTATCATCTATCTATCTATCCATTTATCATCTATCTATCCATTTATCATCTATCTATCTATCTATCTATCTATCTATCTATCTATCTATCTATGTTTCTATCTGTTTCTCTATCTATCTATCTATCATCTATGTTTCTATCTATCTGTTTCTCTGTCTTTCTATCTATCCATCTATCATCTATCATATATCTATCTATTATTGTGGTGGAAACACACATTTAGAGGTCCCATCACAGCTCTGGGGATCCAGTTACCTCCTTTCTCCTTCACCTGAGTTCTAGAGATTGAACACAGGTGTTCATATGCGCACAGAAAGCACTGTTACCCGCCGAGTCATACAGCTACTGCAATGTTTTAATTTTAGCTGTTTATGACTCTCTTTGTTGTTTATGCACACAGGTCGGGTGCCCTCAGAGGACAGAAGAGGGTGTTGGCTCCCTCCAGCAAGAATTACAAATAGTTGTGAGCCACCTGAAAAGGGTACCAAGAACCAAGCTCCCATCCTCTGCATCCTCTGCAAGAGCAACAAACACTCTTACTGGCTAAGCCATTTCTCCTCTCCCTGAGATATTTCTTTTGGAAGATTGCACATGCCATTATTCCTCAAAGTCTGTGGATAGTTTGGGAAGCATACAGATTGGGTTACAACCAGAAGCCTGCATCTCAATCCTTGTGTAAACCAATGCTACTACACGAAGGTAGCAGGGCAGGAAAGCTAGATCCAGACAAATACTCCCTAAAGTCATTGGGATGACAGAACAGTATATTCATGGTCAGAGACGTTGGCTGCTTGTCTGTCTGTCTGTGGTCTCTCTCTACCAGTCTTCTAATAGCTGGCAACACCTGAGTGACAGCATGGGTGGGAGGTGAGGGTTAGGGCACTGGTTCATGACAGCAATAGAAAGGGGAAAGAAACCAGAACTTGTGTTCCCATGTTTGTTCTGCAGCCAACTGCCTGTTTCTGGAGAGGTCTATGACTTTAGGGGGACCCTGAAAAAGGAGCAGCTATGAATGTAGAGTGAGGTCTAAGTTCTCCTCCGTTCTCAACAACAGACAAGGCCGAGCGTGTATAGTTGGAGTTGTTTTAGAGACATCCAAATAAATGTCTGAGATGACCTTTACCTCTTTCAATATTCACTCCAGACTTCAGACATTATTTTTAACTTCTCAGAATTCCCACAGCCACGTCATAATTCTTTCTTTTTGTTCATCTATAGCTGCTTTCAAATCCCACGGGACAACTCTCCCAATACAAAACGGTAAGGGCTAGAGCTAGGGATAGAGAAAAAGCGTGAGGACCAGGTCTTCAGAGGAAATGAGAGAAGGTAAGACTCACAGTCAACTCTTTTTGCAAATGACAAAGGTCTCAGAGTAAAGGACCCCATGTCCCTTCTGCACCTCTGTCGTAACATAAGACATTCTGCATCTCAGAGCTCAAACTCCCTTGCTCTGAACTCTTTCCATGTAAGAACATCATTTTGAACTTTATATTGTAGGCACTTTTTTGAATTACATTAGTCACCACTGGATAGGACATTATTAATAACTTGATATAGTTTGGGGCTTTTATTTATGACCCTCTTTCTTTTAACTGTGAGCTAGATTGAAGGCAGCATTGCATTTCACGAACTGATTTGGAATCTGCAAGCTCAATTTATGGTCTTCATTGGAATTTGGAGTATTTAGAAAATGCTTTTCCTCTGTGGTATGTGGCCCCATGGCTGTTTTCTGGTATCTCTCCTCTTTCCTTCCTCTTCTCCCAGTGTTTAACAGCTCCCTACAGGCATTGCCAATTATTTATGACATACTTCTCCTTGTAAGACCTAGTTGGATAACTGGTTCCTATGGAAACTGCATTTTTCAAACAGGAAGGCTCTAACTTCAAAACGATATCATCAAATATGCAGTAGCACGTATATCTTTTAAGGAAAAGCATATCCTAATGATTGTATAACCAAACCTGAGAAACGGGACATCAAGAATAAAAGAAGACAAAATATGTAGGAAGCCACCTGATGAGTAAGAGATGAGATCATAGAGCCACTTCTGGGAATTATTCTGGCTTACTATACCAAAGAAAGTGTGGCAAGACAACAGCACTGCTTTAGACAGGAGCCTAAGCTGAGACTCATGACTGTGGTGGACTAGCTTTAAAAGAGGTTGTTGGAGCCCAGGTGTTATCAATTCTGTTTTTTAAGTACTTTCCAATATTAAACTCCTGAGAAGGATTCATTTTCAGCACAGTCACTGACAACACGTCACCAAACACTGGGATTTACAAACATGGAATTTGTTAACTTACCTCTGGGTCATAGTTTTCCTTTGTTCTACTGTTGACTCATCTCAAAGCCAAGGAGATGGAGGAAAATGTTGCTGTTGAATGATGCTCTTCATTGAAAGCTTTGTAAGACATGCTCCTGACACAAAATACCCTTGTGTCTGTACCCTTGACTGATGTATTTTTCTTTTGTTTGTTGAGAGACAGTCGTTTTCTACCATTGTATTCAAAACTAAATTTTGCCGGTTACCATGGTGATATTTTTGAAGTCATTACTACTCTGATGCTCCATCATGACCTAATATGTTATAGTTTGGATATGCTGTAGGATTCATTTGTCCATCAATCAATCATACCAGAAATTTTTGAGAAAGAGAAATGGACAGAATATTAGAGAATTCTGAGTGACAGAGGGTGATAGAGAGGAAGTGTCCCAGGGTAGAAAATAGAATAAAAGATGAGCCTTATATTCCTGCATGAAATAGAAGAAGAAGCCTGGACAATTTCAGAAGGAGGCAAATCATTTTTTAACCCTTACTGAATTGTAAATTCAGGCACACATTGATTAAATCTGCTGTCTATGTTTATTCCTTGATTTTTGACAGGAGGAAGGAAGTCAGAGAGCTGTATAAGTAACAATAGGAAGACATCAGAAAAGCTTTGTTGGTAGAGTTTGTGTGCAGTTCACCCACTGGTGCACACATTCCAGGATTTGATTCATCACTGGCAGCTTCTCCTCCTAGAGGTTTAGAAGCATGGAGGATCTGGGGGAGGGGACCACAGAAAAATAAAGAGTAATGCCAGAGGAGTTAACCCAATATACTCCTACCCATGGGTAATAGACAGTGTCCTGGGTAATGGAAAGGGCTGAATTATATGTAACAAGAAGTTACAGCTTTACTCTGATTCTAGAATTTCACTGTTAGCATTTATAGACATCACACATCCTCAACCCTCTTGAAGACTAAAACATCGTTTATTATAACTTATAAAATGCTGGAAATAAATTGTATATTCTATATCTGGGATAATAAATATCAGCTACATAGTCCATGCATTTCCAATGAGAGTGATATGGTTCTTGGGGGATAAAAATCTTATTATTGGGCTGGCAAGATGGCTAAGTGGGAAAAGGTGTTTGCTACCAAGCCTGACAATCTGAGTCAGTCCCTGGGTCGCACATGTTGTCCACTAACCTCCACATACATGCTATGGTATGCACATGTCTATACACATACACATACACAAAATATGAATGAATAAATGCTATAATAAAAATTTTAAAAGCCTTAATCCTGTGTTACAACACAAATCTAGTTATCTATCATATATCCATTTATGTATATACACACTAAGGGAGATTTCTTGAAACATCCAAACCATATGTGTAATAGGATTTCATGGAAAGGTGACTCTGAGATAGAAGTATCCAAACATTTATGAGAAGTATCAGGAGCACTGACTTAAGGCAAATCTCTCCTATGTTAACTGAAAAAATTTCTAAGGCATATTAGTGCATATTCAATTGTCTGCCTCAGACCTCTTAATTTCCATGTAACATTTCCTCATTCATTCAGCAAACCTTTATTGTGTTTGATTCTGTAAAGTATATTAAGATGTAGGATACAGGAATAATAATGTAAAGTTCTTTAACCTCAAGACAACATTGATGGCACCTGATAATTATAGAAAAGTGTGTATAATCAGGGCCAGGATGGCATTAAAATATCATGTAGACCCTTGCTATGTCATGTTCTCTGGAAGAGCTCATTAAATCTATAAATTGATTAAATTTAATGAGCCTTACATTTCCATCAGCTTGACATTGGTTTTTTCATATGGTCTTCTGCTTTGAGAAAACCATATACTTTGTTAAGGGCTAACAGAATGAGACGATCTGTGCTTGTGCCTAGTAACCAGGTAATTTTCAGTGAGAACTGGGCATGATCATGTTTAGCAGTCATAAGGTCTATTCATTTAGTCAATCACTGGTTTCTTAGCTTCCTACTTTTTTGTTCTTCTGTCTGAGGTCTACTGCTTAGAGATAAAGTTTTAAACTTATGCATAGGTATCTATGGGTCTTTGATTTAAGCTTTGCTTGTTGGGGTGATGAATAAAGGTTTGCATGTTAATGCCTTGCTTTTGAAAAGATAGTGTTGGGAGAGGGTAACTTGATCCTATGAAATATATAGTTCATTCAAGGAGACCTGGAAGAGGAAGAAGAAGCCAAACATACTTGAGTCATTGGTTCATGAAGTGGACTTCTAGTTTTAAATAAAGACCATTTGAATGAGAACATGTGGAGACTCTATTTATTCAGACCTTGCCATAGCCCAGGGAAGAGAAACCATCAAGGTTAAAAAGGAGAAAAAAAACAACTATAGTAATACTTTTATACTTTGTTTGGAAATTGTTGGTGGAAGAAAGCTTCAGTTGAAGTAAATAGTATTGTACCCTGTTATACGATTGGTTTAGGAGACCTATTTGACTTTTTGTGATATTTATTCATGTTGAGCGTGAGACAACACTTAATGGAAGCTACTGGTCACTGACAAAATCTTGAATGTTTTGGGCCACTCAGTAGATTGTGATTGGCTTCCTTGGATAGTTCCAGCATGGTTTGTGTAACAGAGTTCTATTGTCATAAGTGATTCAGTCATTGCCAATTTATCTAGCCTTACAGAAGCTATGTATACCTCCCCTGCTACAGGTGAGATGTTAAGCTGTTATCAGTATTTTTCAAAAGTATGTCTAAACTCCTTGGTTTAGACTCAAGACTGAGTTGGCCAGACTACACGATAGATGAGGCATTCCCAGAGTGTTTCAACACACCAGGGAATAACCATGACACAGTTTTCCTGAGCTGTCTGGAATCTGTGCAGCTTCTTCATGTGTATTTCTTCCAAGGTGATGAAAGCTGAAAGTGACAATGAAAACCCCCCTGTGCCATTGCCCACACCATCCAGCAATGGAGCAGTTGGAATCATTACATCATTATTTGCATACACGTATGCATAGCAACCCTGCAAGGCACGGAACACACTAGATTCGCAAGCTGCCTGAGTCCTCGAAGTCAGAAGACAGAAAGTAGAAAAGAGGGGATGACAATTATGATTTGTTGGAGATCTGTTCTATGTTGAGTACCGTGCCCGAAACAGTAATTACCTCATTTTTTTCTTCACAAACCGGCTGCAAGGGAGGTAGTGTTCCCGTTTTATGGATGGAGAAAAGGAGACATAAAGAGAGCAATTACTTTGCCAGTTTGTAGAGACAGATAGTGAATCTGGCAATCTGCTATAGCCCATTGTCCACAAAATAAAAGCTATGAAGAACTAGGGTAACAAGAACTCTGAAGTAGAGCATACCATCATGCTACCGACTGTCTAACTTTATTTGAGATTCTCTTTCAAACTTGTCATCTTTGCTGTTTCTATCAATCTTAAGCTATTATGTCAATATGTCACTCAACTTCCTTCTTATATTCACATTAAAATACCTGTCTTAAATTAGACTTAAAAACCCCAATAAGTCAGAGCTGTCTCACACCTCTTAAGACATTAATTATTACTAACTGATATCAATAAATTCAATTTTTATCTGTTAGATAAATTCAGTCAATCCTGGCGTAACATCTGTATGAATTTTACATGCCTCTGTGTGTACTTTATCAACTATATACTTTATTGGAATGTTTCCTTTTTTTTTTTTTTTTTTACCATTTTTGGTCATATTAAAGGAGCTAGATGTCCACATTCTGATGTACAGGCTGGTGAAAATACATACACAGAGAACATATACACAGAGTCAAACTTTTCACCTCAGTAGAGAAAGTTTGTATTCCACCATTATATCCTCTTCTTGGTTGATGTAGTAAGCCATTAAATAGCAATGGAACATAGCATTTGCTGACATAATCAACCTGAGCAGATTATCCAGGTTTGCATAATAATCTATCATGTCCTGACTATGAGAGAACAGACCATTACATATAATCACAACAAAGTGTAAAGTAGGATTCACATATATCTATGGTGATTATTTATTTTGATGATAAATCGCATGTAAAAAACTAGAAAGTAGAGGGGTGGAATTAATGGAATAGTAACATTAAATATGTAAACCTTAGTTGGATGTGAAAGAACCTTATGAAATAGCTTGTGAGTGACTGTTTGGAGACCACTCTATCTAGGGTAGGAGAGAACAGAAAGCAAAGAAAAAAGTGAGGTATTTTCCACCCTCACTATTGGTCTTTTATCCCTGGTTCTCTCTTCTAGAACCCCCCTTACTCTCAGTGAGAATGGGTGGGGAGGAAAACAGTAACAATGTGGAAAAAATATGACAAATGAAATGGTAACCATGACACTCTCTGGATAATGAATAGATCTGAAAGGCCTTCGAAGGGGGCCACATGTGTAAACTGAAGTGGATATTTCCATACTTTAACACAGCCTATAATACCACAGGCTATGTTGCTTTCTCCTATCAGAACTGAGACAGCCCTTAGGCAACAAGGGTTACTGTTTGTGGGGAGAATGAGAAAGTTTGTCTCTCTGGAGGCTCTGCTAAAGAGCCATGCTGAATCAGAGCAACTACGTCTGAGTTAAACCAGCTCCACATTGAGAGAGGTTACAAGGCAGGGATACTGAAATTTCTTTGTTTCTGCTGAGAAATTAAAGGCATTAAAATTATATTTTTTATGAAAGAAAATCTGCAGAAAATATCAGATAATGAGATTCTGATGTCACAATGTTTCAAGGTTGTTTGAAATCCATTGTGGGCGATAAATAACACAAACGAAAGGACAAGAAGTCAGGTGTTCTGAGGCAGGACATTTCTCTTGACAATGTACATTTGAGATGGTGAGGGCAGTCTGTAGCATGAATCTTAAATGGTCTTATTAATAAAAACAAACCCGGAGCCAGGTATTGGGGTGAACTGTGAAAGATCAGAGAAACAGAACCAGCTACAGCTAACCTTACCTTGCCAATTTCTCAGCTGATCTTGTTTCCTCAGACTGGAAGCTTCTGTGTCCTCATCCCAATGGATCTCAGCTGAACTGCTGCTCAAAAGCATAAAAGCTTAACAGACTCTAGTTCTTGGTTTTCACAGCTTGTATACCTTTCTGCTTCCTGCCATCACTTCCTGGGATTAAAGTCATGTGTCACCATACCTGACTGTTTCCAGTATTGCTTTGAACTCACAGAGATCCAGAAGGATCTCTGCCTTTGGAATACTAGGCTTAAAGGCATGTGTTCCACCATTTTCTGGCTTCTGTATCTAGTGGCTGTTCTGTTCTCTGACCCCAGATAAGTTAATTAGGGTGTACAATATATTGGGGAACATCCCCTTCTCCAGTGTGTTCTAGGCAAATACTTGTTTCCTCAGAATGACAAAGCAGGAGAGGAGCTGAGTGGTAAACAACAATCCAGATGTCAAACAGAACTGCACAGCTTCGGAGCTCTTAGAATTTGAATTCTTAGAGACTGTAAGACTCTGACCTTGGAATAAGTTATGGCATCAAATTTTTGTCTAGTCAGTCTCTACTTTCAATGTGAAATTATACAATTTGTTTTGAAAATTGCTTTGCTTTTTTTCTCTTTTTTTCAGCATGGCAGAACTTAGCTATTATGGGATGGAGGCTAGCACAAGTATTTTTATACTGCTATAATTTTATGGCAATTAATATGCAATTTTTGTTATTCTGCTTCTTATCATATATACCTTTGCCTTCAAGCTCATCATTATAGGAAAAGGATAATTTAGTGGGCTAAAATACATTAGATAGTAGCCAGAAATGAAAAGACATTTGAAAAACCGACATCATGAAACAATTGATATTTTCATAGGAAAAATAATTTAGGAATGTGTGCCTCATTTATATTCCAAATATTCTGCTCAGATGAATGATTCTTTTCTGTGGAAGAACTATGAATATTAAACAATTGCATACACTTTCTGTTTTACTCTCATTTTAAATTGTGACAATTATATCATCCAGCAAAGCATTAAATCTTCTAATATAAAATTTGCAGGCCTAACTTGGTTATTTCATGAAAATAGGATTTGCTATGAGTTCATGAAAAGGGAAGAGTTTACTTCTAAACTTGACCTGTATTGAATAGTTTCTGAGAACAAAATGAATACATTTTGCACAATGTGATTATAGCCATAATAGTATAATTTTTTTCTTGAAACATGTTCTCCCTTCTGAGGGTTTCTACAGCATTTTGAGGGGTTTGTAGTTGAGTGGTGTACATAAATACAGGTGATGATTATACATCTAATGTCACATTTCATATTTTCCTTCAGTAAAGTAGTAGAGAAATCCAGCTGGAGGAATGTTGCTTTGTGTCCATTTTTTTTCTAGAATATTCTGTATGTGCCTTCCCAAAGGGAAGTGAAAAAAGAGTGGAAAATAATGCAATGGATCAATTCAACTGTACAATTGAATATAATATTATTTAACTGAATTGCATTGAAAGCATTTGAAAAGCATGGAAATACACACAATTTGTTCAGATCCCTAAGAGACCCTCTCCATTGTTTCTTTTCCTAGTAGAACACCACTTTCCTTTCTGGATACACTAACTCCCCATTATGAAGCAGCTTAATGCCTTGAGACTGACTTAGGCCCAATTTTAAGGATAAACTGAAACTGGCCTACACTAGGGATAGGAAAACACTCTTTGCAAAGGGCCAGAATGTAAGTGTTCTAGGCTTTGTAGAACCATGTAATATCTGCCACAACTAATCATGTCTAACCTTGTAGCAGCCGGTGAGGAAGTATCAACAGATAGGGGTAGTTATGTTACAATAAAGGGTCATAAAATGGACTTGTGGGCATGATGTGCCCTGTGACTCCTGCTTTAAACTCAACTCAAGTGTCACAGTGATTGGTTCAGATGTTTAGTGAAAGGATTCTTGGGTGGTACTCTCAGTGAACAGGAAAACAAAACAACCCAAGACATTGTTTTTTCAATTATTGTGGGGTATGGTATCTTGTATCTACCACACACAAAAGGCAAAACAGTGGCAGTACCCACCAGCAGGCAAGCAGGTGAGAGACCTGACTGTCAGTGGTACCACCACCACAGCCACCACTGGATTCTGTTACCCCAGAGACCCATTCCATGCCCCCAAACAACCCACCTCACCATTTTCCCTGTGGCTGCCCCAACTCCAGGACAGTTCATAGGCACAGGTACATACTAGTCTGAAGAACAGGTGAAAGACTGGCCTCACTAACCCTAAGCCCTAGGGTACAGCCCATGCCTCTCCCTCCCACTCACATCTCTGCATCAGCAAGGCAGCTGGACCCTGCCCCCAACTCTGGAGGAATTCCACTGTTCTAGTACAGTCCCCATCAGCCATGGGAGCAGTGGAGAGACCAGCCAGCCAGCTACACTGCCACCACCCATTGGATTCCGTTCTCCCAAGACCCAATCTGCCGCCAACCTCATCCATCTCATCATCCTCCCTGTGGGCAGACCTTCCCTAATGAGAGGACTAGAGAGCCAGATCAGAGCCATGACAGGTTTCTAATAGCCCTGCCAGGCAGGCCTTAAGTTTCGGTTTACTGGAACTGGCTGGAGCTCAGTAAGCAGTTCTCAGGAAGACCACAACTCAGGGGCAACCAATCAGCAGGCACCTTGCAGTGGTCTGCTGCCTCAGCAGGCACCCCGAAGCCCCTTCTGCTGGCTCAGTAGAACCTCCCTCCAGCCTTCTGCTAGCTAAAGATAGCTTTTCCTACCCCCTGGTCAACAAGCTCCTAACTGCTACAGCCTCCAACCAATCAGCTCCCAGACTAATCTTTCCTCCACCAATCAGCACCAGATTAATCCCTCCTCCCTGGAATTCCCCTAACTCCCCTTAAAAGGAGTGTACAACCTCCCTTTGGGGTCACCATTTGCTACTCTAACATGCTATGTGACTGCTGTTCTTTCTTGGGGACTTCTCTGGGACCCTAACCTACAACTCCTGCAGACTCCATGGGTCCATGAGTTCAGGCTGGATCTGGGCATCCAAATCCCCACAAAACTCAACTGAGACAAGCTCCTGGAACTGAAGACCTGCCAGGCACCGAACCCTTGGCCATTTAGGCCAGAAGATGATAAAGGAAATAAGATGGTGCCCAGCAGTGGCTCAAAGGGCAGGGAAGAAGCAGCACAGAGCCTGCACCCAGCCTTGGTGAGCCTGGGTACCCTACATGAGAGTGAGTGCAAACCTGGGGGCCTGACCCAGACCAGTTATTCCTGCTGGCCTCAATCCAGGCCATTGGCACCACCCCCAGCTCCACACTTCCCTTTTGCCGCTTTGCCATTCACTGATGAGATGAGGCCCAGACTGGAAGCCTCCTCCCAGGACTGCTCCTGAGCCTCACAGCCTGGCTGGGCCTTGCAGGCTAGAACTGGCCAGTTAGTAAGGGGCAGACCCTGTAAACCACCTCCCTTTGATTTTTGTTTTGTTTTTTGATACATGCCCCAATTTCCCTGATGTATCCAAAGGAGCCACAGCCAATCAAATTTAAACCAATGCAAGCCTTGCTTGCTTAGCCAATCATGGTTGCTGGAGATGACCTAACTGTCCCTGGAATTCCATGTGTAAAAGGATTTGAGCTTCTCTTGGAGTCTTTACCATTTTGTTGTGTGGCTGACCACCCACATGCAGGAATTTTCTCTGAAGAAATAAATGCCCTGGCATTTACATGTGAGTGGTGGTCTTTTGTAAGGTGATTTTCAGACCCTAACAGAAATAGAAAACAAAGGAATAAAAACTCATCCAACAAAGAAAAACACAAGAATCAACATCCAGACCTATAATCATCCCAAATCCAGATGCATAAACACCAGTGTAAAAACACATTCAATAACAGAAAGGCCAATATGGCACTACTAGAACTTAGAGATCCTACAATAGCAAGATGTGAACTTTCCAATATAAATGAAGTGCAAGAAAATGATCTTAAAAATAACTTTATGAAGATGATAGAGGCCCTTAAAGAGGAGATGAAAAAGTCTATTAAAGAAATTGAGAAACAAACAAAAAAATTGGGAAAAAATCAACTAATCCTTTAAAGAATGCCAAGAAAGAAAAACAAAAAAACAAAAAATAAAAAGACAAACCCCAAACACAAAAGAAACAAACAAACAAACAAACAAAAAAATCAACCAAACAAAAACTATTAAACATGTGAAGGAAGTGGTTCAAGAACTGAAAATTGAAATAGACACAATAAAGAAACCATAAACTGAGGGAATTCTGGAAATGGAAAATCCAGGTAAGTGAACAGCAACTGCAGATGCAAATATCACCAGCAGAATCCAAGAGAACAAAGAAAGAATCTCAGGTGTTGAAGATACAATAGAGGAAAAAATTCAATGGTCAAAGAAAATGTTAAATAAAAAAGATCCCTAACAAAAAACATCCAGGAAATCTGGGATACCATGAAAAGACCAATAAGTATAATCTCTAAGAATAATAGGGATAGAAGAAGGAGAAGAATCTGAACCCAAAGGCACAGAAAACATATTCAACAAAATCATAGCAGAAAACTTTCCCAACCTATGGTAGGACATGCCTATAAAGGTACAAGAAGCTTACAGAACACCAAATACACTAGATAAACAAACAAACAAAAACACCATAGTAACCAAAAAACTAAATATACAGAATAAAGAAATAATATTAAAGGCAGCAAAGGAAAAAGGCCAAGTAACAATATAAAGGCAGACCTATCAGAATTATACATAATTTCTCAATGGAGACTCTAAAAGCCAGAAGAGCCTGGAATAATGTCTTGTAGACTCCAAGAGACCACAGATGCCAGCCCAGACTATTATATCCAGCTAAACTTTCAATCACCATACATAGAGAGAACAAGATATTTCAAGACAAAACTAAATTTAAATAATACATATCCACAAATTCTGCGCTACAGAAGGTACTAGAAGGAAAGCTCCAACCCAAGGAGATTAGCTGCACCCTCAAAATTACAAGCAATAGATAATCTCACACCAGCAAAACCCAAAGAAGGAAGGGAAACACACACACACACACACACACACACACACACACACACACACACTACAACATCCACCAAAAACTAACAGGAATTAGCAATTATTGGTCATTAATATCTCTTAATATCAATGGATTCAATTGGCCAATAAAGTCACAGACTAACAGAATTGTTATAAAAACAGGATACACCCTTTGGTTGCATACAATAAGCACACCTCAACTTCAAAGACAAATGTTACCTCAGAGTAAAGGGTTGGTAAAAGATTTTCCATCAGATGAACCTAAGAAGCAAGCTGGTGTAGCTATTCTAACATTGAACAAAATTTACTTCAAAATAAAATTAATCAAAAGAAGATGGAGAAGCACATTTCATATTCATCGAAGGAAAAATCCATCAAAATGAAGTCTCGATTCTGAACATCTATTTCACAAATACAAGGGCATCCACATTTGTAAAAGAAACATTACTGAAGCTTAAATCACACATCAGACTCCATGGGATAAAGTTGGAGCTCAACAACACAAATTACAGAAAGTCTACAAACTCATGGAAACTGAACAACTCTCAACTGAATCACTAGTGGGTCAAGGAATAAAGAAAGAAATTAAAGACGTCCTAGAATTCAGTGAAACGGAAAGCACAACCTCCCCAAACTTATGGGACACAATGAAAGCAGTGCAAAGAGGAAAGTTCGTAACACTAAGTGCCTGCCCAAGAAATTGGAGAAATCTCACACTAGTGACCTAACAGCTCACCTGAAAGTTCTGTAACAAAAAGAAGCAAACACATCTAAGAGAAATAGATGACAGGACATAATCAACTGATGATTGAAATCAATAAAATAGAAACAAAGAGAACAATACGAAGAATCAATAAAACAAGGAATTGGTTCTTGGAGAAAAATCAACAAGATAGACAAACCCTTATCCAAACTAACTAAAAGACAGACAATATATAAATTAACAAAACCAGAAATGAAAAGGGGAATATAACAACAAACATTGAGGAAATCCAGACAACCATTAGGCCATGCTTCAAAAACCTGTAGTTTACAAAACTGCAATCTCTAAAAGAAATGGACAATTTTCTTTATAGATAGCACATACCAAAATTAAATCAAGATCAGATAAACATTTTAAATAGCCATATAACCCTTAAGGAAATAGAAGCAGTCATTAAAAGTCTCACAACAACAACAAAAAAGCCCAGAGATAGATGGTTCCAGTGCAACATTCTACCAGGCTTTCAAAGAGGAGCTAATAGCAACACTCCTCAAGTTGTTCTACATAATAGAAACAGAAGAAACATTGCTAAATTCTTTTTATGAGGCTACAGTCACTCTTATACCCAAACCACACAAAATGCAACAAAGAGAATTACAGACCAATCTACCTCATGAACATTGATGCTAAAATATTGGCAAAATGAATCCACACAAAAGAATGATCCACCATTATCAAGTAGACTTCATGCCAGAGATGTAGGGATGGTTCAACATATGAAAATCTGTCAATGTAATCCACCATATAAACAAACTGAAAGAAAAAGAAATGCATAATCATCTCATTGGATGCTAAAAAAGCCTTTGACAAAATCTCACACCCCTTCATGATAAAGGTCTTGGAGAGATCAAGGAAACAAAGAACATATCTAAACATAATAAAATCAAAATACAGCAAGCTGACAGTCAACATCAAATTAAATGGTGAGAAAATCAAAGCAATTCCACTAAAATCAGGAACAAGACAGGGCTGTCCATTCTACCCATATCTATTCAGTATAGTACTTGGAGTTCTAGCTAGAGCAATAAGACAACAAGAGGAGATCAAGGGGATACCAATTACAAGTCAAACTTTTACTATTTTTGGTGATATGATACTACACATAAGCAACTCAAAAATTTCACCAGGGAACTTCTACAGCTGAGAAACACCTTCAGTGATGTGGCTGAATACAAGATTAACTAAAAAAAATCAGTAGCCCTCTATATACAAATGAAATACTGGCTGAGAAAGAAATCAGGGAAAGAACACCCTTCACAATAGCCACATATATTATAAAATATCTTGGGGTAACTCTAAAAAAGAAAGTGAAAGACCTGTATGACAAGAACTTTAAGTCTTTGAAGAAAGAAATTATAGAAGATATCAGAAGATGAAAAGATCTCCCGTGTTCATGGATCAGTAACATAGCAAAAAAGGCCATCTTTCCAAAAGCAATGTACAGATTCAATGAAATCTTTATCATAACTCCAACACAATTCTTTACAGACCTTGAAAGAACAATATTAAACTTCACATGGAAAAACAAATGCCAGGATAGAGCACCAGGCTTTTTTTTGAGCCACCAACCAGCTCACAAGTCATGCCAAGGAGATTTAATATTAGTTACAAAATTTTATACTTGTTTCTTGCTAGCTCTTATAAAAACCTGTTTGTTTTTTTCTCGTGTCTGTCTGCCTGGCTCCTAAACCTAAGTCTCTCTTTCTTTCTCTCTTTCCCTTATTCTCTCTGCCTGTCAGCCCCACCTCTCTCTCTCCTGCCTGACTATTGGTTGCTTAACATTTTATTAGATCAATCTGGTGCCTTGTGCATGCAAGGTGAAACAAATGCAACACATCTTTACATAATTAAAGAAATGCAGCACAAATAAATGTAAAATACCTTCACATAGTTAAAGTAATAGTCTGTAGAATAAACAAATGTAACACATCTTTACATAGTTAAAATAATATTCTATAACAGGATAGCTAAAACAATTCTGCACAATAAAGGAACTTCTGGAGATATGACCATTTCTGATTTCAAGTACTACTATAGAGCTATAGTAAAAAAAACAACATGGTATTGGCATTAAAACAGACAGGTGAATCAATAAAGTTGAATCAAAGACCCTGATATAAATTCACACATCTATGAACACTTAATTTTTCACAAAGAAGTCAAAATTTTACAATGGAAAAAAGAGAGCATCTTCAACAAATGGTGCTGGCATAACTGGATGCTGACATGCAGAAGAATGCAAATAGATCCATATCTGTCACCATGCACAAAACTCAAGCCCAAGTGGATCAAAGACCTCAACATAAATCCAGTTACACTGAACCTGATAGACGAGAAAGTGGGAAGTAGCCTTTAACACATTGACACATAAGAAAACTTCCTGAATAGAACATCAGTAGCACAGACACTGAGATCGACAATTTATAAATGGGACTTCCTAAAACTGAAAAGCTTCAGTAAGGCAAAAGACATGGTCAATAGGACAAAACAGGAGCATACAGAAGGGGAAAAGATATTCAACAACCCCACATCTGTCAGAGGGCCCCAAATATATAAAGAACTAGAAAGAAGTCAACATTAAAAAAACAAATAATACAATTAAAAAAATAGGGTACAGATCCAAATAGAGATTTCTACAGAAGAATCTCAAATGGCTGAAAGACACTTATAGAATTGTTTAACACCCCTAGCCATCAGGGAAATGCTAATTAAAATGACTCTGAAATGTGGTGATATTTTATTTGTATATTAATAAATAAAGTTTGCCTGGAGATCAGAGGTCATAGCCAGCTATAAACAGAAGTCAGGCAGTGGTGGCACATGCCCTTAATATGATCACATGGCAGGCAGAGTCTCTGTGTGGTCAAGGACACAGCCAAGCGTGGCGACACACACCTTTAATCCCAGTATAACCATAGAGACCTGGAGGTCTGTATAGACAGGCAGTGACTATACAAGGAAGTGAGGTGGCTGGGTTAAGAGCCAGTGAGAAGGCAGAATAGCAAAGCAACAAAGGCGCAGATTAAACAGGAAGAGGCTCTCTTGGGAAGATATGGCAACGTGGTGAGCTAAGGTTAGTTAGGGGTTATCACTCTGATTTCTACAGGTTTTACCCCTGTATTTGGCTTTGTATTTCTTATTTAATAAGACTGTTTAGAAATTGGTCTACACTGAGATACCATCTTACACCTGTCAGAATGTCTAAGATCAAAAATAAAATGACAAAATTATGCTGGAGAGGATGTGGAGCAATGGGAACACTCCTCCATTGTTGGTGGGAGTGCAAACTTGTATAGCCATTTTGGAAGTCAATATGGTGGTTTCAGACAATAGGAAATCAATCTACCTTAAGACCCAGCTGCCATGGTCCCACCAAAATCTGGGTTAAGGTCCTGAGATGGAGATGTGGTGTTGGCGAAAATAAATGAATTATCTGATGTCACCAGATGACTTTTACATAAGTGGCTGGCCCTGAATAACTGGTGTCTTTATTCATACTTCAAAAACAAGACTGTTTTTCCATACTAATAAACATGTTTTTCCCACCCTTAAACATTAATTTCTGTCAAAAACAAATATGTCAAATGATTTTTTTCCCCAACTTACACATGAAAACCTCTTTTAAACCAAAAACAACACTTACTAGTTTGCTAGTTTGGCCAAACATCAAGCCAGGTACATTCTGTCTTTACAAAACTAAAAGGTGATTGACATAGCACACATTTTCTCTTTCTTTCTTCTTCCTTCCTTCCTTCCTTCCTTCCTTCCTTCCTTCCTTCCTTCCTTCCTTCCTTTCTTTCTTTCTTTTTCTTTTTTTTTTTTTGGTTTTTCAAGACAGGGTTTCTCTGTGTAGCTTTGCACCTTTCACGGAACTCATTTGGTAGCCCAGGATGGCCTCGAACTCTCAGAGATCTGCCTGGCTTTGCCTCCTGAGTGCTGGGATTAAAGGTATGCACCACCACCTCCTGGCCACACATTTTCAAGGAAAACAATATTTCTTCAAATTTAACAAAGCATTTTTACAGAAATAGGGGTGAATTGCCTCTGTTCCTGTCAGCACCGAATCAGGACAGCTCCCAGGATCTGGAGTGACAGCTGGCATCCCCAGATGAGAAACCTGAGGAGCATCAGCTCTCAAAGGATTTTAGGAGAAAATATTTGAGAAAAAAATGGGGTCTCCCAGAATGGTCATATCTCTTCCATGAATGATTGACAAAGTAAAAACTGTGATATCTCCACTGGTCCTTGCTGAGTGAGATATGGCCTCATGGGCTTTGCCTCATCTGGAGACCCATTGAAAAAGTACTCATATACTAATTCGAAACTAGGTCACATGGCTGCCAACACCCAGCTATACCAATCTTGGTCATATACCCATAGGATGCTCTATCATACTGTAAGGACACTTGTTCAACTATATTCATAGCAGTGTTATTTATAATAACCAGATCCTGGAAAACAACCTAGATGTCCCTCAACTGAAGAATGGATTAAGAATATGTGGTATGATGGGTATTGGTGATGCATAGCTTTAATCTCAGCACTCAGGAGGCAGAGCCAAGCAGATATCTGTGAGTTTGAGGCCAGACTGGTCTATAGAGCTAGGTCCAGGACAGGCACCAAAACTACATGGAGAAACCCTGTCTCAAAAAAAACAACAAAAAAATATGTGGTACATTTATACAATGTATTACTCAGCTGTTAAAAACAATGACATTAGGAACTTTGAAGGCAACTGGATGGAACTAGAAAAAAATCATCCTCAGTGAGGTAACCCAGATCCAGAATGGCAAACATGGTATGTATTCACTCATAAGAGGATATTAACTGTAAAGTTAAGGATTGCTATGTTATAATCCTTAGCCCTAGAGAGGCTAAATAGCAAAGAGGGCCCAAAAGGTAACCGGGATACATGGATTTCCTTGGGAAGGTGAAATAGAGGAGATCTCCTGGATAAACTGAGGTAGGTTTGAGGCAGGTAAAAGGGGGAGAGTAATGTATGAGATGAATTGATGGCAGGGCATTTTGGGGGTCAGATAGAAACCTGGTACCAGGGAAAGTCACATGAACTTACAAGAATTTCTCCAGCTAAGACTCCTAGCAAGAGTGGATAGATAGCATGAAATGGCATCCTGTACCCTAATTGTCATCAGAGAGCCTTCATCCAGTAACTCATGGAAGCAGATACAGAGATCCACAGCTAAGCACTGGGCCAAGCTCCAGGAATCCTGTTGAGGAGAGGGAGGAAAAAGCCAGTGTGTCAAGGTCATCACAAGAGAACCCACAGCTACAACTAACCTGGGTTCATAGGAACTCTCTGAGACACTGGACTGACAACACAGGAGCCTACGTGGGACTGCCCTAGGCCCTCTACATATGTGTGACAGTTATAAGTTTGGTCTACTTGTTGAACTCCTAGCAGTGGGATTGGGGTCTCTCCCTGATGCTTTGGCAGGCTTCCTCATACTGGGTTGCCTTGCCCAGCCTTAGTACAAGGGAAGGAGCTTAGTCCTACCTCCATTTGATGTGCCATGCTTTGTTGATACCCATGGGAAGCCTGCTCCCTTCTGAACAAAAACAGAGGAGGAGTAGGTTGGGGTAGAGAGGGGGAGGTGGGAGAAGCAACGGGAGGACAGGAGGGAGGAACAATTGCAGTCAGCATGTAAAATAAACGAATAAATTTAATTAATAAAAAAGAGAAAAAAGACAAAACATTTGTGTCGGCAGCTAACTGATGCTATTTTTAGCTGTTTTACTTATTAATCTATGTTATAAATTCCTGTCATTTCTAGATGACTTATGGAGATTCTCCATTTTTCTAATAGTCTGATTCTGGGATCTAAAAGTCAAAATCTTATGATAAAATCATGCAGGCATTGATTTTATATCAGGTCCTTTTCACACAGATCATTTAGCACTGTTTTTTTTTTTTTTAATTATGCTTATTTCACCCTTTTCTGCTCATTGTCTTCCTTACACACCCATGATTGACATTTCTCTCCAGACTGGAGGTGAGAAAAATACCCAGATGTTTGAGGTGGCTGAATATTCATTTTTCTGTACACTTTTGAAATGTATGTATCCAATTTTATATTAGATTATTTCTCAGTGATGTTTTGATTTTTAAAAGACCTTTGCATACAAGAAAAACTATTTTCTCCAGTTTATTATTTGATTTTTGGTATTGAAACTATTTTCTCCAGTTTATTATTTGATTCTTGATTTTGCTTGCATGATTTTTACTTCATAAAACTTTAGCATGCTCCTCATCAATCTTCTCTAAAGATTATGAATTTTGAATGCTAACCTAATATGATGAAGCCCTGTTATGCAAGGAGCAGAGGAGGAAGAGTTGAAGAATAAAACATCAGGAGCTAAAATTTTGTTCTAACCATGCCTGAAAGTTTGTCTTATTTTCTAATGTTCTCAGTTAAATATCTCATTCTTTTTTTTTTCTAATGAGTGAGTTGTAGGAAGCACACAACTAAAAGATGATAACTATGACATAGCAATATGTACACATACATGGAGTGATATAGCAGGAATGCTACGGAAGATTTGCAAATACCAGAGTCCAGAAATGAATGAATCATAATTGGAAAAGTTTTATTATTTCATGGCATTCAAGTTAATCTTTTTGGTCAGATTTTTTTTTTTTTTTGTAGCAGAGATGTGAGATAAGAACCAATATGACATGATGTTCATAGATAGAAGATTCTGGGTTCAATTTGTGGATCGTGAAATACTGCAGTATGAAAGAGCCACAGGGTTTCCAAGGAAGAACAGTGGGGAATTGTATGGAGTCAGTGTAAAGAATTTTAGTATTGCCTTACCGTAGAAAACTGGAAGATGTAGAAGAGATCCTGACAATGCAACTGGCATTTCCAACATCCTCAGAAATGTCACAGTGTTTGCCCTTCAGTGACATGATGGTAAGTGTTAGTAAAGTGAATAAGTTGGGATCAGAGACGTGCCAGCCATGCGATAAAAGCTGCTTACTGCCCAGGTACATCCCTGGGAAAGCAAAGAAATGGAAACAGGTATCAAACATTAGCTGTGGTCCTTTGAGGGGATGTATTGATATAGTTATAAGGAATATTGATAAACTACTGGGGGTGGTGGGCATAACACATCTACCAAGTCTAAATAACAACAGAACATTACTAAAATTACTTTGATTATGGTTGTTCAGTTAACTGTGCTTCTCTTGTTTAGCAAGGTTCTGTATTCAAATTTGGGAGTAAAACTCATCTAGTTACACCCTGAATAAAATCCCTATTATTATCAGCACCTCATCTCTGTTCCTCTGAGTCCTTGGCCTTTCTTTTAGATGTGATCAATCAAACATGTAAAGCAAGTAATAATTTTAAGGGCAAGAAATTATTAGTCTGTCTCATGTATCTTAAGGTCTCTATTTGACCTCATGTGGCAGTACCTACCCAAGGGACAGTGGTTTTCAACAGGGTCCTTTAAGGACTAGAGTCATTGGACAAATCTAGACAAGAATAAATGCATTATAATGATTCAGTGCCGCACACCTGCTGTGTACAGGCAGTGTCATCATATTAAATGTGGCTCACTCAAAGAAGGACAAAATTGAGTCCAGGATCTGGGAATGTTCCCATTTTCTGCCTGACATCTACCAGGGTACCTTACTCTATTCCACTCATTTCAATCTTCTGCAGTTTGTCACTTTGCAAATTACTAGCAACTGACTGTGATCTCAAAAATTGCAAGGACACAAAATTCTGGGGTTAATTCTCTATTTCACTTGTCTTGATTAGCTAATAATTAAATGTTTTTTTTAGAAAACTACCCTTAATAAGCAACTAGATTAGATTAATTATCTGTTCCTTGAATTTTGTAGAACAATAGTACTCACCCTTAAGTGCTTCATACAATTACTCAAGGTGTTCAAAGTAATACTCAAGCCAACCTCTATTCTTAGAGATTCTGATTTAATTAGTTGGGATTGAACCTGCATGTGGGTTTAGTTTTAAAGTTCTCCTTAGGTGGTTCAAACCTTAGTCATGGTGCAGAGACTACACTGTACTCTTAAGAGGGCTCAATGAGCCACTCTGAGAAGATTGTATGTCTAAGGTATAATTTTATGCAATCCTACATCACACAAGCTATTTGCTATACCCTGGTTTCTGTAATAGCTTCTTGTATGGGGAAATGCTGGGTGAACTTCGGTAATATATTAGTTAATTTCTACATTATTGTAATAAAATACATAACAAGAAGCAACATAAAGGATGGATAGTTTATTTTGGTTTTCAGTTTGAGGGAATACATTATGGTTAGGAAGGAAGCTACAGAGTCATGAAACAGCTTGGCCATGTTGAGTCTCCTGTGGGTGATCAGCTCCCACATTTTTATGACAGGGAACTCTTGAGGAGAAAGGGATAAGCGATTGAGGTAGAAATATAGAGGCAAATGGATAGCAGGGAGAGAGACAGAAACACAGGATAGCCTCAGGAGGGCCTGGATCATTATCCACTGGCCCCTTCTGTCTCTTCTAAAGGGTTATTTATAGGAATGTCAAGGGGTGGAGCGAAGACCTCCCCCTAGCTCAGCCAACTGTAGATCATTCCAATCACCTAGTAACCATGCACATGGTCAAGCAATCCTCTGATGCAGTCCTTCAGGGAAAAGCAAGCTCAGATCTCACTAGAAAACCTTTGTTGGCCTCAACAATTCCCTCTTCTTGATGTAATAAAGGGCCCCAGAGGCCCCTCAGATAGACTGTGCTTGTCTTAGGTCATCCTTCTTGATTATCTTCCTTCCCCATCATGGAGATATACTTTTCATCAAGCTTAATGGCTTAGGTTGGAAGCTACCAAGAAGAAAGTTGCCCATCTTTGACTAACAGCCTCTGGCAGGAGAGGGTACAGAGCCTAACTCAGCTACTGAGCTTGCAAATAATTCACAGTGATCTCCATAGCTGCCACACCTCCCAGTAAAGGAGCAGAGGATAATAAAGATGGAATATGCTTTTTAGAATGGTCTAAGGTAACTACAGCAGTCTCAGCTACACCAAGCCCTTTACCTGGATCAAAATTCTCTTCTAACAGATATTGAATAAAATTCTCAAGAGACTATTTTGATTCCCAAGAAAAACAGTCATTTCAAAATACTTCCAAGTATCCACTCAAATAGACAGAAACCCATACTAATTATAAAAACACTTTTACAAACTAACTTGATTGTGGGAGACTTACCCCTTTATTGGAGGCCTATTCCTCTCTAAACAGAAATAGAAGAAGAGTGGAAACATTTAGGAAGAAGACCAAAAACAAAACAAAACAAAAAACAAAACAAAACACTCTCCTAATTATGACACCTTTGCTTAAGTTTTCCAGAGGCCACTGAGGTATTCAAATATATTTGAAGGTAAAAGAGTAATAAAAACCTTAAGATACTTCTAATTTGATTTGGTTTATTTTTAAAAGTTAATATTACCTAACTTGTCCAGACTATACAGATATTGAATTTACACTTTTTAAAGAAGATTTATTTATTTATTATGTATACAATGTTCTGCCTGTATGCATGCCTGCAGGCCAGAAGAGGGCACCAGATCTCATTATAGGTTGTTAGCCACCATGTGGTTGCTGGGAATTGAATTCAGAACCTTAGGAAAAGCAGCCAGTGCTCTTAACCTCTTAGCCATCTCTCCAGCCCTGAATTTACACCTTTTACAAACTTATATTCAAAAGGAAACTCTATGGAACTATTTTTAAATATATTTTTAAATATCACTATACATGTTTACATTTTTTACAAAGTTTTTTTTCAAAAGGAAACTCTATAGAACTATTTTACAAACTTATCTAGAACAGATTTTCTTTATTTTATTTTATTTTTGAGCTGAGGATAGAACCCAGGGCCTTGTGCTTGCTAGGTGAGCACACAGACCTAACTTACATTCAAAAGCAAACTCTTTAGCAAACATCTAGAAAGGATTTCTTAACAGAACTAATAACAAGACTGGAAGTATGCAAATCATTTCTAAAGTTCAGAGTTTATAGTCAGCTTTGAAAATTTTCTTGAGAGTTTGAAGTCAGAGCCTAGTTTATCAGTGGCTTTTAAACTTGACAGAGGATAAAATTCCCTCTTAATTTTTTAAAGCTGCATTTTTTAAGATCACCATGAACTTTTTAAATAATGCCAATATTTCCCTCTTGGATTTTTAGCACAACTCTATCCCGTAAGTTTTTTTCACATCCAAAGCAATTTCCCAGTGTAAAGACCACTTTCTCTGGTTTTTAAAAAGATTTTAAAGTTGCTTATTGACAAACGGTATTAGCATTTTAATTATCTCCCGAGAGGTAAGCTGATCACCTGTTCCTAGTTCTTAGGAGGTAAGGCTAAGCTTTCTAACATTGCTTGGAAAAGAAACAGTAATTTGAGCAGAGTTTTTGGGCAGTGCAGTATTGGCATTTCTGTTACAGACATTTCCCAAACTGCCTTTCTCCATATTGTCATGCTATTACATGCTATATTATGTACTACATTTCCCAAGCTGCCTTTCTCTATATCATCATGCTGTTACAAATGAACTACATTTCCCATGCTGCCTTTCAGATCCAGGAGAAAACTTCCTGTTCACATGGTCTGTATTCATGCCAAAATCAAACTTCTGCTTTTACCATGGGAGATTTTTTTTTTTGCCTTCCCTAAACTTGCATTAGGATGCCTGTATTACCATTTGATAGGTGTACTTCTCTAATAAGATTTTTTTCACCTGCTACTGTTGATGGAGCAGGTCACACCTGTCTCCATGCACTCAGACAGGCTTTGTTGCCAGAAGTGAAAATCCTAGGGTGCTTCCTCCCCTGCTTCGTTAGGTCAGTGAAAAGAAATGATAATACTTGAAAAAAGGAGCTTTTTCAGAAATATCTTTTCCCCAAGAGAAAAAGAAAAGAAAGAGCTTTTGCAGAGAGATTTTTTTATAGCTGTTGGCACTGCTTAGCCCCACCTACTGACTCCAGGCTTGCAGTCAGGGGAGGGACTGTTGCTGTTCCTGCCAGCCTTGTTTGTGGGCCATTTTTTTTTTTTTTTTTGAATACTAGCAGCTTTCCCCTAGGTCCTGCACTGTCTCTGCCTCTGCTCCATTCTCGAGAAAGCTACCTGACAACTGCTAGGGCAGTTACAAGTGATTCTCTCATTCTGGTAGATGTTTCTTCCAGGTGAATTTAATTTTTGTCCTTATGAAAAGAGAAAAAAAAATCTGAGAAGGAAAAGTCTGAAAAGCTTTTAGTTTTTTAGAGAGAGACGTTGCTAAGTTTTTTCCTAAGACTTCTGTTCTCTAAACTGTCTTCACGGTCACATGGAAACTAATTTTGATTGTATGGTGTTGTTATGGCAATTGCCAGTGGGGCAGAGTTTTGTATTGTCTGCATCCTCCTCAGGGAAAATTATTTTCTCTGCCACTTAGGACTTATAATTAAGCTGTCTACAGGTCAAAAGCTTCGACAGGAATATTTTTCTGCCCATTTTCTCATCTTGGATGTATTTTTCTCTGATTCTTCTCCAGGGGTTTGTGTCATAGCCCCATAGTTGAAAAATCAAGGACATAGTTTCTCTGACTCATTGCTTATCTTATCCTAAGTTTTTTATACTATATTCCTACATTTTACCTTATATTTTTTCCTTCTTAACCTAATTTTTTCTAATGTTTATAGATAGAAATTAAGAGAGAGAGAGAGACATAGAGAGAGAGAGACAGAGACAGAGACAGAGAAAAGAAAGAAACTTAGATAGAGATAAATATATGCTGTAGCCTCACTTTTCAACTTTGGCATTCTTCCACCTAACTTTCACTCCTGTGAATAAAATAGCTTTGGCTTTATAATTCATTATTGAGCATGTCCCCTTACACCCTTGATGCCCCCCTAACACTCCTTCTGCCAAGTCCCTGTCCCTGGAACCATTTGTGGGAGAGAAGCTCCTGCTTTTTTTTATGACAGGGAACTCTTGAGGAGAGAGGAATAAGAGATTGAGATATAAATACATAGGTAGAAGGATAGAGGGGAGAGGGAAAGATAGAAACACAGGATAGCCTCGGGAGGGCCTGGATCAATATCCACCAGCCCCTCTGTCTCTTCTAAAGGACTATTTATAGGAATGCCAATGGGTGGAGCAAAGACCTCCTCCTAGCTCAGCCAAGTGCAGACCCTTCCAATCACCTAGTAAACAGGCACATGGTCAAGCAATCCTCTAATACAGCCCTGCGAGAATAGATTTCACTAGGAAATCTTTGTGGTCCTCCACAGTCTACTGTTAAGGGCAGATAGGAAGGAGGCTGGGCTAAGAACTATCAAGGCCTACATTTAGTGATGTACAACCTTCTAGACCAATTGAGATCAATGTGTTCAAATACATGAGCCTATGGGAGATGTTTTGCTTTCAAATCACAACTGTTGGCATATTGGGGGAAGTGAAAACACTGGTTAGTTTCTTTGTATTTCTCTTGTTACTACATGGAACACTTTGAGTCTTCCTCTTGACCTACAGCCTAAAGGGACAATACTCTACGAACTTAAAGGAAAGTGCTGAGGATAATGTGTTTATGGAGCATGCAGATGGATGGTGCAATATAAAGTAACTTTTGTGGAAATTACATGAAGCTTTGGATTTGATGGTAACAGTCTACTTTAGATTCTAAGGGCTATGCATTTGGAGGATGTAGCTATTTCTCATGTTTCATCTTTAAAAAAAAAAACAAAAAAGACCTAGCCACATGAAAATGAAAACCATGTAGAGGACAACATCTTTTTTTTGGCATGTAGTCTCCTCTTTCATGTTGTTTAGCTTCTTGCTTCCTCCCATCTCTCATCATTTTCCTTTAATTTTGTGTCCAGGAATTAACCCTCATTTGATTGTAGGCTTTCTCTCATTTGCCTAGATTATCTTCCTTCTCTTCTTGTTCCATAAATGCAAATTGTCACTTTGCTAGCATTTTCAATGGTGATTATAGAAAGAAAATCAAGGTGCTAAATTTATAATCTCCTGTGATGTCTTATATGATTGATAAAACCCACATGCCCAACATGCTAGTTATCCTTCATCTGCCTTTGAGTCCAATCTTTCTCTTGCTTGAACACAGTTCTTGTCAACAAACACTTTAAAATCCTTCTAGAACCCTCTTATAAAGATCACAGAGTGCAAGATTTATTGTTTTGAGGATCTGAAACCATTGACACCACCATTCCTTAGGTAAACCAGTACAGTGCAGAAGTGTGTAATGAAGCAATGCATATTGTAACAAAACAGAACACCTATCATTATTGCCACCTATCCAAACAAATGCTTCGAATTAAAAAGTTTTTTCCTATTTGTTCTCTTACTATAAATCTCAACTCTTTTTTCAAATCACACAAACATATTTTAGTGCATTTAGTATATTTTTGTTTGTACGTATTTTAGTAAAGCAATCTCTTTGTTTGAACATATATGTTTTGATTTCATTTGTGATTTTTATTCAAACTACAAACATTTTTTTTTTGTTTTTCTCTTTTGTGTAATGGCACTTTTTCCTCTATAAAGTGACCCTTAGTAATCTCACTTAAAGAAAGAAAGACTCTGTTCTCACTGACCTTTCCTAGAGATTCAGTAAGTACAGGAATTCTCAGGAACAACAGTGTTTGCTGAGAAAATCCCCATCAAGGGATCACTTTAGTCTGAGCCTGATGTATTCAGAGTTTGAGTAGTGTGTGACCATTGGCTAGCCCCACAAACATAGTAGGTTATGTGTGGGGAGTAGACATGGTCTGAGGCTGGTAATTTGGATGCCAATATTCAGCCCTCTCCATTAGGTATTTTCGTGGAAGTGCCTAGAAAGGATTTCTTTCAACATTAGGAACTCCAGCTGGATTGTAGAACTCAGTATAAGCATTAGAGAGATGGAGTTCAGGGCTGTGAAACTAAGGGATGAGATAGGAAGTATGAGCAAATACTCATGCTCTTATTTTCATGTTCTTATTGGTCCTTTCCACTGCTCCCCATATCCAACATGGCTCATATTGTTTGCTGCCTGCATTGTTTGCTCCACTAGCAGAAAACCAATGCACACTTACAGTGCTACCTGAAGTTCATGAAGGATGAATGTACTAAGGATGAATCTAAGATCTGAAAACTCTTAGGCTAGTCTATTTTCCAGCTGATTCTTGTAGCCAGAACAGTTTGCAACCATGTCCCCATTCAGTTCATCTACCTATCTCTATCTATGTATCCATGCATATCTCTCTATATCTATCTATCTATCTATCTATCTATCTATCTATCTATCTATCTATCTATCATTGTTTGTTGTTTTTGCTCTTTTGGGGAGCCCACCATTCAGCTCTCAAATAAATCACACAGAGGCTTAGTATTAATTATAAATGTCTGATCTTAGATTGGTTTGTTTCTAGCTAACTTTCCTTAACTTTGAATTATCCCATCTGCTTTTTGCCTCTGGACTTTTCCCATTATCTTACTTCTATAAATCTTACTCTTACTCTGTGGCTTGCTATGGAACTAGGTGGCTGGCCCCTGGAGTCCTTGTCCTTCTCTCTCCTTCCAGATTTCTCTCTATATATATTCTCTCTGCCTGCCAGCCCCACCTATCCTTTCTCCTGCCTTGCTATTGTCCATTCAGTTCTTTATTCGACCATCAAGTGTTTTGGACAGGCAAAGCATCACAGCTTCAAGGGGTTAAACAAATACAACATAAACACAAGTAACACACCTTAAAATAATACTGTACAACGATCTATTAATCTGCATATCCTTACATAAATGTACACATACACACACACACACACACACACACACACACACACACACACATTTTTCATGGTGCTGGGAATGGAATTCATGCCTTGAGTATAAGTGGAAAGTCTTCTAGAACTGAGCTGCATCCATAGTCCTCCATTTTGTTCCATTTGGTTTTGTTGATTAAGCTCCCTTTGGTTTTAGGCTTCTTCTATTTCAGTGATTCTAGCTTTTAAGAATATCAGTTCTTCATGAATGAGTCTTTCATAGTGAGTGTGTGTGTGTGTGTGTGTGTGTGTGTGTGTGTGTGTGTGTATGGATAATATTACCAGAGGATGAGAAAATACAGAGGACTGTGTCGTGATATTTGCTCAGACCAGCGTGGTAAAGACTCTGTGGTCTGGGCTAGTTCTCTGTCCTTGCCATTTCATGTAGTTTTACATTATAATAACCTACACGTGCTTAAACTCGAAGAAAAATGAGAACAAACTTTATTTTAAGAAGAAAATTTTTTTCAGTACAAACAATATTTGTAATTATAACAAGCTTCTTTGTGAGAAATAATCACTTATTAATTAAGCTGTCTTAGGATTTGTACTATGATTAAATGCTTTTTGAGAATATCCAACCATGTTGTCATGGGTGTAATACTCATGATAGAGAATGTAGTCTGCTGAATTGGAGTAAGGGCTAGCCATAAAAAGGAAAACGTTTTACTTCAAATCTGTCAGAGCCAAGCTATCCTGAAAGCCTATCCATTTCCTATTAAACCCATACTTATTAACTTTAGAAATATAAAGCTTGAACATTCTAAGAACATTAGGGGGTACTCAAAATGTATTTTTAAAACATTTATTTGTTTATTTGTTAATTTACATAACTTATGTGTTTATTTTTCCCCCACCATGTGTGTATGTGTGCTAGCATGTACATGTGTATATCAGTATAGGTGTGTGTAGAGTTCAGAAGTCAGCTTCTGGGAATTTCTAGCCTTCTACTGTGTAAATTCATAACTTCCAAGGATCAAACTCAGATCACCAAGCTTGGTGGCAAGTACCTTTACCTGCCAAGCCTTCTCTCCAGCCCACAATACTAAAGAATATTTTAAAGTAAGTGCTAAAGAGTATAAACATCTTAGGTGTAGTAGACACAAACTGAGAAAATTCGTTGGGTATTTTTAAAGACAAAACATCAAATCAATAAACAATAGAAGTAACACCAATTGTGTGTGTCTAACTTGTTATTAGTTGATATATTTACAAGTGTGCTGATACATGTCATTTTATTTGCTTCTCTCATTTACCTCAGGGCATAGATAGGGAACACTTTATTTTGCTTATTTAGTACATCACCATGTTTCAAAAGAGAGGGATTTGAACTAAGTTGCTAACTGTTGTAACACAAATCTTGTTCACATTCTGTGATGCAATTTAAGGCGGTTTTGAGGACTGAACACCAAAGACTCCACAGTTAAAAAAATGGTCTTCACATTTCCACATATATGCACATGCACTAAACAAAACCATCACATCAACAAAAAAAGAACATAATTGGAAGTTAACTCTGAGACCATCTCAAATGCCTATCTCTGTGACTCCTTGATATTCCATGATATAGAAAAGTAAGAGATGCCATCTTGTTTGGCATAAGGCCAGAAGGAAGAAACTATTCCTGATGACCAGAGAGGAGGCTATAAGCACACACCATTAGTGTGAGGAAACCCTCCTGATTTTTTCTTTCTTTTTTTCTTTTTTTGGTCTGTGGTAGAGATCAGAATCAGTTATTTGTACGTGCTAGACAAGAGCACTGCCAATGAGTCAAACCCCTCTGAAATCTTATCATTAATAAATAAATTCTTCCAGGGGAAGAATCCTCAAATGGCTACATATCACTGAGATGTCATAATGATGTTTTACTTCCACAAAGAACAATTCAGGCCCAGGGGGAATGTTTAGTTAAAGCTTTAGCAAGGACTGTGGGAGAGTGACTGAGGAAAGAGTGGTCAGAGACACTTGACCTTTAGAAGCTACTTTTCCTTAGGTTTTAGCAGCAATGGGTGGCAATCTGAGGGACAAGCCTGGCTTGATGCCAGCCTGTTTAAGAATATAGTCTAAAATTGGTTTTTACATTTTAAATAGTTAGAAAAAAATCAAAAGTAGAATAACATTTTTGTGACATGGGAATATCCCACACATCTCTAATTGTAGCCTCTGAAGCTTTTTGGATCACTGTCATGCCCATTTGTTTATGTATTATTTCTGCGGTCATTTCCAGACTGTGAAGGCAAAGATGAAAAGTTATAAGGGGTCTCCATAGCCTAAAATACATACTGTCTGGACTCTTACAGAAAATGTTTGCTGATCCCTAATATCTGAATATCTGGACTCTTTTTGTTTTCAATTGTAGGTCTACATCACTAACTATTGTTCCAAAGAATAGAGTCTTCTAAGGTTTGTACCATCACTATCTGTTTCCAGTCTTCTACATATTTCTAATCTTATAGAGAAGGAAAAGGGAAATGGTTCTAGATGTAAGATTGGAGCAGGGAAGTGAGAGAAAGATGGGGTTTAAAAGGCATTAAGGCTATCCTGATACTGAAAATGAACATATAAAATAGTTGTCCAAGCTCAGAACCAAAGTCATGAGATCAACCATCTATCAGTCTTAAATGGGCAATTTTCTGCAGTGTTATTTCATCTTCCTTGGTTTGGGGAAACCCTTTTATCAGCCAAAATGTGTCCACTGGTCAAATTGCTATGTTGAAATCCTACCCTCCACTGTGATCATATTTGAAATGGGGGTTGGAGATGTAATTAATCTTTTCACAAGGATGCAATTCTCACCATAAGGTTCCCAAGTGATTTATGCCTTTATAAGATGAGGTAGCTGGGAGCTTGATTTTCCTCACTGCCATTTGAGGACACAACAAGAAGTCAGCCCTCCAAATGAGGCTGACCCCCTGACACTCCCATCCTGGACTTCTAGTAAATCACCATTGTTTAAGTCATTCAATGTCTGGTATTTTGTTCTGGCAGCTTGAGCTAAATAATTTGGACCCCAGGCCAAGAAATGAAAGGAGTGGGGCTTGTATTCCCTTTCTGTTTGATATGTTTGTTGGGAAGCCAGGAGAGAGCTCAGCAGAGGACAGTCCTGCTTTGAATGGTGGTGTCAGGAGAGTAACAGTATTTATGGCAGGGACAATAAGTGGTAATACAGGTGGATCCCAGCAGTAGCAGCCAGGTGCTGGAGCACAAAATACTACACCAAAGAGAAAGTCATTTGCAGGGCCACTCCTGGGAAAGCTGAGTACTTACTGAGAGCCCAGAAGGCAGTCTGAGCAGTTTCTCAGAACACAGAAAATAGGGCTCACGTGGCATCTATTGGAACAGCATGAGTTAGCGAGTTGGAACAGCCTACGCTAGCCACTTTTGCATGTGAAGGTGTGATTATGGGTTTCCCAAAGCTAGGGAGAGAGGGACTCAGAGTGTTTCAACTTGAGATTTTGGAGGCAGGGTTAGATGTGGTAACCTTTCAATAGCGTTCATGCACTGTGGAATGCCAGCCAAGACACCCCAGTGCTGCACTAATCAAATTACCACACATGTTGTGGCTTGAAGCAAAACTGATCCGGTGTCCACACTGTAGGGTTGAAGCCTGGTAGGTTCAGCTCAGAGTTTAAAAGGCCAAAATCAAGATATCAGACAGTCTTAATTTTTGTCTGGAAGGTCTAGGGAGGAATTGTTTCTGAGCATATTCAGGCTATTGTCAAAATCCAGTTCCCTAGGATGTCAGCACAGTGGTCTCTGCTCCCTTGATAGTTGTCAGGTAGGAACATGCTCCACCCCTTGAGGCTGCTGCGTATTTCCATCTCACCTTGTGGACTCCATTTTCATATGACAGTACAAAGATAGAGAGAGATGTCTTTCTGCAGCACTGAGAGTCTTTGAATTCCTTCTTTTCCTCTAACAACTGTATCAACATGTGCGAGTAGGTTGGGTCTACCCAACACTTCTGGAAAATCTATTTCAAGATCAACTTAGTGGTCATTATTACACCTGCATAGGTGAGTCAGCCATCTCACACAGCGAGTTCTCAAGCACGATGCTTGGAATCAAAGGCTTTGGGAATGGATGTATGGAATACGATGGGGAAAGGGGGAGATGTTTGTCTTTAAAAAGGAAGAGAATGACATGCTTAAAGCCACCTCTTTCAGGTTTCATGTCCCAAGTAAATGATCAGTTTATCAGTGAGTGTTCCACTTATCCTGCTGTTGAATTAATGAACCTAAAGAGACTAGAATCCTCAGGCTCCACCCAATTACAAATTTGTCTGACAATAGATACAGTTTACTGATCTCTTCTTATCATAAATTATTAGGAGAGTAAAATTTAAATCAGGAAAAGAATTGGATTTCCATATAACATAGTGCTAAAGTATCTACCCTATTGGACATTTTCCTCAAGACTTCAGACATATTTAATACTATTTTTTAAAACCCCATTGTCAGGAGTTGGGATTGGGGTTGGAGATAAAAAGAAAAAAGAAGAAGAATAAAAGAACCCCATTATCAAATAAATAAATAAACAAAAACCTCATTGTCTTACCCTGTTAATGACAGGGGATAATTTTGGTGAATGTGGGATCATTGTTTTGTAATTCATTTGATATTTTTTTCAGTTCAAATTTGCATTCATATGATTTTATTTATTTTAGGATTTCTCATTATATTTATGTCATTGGCTTCATTGTTTCCTGAAAAACTTTGGTTTATTTGTGCTTACCTTTAATTGATTTCAATGTCAAAGTTACCTAGAGCTTTGGAATGCACTTGTTTCTTCCCATCAACCTTGTTTGGTCTTTGGTTCTTGTTGACTAATTTCCTGTAGCTTTGTCTTCTGTAGTCTTAATCCACGTTCGTTTGCTATGAGGAGACACTGTGAACATGGCCATTCTTACAACAGGAGTCATTTAACTGGGGGCTTGCCTACTGTTTTAGAAGTTAGTTCATTATCATGGCAGCAGCATGGCAGAATGCAGGTGTGGAGGTGGAGGAGCAGGTGAGAGTTCTACATCCTTATCCATAGGCAGAGGGAGGGAAGGAGAGAAGAAAAGAAGAAGAAGAAGAAGAAGAAGAAGAAGAAGAAGAAGAAGAAGAAGAAGAAGAAGAAGAAGAAAGAGAGAGAGAGACAGAGAGAGAGAGAGAGAGAGAGAGAGACAGACAGACAGACAGACAGACAGACAGACAGATTCTGGGCTTGCAATAGGCTTTTGGAAACTCAAAGTCCACCCCAGTAACACACTTCCTTCCACAAGCCTCCTAATCCTTCTAACCCTATTAAAGAGTTCCACTCCCTGGTGACTAAGACTTCAAACATATGAGCCTATGGCATCCATTCTTATTCAAACTACTACAATATTTATATGCAATATGTGCCCTTGGCATCTCCCACTTTATAATATGCACTTTAGCTTTTTCTGTGCTTTGAAGTTGCTTTCTCTCTTCCTCTATTTTTTTCCAATTTAATTTTAGTTGCCCAACTTGCATTTCAAAAATTAAAATAATCATTTTGGCTTATCTATCCACGTTTTTTCTCTTTCATTTTATAATTAAGCTTTTTTCCCCCTCTTTTTTGGCAATTTTACTTATTGTCTGAGTTAGGGTTTCTGTTGCTGTGAAGAGACACCATGACCATGGCAACTCTTATAAAAAAGCATTAAATTGAGACTAGATTACAGTTTCAGAGGTTTAGTCCATTATCATCACGGTGCGACTTGGTGGTGTGCAGGCAGACATGGTGCTGGACACAGAACTGAAAGGCCTACATCTTGACCCCCAGGCAAGAGGAAGTAAACTGAGACACTGGGGGTGGCTTGAGCATATATGAGATCTTTAAGCCCACCTCCATCCACAGTGACACACTTCCTCCAACAAGGCCACACCTACTTCAACAAGATCACAGCTCCTAATAGTGCTGTTCTCTATGAACTAATGAGGGCCAATTACATTCAAACTACCACACTCATTATTTTATATCATAAATTTCTGTGTTTTCTAGCAGGTTTTTGAAGATTCACACTGTTTCAAGCAGTCTGATTCTGACATCCAAAGGTTAAAACCTCATGATCTAAAGTCATGCAGACACTGATTTTACATCAAGTCCTGTTCTCACAAATCATTTAGCCATGGTTTTTGACTTGTGCCTCTTTAAACCACTTCTGATCATTAGAAAATGAATATTGTCTGCCTGTAAAGACCCATAATGGGCAATTATTCTAAAGACCTGAGGTGAGGAAAAAAACACCCATTTTTAAAGTGTGTCCCCCAATTTTATATCAGAGTATATCTGTTCTGTTTTCATTGCATACTATAGATGTAAGTTGAAACTATTTTCTCCAGTTTTTTATTTGATTTTGATTTCGTTACATAATTTTTATTTCACAAAATGTTAATGTATTTTCCATCAATCTTTTTTGTAGATTCTGAAATTTTGAATGTTAGCTTAAAGGCTTTCTTTAAATTTCATTCTAATACTTGTATAATTAAAATTACATGATTACATCATGATATTTGGATTTTTTCTAATGTAGAATGAATATCACCTCCTATAAGTACTCACAAAACTTCACTGACAATAAGCAGAATAAAAATTAAAACCATCCTGAGATGTCATCTCCCATCTGTTTGTCTAGCACAAGTGTAAAATCTTTAGGGATTATTTCAATATAAAATGTGTAGGTAAGTAAGTTATGTCACACATTACTTGTAAGAATCTAAGCTGTTACTGCTCTGGTGGATAGATGTGAGTGTCTAAGTATATTATAAAGAAGCAGGGATGGGTATGCACACATATGTATTTGCACATTTATATGTACAATGACTATACACACGATTGCTCATATATTATATACACATATATTGAACATATGTATATATATAGTCAATTATATACACATATTGTGTGCACATATATTGAACAAACATACACATATATAGATAGATGGTCATAACTGTGTACAAATATATTGTATATACATATATTGAACATATATAGTAATTGTATATACATATGTTCACATATGTATATATATAGCCATAATTTTATACACATATATTGAATGTATTACCAAGCAGAGGCATCTGTTAGTTTTTAAATTCTATTTTTATTTTAACAGAACTATAATTTGTTTGAGACATGGCTAACTTCCAATCTAAGAAAACAAAAATATATGGTGAGTTTAGATTTTTCATGTGTCAGAGAGCAAAGAAGTGTTAAAATCAATATAATCATGTCAAAAATGAAATGGATGATGCCTTAAGGAAGCAACAAATTGAATAAGAAAAGCACCAAACTGAATCACGGCAAATATTGTATGAACACGTTGACAGACACATCTATGAGTTGGTAGTGATACATGTGAGATAGTGTCTGTGATTGTACAAATGAAGGCACTTCTTTTCAGAGCTATATCAGCAGATTTAAAAGACACAGTAGAATAGAAAACCCAGCCTGAAATGCAGCTAGATTAGTCAAGCTTACCCCAAGAAATACTAAAACTTTTATATGTAACATGAAGAAAATATAACATTTATTTATTCAACTCATCTGACTCATTTCACAAACTATTTTCTGACTTACTTTTATAAGGGAAAATAAACCTTTATTAATAGGGCAGCCAAGCCCTTAGCCAAGCACTAAGAAATCACTTTTAGTAGTGTGACAACCTAACACCTTTTGTTTTCTAATATTATATAAAACACATAAATCATATCTATGCTATTCTCAGAGAGATCTAACATGAATTCATTATGAGAAAGCAGTTAAAATAAAAAACCTGGAGTATTATCTGTCTTCCAATGTAACTTGCTGGGACCCCTACAATGAAATCAGTGTCTTAAAAAAAGGCAAACCCACAAAGATATATGACTTCTAAATTTAACAGAGATTAAAATAGTGTAACAATCAAAGGAAGTGTTTTGACATTCATTAAAACCAATGTTTTAAAAAGTCATGAAATACATTTAGAATCACTGTGGACATTCAGAAAATAGGTAGTAATGATAATTTTCTTGTACAGCATAATGCTTTTATTTTTAAGATACATGGTGAAACATTTAGGGATGAAATATATTGTTGATACTGCTGAATCTAATTTCCACGTTGTTCAGAGAAAGTCCAATAATTTCAATACAGAGGTAAAGAACAAATGTGGCAAAATGTTAACATGTATTGAGTGTAATGGAGGATCTTTATGTGTTCACTGTACCAATCATGCAATTTTACTATGTTTCAGAGTTTTCAATATATGATTTGAAGAATAAGAAGATAGACACAGGTTGATATAATGAAGATCTCTGGTTCAATATATTGGTCTGAACCATTGACTGACACACACGGGAAGTGCTCAATGGAAGATGGCTGATTAGGATCTTCCAAGTACAGTCACTCTTCCCTGTCTATAGGTTATGCATCCATGGTTCCTAAAGAGCCAAGTTATAAAGATGAGAGGCTTAGTTTTGCTGTTGGTTTCATTGGGTCCATGATTGATTTGCCTTTTTGCTTTTATGCCTATGGCAAGGCAGAACATTGTGGCAGTGGTATATGATTCTATAAAAAATTTACTACATAGAAAGGATAAAAAATCAAAGAGGAAGAGTACTGGATTCCATGATTCCTCTCAAGGCATAGCTCGAACGACCACTGATCCCCACCAGGCTTTACCTTCTACATTCTCTCCGACCTCCACTACTTCCTCCTGTGGCAGCAGACCTTTATGATGTGAATATTTGGAACATACCTAACAACTAAGGATAGTATATACAAACATTTTTTCTTGTCGTATTCCCTAATCAATGCAACATAGCAAACATATAGTAATTATATTGTATTAGGTGTAACAGTCTGGAGATAAGTTAAAGTACATAAAAGGATTATGTAGTTTCTAGAAAATGATAATAACTTGTGAATGTTCAGCATCTGTGGATTATAGTATAGGGGCATCCAAAAGAACTGAGAATCAGCTTGTACATGGTTTTCCAAGACTGAGATGTCTTGAGCAGAGCTCCCTCCCAGGATGCTCAGCAAAGAATTCAGTCTCATCGCAAATAAAAGATCTAGTATCTGCACATCCATTTCTAATAATTTCCATTTGTTGTTTAGTCTATACCACAGTTTTCTCTCATTCATTCTGTCAAACACTATAACCTAAGGAACCTCTTACAAGAGTGACTCTCTCACAAACATCCCTTGGGCATAGGACAACAGATTCTTCCTTCACACTACACCACTGTTATTTTCTCTTTAGTTCTGTGACCTCTCTACTTCCGGTTTGTTTGTTTATTTATTTATTTATTTATTTATCATTTCTAATTTTGCCTGTGCCTCAAAGATTGCAGATTCATAAAAACAAACAAACACACACACAAACAAACAAACAAACGACCATCAGAGTTTATTAGTCAATAGAACTACCAAATTATTTTTAACTTTTAATAACTTATAGAGAACCTTATTCCTTTTGCAAACTTGGACTAATTTTTGCTAAAATGAGAGTGGGGAGATAGATGGAGCTTATATAATCATTTAAATGTATCTTATAATAAAAAATATCAAAAGTAAATGGGGGTATGAGAGGTATAAGTTAGTAGACCTACAAAGCACTGATATCCTAAATTTTTTGCCAACTTAAATTGTGAGATATGGGTACCCTTCATCGCAAAGACAATTACAAAGACAAAATGTAAACTATTTCCTAGGCTGCTGAGTTCTGCTTATGACACAACTCAAGGAGCAACATAGACACTCTGTCCTTTTAGGTCATGGTTGGAAGAACCTAGAGACACCAAGGCATTTGGTTCTATATCATCCTGTATGGAGGAAGGACTTAAAAGATGATGGGGAAAGTATTTTAAGAACTTAAAATGACCCTCTCTGGACTTTAAATACTGTGACAGGACCTAGACAGAGAAAACACATCATCTTGTTTCCCATACAAAATGTAACTCAACCTTGAAATAAGCACGATGAGCTCATTGTTTTTACTTGAAAGAAAACATGGAGAATACATTTCTACTGCTGGGGTGGAGAAATGGATGTCGTTTTTGTGTGTAGTCAACTGTTGTAGGTGGACCATACTCTTGTGAGCACACTGCTCTGGCAATTTCACTGGATAATTTCTTCCAAGTTTCTTGGGATTTAATTTGACCAATAATATATTCAAAATACATTTGATGTTTGGTTGCATTCGCTTAAAGGTCTAGTGAGCCCTCATCTGTGCTTATGCACATGAAACTCCATTGAGTCAATTCCCTGTTCAATCTTCTGGAGAAAAGAAAAGAAACCTTATTTTCATGCAGTGTTAAAAAACAAAGCAGGCAAGCGGTGGTGACACACGCCTTTAATCCCAGCACTGGAGAGGCAGAGGCAGACAAGTTTCTGTGAATTCAAGGCCAGCCTGGTCTACAGAGTGAGTTCTGGGAAAGGCGCCAAAGCTACACAGAAAAATCCTGTCTCAAAAAACCAGAAAACAAACAAACAAACAAACAAACACCCAAACAATCAAACAAAACAGTGATACAAATACTGTATTCTCCTTATATTCATCTAATCATGGATTTTTTTTTTTACTGCTGTTTTTATATAGGATTTAATCTAATAAAGTCAAACAGCAATTTTAAAATTATCCGGGAGAAATCTATGTTCTGGCTTATTCAGTGTTTTCAACAATGAGCCAGACAATTTAAGATAGCAAAGATGTTTCAGACTTATACAAAACTTGAAACGTAAGTCTACTAAACCGTAAATCCAAATTCAAGACCCTGAAAAATTTTGATGTCTATGGAATCACAATTCACCGTAACTTTTAAATAGCACTTAAGGAGATTTTTTTCCCATGCTTGTTGAGGTCAAGGATCACACAGAGTTAATTATAAAGTACAGAGACATGAACCTACAAAATCCACTACTGAGAACACAAGGGAATTGAAAGATTCTGTATGGTTGAAGATAAGGGAAAGGCTTCGCTGAAGAAGCTTCACTTGAGGCTTGAGAAATGAGTTGCTCCAAAGCTGGTAGGGATGCTGAAGGGAGGTTAGGATACTGTGAAGACAGAGCATGTAAAGAGACAAGTTGCAGGTAGACCAGTTCAGAACCTTTTGATGGTGGGAGATGTAATTGGGTGAATCCTCGGAAAGTAGAATCTATTCAGTAAGCATTTAGATATGGAAAAATGCACCTGCCATCATTTCAAGATGTGGACTGGCTAGACATGAGGAATAGTCCTCATGAAACACTGTTTGCAAGACATTTAGATGGAGCTGCTTTTATATGTCTCTGCAATGTTCAGACTTCTTTGCTTCATTCTTTTTTGGGGGTGGTGGTGATATGTGAGTGGGTTTTTAACTTATAGCTGATGGCTTCCTAAGGGTCTCCAAATGCCTAGAGGAACTGCCTCCTGGTGTGAAAGCTACAGTAAGTTTATTTAGTGCTTCAGGAAAATAAGATTTGAAATGTTTAGTAAGTGACCTTTGACTAAGAAAAGAGAAATTGCTAAGAAACTAGATAAGGGATGCAACCAAATGCAGGGGAGGTTGCTGTGTGAGAACCTGCTGTGTGGTAAGGAACACAGAATTTTGTTTCTTAAATCAAGAACTGTTCCCTTCAAATCACGATGCCTTCCTCACTAACAACGTCGCTTTGGAGACAGTTGCTTGCACAGTTGAACCTCATGTTCTCTGCACCTTTCTAAAATGGTACAGCACCCACTCTCTCAATGCTGTCATGAGGATTCCATGAGGTGATGTTTACAACAGGCATCTGACCCTTGCTAACTGCCTGGTTCTCACTAGTGGGCAAACTATGAACTAACCATGTCATAATGCTCCCTTTTAAAAAAATGGAATACAAACACATCAAATTCTTTCCACACTGCAGCTCCCTCTGTTCATCCTTGTGTACAATATTTCTCCAAGATGTTTATAATTTATCTGTCTCTCCAGGGTCTTGAATAACTATGTACCCAGGAAGAGCCTAATAAGTGGTTATTTAAAAACATAATTCCCACCAACATTTCATTCTGATCTTACTTTGCTCCTAAACAATTCTGAACCATTTCAATAGAAGTTTCATCTGTATATTGAATTACCAATTTGAATTGATAATGTGTCAACTGTGAAAATATTACTCCTAATGACTTTATTAAATAAGCAAATGCCAAGCATGTGGTTTGATGTTTAATAGAAATGGAGCATAAAAACTTCTCTCTTAAAAAGGCTTCTGTTACTCCACTGATCCAGCTATTTTTTTCTCTCTCTGTGTTATTTAGGTTATAATCACGTGGCCCAAATCATCAGTAACAGCTGGGTATTTGTAGCTTCACTTAAGGTCATCATACACTTGTTTGCTCCTCAATCACATTATTCCCTTTTCCTCATATATTCAAACCATTAATTTACAAATTATTTTACCATTTTGAACTCTTCAGATGGCCCTATGCATTGCTAGAATATTCAAACTAAGGGGAACATTATTATTTATGCTGAATAAAAAAGAAGCCTCTGGTTTCCAAGTGTGGGAGCAAAATGACGGGAATCTGCTCCTTTTGTATTTGCTAAATTGCTTGTATCAAAACCCAGAGCACCTTAGGAGGAGAAAGCCATCAAGGGTAGATCCTATAATCAATGGAACAATATGCTGTGTTTCTGTTATAGGGCAGGATCCTCATTTCTGTGACTTGAGTGGAGTGATGTTAACAAGGGAAAAACAAACATTTTCAGTGGGTTAATTTTGAGATGTTGATGGAAGTTCATTGTGAGTGCCCAAGGCACTCATATTTGATCTTGAGGTTTGCAGACTCTCAAAGCTTTTGTTTTTTTAACACCTTATTGAGATATTCCAGCAACTATTTAAAACAATTTTAAAGACAACAAGCTTACAAACCCTTGCCCTTAGATCTGAATTTAGTGTTGGTGGTTGGACACAACCTGTATTTGCTGATATTTGGTAAGAGATGCATTATGGGAAGAGGAGAATTTAAGCATCTTTCTGTAAGTTGGTGTAGCTAACAGGGGAATGGAGGAGAAGAGCAAGAAAGAAGTGCTGGGGCGAAAGTTTTCAAACCTGCTTTAGAAGCAATAAAAGGAAATTGATAACAGACAGATGTACAGAAACAAACAAACAAACCAAGGGGAACTTTTGCAACTTGAGTGCATCTCTTGCAAAGGTGATGTAGGTAGCACTATCGCCCCCGGATTGTTATCTGTGCTACCCCATTCACCCAACTGCTTATTTACAAACTTTTGTATCTCATATCCTTTTTTATAGCTTGAGAAACTGACTTAAATCTCAAGAATAAAATAGATACACAAGAGCATGGTTAAAAATAAGTTTTCATTGTTTTACAAGGCAAAGTAATTAAGAAGAAGGAAACTATTATTTGAAATTAATATGAATATTAATTTGAATTATAATGAAATGCATGGACCCCGTTAAGGTACTCAAAAATACAAAAATGATGTCCTTAAGTTTACATCCAAGAATGAAGCAGAGTCACTTTTACTTTCATATTTTAGATAAAAGACTGGGGAAAAGGTAAAGTCATAGCTTTGGGGAGATAGGTTCACAACAGTATATGACATGTAAATAGTTTTCTAGGAAAATGTTTGGAAACACGGATAAGCTCTTGAGCATCCTGAGAAAGGGAAACTGGCATTGTTTTTTACAGTAATGGATTTTAAAATGTAATCTTTGGATCAGTGGAGACACTGGATAATTGGAGTGTGCTACAGCTGGCCAACATATACAGAACAAACTGTTGCTAATTCTTAGGTATATTGGCAGCCCATCTTAGGATACTCACCCTCTGTAGAAGTAATCTCAAGGTGGGTGTTTAAAGTCACTTGACTTTAAATAGCGGGTTTTTGTTGTTGTTGTTGTTTTTCTTTCTGGAGCTGAGGACCGAACCCAGAGCATTGAGCTTGCTGGGCAAGCACTCTACCATTGAGCTAAATCCTCAACCCCTAAATAGCATTTTTAATGATATAAGACAACTAAAGGAAACTTGAAAAATACAAAAACACAAAGGGTCCCTGCATAAGTCCCAGGTTCCAAACAGCCAGCTCATACACTAAGGACAGGTCCGGGTCTATCAGATAACATCTTAGGCTAATAGCTGAGATTTCTCTATTTTTCTATTCCATGTACTAGAAAAGCATATTGATTCATGACTTTCTTTTTTTCTGTCATTATACAAAGTTCATAAAATTGTTACTACTCTGGAAAAAAGAATTTGGGACAGCCTGAGTCCCTGTTCCTGGGTCATGGTGAGAGGTAAGAAAGCTAAGGAAATGTGAAGTATTTGTTCTCATTTCCTATAGATTTATTTATCTTATGTGTATGAATGTTTTGCTTTCATTTATCCACGTATACGCCATGCATTCTTGCTGCCCCCAGAGGGCAGAAGAAAATGACTGATCCTCTAGAAGTAGAGATACAGATGGTTGTGAGCTGTTGTGTGGGGGCTGGGAATCACACACAGCTCCTCTGCAAGAGCAAGTACTCTCAACCACACCCAGCCACTTCTCCAGCTCCAAAGGATCTGTTCTTAAGATTAGAACTTTTTTCTCACAATGGTGGGATGTTTTTTTAATGTCCGTGTGTTAAAGTCCAATGGATAACCAGAATGATATTTTTCCTTGTTGCTCTCTTGATAAGTAAATCTCATTTTTAGATATTAGAAGAGTTCCATTCATTTGCCATTTGCTTATTTTTGGACAGTTAAGTTTCATGACCATAGATATAACACAGGCATTGCCTACACTTTGAAACACGTCTTCAGTTGTGTTCTCTAAGTAGACTACCTGAGTCAAAGTGAAGCATACATTCGTTATTTCAGGAGTCTATACGTTAATCTCAGGAGGCAGCGGAGTCAGCCTTCAGTGTTTTCTCTGTGGTGCGTGCCTATCTGCACCACTCCTTTCTCTTTCATCTCATGGATATCTCTTGTTAGATTATCTTTAGCTCCCTCTTACTCTGTGTTTGTTCTACTGTCTGAATCAAATCCCATTCACGTGCACGATTTCAAAGCTCATTCAGAAGGGAAGTTGATGGCAAAGTCAAAATTTCAGCAGCTTTTATATGTTACTAGGAATGGCCCTAAAACTTGTCACATTCATTTTTTTTAAATGATTCTTTTCAATATTTTCACATTTCCTTCTTTTGTCCAAACAATTTATGTCCATGTTTGTATTTAAAGGCCCATATCTCTCCTTTACATGCAGTGGCCCCTAAGTAGCATTTCTGAGGCACAGGACTACTCAACTAACAAATGTTTTGATAACTGACTTTGCCTTTTCAAGATCTGTCATGAACTTGGGCTATCTTTCCTTCAAGCCTGTTTTCAAAAAGGAGGTAATGTTTACAGTTAAGGGGGGGCTATGCATTTAATCTTTTCACCTGGGACTTAATTCTTTGACTAGCTTTACCTTTTCATTGGTGAGGCTGCCCTGAACTTGGGACTCCATCCTTCCCCTTCTGTGTGTTTCCTTTATTGTCCATTTGCTTCTATTTGCTACTATTTCCCAGGTTCTCTCTGTTCTCTTGTGCATTCCTCTAACGTGGATGCTTTCTGTGGGTACTCAGAGGACAGGGCTGGGAAGGCATCATTATCATACTTCATGTCATGAAGTCCTTTTTGCTATCCTTTATTTGGCTTGCCTCCCCCACAGCTGCGTGACTCCAGGTTGATCGACTGAAGTAAAAGTGGCATAATTCAGCAGGCAAAGGGCACTCTGCTTAGTGTTTCTGTGAGCTGATTCAGAATGGTTGCCAAATCAATAAACTTTTAAAGTCATTTTCCCTTACTTAAGAAGCACTTAAAGCAACTGCATTTATTCTTTCTGATGAGTAGGAAAACACGATTTAATGAATTTACTTCCACAAAAGCCTGAGCTTTGAAAATGTTTACTACCCTCCCAGGAATACTCCATGTTCTCAGAGAGCCTCTGTGAAATGCAACAAGAATTTTGGCTATTGACTCAGTATGAGACTAATACTAACAATAATTTAGCCAACATTTTTGTACCCAACTTCCATGCTGTCAAAACCTCCATGCTGACAGAAACATACAACTCTCACCTCAAAGGGGAAAAAAAACCGAGAATTTAGTTTGGAGTCAAATACAAGTAGCCATGACCCAGGAACAGGGATTCAGGTTGTCCCAAATTCTGTTTTCCAGAGTAGTAACAATTTTATGAACTTCGTATAATGACAGAAAAAAAGAAAGTCTTCAATCAATATGCTTTTCTAAGACACGGAATAGAAAAATAGAGAAATCTCAGCTATTAGCCTAAGATGTTATCTGATATTCTTTTTTGTTTGTTTGATTGTTTGTTTGTTTGTTTTTGGAGATAGGGTTTCTCTGTGTAGGTTTCTTTGGTGCCTGTCCTGGAGGATCTCACTATGTAGACCAGGCTGGCCTTGAACTCACAGTGATCTGCCTGGCTCTGCCTCCTGAGTGTTGGGCTTTTTGGCAGATGGAAGCTGGGGGTCTGTTTGTACATTCCATTTGCTTAATGCTTAAAAAGATGCTAGCTCAGCTGGGTGGTGGTGGCACATGCCTTTAATCCCAGCACTCGGGAGGCAAAGCCTGGTGGATCTCTGTGAGTTCGAGGGCAGCCTGGTCTACAGAGCAAGATCCAGGATAGGGAAAAAAAAAAAAAGGATGCTAGCTCACAAGTAAAGGTAGGCAGTAAATAGCTATTAAGGGGCCAATATAGTCTAAGGTAGTTTGTAATTAGACACTGGAACTGCAGTGTTACAACTTCTCCATCATTGTTAAAGGTCTAACCAGTCTGTGGATAGGGAAATCTCTCTTCTTTCTAGGATTTTTCTTCCACATCCTCAATGTACTACTTTATTTTTTACTATTGCTTCAGGTTGCAGCCCTAGACAGAGCCAGATTTCCAACGTAACCACTCATATAATTTCACTTCCCCCATTACATGCGAGGTACAAGGCAGAATTTGAAGGAGGGATTCTATAATAAAATGAGAGGTTGAACAGTCTCCTTTTAGCATGCAGGACCACAGTCTAAGAACAACACTGTCCATAGTGAGGTAAACTCCCCCACACCACTCATCAATCATAAAAATAAATCTGTTGCAGGCTTGTCTTCAGGCCAGTTCTATGGAGGTACTTCTCATTTAAGACTTCCTCTTCCCAAATGATCCCAGCTTGTGTGAAGTTTCCATTAAAAACTAGCTGGCTTACTGAGACTACAACCTGACATTTCCCCCAACTGAAAAGTTGATAGACATGTTGTGCATGTCTTCACATCTTCTTTAATGCATAGCTCTGGCCATAACAGTGCAAGGAAAACTGTCAGAGACCATTGTTGAAAAAAATTTAAAAGGAGAAAAACATGCACCAGGAATGGTTGGTCTGAGGCCATGTGCTAATTTTTGCAAAATCTTGTATTGCAATAGAGGTAATGGCTATTTAAGGACTGTAGACACTACTTTGGGAGGACTCTGCAAAGTTCAGCCTCACACCCTCGCAAGATGCCAGACTTCTCTGTAAGTTTCCCTGTCCTTTTCCTTTTCCAGAGCACATCTGCTTGCTACTTTGTTCTTAAGAAAATCCTTCATCAAAGGAAGTCCATCCTGCAGTGTCCTTAGCCTTTCTATGTGACTTCACAACAGGCATAATTGATGTCGTGGTGAGGCATAGGATTATATGTGGCTAGCCATCTTAAGAATTTATTCTTTCTTATGCTGTTGAAAGGGAGTTTGAGAAGATGTGGCCGGTATTGCTCTTTTTACCATTTGTGGTACTTTTGTTTGGGGCCGTATGCCCCTTTCTGCCACAGTTATCAGGTCTTTACTCCATTAGACATGTCTGTAAGTAACATATTGGCTTAACTGATAGTTACATGATTTAAATTTTTCTCATTGAGATTGTAAGTCCTGGGAAAAATCAAAGCGATTGCAGCTAAACAGCCATTTTTTGTTATGGATCTGCATGTCAAATATGTCAAAAATTATCTGTTTTGTCTGTCCAGAGAACTTTGGAAGCCTTGGTTATGCAAGGGGGATGTGAAAGGTCCAGAATTATCACGCACAGAATTTGTGAGAGAGTTTCGCATCACCCCAGGGATTAGTGCATAATGCACAGAGCACAATCCAGGAGTGTATTTAGTACATTTTATGTGTCCTTTGGTCACTTGCCCTCTTTCTTCCTTCCCTATCTGAGTAAAACTTGAGAGGACAGATGCAAGATTTCCACTCTAGTACACTGGCTGTCTAGACACTAGTTGCATTTGTATGGAACTATATAAAGTAGAAAGAAAGATGCTGTTGCTGTGGAAAGCAACATGTTGTGAGCAGTCTAGCATCTGCTCTTCTTTTTGTAATAGAATGAAACAAAGGAGAGAGCTGGGCGTTTGCTTTGGAGTCTATGAGACTACCCTTGGAAAATAAGGGGACTATGATGTGCTGCTGATGTTACAGTCACAGCGTATCCTGAATCAGACCTTAGGAGAAGGAAAATGAAGGTGGAAAAGATGGATAGTGAGATTAACAATGAACAACTGGGGTGAGACATTGAAAGCCTTTATGTCATTAAACTACTGATTTATTCATTCAATAATATATTCATAGTCAATGTAGTAAGGGAAGCCCAGTGAAGCAATCCATTGGGAGTCTCTGCATATGAACCAGTAGACACTTTATCAACTTCATTAATTTATTCAATGCCTCTCCTTGAAGACTTTGCTCGATAGACTCTTCCTCTTGCTCCAGACAAGTTATTACTATGCTGTTGCTTTTGTTGTTTGGTTGCTACTCACAGTACTAAATTTAAAAAAATGTAAATTTGAATTTAGACAGATAACCTGCACCATAATTTTTCTTCCAGTGTGTCTTCCTTATAGCTAGTTATTTTTTTTAAAAGGAATATGTGCTTAACAAATCCTGACATTTGGGTTTAGTGCATGAATTAGCCATTTGGAGCACAGCTTTGATCTGCATAGATGTTGGCTCAGCACTGAGAGGCTGTGTGGAATGTGATTCGCCAAGGCGGTTCTTAGCAGAGCCAATGACCTGGAAAATTCCTTCTTGGCCTTCCTGGCCTTTGGTATGCTCTGACAGCATTTCTCATCTCAGTGCTCAAGTGCAGAGCAAAATACCGCAATTTTATGTGAGGGGGTACATATTAACATCCAAGTCTCCATGAGGTAAAGTTGGATTTTCCAGTTTAACAAATACACACACACACACACACACACACACACACACACACACACACACACACTCCTGTAGAGCATTACATTTACTTTTTCTAAGAAAGGCTTACGGGGTTCAAAAGTGGTCAGAGGTTGGAAAAGTTTGTGTAAAACTTTATAAAGTAAGGCTTGAACATTTGTTTATAGAAGCCTTGAACCACAACTTTGAGAGTTGGTCACATTTTCGTTCAGAATCTGGGTCAGACACTGAGTCTTGTCTTATCAGTAAGGTGGGAAATCAAACAGGGTCTCCTATATAAACTCGCACTATAGTTAAATGAGCATATGCAGGAGTCACATACAGTCTTTCCCTATTCAGATATGACATCTAGTATTAGCACCATTATTATGGACATGTTTATGTGGCTGGAGAGATGACTCAGTGGTTATGAGCATTTCCTGCTCTTGCAGAGGACCTTAATTTCGTTCCCAGAACTCACATTGCAGTTCACAGCAATCTGGAACTTCAGTTCTAGGGGATCTGAATCTCTCTATGACCCCAACAGGCAACAGGAACATAGGAGGTTTGTTCACATATGTGCTGCAGGGAAACACTCATTCATCCCAAATATACTTACATCTTTAAAAAATATATACATATTTACCAAAACTAGTGTTTTGCTTTCCAGAACAAAACACTGATCAGTATGTTGTGAATTCTTTCTTTAACCTTGAATTCTCCTGCAATGGGAGCAGTGTTTTATCCTCCATTTTCACACTTTTTCCAAAAGTAATGATTTCCAAAGTATTAACATATGTCTCGATCTGGAAATAGCCTGTTACATGGATCACAAATATGTCTCTCTTTGAATTAGCTAGACTGTCAATGGATGTGTAAACATACACAGCTGTCTAGCTTACAGGAGACCCCTCTACCCTGAAAAGGAGAAAAGAAACATGTACAAAGGGGAAAACACCTGCTACCAGGGAGTCTGTAAATTTCACAGCTGCTTCATCTTGCTGAAGTCACTTGGCTTTGATTTACATCGTTTTTGATTATGACACAGGGAGTGGAGCCCATTGTTGACACCAGTAGTTCTTGGTACTAAAGCTATTTCTCTCAAAGACAAGGTAAACATGCCTAGAAGATATTCAAGTAGACCCTAGAAGTAGTGATAATAATGTCAATCATAAATTTCTTCATGCCGTTCAGGTTGATAGCATAAAAATGTGACCCAAATAATTTTGCTATAGATTGGAATAATTGTGGCCGATTTTCTTGGCCACCATAGCAACCACTATAACTTATTTGGAGATCTTACCCTCAACTCATCTTGTTACCCAGTTTGCAGGCTGTTTTCAGGGGCATTCCAAGCAGGGGTATAATTTTTCCTGTAAAGGAGTGAAGCTTTATTGATCTCATATTAAGGGACTGGAGGGCAGCTATTCTTGTCACTACTGCTCATCTCTGTCTGGGCAGGACTCAAATGTTGAAAGAATGGGGTTTGAAATGCCACTGGGAAATCTCAGCTGTCTGGAAACGTCTCTGTGTGAGAGGTAAATGGATTCAACCAGGGAAGACAAGCTTCCCAATTGTTTCTTGTTGAAGAACACATAGAAAATGAAAACATTAACTGGAGTAAATGAGGTAAGATTTGAAAATGTATGTGGTATAGTGATGATGCTGAATATGTCTGTTTATAAAGTAGACATTAGAGAGTACACTTTCGTTTTAATTGAAGGAAAATGTCCAGATGAAGCCTTGAAATTTTAAATGAGAAACTTCATCATGCTTCAGTAAAAACAGCTATTATTTTACTTTATAGTGAGATTCTTTTTTTGAAATGACCGCAAATAATTTCCAAGACTTTTCGATGATAATATCTTCAAAAAATTGATAGTTACCAACACAAAACAATGTTCCTACAGACAATTAATAAAGCCTTTTAAGATCATTATTGGCAACTCAAAATTCACATCCATGGAAATCAGGTATCAAGAATATAATCTTTACCCACTTTCTTTTGTTGACAAGTACAATGCTAAAATTATGGTACCGACACAAGTATATTCTGATTAGTAGAATGAGCCTCTTTTGTGAGTAGTTACCTCATGGTAGCCTGGATACCACTAAAAAGAAAAAAATGGCTAGAGATGTATTCATTATGGGATAACTTAGTTATTATTCAAGGCATGGAATTGTCCCCAGGAAATCTTCTCTCTCTCACCTAGCTGTAAATTGGGCTGGTGCTTTGGATGGTGGTGAGCATCCCGAGTAGTAATGGTGTTGGTTTGCTCAGTGCTGGCTACCCTTTGAGTCTGATCATGAGGATCACAGGAATCAGTAAGTACTGGCTTCACTGTATATTGTTCACTATATAGATCGCTACTAAATCCTACTCTTCACAGAATTTTCTTAGGGTAGCTCTGGATGAAGAATCTCATTGTTACGTGCATTAGCTTTGGCATGTCAACCAGCTCCATAGCCACATAGTAGCTGCTTAGGTCCAGAGGCCATGCATCTATTTCACAGATCTAATATTATTCTTTTTCCAGGGCATGCAATTTGTCAACTTTTAATGAAGACTTCCCTCAGGGTCTGTAAGAACTAATTGACCATGTGACAACATAGAATGGTACGGTAGCTTCCTTCTTTCCTGAAGAGCAGGGATGACTGTCGAAGAGTATATACCATAGTTATCTGATTAATTGTTGTGCTCCCCATTCCTAATGAATAGAAGGAGCTCAGTAAATATGTTCTGACTGAGTGAGTGAGTAATGAAAGAACCAAGATTGCTTCTAATTGTTAAAACTAATCAGGGCTATGCAACCTGGAAAGAAGTAAGCATCAGGAGCCAAGGAAGCTGTGACATGCAGAGAAGCTTAATTTGTTAATGCAACACATAGTTGTTGACGTTCTACAATGTTCTAACACTCTTCTGAATTCTAGAGACCTCCTAATGAAGAGAAGTGTCAATCATTCATTGTGGAAAATAGCCAGAGGATAAATGAACAAATACTATGTGTTGGATGTTTGTAAGAAGTTATATGAAAAAACAGCAACCACAATTTGGAGGAAGACTTAGAAGAAATAAAGAGTGAGCTCGAACAATATGCAGAGTATTGCATGTCTGGCAAAGGGAATAGATGTTGCAAAGTCTCTGAGGCTGGAGAATAGTTTTTGATCTGATAACGAAGCCAGTGTGGCTGATATAGAGTCAAGAGGAGAGTGCAATGAGACAGAGATGATCCAGGTCACATAGAACCCTGGTGGTGCAACACAAAGTACTTTTGTTTATAATAAGAAGCATGTGAGAGGAGAATCGAAATAACAGAGATGATAAGCAAACATGTAATACACTTTCACCTCTGACCTGACTCTTCCAGCTCCCAGGTTTAAGATTAGATGGAACAGAGAAAGAATCAAGGACACTTGTTCTGAGGGTTTGAAAGAAATAGTTCACATAAGAGATGTTAATAACTGGAAGAAAGAAGAAGCCCAAGCAACATGCTGGACCAATGATATTGGGTGTCAACTCAAGAGCAGCTAGAGTAAGGAGTGATAGGCCATTACAATAGATTTCATCATCTATAACTTTTGGGAAGAGATGATTCCTGGATTTTTAAGGAGCTGTTCGCAGAACAGACACACAAAAAAGTAGCCAAGTAGCCCAGGGTGAACTGCCTTGATCATTCTTTAAGAACGAAAACCTTAGTCTGTTGACTCCTGGCAGCTAATAAAAGATGTCCATTAGGTATCAGGCATCTTTAAAGATTTCCCTTGAAAATTTAGAAGAGGAAGAAAATTATTTCCTCCGATTTTATACAAAGGCAGCTTACTTCCACTGAATAACCAACATGGAGGCATGTGAACTTGAATCTCTTCTCTTAGCCCTAGAGTCTCCCACAGGGCTGTCAGATTTTATTGCCAATGTCATGTGCTCCACATCCCACTGCTCACTTCAAGTTCAATTTCATTTCTATACCTTAGTATTTACAGCTTATGACATTTCCTTCTTATCGTCTTACATATCCTTATAGTACATACAAAAATCCATTATTTTCTTACACTTCACATATGTGCTCAGGGCCTTCTTTGTAATGTAGGTAAAGGCTGAGCAGCCCACCTGTGAGGGAGACCTGAGGGGGGGCAGAAGTGACATTGAATTTAGGTTCTATTGGTGCTTCCAAATTCCATCATTATGGCCAGTGTGTGTGCACACATACAAAAATACACACACACACACACACACACACACACACACACACACACACAGTTTGGAAGATGGCTTGGAAGTTAAGATGTATAAAACCTAACTTCCCATAATGCAAAGCAAAGTGCTTTGCAGTTAATAATTACCTAGAAAATGTTAGTTAAATGCATACATGCACAATTATAGTGAGAAACAAAATTAATATAAGTAAAACATGTTGTAATCAATGGCATAATATACTCTGTTCTTTGAATAATGATTCATGTTAATAAGGAATGCTTTGTTTTGATTCAATTTATAACATATATCTCAGGAGTTTGTTATTTAGGTCTTCACAACTATGCTTAGTGGTTTTGGTAATCTTGGCAAATATTTTAACCTTTCCTGAGATCTTCCACTGCTTTTAGAAAAGCCAAATAACAGAAGAACTTCCCTTATTTTAATACCAGGTTTTTTTTTCCCCTGAGACAAGGTTTTCTCTGTGTAGTTTTGGTGCCTGTCCTAGATCTCACTCTGTAGCCCAGGCTGGCCTCGAACTCACAGAGATCCACCTGGTTCTGCCTCCCGAGTGCTGGGATTAAAGGTGTATGCTACAGCCACCCAACAATACTAGGGTAGTTGTTGTTGTTGTTGGTTTTTTTTTTAAACAGCCCTAGGGGATTGTTTTTATATTACCGAAAATTGTGCACAATATGTGTGTATGTGTATACATATGTATGCATGTATCTATGTATGTATAGGTATATATGTATTTTGAAGGAAGTTGAACCATTCAGGCTGACAACATTCCCTACAAAAAACACAGACTAATAAATCCCTCAGTACCAGGCATGAGAAACCTTCTTTAGAAGGGTTTTTCAGGGTAGTTTAAGTGACTCCCAAAGCAGGTTGCCTCTTAGGGTTTGAGTGTGTGTCGATATTGCTGAAGACACCATACACTTAGGACACAAGACTGGAGTGATTTTTTGGTGGCTACGACCTGAAAACGTCTTTCTTGCAGACTAGTTCCCATGGTTCCGGAAAATACTATGTGCAGACTGCCATGAGATGAAAACAATAAAACAGTCCTACAGAGCTGCAACATCTATGAATCATGACAATTCCCAGCATGGTAAGATATGCACAAATCAGATGCACCCGTGGCATGCATGTGGCAATGACAACCACAAGCTGTGTAATTGGATTTAAGGCCCACTAAACAGTAGGGAAATCATACCTGGCACTGGAAACCTAACCAGCTTCCTGCAGCTAGTGAAGTCGTGGACCTTGTGGGGGGACTACTATCACTTTGCTAGACCACCATAATTCCTTAAGACATTAAAAATGTTAGTACACTTTTCTCAGTCTGGAAGGAGGTGACAGGACCTGCCTATACTGAATCCACCAGGTTTAAATGAATCCCCAGGGGTGCCTTGATCCTGGAGGACATGGTAATGGAGGGGAGGGGCTGGGGGAAAGGTGGGGGTTGGGGCGGAGGGGGGAGGACAGGGGAACCCATGGCTGATGTATAAAATCTAAAACACATAATAATAAAGAAAAAAATTTAAAAAAAAAGAAAAAGCACACAAAATCATAATAAAATAAATGTAATTGCAAGCTTTAAAAAAATGTTAGTTCTTTGGTAATTTCATACAATGTGTTTTTTTACTCAGATTCATGACATCTCCTCTCAATCTTCCTGGATACAACCAACCAATCAACTTGTGTTCCTTTCATTTAATTTATTTACTTTTATGTGTATCATGTCTTGCCTGCATGTATGTCTGTATACCACATGCATATTTAGTGCCTGAGGAGGCCAGGAGAAAGGAATTGCAGATGGTTGTGAGCTGTCATGTGGATGCTAAAAATCGAACCTGGGTACTCTGGGAGAGCAACCAGTTATCTTAACCAAGGGGTCACCTTTCCAGCCTCATGTCCTTTTTTAAAAAAAAAAAAAAACCAAAAATTAAGTTTATCTTTAAATATCATATACATGTTCTTTATTCACATCATTTCTTCTTCTTCTTCCCAATTCAATTCCCCTCCTTTCCCACTGCTCTTTCTCAAGCTAATAAAAGAATGAACTCCCCCCCTTTATTATTGTTATATATTCATCAAGACCAACTTCTACTACCCAAGTATCTTGGGATATGTGACCTTCTACTGCAGTGTGGTTGACAAACCAGGGGCTACACTCATAGTGAAAACTGACTCTCCCTTTCCTAGAAGCTAACAGATGCCAATAGCTCCTCAGCTAGGGATTGTACTTCATATCCAAGTTGCCTCCCGAGGATGGTATTTGTTCTGACTTGGGACTGCACGGAGCCTTCCATATTAAAGTGAAGACAAGAGGCCTGAAAAGCAAGCCTTTCATGAGGAAGCATTCTAGAAGGGCTTACTATTGTTATAATCAACACCAAAACAGAAACCAAAACTACTTTAAAGCTAGTTGCCATCCATCACCTTCATGATGCTCTCTCTACTGGTGTTCTTTGTGCTCTCTCTCTCTCTGTCTCTCTGTCTCTCTGTCTCTCTGTCTCTGTCTCTGTCTCTGTCTCTCTCTGAACTGGTGGCTCAGCATCCTCTCCAATATGGTTTCTCTTTTCATGAGGATCACTTTCCTTCATAGTGACACTCTAAGCTCTTCTCTGTAGGAAACGGGCTCTCCCTAAAAGTCTGTCTGCTTTATTTTCATGCCCCATAATGTCATAAAATCACTTCTTCTAAAGTACACTTTTCCTTTTCTAATAGCCCTTTGTCAAAAGAAAAGGAAAAGAAGTGCCAAGGCGAGGAACGTTCGGCTCAAAGCTTTTGTTCTGAATTGCTTGAAGTTGGAGTGGGTTATTTGGTTGATACGATTCAGACATTTTTTCCTAAAGGAGGCAATAAATGAGAATGAGAACGATTGGGGTCGTAATTAACCAGCGCTCAAGTTCCAGTTCAAGCTATATAATGCTTTTTATGTGATAATTCTTCTCATTTCATATTTTTGCAATTGTGGGTGTGTATGTTCTTGCATCTGCCCCTCCTCTCTCTCTCTGCCCGAGTGTGTATGTGTATGTGTGTGTGTGTGTGTGTGTGTGTGTGTGTGTGTGTGTGTGTGTGTGTGTCTGTGTCTGTCTGTCTTTCTCTGCTGTAGCAGCAAGCCCTAGGGCTCAACTTGTTGGCTGGTACGTTACTTAGAAGTGCGATGAGTGCCACAGACTACAGCCAGATTTCAGGCCACTGCATATGAAGTCTTCCATTGTCAATTTCTATAACCAATTTACCATACCTTAAAGAAATACTTCAACAGTGTTGTCTCCATGACACATAATTTCTCTGATTTTGAGCACAGGTAAAGTTTTGTTGTTGTTGTTTTGTTTTGTTTTTAGATAGGTTCTTGCTATGTAGCCCAAGCTGGACTGGCCTCAAACTCATAATTCTGTTGACTTTGCACATGAGTGCTGCAACTACAGGTATATGTAAACATATCTGTCACACTGAATTTTTCTTAGCTACTTTAGAAAGAATTCACCCCTTAGCCTTCAGTAACTACACTTACATTGACATTCTTTCATACATTTCCATACAGTTGTTCTTTTGACCTTCAGACAACCATATGAAATGAATATTTCTAATTAATTTTTCTATTCCTTGTGAAAAGTCAGTCTTCAGATATAATGTGCCTGTCTCATGGCTGGTAAGTGGTCTTGATGGCATCCTGTTCTTTAAGCAGAAACTTATGAGGATGTGGCACATGCCTACCCTCTCAGTGTTATTAGAATGATCCCAGGGATGCCCCTTGCCTGATACATCAAGGGTTTTCTCTTCTATTCCACCATCACTGCAAAGCTATTGGATGAGAAATCCAATACTTAGAACACAGTGTGAACATTAAATCTCTTTAGTGAAACCAATTTAAAAAATTGATCCAGGCTACACTGGGGCATGCTCCTTGTGATCCAAGGATATCTGACTTCATCCCTTTGACCCCATCACTGCTCAGACCCATCCTCTTTCCACAACTGTAGTTTAAAAGGCAAGTGATTTGTATCCATCAGCTTGGAAGCGACAACAGAGATAAATCCATCATTTGGTATTATGTGGTCTTCTTGCACAGCCTGCCAGATGCCTCCAAAAGCCACTGAAATTGATGGGAACAGTGCTCCACATTCTTCATTTGTGGTTTACACTATGACTCTCTCCACTTTGTATCTCACAGGGAACTAAATCCAGTTTGTCCAGTGTTAGGCTTGATAGTACCAGTCTATTTCATTTTTGAAGTTATATCTTGGGGGAGACTTTTCCTACATTTGTGAATTAGCCAAACTACCAAAGGTAGGCAGATTTCCCATTGAGGGCTCTGTTGCCTCTTACAGTGAAGTTGACTGAGAAAGGTCTATGATAATCTGATATTGTTTGTGCTATAAGCCTGTATTTAAGATCTTCTCCCTTCTTCAATAAATGGCATTAGGCATTCAAAAAAAAAAAAAGATCCCAGTGTTCTTGATATGATTATCTTGATATAATTATCAAACTCTTGATATAATTATCTCCCTGCTGATGTCTCATCCTTCCAATAAGCTGTTTAATAAACACATAATCCTGAGCCAACTCTGTTTGCTTTACTGTGTCCTGGAAACTGGTGGCCAAACATCAAGTAGCACCTGCTTTGCTCTCAGGAGGAAGCTGGCCATGTAGAGAGGAAGCCGAAATGCCTGAATATCTAGCAGCAAGGACACCTTCAGCCATGCGTTTATAAAGACATACTAATCAGAACACTAGGGCACTAATGAGAGATTGACTGTCCACTTTCATCAAGAACACTGTGCAGGAGAGAGAGAGAGAGAGAGAGAGAGAGAGAGAGAGAGAGAGAGAGAAAGAGAGAATTAAGGAGTCAGGAGCTACTGAGATTTAGTGAAGGCAGGCTATCCAACAGGCACATTTTGCATATATAATATTCATTCCTTTAAATATCCTTAAATATTCATATTGTATGAAATTGGCCTTTCTAGTTTTTTCTCATATTTAAATTACATTCATCTCTCTCCCTATCTATCTATCTATCTATCTATCTATCTATCTATCTATCTATCTATCACTTGTCTTTGTGTGTGTGTGTGTGTTCAAGCATGCTATTTTGAATCTGTGGGGTCAAAAGATAACTTGCAGAAATCAGTTCTCTTCTTCTATCATGTAAGTTCAATAAACATTGGCTGTTAGGCTTGTAAGTGATTTTACCCAAAGAACCACCTATCTCAACCACCCTCTTCCTCTTCACCCTCATCCCGTTCCTCCTCATCCTCTTTTTCTTCCTTCTCCTATTCTTGCTTCTGCTCTGATTTTTCCTTTTCATCCTTTTTAACATAGCATATTGAATTGGCTTGAAGTTATGTGGCTGAACATAAAGAATATTTTAAAATTTGCTATTTTTTTTACAACCTTGTTATTTTCTAAGGCTAATAACCAAATTCTCAGTTTCAACATGGATGGGACTTTCTGCTACCCCATTCCCGCCCCTGATACCTCATTTCTCTATGTTTATGATTGATATAACAGTAATGAAATAGTAAAATGTGCATGTTCAATCTACGCACCAGTTAGAAATTTTAGTGTCTACACTCTGGAAGCAAACATCTTTTATTCAAACCTTTGGTATTCAAAGTTCTGAGAATTCTACTTCTGGATTAAGGTGATGCTAAGATGGATGAAAAAAAAATGCCTAAATTTGAGTGATAGTTCTTTCTTCTTTCTATTTTTTAACTTATTATTTCATGTTAAGTGCATGAATATGTTGCCTGCATGTATGCCTGTGTACCTGTGGATGCCAGAAGAGGGCACTGGATCTCCTAGCACTGGAGTTGTAGATGTTTGTCAGCTATCAAGTGGGTGCAAGGACTCAAACACATGTCTTCTAGAAGAGCAGCCATTACTCTTAGCCTCTGTGCCTTCTCTCCACCCCAAGAATAGATTCTGAGGGGAAACCTTGTATGTGACATATAGACAGGTTATGGCACAAAGTCTAATATTTCACTGTGACAGCTTTCTTTTTTAATGCATGATAAAATTAACATTAACACATAGAGAGAGGTAGAATACAATGAAATCACTCTGTATAGAGCTATTTTTCTCTCCTAAGCATAGGAGCACATTCAGTATGTTTTTCATTAATTACAGTGGAAGCAATATTCAAGAAGACCCACAGCCATTCCACAGTTACCCTTTGACAAGCTTACCATTTCTGTCTTCATCCTCTTGAGCTAATGAACTCAGTTGTGGGTACCTTTCCCTTAGTGGTTGTCAGGGAGACTGGACTTATAGATATCCTTGAATCTACTGTTGTTCCTGCCTCTGCTCTGTCAGATGATAATTTCTTATGAACTTCTTCAGAGCTGCCTAGGAATCTCTATAGCTAAGTTCTGAATGCACTTGAGCCAGTGGCTATGACTTTATTATTCTTCAACTGAAAATGTCTACCATAGATAAAGCATTGAGACTGATAGACATGAACCTTTCCACTTCTATAGTGCTAATTCTAATTTTTGTTTGTTCATACATCTAAAATGTTTTATTTATTTTGTTATAGTGAGATTAGCTTTCCCCTCAGTACTTTACATTCTCAATGAGGTGTCACAGCTTGGGGTGGTTTATCCAACTATGGTTGTCGCTGCATTTACCTCTTTTTGGATTACTGAATATTAAATAATTTCTGAAGAGTTTCTGTGGACAGATATTCAGTTCCTAATTTAAATATATCTAGACTCCAAAATTGAAACCCCACATAGTTAATGGAAGTAGAGTGACAGCACAGTATAGGTAAGATTTTAATAAACCACCATGTAAAATTTTGAATTGATGCAGATAAGTATCCAAAGATGTAGATAGGTATCCTTGCCAGGGTTCAGAAAGTCCAATTTTAGGTGTCTTTATCTGTACTGTCAGTATACCTCAGTAATAATAACCCTTTGAAATAAAGGAGATACACACACACACACACACACACACACACACACACACACACACACCACTATTAGAAAACAAAAACATGTGATCATCAAAACTGATTGTGGTGGCTTTATCAAGTTAGCATTGGAATTCATTTCAAGATTTTGGTTAGGATAGCTCATAAGATAAGTTCTGTGAGGGCACTTCAAGCATAGAGGTAAAGCTGCAGCATTTTTACAATTTTCATTGTCTTTGACTGGCTGGACTCTTCTATTGACTGGGGTCAATGCCCGAGCCTAGTAGTGTTCCGTATTTGCATAGATTCAGCACATGGGAATCCTAAGTTATATACGAGGAATCTTGCGTCACCCAAACACTCATGCCATCAGTGTTACAAGGGGAATGGACACAGGCTTCAATCTGTGCATGAAGCCAGCAATATGTCTGTAACTTTTTCTTTATTTCTGTATCTCCAAATTGGCTTCCCAATTTCCTTCCCTACAGATTTCTCACCTTCAGCATTAAATGTGAACATGACAGGCTGCAGAAGCTACTTAACCACATCCTGTAATCGCATAAGGTCAGCTCCATGCAATTAATCGCTTTACACATGTCTCTATCTATAACATCATCTCTTGGTGGTGATTCTCTAATTGAACCGTGTTGGTATCACAGTCATTATGGTAATTACATGTAAGGAATTAGAGGAAAATGAATTTAGAAAAGCTATTCTGTGTAGAAAGAAAATGGTAAGCCAGTAAGTTATAAACTCAAATACACCAGTAATTAAACAGGTATCATAGCCTAATGTTTCCTACAAAAGGCTAAGATGATTGAATTGGATTCAGGAACACAAAACTCAAGTATATGTGGTATCCAAAGGAACACATTTGTAATAAATGAAACAGAAAGGATGATGGTCAAATTGGAAAGCCAATGCTTTCCATATGATACAAAGAAAGCTCTATTGATGTGATTATATCAGAAAACAATAGACACTAAAAGAAATAGTTTAAAAATCTTTACTAAAGGTAAAGGGAGAAATTTTATAGTGAAAAGAAGTTCCAATTAGGAATTTGATAATGAAAATGTTAAGGTCACTAATAACTTTTAAAAATAAGTCAAGAGAAATATAAAAATTCATAATCATGATAGCAGATTTTAACACTGTTCTGACCACAACTCATGGAGAGCTGACAAGTATAGATTGTCACTGAGACATTTACTGGACAGCAGACTTAATAAACAACCTAATTTGCATATACAGAACCCTCTCCCAACAATCTCAAAATGCGTAGTCACTTAAATATATGTATGTAGACATTTAAAGAAATTGACAATTTGCTGCTCCATTCCCTCCTTATCACAAAAGGTGTAACAGAAATTTCATAGAAAATATTTTATGGCTAAAATGTAAGGTGACTAAAAATAAAAAACAACAAGGATAAACAGGAATCCTAATATATTTGGAAGTAAGCAAACATTTCTAAACAACTCATGGATTAAGGAAAATTCACAATAAGAATTAGATACCATATTCAATACAAACAAGCATTATTAAATGCCAGAAGTATGGAGTGCCTGCATCTAAATCTGCAAACAAATAAGGTATATTGATAGTAAACAGAAGGAAGGACAGTGAGGAAAAGGGTTTATATAATCCACATAACTTAGCCATATAATACAGATTTGAACAAAGGGAGATCATTAGGAATATTAAAGATATTTCAGTTATGGATTGTAATGTACATTAGTGATAGTATGCTTAATACCCTGAATTCCAGTGTGTGAAAACACATACAAATACACAGGTTTACACACATATGCATATGTACATACACAGGACACACACAGAACTGGAGAGAGAGCTAGACAGAGACAAGAGAAAGAGAACAAAGAAAACATATTGATATTATGGAAAACTCAATACAAATAATAACTGTTAGAATAAATAGCCATAATTCAAGAAGGTTCAAATTCACCTTGACACAATTATAAGTCAATATGACCATAGATTTAAAAACTAACCTTAATTAATATGCATGAACCTTCTCCATTTCATATGCAGAGGTTCCAAACATTTATCTGTGTATGTACCAAATCATTTAGGGAGAAAAAAAATTTCCATTTCTAACATAAATGCTTTCTGCAGACTAAATTATATGAATTTCTCATCTCAAAATTTGAAGAAAGAATAAGCTAGGTTGTAAACCCTAGGAAGTTTTACAAGGTAGAAAAATCACAGAATGATCTGTCATAAACATAGATATTAGGGTCCTAACACCAGGAATTCAAAACTGTGCACAGAACAAAAATAATAGTGCTTCACAACTATACTCTATTTCAGGATTTAAGGATGGTTTAGAAGATGGGAGTTGTACAGCTTATCACATAAGTATAACAAGGAAAGTAGTGATGATTATCTCACTAGGTATAGCGGAAGCATTATCTGCAGTTCAATACCTAGTTATACTTAAAATTCAAGAACTAGGAAGCTGGGCAGTGGTGGCGCACGCCTTTAATCTCAGCACTTGGGAGGCAGAGCCAGCTTGATCTCTGTGAGTTCGAGGCCAGCCTGGTCTACCATGTGAGTTCCAGGACAGGCGCAAAGCTACACAGAGAATCCCTATCTCTAAAGAATGAAAAAAAAAAAAAAAAAACCTGTTACAAAATTCACAAACTAGGAAAATGAGACTATGTAATAAGATATGTCTTTCTCAAGATCTTAGAATTACATAAAACATTGAAATAAAGAGCATAGTCTTAATATCCAAAATATAGAAGAATATATTTTATGGTTGTCACTTAAATATAACAAGAAAATAAATGTGCAATTATTTGGAAATCAAATATAAATATAAATGTAAAGTGAAAACAGCTACATGAAAACTTAATGTCTCCTTACAACCCGCAACTTAGTGTACACTTTTAATCATTTTTTCTTTTCTTTTTAATTGAAAACAATTTTACAATGTATTATAATCATGCTTTTTTCTGCCCCCAGGTCCTCTCAGATCCTCCTTAATTCCGTACTCACCTAATTCCATATCCTTCCTTTCTCTTTCTCTTTAAAAAGTAAACAAACTCACCAAAAATTAAATAACCACAAATTTCTGTCTCTCCCTCTCCCTCTCCTCCCTCCTGCCTACACAACCAAATCGGAAACCAAACTTATATGTTAATACAAGCAAAAGATCAATAAAACCAAAACTGCTTAAACAAAGCAATATGAGACAGAAAAAATAAAATGCTACAAAAATATCATTGAACTTGTTTGGTGTAAAAAAATAGTTGAAAGCAATTCACACTCTTACAGTCCCTCCTCTCTTTCTTGACAATTGGAGTCCTGGAGCTCCACCTGGGGCCTGGCCTAGGATCTCTGCATCCACTTCCATCAGTTATTGGATGAGAGTTCCAGCTCGACTGTTAGGGTGTTTGGCCATCTGATCACCAGACTAGGTTAGATCAGGCTTTCTCTCGACCATTGCCAGCAGTCTACAGTGGATGTATCATTGTGGATTTCAGGGGACCTCTCCAGCACTTTTGCTTCTTCTTGGTCCTGGAGGAGATGGGAATGGAGGGGAGGGTCAGTGGTGGGAGCGGGGAGGACAGGGGAACCCATGGCCGATATGTAAAATTAAAACACAAATATAATAATAAAAAATAGTTGAAAGCATCAAATATTGGTGAAGAAATGGGGGAAAAACACTCATAAATTGATGGTTGGAACAACGAAAGACAACTGCCACCAGAAAAGGGAGTTTGGCATCATGTGGAAGATGATAAATACCTGCTGTTATGACTTTTAACAATTCTACTCCTAACACCAGGAATATTGGACCAAAATATGGAAAGGTTGTTTGTTGCATGAATCCTAAAGGGTCTTATAATCAAAACCTGGAGCCAGATATTGGGGTAAATGCTGAAAGATCGGAGAGACAAAGGAACAAGCCAGTAGAGAAACTTCTCACCACTGCTGAATCCTCAGACCGAATGGGAGGCAAGATCCTAGCTTCACAAATCCTCAGACTGCAAGCCTTTGAGTCCTCAGCCCAAAGGCTCTAGTTCCTGTCCCCTCACACCATATATCCCTTCCTCCACTCAGCCATTTCACTTCCTTCTTAGTGTTGGGATTAATGGCCTGTGTGCTTCCAAAATACTGGTAGCAAAGGCATGAGATCTCAAGTGCTGGGATGAAAGATGTGTGGTTCCCAAGAACTGGGATTAAAGGTGTGTGCTACCTCTAGGTCTATTTCTCTCCCAGACTGAGTCAATCCCATGCAGTCCAGGTGGCTTTGAACTCGCAAACATCCAGAGGGATCTCTGCCCTCAAGTGCTAGGATTAAAGGAGTGTGCCACCTTTGCGTGGCCTCTATGTTTAAAGGAGTGTGCCACCTTTGCGTGGCCTCTATGTTTAATCTAGCGGCTGGCTCTGTCCTCTGATCTTTAGGCAAATTTTATTAGGGTACAACAAAATATCACAGTTGTTTATTACAGCCTCAGGTTGAAAATACCCAAATGTGTTTCAACATCAGAATAAATTAATTCTTTACTATTCATCCTATCAATGTCAGATTCCCGGATAGGAAGATACCTTCAAATTAATAAGTTTTTTGAATCCAGATTGAAAGAAAGCAGATTAAAAACAAAGAAACAAATAAACAAACCCTCTGTGGTTCTATTTAGATACATTTCAAATACAGGAAACAAACTACATTGTTTGTGAGGTCCACAATTAGATAGTGAAGAAGTATTAAAAAAGTCAAGCACAGCAGATTTCCCAGCTGTTAGCAACATAGTAATCACTGGGGAGATGGACACTACAGTTTCAAGGGCTTCTGGATGTCTGACATTGGTGGAGATCTCAAAGACTGTTAGTTTTACACTTGGTTAAGTTATACACATATCTTTTGGAGTTTTCTGTATGTTTGTTATTTGTGACATGTAACAAGATAGGGCATCATAGAAAAGAAAAACAAATGAGTAACAATTGGCCAAGTAGAAACATCAGAATCTCAACCTTAAGGGGTAGTATATGATTATTGTCAGAGAGGGCTGCAGTTTCTCCAGCCTGGAGTAGAGGTCTGATGTTGAGGTCATAAGCAGAGAATAGTGGGATTACGTTGAAGAGATGTAAGAAAGTGAATTTGTCAGCCTTGGATTTTTGTTGTATCCACTGGTTCTCCACTTGTTTTGAAGTTTTAATACTTATTCCTAGGACTGGATAACAATACTTTGAGGTTCTTTTGGGTTACAACAGCTCCAACTGCAGTGTGTTTTAGTGAAAAGGCTTCAATAACCCTGTGTGAACTGAACTTACTAAGATATAAGCCCTCTGTAGATACTGTATATGTTTTTTCTTTAACATTGGAATATAAATTATGCAAAATAGGAGGTTTTACTAAATATAGGAGTTGGGCTGGAAAATATCTCAATAGGTATCATACTTGTTCTTCCAGTGTGACGTCCTGAATTCAGATCCCTAGTAAAAAAAACCCAGCTACAGTGGGTTCCTTATGCTTTGGAGGTAGAGACAGGGAGATTCCTGGAGCGTACTGGCCAAACTGTTTTTCCTAATTCGTGACCCCAAGATCTGTGAGGAATGTTATCTCAAGAAATAAAAGTAGAGAGCAATAAAAGAAAACAGATGATATTAAAACCTGACACTAACCCTAACTCTAACCCCTGGACTAACACCAGTATTATCCTTGGACACCTAGACACACCCCACATTGGTGAACCCATATACATAATTGCACATTCACATATATACACTCTTCACCCCACCAAAGAAAACTTTTAGGATTATATTTGTAACTTGTTCTATTCTTCAAAGAAGTATAATTAAGTATGGATACTGTGAATACATATTTTATGCAGAGCGATGACTAGAGATTAATATCGCGGGTGAAATTCAGGGTGAAGTAATTTTAGCATAAACATAACTAACTGAACACATGACATCTGAACAAAATAAGCAATCAAAAACCATACCTTATGTGAAATTTTGCCTAGTTATTTAGAAAATTACTTTTATTCTTCATTTTATATTGGAGATGCAGATGCAGCTTTGATTGATTAGAAAATAGTTGAGTCTATCCCTATATACATTAATCCAGTAAGTGGCTTCCAACTAGTTATTAACCAGTGGTGTTACAATTTTCACACCACTCTCATAGTTTTCTGAATAAGAGATGCATGAGAATACACAGTAATTCAAAACCTCAGAGCAGTATTCATAACACACAAATGCATCTGTATTACTGGAATGTTAATGAAATACAGATGTGACCTGGAATAGTATTACAAAGCACTGCTAATCTTAAATAAGCTGTACTATATTGTCTTCACAATCATTGAATTTCCCTCTATCAGAAATTATAGGATATGGGAAACATAAACACTTTTTTGCATTTGAGACCTCATCTGTATGGTTGCAGAAAGTTAAAAAAAAATCTGTATTTCTTCTTAAAATGTGAAGGTAAGGTAATAGTTGAAGGAAAAGAAAACTAACAAAATCAAAGAATTATAGAAATAAAGGTAATTTAAAATCACTTACAAAAAACATCTTATTTAAAAATCTGCCATTTGAAAATCTGTATGTACAAAATCATGTCTACATGACATGTTATATATAATGGCATCATATAGCCACATTTTCCACCTGAACACTTAAACTAGTAGGTTCCCAAATAGACCAGAGTTTTATAATTCCTAAGAAGCATTAACCCATTGCCTAAAGAAATACTCACTAGTTTCTACATCGCTTCATGCCAGTATATGTTTCCTGAGCTAAATTATTCTATTCCTGGTTGTATCTCAGTAAAGGGAAAATTTGACTATTACATTATTTTCTGGGTGAGTAATAAAAGTTTGGAACTCCCATGATCACTTCTAATTATCATTCCTAAGTATCTGTGAAAATTAGTGAAACTCCATGCCAATGCTGCCTAAGCTGGGAGACAAGTCTTTGCAGTTTACAGTTGTGCTTTGAGTTTTGATATCCTCTGTTACTCTGAAGCATCCCTCTCATAAATGCTTATCTATTCTTTGATCCTGTGCTCTACACTTTCTTTTGTGATTAGTGTTACAGAAGTGTGATTATCCTGCCTCTTTACCTATAGGTGATGCTATTTTTAAAAAAAAAAATTTAAATTAAATTTTAACTTAATTTAAAAACTAATTGTTGATCATCCCTCTCTAAAGCAGATGAGCAGTAGTATTCTGATACTGTTTTCATCTTTATGTTGAAGAGTAATCATTTATAATCAGTATTCTGAATTCTCCCGTGTTAAATCCGTTAAAGACAAAAGCAATCCGTTTGGGGCTTGTTTTTCTTGCAGAGTGTAAGGGCACTTATTTTAAGCAGATAAGGACAACTGTTTTACTTGCAGAAGATCCAGGACTTCCAGGGTGGCTCATGTCTGTAACTTCAGTTCCAGATGATCTGTTGCCCTGCTCTGGTTCTCCTGGGCACAAAGAACCCACATGCTGCACATACATGCATGCAGGCAAATATTCACACACACAAAATAAAAAATAAATCATCAAAACAGAAACAAACCAATCATCTTTTTTTTGTATTTTGGTACAAAGCCTGCTTTGCAGGTGCCATTCCATTTGGAGCTGACTGTGGTGATATTGTGTTCCCCAAAATGTTGTGTACTCCAATAAATTTATCTGGGTTCAGAGAACAGAACGGCCACTAGATAGACATAGTGGCCAAAAAATGGTAGCATACACATCTTTAATCCTAGCATTCCAAAGGCAGAGATCTGTCTGGATCTCTGTGAGTTTAAAGCCACACTGGAAATAGCCAGGCATGGTGATACACACCTTTAATCCCAGGAAGTGATGGCAGAAAGGTATATAAGGCATGAGGACCAGGGGGACTAGAGCTGGTTAAGGTTTTAGGCGTTTGAGATCCATTTGGATGAGGACTCAGAAGCTTCCAGTCTGAGGAAATAAGATCAGCTGAGGAATTGGCAAGGTGAGGTGGCTGTGGCTTGTTCTGCTTCCCTGATCTTCCAGTGTTCACCCCAATACCTGGCTTCAGGTTTGTTTTTGTTAATAAGAACTTTTAAGATTCATACTACAGCTGACTTTTTGGCTGGGGGTGGTGGTCTCTAGGGGGATGAGAGATAAATTATTCTGGGTAGCCATGGCTGTTCTGGAATTTTCAAGGTATATCAGAAATCCTCTTGCCTCTACCTCCAGACTAAAGGCATGGGCCACCACCACCTGGCCTGACATGACATCTTAAGAATCCAATGACTGCTTGATAAAACCACACACAAGGGTAGTCCTGACTCATGTCCAGTACATAACCTATCACTTACCTGTACTAGACAAGGCTGCATCAATAATCTCTGAATATCATTGACTCAAAGTATAGTCATGGTTCTCATTAGTTGCGTCTTTTGATTAGAGTGGTTTCAGAGGCAATAGGTTGACATGGGTTTTGCATTTTCTTCACCTAAAATACTGGAAATAATCTTTAATCTTCATTTAAAATTTTATAACAAAGAGAAAATTGCATCTCAGGCAGAATTTATATCATTATCACCACCACCACCATCATCATCTCATCATCAGCATCATTATTTAATTAATTAGATTTGTTCTTTGTTTCACACAAAGAAAGCTCTTTTTTGAAACTTTCTGGGCCATGAATCAATTTTCTAGCCAGAGTGATTTTATTAAACACACAGCAGGAAAGGAAAACTTTGAGAAGAATAGAAAAATTTAAGTTGGGCGTGTGATTTCAGGCTCTGTTTCCAATTTTTTTTTCTACTATTTGCACTTTAATGGTAAGTTATAGGTGTAATAGTAATAATTCACTGTGTTGATAGGTAGGGAATGAGATTACAGGTTTCATTGTTATCATTAGAAGCACGTTCTGGGTTATAGATTTATATTCACCTTTCTATAGTTTTCCTTAAGAACATAGCCAAATAACATTATGTTGTGTTGTGTTGCATGAGATGGGGAATTAACATGCAATTATACATAACACAAAGCTATTTTCTTTCCAGTATTGCTTACTGATATGTTACAAACAAGTGTGTGACTATTGAAAACTAAATAGTAACATCATCAATAAGAACCTGCATGTTAGATTTATAATAGTCAGCCAAATGAAAAATGCTGCTTCTTTAGAACTCATAGTATATCAGAAAAGTCAAAAATTTTTTTCTTGATAAATGTTCTAAAGAAACAGTCCAGTGAGGACATACAGCCAAAAATCGTCACATAGGCTCAGATGCCAGGTAATTTTCCCTTAGGAAGGACATCTCAAGATGAGGGAGGATATGCTGGAGTATGTATATATGTGTAGAGTTTGAATTAGAAAGGCATAGGGGCTAACCACTGAAAGCCCCACATTTGGTGCTGTCTTAATGAATTCTAGGAACTAAAAGTGTTCATGAGGGTGAAGACAGAATGTAAGTAGCAGAGACTGTGAAATGAAGACGAAGGTTGGCTGGAGCCAGCACAGTAAGGGGCCTGAACCTGTGCTGATGACACCAGTCTTCACTTTGATTGAATGAAAAACCACTGAGAATTTAAAGCGTGAGTATAATCAGGTTATATTTAAAGTTTCCTTCAACTTCAGAGTACAATCATCTGAGAATGGGTGTCAAGGTTCAAGTAATTAAAACACACTGAAGTGTCCCAATGAGGATGCTAATGTGATTGTGTGGGTGGGACTACAAGTAGTGTGGGCATAGGTAGAGATGAGGGAATGGATAAAGAGAGATTTAAGGAGAAATCAAATGTGCCCCCTGTATTCTAGACTCTCACAGTCAAAGTAACGGTAGCTCAGTTCAGTGAGTTACAAAACAATAAAGAAATGGAATTGATTTTTATAAAGGTAGAAACAGAAACTACTAATTATTCAGCAAACTCAGAAGTGAATATATAGGCAAAGGAAATGAAGTCAAGACATTGAAGAGACATTGATATACCCATCTTGATTGCAGTATCACCCATAGCAGCCAAGAGATAGAAACAAACACTTCAAACCAAGTGCAAGTTAATGAACAGATACAGAAAGTAGCGTATGCATATACAAATGGAACACCATAGGGCCACAAGAATTAAAAACTGTTGTGTGTAGCAAAATATATGAAAATGGGGAAGATTGTCTTAAGTGAATTGAGCCCAAAATAGAAAGACAAATACCATATCTTCCTCTCTACATGTAAACCTAAAAAACATTTCAAAGCAGAGGAGTCAAGTAAAAATTATTATAGACTAGGAGCTGTGCAGGTTAAATGGAGTATGGTTAATGAATATGAAACACTGTTATGTAGGAATAATGAGCTTTAGAATTAATACAGTAGGAAATTTCTTGCTTACAATAGTGTAGGGTTAGGGTTTGGGCTACTGCCAATGTAAGGTTCTATACTATGTCTTTTATGATGAATTTAAAGATCTTACTTTCTGCAACCATAAAGGATGATAGGAAGACACTAGAGAGAGAGAGATGGTTTCGTGGTTAAGAGAACTTGCTGCTTTTCTAAAGGATGTGAGTTTGATTTTCAGTACCCACAGTGGGTGTTTCACAATCATCTTTAACTCCAGCTCCAGAGAATCCATGTCTTCTGGCTTCCCCAGGCACCTTCACTCATCTGCACATACCCACATGCAGGCATGCAGAGACATAATTAAAAATAGAAATAAGTATTTTTAAAAAAGAAATGACAGAGGATTTTGTGCTTGTATTGATTTGATCAGCATATATTGAAATAACACAATATTTATAAATACATGTTTATTATGTATCAATTCAAAACAAAAATTCAAAAAGGATATTAAAAACAGTCTACATTTTAGTTTAAAAATCATAGTGTCATCGGGTCAGTCAGATATCTCAGTAGGTAAAGGTGCCTGCTGCCTAGGCTGATGATTTCAGTCCCATTCTTAGAACCTCCATACTAAAAGAACCATGTCCTGAAAGTTGTTCTCTTATCCCCATGCTCACACTGTGGTATTCATACAATGGCCCCCACTAAATAAATATCCAAATATGTTTTAGAACATTTTAGTTTTCAGACTGATGGAAAATTAGCTCCCGCCATATAGGTATAGTTTATATATAGTTATACATAACATACAACAATATATTATTGTCATTTAAATAATTAAAATCGTAATTAAATGATCTTAAGGTTTTCTATGATGGAATACACTTCATGAATCTTTATAAGATATCTCCACTTGCTGGGCGGTGGTGGTGCACGCCTTTAATCCCAGCACTGGGAGGCAGAGCCAGGCGGATCTCTGTGAGTTCGAGGCCAGCCTGGGCTACCAAGTGAGTTCCAGGAAAGGCGCAAAGCTACACAGAAGAAACCCTGTCTTGAAACACCCTCCCCCCCAAAAAAAGATATTTCCACTCTTACTTGTATCACAAAGAGCATAGTCAATTTAGTGAATGTGTGATTAGCTAAGGAAATATCATTTTAAGGATAATTTACCTCAGGTTATTTCCCCCGATGTTAGTATTTCAATCCACATCTTCAAGGAGAAGAAAGGATGCTCTGTGGCCAGTCTAATCTACTTTGGCGAGAGATTATTTTGATCTTTTAAATTTAATACAAAGAAAGAGTTAGGATTCATAGTGATACAAAAGATGTGGTACAAGTGGTGCTATGTATGTGCTGGGGGAATTTCCAGGAAGAAAGAGTCCTAGGTACAAGCCAAATTAAGTAACCGGGTTTATTCAAATACTGAGCCTTATTCATCATTTGTGGCAGTGAGATGCATAGACTATGAGGTAAACTGCATGCTCTGGAAGGATGCTGTGCTATGGGCAACCCTCAAGGTGTATATTTAAAACCTTTTCCTAAGGAAAACCTAAGAGAAATCTCTATTGGCACTGATTCTAGGCAATAGAACCTTCCATTTTTCTTTTGTGACTAAAATCTAGAGTGCTTATAGTGAGTGACACTCTGTCTGCATTTAATTAAGCCACTCTGCTGGTTCTCAGGGTCTCTGTCAGAGCTTCTTGAGAGATATTAAAAAAGATAGTATTTTGGATCACTTGAAAACTGTTCATGGAGTTATTCTATGCCTCTATTTTTACCACCACATGGATGTATTTATTTGCAGTAAGTAAATTTTGTGTGCCAGAATCCTGGACCAGAATGACAATTTTACAATTCAGTTATGTGGTGAGCATTTGGTAAACTTGACAATCAGTACAGCAAATGGCTTATAGATATGGAATTGTCTATGTCCCTTGTGAAAAATGAAGGGTCTAATAATCTTTTCTATTGGATCAAATTGTAATTTTGACCACGTCACTTTTGAGCTCATCAAAGGGCATTATTTATGTACTGAATTCTTGGTATGTTTTCACAGAATGGAACTGGATGATCTTGCTGGATATGCTCCTCTCCCCATTTTAAAAAGTACCCAAGAGCTTACATGTTCATCTTGATGTAGATTTAAACTTTAGCTTCTTAGAAGATGAGACGTAATGAGAGATATTACAACAATCTATATATCAAAGTCAAGAATTTTAGGGAGACCTTGGTCATCATCTGAATCTATGCTGTTAAAAGCCCTGAAAGTGTGTAACAAAACCAAATTAAAATACAATTAAAACATAAAATACTGCACATCAGTCTTTCCAGAGTTATTATGAAATCATGGAATGGAAAATATCTCAACCAGAAGTTTTACATTGTTACATGTTAATATATCTTAGATATTGATTAAATAAATTAAATTATACTATCATCTCTACTTGTTCCTTTTCAATGTTATTTCTGAAACATTTCAGAATTACATACAAAGTTTATATTCTGCTTCTCTTAGAGTTCACTGTTCCAGATGAGACTTCTCCGTTCACAGGCCAGAGAACAAGTATTTACTAATTGATTAGATTTGCCCATTTCCAGCCCATTGATATGCACACCATGCTGCATTTTAACAGGACTTCAATATATTTGATATACATTGTAATATTTGATTTTATAGCAACCTAGTGGGGAATATGTATTAGGAATTATGAATTTCATTTTATGGAGAAGGCACAGAAGTTTAAGTAAATTGGTGAAGGTCATATGTGTACAAACTAGAAAGCCTGAGCCTGGGCATCATTTTTCATGAGTCATAGATGGTTCTATTTATTGCTACCAGCCATTATGAATGCACAAATTATGGTATGTAAAACAGCTTTTTGTTGTTGTTGTAACTTGTCATGAATAAGGGATCAGTAAGAGGACATTCAGTGACATTTTGGCAGTTCCCTGGCTTTATATTCACCATTAGTCATTTTTAACATACCATAAAAACAGTAAAAAACAAAACAAAACAAAACAAAAAAACCAAAAAACCCAAACCCCCAAACCAAAAGTACCCAAAAGCCAAAAAAGCTATATTATATCCAGACTTCAACAGGTAATTTGATAGATCCTCCCAAGCTTTTTTGAGGGTAATAATTTTGAGCAATTGATGAAAACTGTAACTACTGACTTTGTGTAAAGTATGAATATCAGTTAATACTTCAGTGAGGATGTGATCTGGAAATCTCTAGGAACAGTTCCAATGACCCATAGAGTGCTCTATAGTTTGATGTCCCCCAATCTTACTACCATGACAGAGGGTTGCCTCTACCTCTTCCTTTCCTGACACCAGTCTTGATGATCATAGAATTACTTTCTAATGTCCATTACTCATGCATTGTTTAATGTCCTATTAGCTGTGGCCCTCATAATTGAAAGTGGTTCAATGATTAGTGGATAATACGGTCACATCGTGAGTAGAACCCAATGAGCTTCTTCCAGCTTCTGATTTACTATTTTTTATGTGCTTGTTGAGTGTATTCTACTTACCACAGTTCCGTGTTTATTAATGCTACTTATATTCTTTCTCTTATTGAGCACATTTAATATATTCCATTCTTTAGAATAATTCATAGTTCCTTATTGGCTATTTTGTAGTGAGATATTACATGTGTTAGCTTGCTTTCCCGGGTCCTGTTTGAGCAGTTCCTCACCTGCTGTTCCTCCTTGTTTTTATTGTAATTTGACTTCAGATCCTGGCATAATTCTATGTGTCCTTACTTTTCACAATGAAACTGCTTTGGCTCTCAAAACCCTGCCAGTTCCACTTTCACCGTGTACGTAGCTTGTTCAAACACATGAGTTTACCCCTGCCATCTGAGATTTACTGGATCACAATCACCAGGATCACGATGGATGTGTTTTCCGTACAATGTGACACTTCTCATTTGCCCCAAAGTCAAAGCACATACATTTGTAATTGACTATCTGTATTTACTAGTTGTATAGTGAGGATAGACCATTTACTGTTCTAACACGCAAATTTTCTGATCTGTAAAATGGAAATAACAATGCTGTGCCCCTTAAAATAATGTTATGTGGATTAACAAGGTAATATCTATTGGGGTGGCTACAACACTTTGAACATAGTAAGCACTGTGGAAGTGCTGGTAAAACAGGAAAGTCAGAATTTTCCGTGTTATTTGGGGAAAAAAATAAAACACGTTTTGGGACTACTAGGATTGAAGAAAGGTTCTATGATGTTGGTTCCCCTTCACTTTAAAGTTCTGTCTTTCTACTTCAGTAAGTACATCTCCATCCCCAAGGGGTGCTTTACAAGACACATGGGGTCATTTTCAATTGTCACATTGTTGGCAGGGGTGTGAGATGGAAGATATCAGATAGTTCAGTGGGAGGAAAATTTTGCACGTCAAGTAACTGTTCCAAAGCATCTTCACCATGTTTGAATGGTCACTGGATTTCTAAATAGAAATCCTGTTCCTAATCATTTAAAGCCAAGATCTAAAGATCTAAATTTCTTCGACATTGAAAATTAAAGGATTTTCATTTGCTTGTTTGTGCATATCTTTTTTTTTCAAAGCTGCTGCAGTTTTTATTCAAATTCTGGCATAATAAAAAATATACATACACACACACACACACACACACACACACACACACACACACACACATATATATATATATATATATATATATATATATATTTGTGTATAATTTCAAACATCTCCCTCCCACTCCAACTGCCCCTTCCCCCCAGACCCTCCCCTACATTCCCATCTCCTCCAGGGCCAAGACTCCCCTGGGGATTCATTTAAACCTGGTGGATTCAGTACAGGCAGGTCCAGTCCCCTCCTTCCAGGCTGAGCAAAGTGTCCCTGTGTAAGCCCAAGGTTCCAAACAGCCAGCTCATGCACTAAGGATAGGTCTGGGTCCACTGCCTGGATGCCTCCCAAACAGTTCAAGCTATTCAATTGTCTCACTTATCCAGAGGGCCTGCTCCAGCTGGCGCTCCACAACCTTTGGTTCATAATTCATGTGCTTCCATTTATTTGGCTATTTGTCCCTGTGCTTTTCCAATCTTGGTCTCAACAATTCATACTCTTACAGTCCCTCCTCTTTCTCGACAATTGGACTCCTGGAGCTCCATCTCGGGCCTGGCCGAGGATCTCTGTATCCACTTCCATCAGTTATTGGATGAGAGTTCCAGCATGATCATTAGGGTGTTTGGCCATTTGATCACCAGACTAGGTCAGATCAGGCTTTCTCTTGACCATTGCCAGTAGTCTACAGAGGATGTATCATTGTGAATTTCTGGGGAACTTTCCAGCACTCTGTCTGTTCCTGTTCTCATGTGGTCATCATTTATCATGGTCTGTTATTCCTCCTTCTCCCTTTCTGTTCTTGATCCAGCTGGGATCTCCTGCTCCCCTAAGCTTTCTTTTCCTTGAAACTTAAGTCCAAGCAGATCAAAGACTGCAACATAAATCCAGTTAATCTGAACCTGATAGAAGAGAAAGTAGGAAGTAGTCTTGAATGCATTGGCACCGGAGATCACTTTCTAAATATAACACCAGTAGCACAGACACTGAGAGAAACAATCAATCAATGGGACCTGTTGAAACTGAGAAGCTTTTGTAGAGCAAAGGACATGGTCAACAAGACAAAGTGACCACCTACAGAATGGGAAAAGGTCTTCACCAACGCCACATCTGACACAGGGTTGTGCCTATCTTTTACAATTCTAATCGCAACAAATTCTTTCTTGAGTGGAATTAACCAAATAGCAAAGAGAAACTGTGCCCTCCTCTGAGGCACTACCAATCACCTGTTTTGATAAATTCTCTCACATATATGCAGAGGGCCTAGGTCAGTCCCATGCTGGCTCCCTGGTTGTCAGTTCAGTCTCTTTGGGGTCCTATGAGCCCAGGTTAGTTGATTGTATGAGTTTTCTTATGATGTCCCTCTCCTAACAGTGGGAGTAGGGGATATCTCTGACGCTTTTGCTGGCTCTTGGGAACCTATTTCTCATACAAATCTTGCACTTCATTACTCCCACTGTCATCCAGGTTGTTCATGTAGATCTCATCCATTTCTCTGTCATTGGGTGATCCCTGTGTCTTTCCTAGGGTCCTGTTTTCTAGGTAGCCTCCCTGGAGTTGTGTAGCAGTCTAGTCATCTTTGTTTTACATCTAGTATCCTCCTATGAGTGAGTACATACTGTGTTTGTCCTTCTGAGTCTAGGTTACCTCACTCAAGATGATTTTTTCTAGATCCATCCATTTGCCTGCAAACCTCATGATGTCACTGTTTTTCTCTGCTGAGTAGTACTCCATTGTGTATATGTACCATATGTTCTTTATCCATTTTTCAGTTGAAGGGCATCTAGGTTGTTTCCAGGTTCTGGCTATTACAAACAATGCTGATATGAACATAGCTGAGCAAATGCCCTTGTGGTATGATTGAGCATTCCTTGGGTATATGCCCAAGAGTGCTACAGTTGGGTCTTCGGGGAGATGGATTCCCAATTTTCTAAGGAAGTGCCATATTGATTTCCAAAGTGGCTGTACAAGCTTGCATTCCCACCAGCAGTGGAGGAGAGTTCCCCTTGCTCCATATCCTCTCCAGCATAAGCTGTCTTCTGTGTTTTTGATCTTAGCCACTCTGACAGGTGTAAGGTTGTATCTCAGAGTCGTTTTGATTTGCGTTTCCCAGATAATTGGGGATGTTGAGCAATTCCTTAAATGTCTTTCAGCCATTTGAACTTCCTCTGTGGAGAATTCTCTGTTTAGTTCTATAGCCCATTTCTTAATTGGACTGTTGGGCATTTTGATGTCTAATTTCTTGAGTTCTTTATATATTCTGGATATCAGCCCTCTGTCAGATGTGGGGTTGGTGAAGACCTTTTCCTATTCTGTAGGCAGTCCCTTTGTCTTATTGACCGTGTCCTTTGCTCTACAAAAGCTTCTCAGTTTCAACAGGTCCCATTGATTGATTGTTTCTCTCAGTGTCTGTGCTACTGGTGTTATATTTAGAAAGCGATCTCCAGTGCCAATGCGTTCAAGACTACTTCTTACTTTCTCTTCTATCAGGTTCAGAGTAACTGGATTTATGTTTAGGTCTTTGATCCACTTGGACTTAAGTTTTGTGCACGGTGACAGATATGGATCTATTTGCAGCCTTCTACACATTGACATCCAGTTATGCCAGCACCATTTGTTGAAGATGCTTGCTTTTTTCCATTGTACATTTTTGGCTTCTTTGTCAAAAATTATATGTTCATAGGTATGTGGGTTAATGTCAGGGTCTTCAATTCGATTCCATTGGTCCATATGTCCGTTTTTATGCCAGTACCAAGCTGTTTTTATTATGGTAGCTCTATAGTAGAGCTTTAGGTCGGGGATCGTGATGTTTCCAGAGGTTGTTTTATTGTACGGGATTCTTTTGGCTATCCTGGTTTTTTTGTTTTTCCATATGAAGTTGAGTACTATTCTTTCCACATCTGTGAAGAATTGTGTTGGTAATTTGATGGGGATTGCATTGAATCTGTAGATGGCTTTTGGTAAGATCCCCATTTTTACTATGTTAATCCTGCCTATCCATGAGCATGGGAGCTCTTTCCATTTTCTGACATCTTCTTCAATTTCTTTTTTCAGGGACTTAAAGTTCTTGTCATATACGTCCTTCACAAGGTATTTTATAACATTTGTGGCTATTGTAAGGGGTGATGTATCTCTGATTTCCTTCTCAGCCTGTTTGTCTATTGTATATAGGAGGGCTACTGGGTTTTTTTTTTTTTTTTTTTTTTTTTTTTTTTTTTTTTTGAGTTGATCTTGTATCCTGCTATGTTGCTGAAGGATTTTATTAGCTGTATCAGTTCCTTGGTTGAATTTTTGAAGTCACTCATTTATACTATCCTGTCATCTGCAAATAGGGAGAACTTGACTTCTTCCTTTCCAATTTGTATCCCCTTAATCTCTTTATGTTGTCTTATAGATCTGGCTAAAACTTCAAGTACTATATTGAATAAGTAGGGGGAGAGGGGACAGCCTTGCCTTATTCCTGATTTTAGTGGTATTGCTTTGAGTTTCTCTCTCTCCATTTAATTTGATGTTGGCTGTTGGCTTGCTGTAGATTGCCTTTATTATGTTTAGGTATGTTCCCTGTATTCCTGATTGCTCCAAGCCCTTTATCATGAAGGGATGTTGGATTTTGTCAAATGCCTTTTCTGTATCTAGTGAGATGATCATGTGGTTGTTTTCTTTGAGTTTGTTTATATGGTGTATTACATTGATGGACTTTAGTATGTTGAACCACCCTTGCATCCCTGGGATGAATCCTACTTGATCATGGTGGATAATTGTTTTGATGTGTTCTTGGAGTCTGTTCGCCAGAATTTAATTGAGTATTTTCGCATCAAAGTTCATTAGGGAGATCAGTCTGTAGTTCTCTTTCTTTGTTGCATCTTTGTTTGATTTAGGAATCTGGGCAATTGTAGCCTCATAGAAGGAGTATGGTAATATACCTTCTGCTTCTATTGGGTGGAACAATTTAAAGAGTATTGGTATTAACTATTCTTTGAAGATCTGGTAGAATTCTGCAGTGAAACCATCAGGCCCAGGGCTTTTTTGGGGTGGGAGACTTTTAATGACTGATTCTATTTCCTTAGAGGTTATTGGACTATTTAAATGGATTATCTGGTCTTGATTTAACTTAGGTATGTGGTAACTATCCAGAAAATTATCTATTTGTTTTAGATTTTCCAGTTTTGTGGAGTAGATGTTTTTGAAGTATGACCTGATGATTCTCTGGATTTCCTCATTGTCTGTTGTTATGTCCCCCTTTTCATTTCTGATTTTGTTAATTTGGATGGTCTCTCTCTGTCTTTTGGTTAGTTTGGATAAGGGCTGGTGTATCTTGTTGATCTTCTCAAAGAACCAACTCTTTGTTTCATTAAACCTTTGTATTGTTCTCTTTATTTCTATTTTATTGATTTCAGCTCTCAATTTGATAATTTCCTGGCATCTGTTCCTCCTGGGAGACTTTGCTTCTTCCTCTTCAAGGGCTTTCAGGTGTGCTGTCAAGTTATTAGCATGAGATTTCTCCAACTTCTTTATGTGGGCATTCAGTGCTATGAATTTCCCTCTTAGCACTGCTTTCATAGTATCCCATAATTTGGGTATGTGGTGTATTCATTTTTATTGATATCAAGGAAGTCTTTAATTTCCTTCTTTATTTCTTCCTTAACCCATTGGTGATTCAGTTGAGCATTATTCAGTTTCCACGAGATTGTAGGATTTCTGTAGTTTTTTCTGTTGTTGAAATCTAACTTTAAACCACGGAGGTCTGATAGAACACAGGAGGTTATTCCAATTGTTTTGTATCTGTTGAGATTTGCTTTGTGGCCAAGTATGTGGTCGATTTTAGAGAAGGTTCCATGGGGTGCTCAGAAGAAGGTATATTCTTTTTTTTTTTTGGGTGGAATGTTCTGTAGATATCAATTAAGTCCATTTAAGCCACAACATCAGTTAAGTCCATTATGTCTCTGTTAAGTTTCAATTTGTCCGATCTGTCCAGAGGTGAAAGTGTGGTTTTGAAGTCTCCCACTATTATTGTGTGGGGTTTTATATGTGATTTAAACTTTAGTAATGTTTCTTTTACATATGTGGGTGCCCTTGTGTTTGGGGCAAAAATGTTCAGAATTGAGACTTCATCTTGGTGGATCTTTCCTTCGATGAATATATAATGTCTTTCATCATCTCTTTTGATTGATTTTAGTTTGAAATCTATTTTACTGGATATTAGGATGGCTACACCAGCTTGCTTCTTAAGACCATTTGATTGGAAAGTCTTTTTCCAGCCTTTTATTCTTAGGAGGTGTCTATCTTTGAATTTGAGGTGTGTTTCTTGTATGCAGCAGAAAGATGGGTCCTGTTTTCATATCCATTCTGTTAGTCTGTGTCTTTTTATAGGTGAATTAAGTCCATTGATATTAAAGGATATTAATGACCAGTGATTGTTCGTTCCTGTTGTTATTTTTATTTTTTGGTTGTAGTGTGTGTGTACTTCTCTTCTTTGGGGTTTACAGCTGTGGTGTTATCTATTGCCTGTGTTTTCATGGGTGTATCTGCCTTCCTTAGGTTGGAATTTTCGTTCTAGTGCTTTCTGTAGGGCTGGGTTTGTGGATAAGTATTGTTTAAATATGGTTTTGTCTATGGGTTTGCCTTTATAAGTCACTTGGCCTTTTTCCTTTGCTGTCCTTAATATTCTTTCTTTATTCTGTAGGTTTAGTTGTTTAATTATTATCTGGCGAGGGGACTTTTTTGGGGGGTCTAGTCTGTTTGGTGTTCTATAGGCTTCTTGTATCTTCATAGGCATTTCCTTCTTTAAGTTGGGGAAGTTTTCTTCTATGATCTTGTTAAATATATTTTCTGTGCCTTTGAATTGGTATTCTTCTCCTTCCTCTATCCCTATTTTTCGTAGGTTTGGTCTTTTCACGGTGTCCCAAATTTCTTGGACATTTTGGGTCATGACTTTGTTGGTTTTAGTGTTTTCTTTGACTGATGAATGTATTCTTCTGCCGTATCTTCAACACCAGAGATCCTCTCTTCCATCTCTTGCATTCTGTTGGTTATGCTTGCCTCTGAAGTTCCTGTTTGTTTACTCAGATTTTCTATTTCCAGCATTCCTTCTGCTAGTGTCTTCTTCATTTTTTCTATTTCCCTCTTCAGGTCTTGGACTGTCTCTCTTGCTTTTTCATGATTTTCTTTCAAGGACTTATTGTTTTCTTCTGCTTTAATTGTCCTGTCCTCTAGTTTTTTTTATAGCGTTCTTCCCATTTTTTGTTTGTCTGTTCCTCTACTTTATTTTTGATTTCTTGTATATAAGGCTCTAGCCTCTTCATGATGTTATTTATAAGGTTGTTTTCTTCTTCTTCTTCCATTCTGTGATGTTTAGGTCTGTCTAGCTGTTGGAAAAGTGCTAGATTCTGGTGATGCTGTATTGCTCTTTATTTTGTTGTATGTACTTCTGCCTTGAGGTCTGCCCATCTCCTCTTGGGTTCATTCTTGGTCTTATCAGTGTACTTGGTCCAGAGAGAGCTGATAGATTTAAGGAGCGTCTCTCTGGTCCAGATGGAAGCTCTGGGCCAGATGGGAGCGCTGGTCCAGATGAGAGTGCTGGCCGGATAGTAGCTGGGGGCCTGGACTCTGAGTCTTGGGAAGTCCCTGGGGTCTCCTTATTTTGTCCAGATGGGAGCTCCTCTTGTCCAGATGGGAGTTCCTCTGGTCTCTGGTCCAGATGGGAGTTCCAGGGCAGGATGGAAGCTGGGGGCTGATCTCTGATTCTCAGGAAGTGGCTGGGGTCTCTGGCAGATGGGTGTGGGTGCAGGGTGCCTGCAGTCTTGGAAAAGGGGAGCCTTCCCACAGGGCCCTCCTATTGGCTGGAAACTGGGACCAAGTTGGTCAGGTCCTCCCGGGATGGCCTGTGTCCAGCTATGGGACCCAGGGGCAGTTGCCTCTCTGGTATATCCCCAGGCACTCACCTCTGGTCCAGATGGGAGTTCCTGGGTGGATGGAAGCTGGGGGTTGGCCTCTGAGTCTCAGGAAGTGGCTAGGGTCTCGGGCATTTGGGTGTGGGGGCAGGTGTGGAGACTGCAGTGTCTGCCTGCTTTCTTGGAAAAGGGAGCCTTCCCATAGGGCCTGCTGATTGGCCGGAAACTGGGGCCAAGTTGGGCAGGTCCTCCTGGGATTGCCTGTGTCCAGCGGTGGGACCCAGGTGCAGGTGCCTCTCTGACTATAACCCCAGGCACTCACCTCTGGTCCAGATGGGAGTTCCGGGGCGGATGGGAGCTGGGGGTTGGTCTCTCCCATTCTTCTTTGCATGGAAAATAAGGTACTGTATTACTTTCTCTGATAGTATGTTCATTATATTTTTGTCATTTATTGATTTTGTTTGATTATAATTATAATTGTAGTATCCAATGTGTTAATGTAAGTGATGAGATAGGCTTGATTTTCAAAACTCCCTGAAAGAAATCTGTAAACATTCTTATCCATAAACAACATTTTATGTTTTCGGAATATGCATAGTGGTTATGCTAAATTAATATTTGATTACTTCTGGCTATTTTTGCATTTTTATGTGATTTAATGGGCATATGTTTTGTGTCACCAACAAGGTTTTGCATTCTTTATGGAAGGAAAATATTGCCTTGATTCTTTTGGAATCTATTCACCACTGGCATCCAATAAGTGGTGTTGACAGCCTGACTGAGGCTTTAGTGAAGCAGGAACATTCAGAAAGTGGAGTCAGAAGTTTAAGGTAAATTGAAAATAGAGTGCTTGAAAATGTGAGTTCACCACGAGGAAGCCTTCAAAGCCAAAGGACACTGGGAGATGGAGAGTGCCTGCTGGGGCTGTAATAGCAAGTGTGATGCTGAGACAAACCCAAAGTTTAGCTGTAAGACAGATGCATCACTACAAAGCCCAGGGAGTGCTCAGCACAAGCACCAAAAATTTACAGCCGTGAAGCACAAAGAATACAGGTCGTCTTCTGGGTGGACAAGAAAACATCAGTCATTTAAATCTTAAAATTGTGTATCTGTTTTGTGCAAATGTAGTTTCACTTACAGTTTTATAGCAGTTTCTGTTTTGAAAGATCAAACAGGAGGAAACATAGAAAATGAAACAGTTACCTTTTCAGTTCCATATATTATCCTAAAATGCCAGCATGAGATCTCTACATTACTAATAATAAATTACTAAACTTGTAACATAAAGATCAATAATATTAACTGTGGCTAAAATTTTGTGAAATGAATGTTCCATTTTTGCCCATAAATATATGAAAAAAGTATACATATATGGATATATAAGTATATATGTCTGTCATATGTAAATATTTGTCTGTATTAATAAAATGTGTGAATGATTTATTACAGCATTCTTTGTAAAGGAAAACTCTAAATTATGGAATTTTCTTTAACTGTTAAGACAGATGTTTAAAATAGGGAGACATAAGGTTGTCTGACAAATGTAGTTTAAAACAAAAATTAGTCCAAATTGTAAACATTATTGGGCAGAATATGAAATGGCTAAAACAACAATGTCCATTGGAATAAAATGGAGATGAGTTATAATTACATTCATATTTTATGGGGCAGGGATGTATACATCAATGATATATAAAAATAAAAACTGGCAGATATGTATCATTTAAAATATTAGCATAAAATAATTACAATGCAATAAAAATAGGAAAAGAAAAAAGGAGATTTTTTTCACTACACACTTTAGATAATGTGCATTTAAGACTGCTGTGGATATCGCTCTGTATAAATAAAATGCTGTTTGGCCAGTGGCCAGACAGGAAGTATAGGCGGGACAAGAGAGAAGAGAATTCTGGGAGGTAGAAGGCTGGGGGAAGAGAGACTGCCAGCCGCCACCATGACAATCAACATGTAAAGACACCAGTTAACCATAAGCCAAGTGACAGAGTATAGATTAATAGAAATGGGTTAATTTAAGATAAAAGAAGTAGATCACAAAAAGCCTGCCATGGCCATACAGTTTATAATTAATATAAGTCTCTGTGTGCTTACTTGGTTGGGTCTGAGCGACTGTGGGACTGGCAGGTGAGAGAGTTTTGTCCTGACTGTGGACCAGGCAGGAAACCTCTAACTACATAAGACAGTGCATGTATTATATTTCTAAAATAAAAGTTTATTTGATAAAAAAGAAAAATAGACATAATAGAAAATTATTAATAACAACTTAAAAGAGTCTGAATTATGTATGACATGGTTATGTTCAATGTATTTTCCCTTTATCTTATTTGTTCATTTGAATCAGCAACTGCTCACTGAATATTTACTATATGTGGCATATTTAAGTATTTTAAATATATGAGATCCAGATAATGTATGCTTTTTCATAAGACCAATATGCTTGGACACATATTGAGGAATGAAATAATACAGAAGTGTAGAAGTGTTCATTTTTGTTATTGCAATCATATTTCATTAAAACAAAACATTCAAGTTGTTAAAGACATTTCACAATGTTTTGTTTCTCATGCATAATATTAATATTATGTGTTTAAGAAATGAAAATATTAGCTCAAGAAATAAATTTAAAACATAAAATATTAAAGATCACTTTAAAGCAACAGGACAAACCATATAAAAAGAAAATAGTAGAAGGTAATGTTGAAATATGTTAGAAAATGGTTGAATGCATCACAGAAAAAGAACAGACCAGCAGATAACCTCCAACAAAAGAATAAGAAATGATTTTTCTTTCAAAGCGCTAATCTTTCCAGTTTAAATAAGTCAGTTTTTATGAAAAAATAACTCTCCCTATTTTAAATAGTTTGGTGTTAATTATCTTTATTTTTCTGACAATCTTATTTCCAGTCTCACAATTCTTTCTTTCAATGAGTAGGGTATCTTCTATAACAAATTTCTGTCGGATAATATTGACATTTTAAATCACAGTTTGAACAATGTATGGAATTTGCTTATTTCCATGGTTGACTTTGTATGAGAAATATTAGACACTTATAAAACTGTGACCAGCTGAACTGTTTTACATAGGAAATGTATAATTCAAGTGAAATACCACATGGACAGACAGACAGACAGACAGACATACACATACACACATACACACACACACACACACCACATACTACACACACACACACACACACACACACACACACACACACACACACACAGAGAGAGAGAGAGAGAGAGAGAGAGAGAGAGAGAGAGAGAGAGATTTTTTATTTGTTTCATTTTATTGTTATGAGCCATACCTGCATCTATATTACTACTTTTTGAGTTGGGACAAGCCATCTCTCCATGCTCTCCACAACTCACAGACTGCAACTCCTCTGTTGCCAACCTTCATAAGCAAATTCACGTGATTTAAAAATATAATTATTTAATACACATAAAATTATTTTCATCGTATTTATTAGTTTACATCTTTTAAAAATTAGTTCCTTTGATGAAATTTTTGATTACTCTGTCTATACTTGCAATCACCCTGTTGCTTATTATTACACCATTTTGAAGAATGTAATGTTTCTAAGAAAAATTATCTTGTAATAATGTTGAATTGATCAGTATTGGTGTATCCTATTAGATAAGCTTTGAATATCTTTTTGCCTTCTACAGTCATTTCATTAGACTTAGAGATGAAAATCCTTGGCTGAGATCCTTGTCAAAAACAATTGTAAGACTTAGCATTTCCTTGCTGTTCAGTTTAGCTGCAATGCCATTCTATTGCACAGTCTTTGGTTTTGCTCGATTGTTCTTACTTCTTTGCACTTTAGCAAATTATTTAGCTGTTAGTCAATGTGACAGGCAGTTGACTTGGACATTTGAAAATGAGCTGTACTTTAGGGATGTACATGTTGATTACTTCTAGAACTAAGTTTTTAGAGAGGCCACATCTTTCCTCATGACCTTTAACAACAACAAGAAGATCCAGGGAGGGCATGACTCTAATACACACATTAATATGTATCACATTATTTGATAAAACAAGTAACAAGCATAAGAATCAAAAATTTACTATTTCAATAGGGAGCATGTCAATCATTATTTAACTAAAGTATGTGCTACTGCCCATTTGAAACATCATTCTGGTATAAAAGAGATATTAAATATCTTTAGTTACATTATTTTCTCTATCACACATCACTCTGGAGACTGGCCCAATAGACAATTTAAGGTGATATATATAAAATAAAATTATCCAGATATCAGTAGAATATATGAAAGAGTATCAATTCAAGGTCTGGGGAGATAATAACTACTTTCTGGGGAATGACCTCCCAAATTTCTCAAATATTCTGTGGCATGTACCACCTTCCCAAATAAACTAAACAACATGTGAGAAGTCCAAAGTCTCTTAAAATAGTTTGCTTACATCTATGTATCTAATGTAGAAGTCTTAGATTTTAATCCAGATATTTTGACTTCTCTTTCTGTGTGCTTGGTCATTAGAGTGTGCCTTTATTCTGGGAAAACTATACCTGATGTGTAGTGGATGGTCAGAAGCATCTTGCTTTCTAGTATATCCATCATTGGATATGACAAGTTCTGGATTCTTGGTGGAGTATTTTCAGGTTACCTAATATTGCTGGCTATCTATTTCTCCATAAACTCTAGGATTCCCCCTATTTTCTTCCTTTCATTTCAGTTGCCCAAAGCTGGGACAGACATTCTACTCTAAAGAACTGCTTCTTGAATGCCCCTGTATTAACTCCCCATGGTGTGGCTAAATTCTAATCTCTATAAAGATGGGGAGCAATGACCTAGATTTGCCATTCAACTCTAGAAGCCCATTTCTCTTTCTCTTCTCTAGATTTTACAAGACAGACATCTTTACTTTCTTTCACAGCTGTTCTCTGGTTTCTCTTTTGTATTTTCCCCCTAGTTTTATCCTTCATCTCTTTACCACTCCATTTTTCAATTCAAGTGACACTGTATTTGATGCACAGAGATCTTGAATTGTCTTTTCACTTGTTGGAATTTTATTTCATTACATATTAAACTATGTGGATGATAATGAGAACTTGTCAATTGATTCATTCCCTGGAGATCTGAAAATAGTTGCATTAGGTGTTTCCTTATAGGAACAGTTATGACGGTGAAGAGAATATTGAAGTTTGTGGAAATAAAGAAGTAAAGAGTTTGTTCTTAGAAAAACAGCACACTTGCTGTACGAGCCATTAACTACCTTAATGGCACAAAATACTTCTCTATTTTCCCCCTTATCTGCTTTTCAATAAAGGTGAGTATTTTCCTTAATGTTCTGTAGTGTTCCTGCTGGTTTTTTAGCATTGTCAGAATCAGAAGTGGCTTTCTACATCTTATTCAATTACAACGCGCTGTAACGTTTGAGAGAGAAGTCATTTTATTATTCAGTTCTGAGTTACTGCAATCCCTTGTCTAGGCCTTTTTCTCCATAATTAAGAACTTTGTAAATTTGCTTTTGTTCTCAAAGGCTTATTTTTATTTAAAGTTCATTTGGCCAGTCGTTTACTTTGAATGGCTTGTGATTTGTTTTTCTTCTTACAATTTGAAGAAAAGCTGCCAGTGTGTGGAACTGCTTGTTTTCTACAGTTTCTTTCCTGATAGCGACACCCATGGACTTGAAGAGGCAAGGGTGGCTTTTAAGGCTGTGTATCTCTGGTGGAAACAAAACGTGTGATATATTGTTTCCTCTCAGTTTTCATCTAAACTCCAAGGCTGTGAATTCAGAGGCCAAAAACAAAATTTTTCCACAATCTTTGGAGAACCCCCATGATTTCACATATTGTCAGTCTTAACATTTCTAAAGTGACACTCTTTTAAATCCTAGTACAACTTAACTTAAAACAAAAAAGGGCATTGTGAAGCATAGTGCAATATAATCACTTGCTGTCTAAAAAACTAGAAATAAATAATAAATAAATGCATTATATTACATTGTGTGGTCAACCATAACACAAGAAAGTGTTATATCCACTCAAAAATAACAGGATTCCCTGTAGAATAGAGAGTACATCAACAAACCACTTGAAAAAGTATTACAGAATTTCCATTAAAAACTTAGACTTCAATGAAATGGTATTGGCAGACATGTGTTTTCTGAATGAAAGGACTCTCAAAGTGTCTAAGACAATGATGGGTGGTACAATATCCCCACCAAAGCACATAGCTGTGAAATGCCAGAGGAAAAGAGACAAAGTTTTTTCCTTTTAAGTTTCTAAAGGAAGAAGAAAAAGTAGGTCATGTATAAAAGGTAAATCCCACAACTGAAAAGGGTAAATTAATTCATGTAAGGAAGGAAGAGTATCGTAATGAAATAGGAACTTGGTTCTTTCGAGTGGTCTGGTATCCGGGCAAGCCTGAGTTTAAAATGGGAGGCCATCAGTGAGTGTGAGAATCTCGGTCAGATGAGCCAAAGTGAGAGTAACATCTGCTAAGCACCGGGTCAAACCAGGACACAGAGATACAAGACACAGTGAGAGGCAGCCCGAAGAATACATAAGGGTCTGTCTATTGTTGCAAAGGAAGGCGGCATTTAGGTCAAGCCACTCTGAGGGAAGACATGCTGGTGTGTGTGTGTGTGTGTGTGTGTGTGTGTGTGTGTGTGTGTGTGTATCTGCATTCATGCATGTGTTAAGAATGTAGGCTGGAAGGACCCTTTGAAGGAGTGATGAAGAGGTGGACTTGTTTGGCCTTCAAGAAAGATGTATTTCCAGAGGTTGGGGAAGAGGAGTAACTGATTCAGAACTCACCGTGGACCAGCCAGAACAAAGCAAGAAACTTGGATGCCTCAAAGCGAAGCTCCAGGGACTCAGGATGAACACAGAACTTCAACTGAGATAGAAAGAAAAGAAACAGAGGGAGAAGAATGAAGTTTCAGTTGACATAGGCAGAGGCTGACAGGAGCTTTCCGGATGAGCTCAGGTTTAAGCGAGCCTTCCAGTCCCAGGGTGAAATGGCGACGATGGAGCGGTGGGAGGCAGACAGGATACAGAAGGTGTTTTAGAGTGTCCTTAGTTCGTTGCTGCCCTCACCTAGGTCTTCATACATGGCTGTATAAGGTAAAGCAGACAACATTGCAGATCACTTTTTTCTCAGAATTGATGGGTGATACAGGTAAGTTTAGTGAAAATTGGGGGGGGGGGCTACTCTATAAATCAATATTCAGATGGGTTGTAATTTATCTCTGCGTCTCTGGACATTCTTGGAAGGTAGGATTCCCACCGTCACTGTTGAACACACATCCCAGCAGAACTTGGCTGTACGCTCAATCTTCCTTCTGTGCTTTCTTTTAGCTGATGCCTCATTACGTTTTGAAATCCCCAAGCACATAAGCCATTTTCATAAACACAAGATGTGACAGAAATGTAACAAAGGCCCCATGACAATAACGACTGTCAGGAAAATGCCTAATTAGTCTCTCTGCCAATGAATGTGCTCAGAACCCGGTGCTAGGTTGCAGGCTTCAAGGCTGATTCTGAAATAAATATCTGCTGATCTGGGAGGGCAGTATATCTGTAGTTAGAGTTTTCCTGCCTGGCCCACAGTCAGGACAAATCTCTCTCACCCGCCAGTTCCACAGTCACTCAGACCCAACCAAGTAAGCACACAGAAACTTACATTGTTTAGAAACTGTATGGCTGTGGCAGGCTTCTTGTTATCTACTTCTTCTATCTTAAATTAACCCATTTCTGTTAGTCAATACTTTGCCACGTGGCTCGTGGCTTACCAGTGTCTTTACATGTTGCTTCTCATGGTGGCAGCTGGCGGTGTCTCCCCAGCCTTCTACTTCCCAGAATTCTCTTCTCTCTTGTCCCGCCTATACTTCCTGCCTGGCCACTGGCCAATCAGAACTTTATTTACACAGAGCGATATCCACAGCACTTCCCCTTTTCTTTTTTTTTTTTTTTTTAAGGACGGTTTTAACTTTTACATAGTAAAATTACATATAACAAAACAATTATCAAGCAAGAATTATAGTTACATTATTAAAGAAGATATTCTATCTTATATTGGTGAGTCTAAGGTTTTATATCTAACTTATCTTGTATCATAACTGAGCAAAATTATAACTATCTAGTCTTCAACCACATCAAAGACCTCAGAAGGATATAATATTACCTGAGAACCGGGAGAAGGATGCAAGCAACTTTCGGGAGTCTTGCAAGAGTAGACAGAGACAGCTGGCAGCCTGGACAGTCACCTAATGTTCCTTTATAAAGTTGGGGCATTTGTCTTCAGCCCACAGGGCTAGAGTCTCTCGGTCACTTCTCTCAGTGTCCTGTAGAATGTCTGGCAGTTTCCTCTGCGAAGCAGGAACCTGAAGGACCATTTTGTCAAGCAAAGTTTAGTGGTCACCTTTCTATGGGTCCTGCATGTCAAGTTGATCAAGCAGTCCAGGCAAGAACAGTTTCTTGTCCAAATGGCTATTTTTGCCAAGGTGAAGATAAACTCCATATGAAATGTCTTCAGTGCCCATCCTCCTCTCTGACGTAAATCGGTGCTGCCAGGAGCAGACATGTCTCACTGTCCAGAAAGTCTAAATTTTAAAAGTATTTTAAATGCCATATTCTGTAGGTCTTTGAAGTATTTGAAGATTACCTATCTATCTGAAATATGTCTATGTATATCTAGAAGACTTAACTAACATGGCTACAAGTATGATTATCATAGATGACTAATTATTAATCTATTTTTAATTATCCATTACAATTTTAAATGAGCTATATAAACATAATATCTTAAACAAGAGTAGAAATATACACACAGTATAACAAAATTAACTTTAAGTTTGTATCAATAGACTAAAATCTATACCAATGTAAAACATTTTAAATGAGTTGTTGCTCTTTTAGAAGTTCATTAATCTACCCTTTTATCCTATTATATCTATATCCTATCCCCTTTTCTTCTTTAGAAAGAGATCTCATTTATAATCAACCTGCTTTAAAGAAAAATATTGGTTTTTCTCTGTCCCACACCAGAGGGCTCTTCTGATTTGGGACACAAGAATCTCTTAACCTTTTCTTTTAGCAATATGTCTGGGTTTAGAGAAGGAGTGAGCCAATTCCATCTCCAAAGCCAGCTTGATAATTTTGGGAATGTGGGCGTAGTTTCTCTTACTACTTCCTGCTGGAGGGGGGCGCTGTATCTTATGGGGATACAAAGAAAATTTTAGGATTATAGAGTAGTCCATTAGGGTGAACCTCTGAGCCAGTTGTCTTGAAACCATTCTGGATGTCAGATCATCTGGGTCATGGAGTCATCGGAGACCTTTCCGGTGGTCTTGGCTGATCAAACCTGATATATCTTAATCTGTAACAAATCCACAGCCTCTGGCTTTCTGTGGAAACAAAAGCAGAGACTCTTTTCCAAAGCAACATATCCTTATATCCAAATTTTGAAGTCAAAGTACCTTTAAAATTTACATATTTGTTTAACTCAACAGCTTTTACAATCAAATCTTTTTCTGTAGTTAAAAATCCCAAAGACAACACAAACCAGATTCTCTGTGTAATATCCATCTTTGTAAGACTGAAACACTGCTGTGGCTGCTGGCTCCGCCCACCCCTGCTTCCCAACATGGCGGTGATAGTTTACCGCCAGCTCTGGGTCTGGAGCCATGTATACCATCAACTATCAGAAGCAGTTCTATCAAAGCAGTGCATAGCCCAGAAACTTTTTTTTTTTAAACTAGCAAAGGCTAAATCTACCACGCAGCAGAGTAAAGTGCTGCTTGTAGACTCCTCATTCCCGCCACACTGCAGGTCAGACGCACACGCCAGGAACCCGCCATAGTAGTTCAAACCGGCAGGCTGCTGCTAACTTGAGAGAGACAATTAGGAAGCTGTTTTTAGCTCCATCTTAGAATCTTTTTTCTCATGTTTTAGGTGGAAATTCTTGCCAATACGTTGGGCGCCATTTGTAGTTAGAGTTTTCCTGCCTGGCCCACAGTCAGGACAAATCTCTCTCACCCGCCAGTTCCACAGTCACTCAGACCCAACCAAGTAAGCACACAGAAACTTACATTGTTTAGAAACTGTATGGCTGTGGCAGGCTTCTTGTTATCTACTTCTTCTATCTTAAATTAACCCATTTCTGTTAGTCAATACTTTGCCACGTGGCTCGTGGCTTACCAGTGTCTTTACATGTTGCTTCTCATGGTGGCAGCTGGCGGTGTCTCCCCAGCCTTCTACTTCCCAGAATTCTCTTCTCTCTTGTCCCGCCTATACTTCCTGCCTGGCCACTGGCCAATCAGAACTTTATTTACACAGAGCGATATCCACAGCATATATCTTTCAAGAAGAGAGCACAGGGGGCTGCAGGGATGAATTGGTGGGTAAAGCCCGATGACCAGAGCTCAATCCTTGGGCCCCATAGGATGGAGAGGAAAGAAAAAAAAATGACTCCAGAAAGTTGTCTCCTGACTTCTTTCACATGCACACATTTGCATGTGTAAATGGGAGTAAATGAACACACACATACAGACACACACCACACACACACACACACACCACACACACACACACACACACACACACACACACACACACACCACACACACACACAGACACAGACACACACACAGAGTATGGATTGAAACAGGAGTTGTGTTCTGGTCTTTGTGTTCTCTGTCCTTTCTCACAGAGCAAGACCCTTTCTGAACATGACTGCCCCCTATCAGTTGTCCAGTGGTACTTTTTCTATCAACTAGGGAGCAGTCACATAGTATGAAGTACAGAGTAATTTCTCTCTGTGTTGCCACCCATATGAGATTAACTGGAGATAATATTTTAAAAATTTAGGTATGCTAAAGAGTAACAAAGAAAGTGAAATGTGACCTAGAAAACAGGTTAATGCCTCTGAGGAGGAAGAAATGATAAACATAATTTTAAATGCACAATGGGAAAGTAACACTTGTGGAAAAGTAGCATTGTAGCACATGCACAGAAGAGAAATAATAAATTAGGTTTCGAAATAAAGAGCTCCTTACAAAGAGAGACTTCAGATTAGAATGCATTCCATTCCTATTGTTGTGGTGGAGCCTATTGTTTTCAAAGTCACCTATGAGATTGAAAGCACACCATCACTACTTTAAATAGATTCAAGTCTGCATAACCTTGGTGCTGTTAATCTGTTCATATTATACCATCTGTTTTGCGTGCTTCCTAACTTAATCTGCATATCTCAGAATTGATTCAAGTTACAAGCTCCTTCAGGAGGCAATATGCTACTATTGTGTTGCAGAAAGGATGACAGCCAGCAGTCTGCAAACATCAATTTAAAAGGATGACATGAAACAAACACAAGGTAGTCAGGTGACTTAAATGCAGTCAGTTTGCAATTACTAACTCACTCAGTGACATTGAACAGAGCATGTAAACACTTCGGGGTTTGGTTTTCCCATGCATAAAATAAATCAGGCAGCAACTACAAAATGTCTTCAAATTTCTCTTACAAATATAATCTTCTTATTGGGAAAAGAATTGATAATGCCACTTTAGAGAAACAGACATCAGGCAGAGCCTGTCCTCCCTTTTGCTATGTGCATTAGAAACCACTTCACAAAAGCCTTAAATGAAATATTGGTTCTTAGTAGAAGTACAACTAGAGAAAACCAGGACAGACATGGAATTTAAAGGCCTCATACTTCAAAAAGAGGAGGCAAATGATAAGTTAATATGTTTAAATGTATCCATAATCACAAAATTATAAATATGAGGAACTTTTTGTTATTGCTAGCATGCATGTGTGTGAGAAAGAGAGAAGGGCAGAGAGAGACAGGATGGAGAGAGGAGGAGAGGGGAGAGAGAGAGAGAGAGAGAGAGAGAGAGAGAGAGAGAGAGAGGATTATAAAAACAAAGGGACAGACAATCCAGTCCTATTCAGTTTTTATGATATAAATATTATATAAAGCTTTCAGGATAACTAACTGATCACACTATGCCCAAATATTCCAAATATGAAGGTGGCATAACAATACTATCAGAAAAGATGGATTTCAATGACAAATTCATTGTTAGGGATAATGAGCTTTCCCAGGAACCCTCCAGCACTTCAGTGCCAGACTGGAACTACTGAGGCACCTGGGAGCAGCTAGCAAGTTCTTAACATTTAAGGTGTGAGAGGGTTGCTGTTCAACTGTCTGACCATATTGTTAAAGTAAATTTAAGAAATACTTTAATGTATGTGTTAGTATATATGACTGGATCTCCTTAAGCAGAATGATATTTTTATAAAATTTTTATTCCTCATTCGACGTCTCCCCATGTTTTGTTCTCTCTCTCTCTCTCTCTCTCTCTCTCTCACACACACACACACACACACACACACACACACACACACATTTACACATTTAATTGGTTCAAACCTCATTCATCATATATTCACAAATATGTCCCAATTTGTGGTGATCTAATTATATATTTTTTTCATCGATACATTAAAATAGTACAAAAGCAATGTGCATTGTCTTATTTTTCTCGCTGAGATAAAAGACAATAAAAAATAACTTAGGGGAGAATAAGATTTATTTCCTCTTACAACTCCTAGGTCACACTCCTCTATCGCTGAATGAAATCTCGGCAGGAACTCAAGACAGGAAGGAACCTGGAGACAGGAACTAAAACAGAAGCTATGGGGAAACTCTTCTGTGGGCTTTCTCCTCATGTCCTCCTTAGCCTGTAACTCGAGATTTAATATATACTATAACTAGTTTAAATAGATTAAGACCTGCACAACCTTGGTGCTATTAATCTGTTCAAGACTGGCACCCACTCCCAACCCCTGAGCAGGGCCACACATACCAGTCATTCATCAAGAAAAGGCCCTGTAGACTTGGCTACAGTATACTGTAGAGTTCTCTTTCCAGTTATGTCTAGGATTGTGTCAACCTAACAAAAATCAACCAGCATAGGCATTCAGTAAGAAGCATGCTACAAACGTTAGATTTCAACCTGTTTTCTACTACAGCATGTGGTTGGAAGGGCTCCTGGGAAGGACAAGAGCAGTGAGCCTGATGTGAGGTATGTAATCACAACCCATATTCCAGATCTGGGAATTACACAACTGTGAGTGTTTCAATTATGGTAGGTTCATCAGGATATAACCCATTGTAAGCTATCATAAAATCCTATAATGTATATTTGCTTAAGTGGGCAACTGTTTAAAAAACTCTTTATAAGTGAAATGAAGTGTTTTTATATTTAATCATGTCTATCTAGTTTGATGCCATCCCCCCCCCCCCCCCCGTTATCCACAGTTATAGATCATTTCAATCCACTGTGTCTGAGGAATTTCCTTTAATATTTTCTTGGTACACATTTGCTTGAAAATATCATGACTTAATTTGCATAAGATATCATCACTGATTTCATTTTAGCCAGACACTTATTTATTTCATAACTTTAAAGATATAATGTAACTGATACTGTCTCACTGAAATTTGGTATTTGTGACCGTTTTTACCTATTTACTGTACAACTCTATGTACTATACATTTTTGCCTTTAATAGTTTTCAGTAACTTAATTGTAATCTAATCTTTATAGATGAGCTTTTTGTTGTTCAACCTGATTAGTGTTTCTTGATCTTCATCTGTGAGTTCTTAGGTTTTTTTTTTTTTTTTTTTTTGGTTTTTTGAGACAGGATTTCCCTGTGTAGCTTTGCACCTTTCCTGGAACTCACTCGGTAGCCCAGGCTGGCCTCGAACTCACAGAGATCCGCCTGGCTCTTCCTCCCGAGTGCTGGGATTAAAGGCTTGTGCCACCTTGCCTGGCCCTCCTTCTGTTTCTTGTGGGAGAGCATCAGTTAATTGTTAATATCTTCACCTTCACAGTTCTTTCTTTCTGCAGTATCTCAGTTTCTATTAATTCCACCCAGTGATCAGTGCATTTCAGTTACTGTGTATTTTATTTCTAGACTTGCATTTTATTTCCTCCTCCCTTTCTTACTGTGTTTATTTTAATCTTCTAACATACTACTGCATTATTATTAATAGATTTATAATTCCTTTCCTCTAATTCTACCATATCTATCATTTCTTTATTTACTTCTGTTAGATGATTTTTTTTCCTCCTGGTTTTAGGTTGCATTTTCTGGCTCCTGCACACTATAACAGTTTTGAGCATTACAGTTTTTCATTTTACTAGTTTTTGGTGACAGGCAATAAAGATGCTTTTAGGTAATTTTTATGCCTTTTTGTCTTGTATGTGAGTATGTTTTGTTTTTTTCTTCAAGTTTTGCAACTGAGAGTACTACAGTAGTGTCCACTTGAGTAACTTTTAGGCTCCTATTAAACCATGGTTCTGCTGGAGTATCTATAGATACCCTTCACTCTACATGAACAAACAAGTGTTTCTTTTGGCAAGTGGGAATTCAGATAACTTTTTGTGTATGAGTTCTGGAAATCATTTACCATGCAGAACCCCAAAATTATTCTCATCAGGAAAGGTTTTTTTTTCCATTGCCCACCCTTCCAAAAAAGTAACTGTTCCTCTGTAATTTTAACTTCCACTATAATGAACCAAAAGTTCTATTTCCTTTGCAGAGGTAGAAGAGACTGTGTTGCTTCTCTCCTCCCTTTGCTGAGGTAAGGGAACACCTCCAGGTAGAAGCCAGTGGATACTTGTGTTACAACCACAGTTCTGTGATGTCTCTTTTCCAGTGATTACAAACAACAACTTCATAAGTTCTGCCCACTCTTTTAATTATTTTGATGAGAAAAGACTTTCGTGGCCTTATTATTATATCACAGAGAGGCAGTGTTTTAATTTCATTTAAGGTATACATTGAAGTGTTTTTCTGCTGAGTAAAAATTCTGTTGACTGCAAAATGTCAGATATGGCAGACTTACTCAATATGAAAAATAATAATTTTTATCATATGAAAAACATTCCAAACTCTATATAAGATATCTAAAGGTCAGGTCAGGAATATAAACGAGCTTTGAACTACATCTGCCCCTTTCCATGCCTGCTCCATTTGGTTCTGAAATCACAGCCTGTGGTTGAGCAGTCAAACAATAGACTATGTGAGATGCGAGGTAGTCTGTGGGAGATGAGTTTGATTGTATTTTTAAAACATTATTATTTCCTTTAAGTGGATTATAACATAATTCAAGAAACCTCAGAATTCAAAAATAATCTTTAAGTATCATACCTAAAGTGCAAGTTTTCAGAGTGTGGGGGAAGCAGTCTTCACTGGAGAGGAGCGATGCCTGATGCTAACTCTGGACAAGTCCATCAGCACTTCTGTGGATAAATCAATCATTTTATTTTTTCATTTTAAAGCCAAGTAATAATGGAAGAAGTGAGTGAAACCTCAGGCAATGCTCAGACCTTAGGCTGTTCTTATTCTTGGAAACTGGCCTCTTTTTTTCTAGCTTTTTTTTTTTAAACATTCTTCCTTTCTTATAACCATTTCCATACAGCATAATAGTGTAAAATTCATCCCCATTGATTATATTTGGTCACTTGTGGTCACTATGTTCCAATAACTAGCATTAATACAGGGAACCCGTCAGTGTTCTTTGGTGATGGGAGGTCCCTGGGGTTTAACTGGTTAACTTTACCTGCAATTTAAGTTTCCTGAACACCAATTGTGAATTGAAACAAAACAAAACAAAACACAGTGTCCTTGTAGTATGTTACTAAACCATGGACTTTTTACATTCTACCTGAAAAATTAAAATTTTTACTTGTCTTCGCTAAATGTCTGATTCTAGAATCTTTATTGGAGTCTGCAGGTGCAATGCTAAGTAGCAAACTTTTGTGTGTGTGTGTGTGTGTGTGTGTGTGTGTGTGTGTGTGTGTATGTAAGTTGATGAATAATACTTGCATAAAAATTAGTGGAAAGAGAAAGAGAATGTTCCTATTGGTTGTCACTGAATGAATCATATCTTCTCAGCATAGTTCTGGAGGCTGTCTGATAGCTTCTTGCCCAAGGTCATGGGTTTGTGGTGCCGACTATCCATGCAAAGCCTTTGGAGGCCACACCATTGGCTCTTAGTACAGCTCTTGACCTTGAATGACCTTGTAGTTTCTTTCAGTTACAGATGATGTTGATTTCAATAAATGCAAATCGCTTTAACAACAACAGCAAAATTCTTTCTCATATCAGTTTTTGCTTGAAAACAAAATAAAACGAAACAAGGTCCTCACTTCACATTTCACAAATGCCTGAGAGCTGGAGTCTGTGAGGAAGCTAAAATCTGTGTGGATTTCAGGGCCCATGATAGAAGAGTAGATGAAATGCTGACCTGTTAAGAAATCCATTTCCTGATTCAGAAAGTTGAACTACAGTGATTACATCTTTGAGTATGTACCTTGATACCCTCTGGCATATCTTACAATTTAATTAATAGTTTGCCAGGATAGACAAAGGAAATCAGTGCTGATATCTACAAATTTTGGAGAACTCTGAGGAATTCAAAGAGTTAGGACTTATTTTAGTCCTCAGTTTCTGTTAAATGACTGTATGACCTAAAGTGAGTCCACATGGCTAAGATACCTGCTTCTGTAGAACAACACGAGAGCTAAGCAGTAGGCTCTTCAGTTTTCTTAGAGTTTCTTTCTCAACTCTGTAAGTTTTAAATTAGCAGGATAAAGTTTAGAAAGTTAGAAATAAGCATGACTGGTCTGGATTAATGTTCCACCCAGACCCTGATCAGTGCAGACAATGGCCACAGGGAATAAACCATGAGTGGATATAATTTTTCATCTTGACATCAAGCTTAGAGGTAGAGCATGCATCAGCTTTTCATGCTATCCACTATGGTATATAAATTCAGCCAATCCTCTTAAAAATTACTTGCACTTCATGTCAGTGTGGACCTCTGGGGGGTTAAATGTTTCCTAAAACCATCATCTTTGTAGTGAGCAGTATTTCTCTTGTTTTTATCCTATGGTACCTCGCTTAGTTCAAAACAGAATCTGCTTCCTTAGAGGACGGGAGAAATTGAAAGTTAAGTCTGTGCTTGTTTTAATCATGTCTATCTTTACTTATTTACACTTCAAGGTGTGGATCTGAATGGCCTCCTTTGATGCTGGTCTTACATAGAAGTGTTTTATGCTTTTCATTCTCTTCCCACAGTGCTTGGCCACCTTCTTCCTTAGGAATCTCTGTGATCACGTTAGTTTCCTTCTTCTGGAGTTTTATCAGTTTGCTTCTGCATTTCAGCCATTGCAGTAACAAAATTATTAGAAGGATTTGTAGGAAGAAGCAGAAGGAGGAACAATTCGATTTAAAATCTCTTTCTAAAGTTCCGCACCTTGCTAGGAGTTTGCTTAGGGAAGCACAGTGAGTCTGTGCCACACTGCTCTTTGCTACTTGAAATTAGCCCTTAAAAATGAATCTCAGAAGTGCTCCAGCTCTCTGATTTTCCCTCTTTATGCCCTTCTGTCTTTTTTAGAAAGTATCATAAGTAAGCCATCCATTTGTTTAATGTGGTATTGTCTTACTATACTTAAACCACTGTAATAAAATACCACATTCTGGGTAACTTATAAATAAAGAAAAAGCATTTCTCATAGTTCTGGAGGCTGAAATCCAAGGTGAAGGTTCCTGTATGACTATAACATTGAGACACACAGAGGGCAGATTGCAGACTGTTGACTTTTGACTGTGTTGGCATGTCATAGGGTGAGGACCTTGCTGATGAGTTTCTATAAAGCTTTCTGTAAACCTCATTCAGGAAGTCCTGTCTTCATAATCAAATCACCACCTGAAAGCTACACACCCTGATGCCATTGCCTTGAGATTTACATTTCCAGCTCAGAAGTTTTGAAGGAATAAAAACACTTAGTACATAAGAGGTATGGTAGAGGAGGATATTCCACTCTCTAAGACAGTGGTTCTCAATCTTCCTAATGCCTCGGTTCTTTAATATAGTTCCTCAGGTTGTGGTGACCCGCAATCATAAGATTATCTTCATTGCTACTTCATAACTGTAGTTTTGCTACTGTTATGAGCAATAATGTAAATATTTGTGTTTTCTGATGGTCTTAGGCAGCCCCTGTGAAAGGTTCATTTGACCCCCTTTTTGGGATTGAGACTCACAGGCTGAGAATCACTTAAAATAATCTAATAAATAACCTGGTGTGATGCCTCATGCTTATACTCTCAGCACCTGAGATATTGACGCAGAAAGATTACTAAATCTGAGGACAGTCTGGGCTACAAAGTGAAACACAAAGAGACTCTAAAAGCAGAAAGATTAAAATATACTATAAGTATGTATAATTTAAATTATCATGAACATCATAGGTTTAATTTAAATACGTAATATCAATATTAAAGTTACCCTTTTCCCTAGAAAATGAAGGAATTGTTCATATATAAAATCAGAGGGAAATTGAAGTGGACCTTTGCTGGGGATGCTGTGAATATGTTGCTCTGATTGATTGATAAATAAAATGCTGATTGGCCAGTAGCCAGGCAGGAAGTATAGTATAGGCAGGACAAACAGAGAGGAGAATTCTGGCAACAGGAAGGTTGAGTCAGGAGTCACCAGCCAGAGACAGAGGAAGCATGATGTGAAAGTACCGATAAGCCACAAGCCACGTGGCAACTCATAGATTGATAGGAATGGATTAATTTAAGATAGAAGAACTGGATAGCAAGAAGCCTGAGCCATTAGGCCAGACAGTTTAAGTAATATGAGCATCTGTGTGTTTATTTGGGTCTGAGTGGCTGTGGGTCATGAAGATTCAAAGTAACAGTTGAAGACATCTTGACCTGAGTTGTTTCATTATCATTTGAGATGAATTCTTTTCTTGCCTTGTCTGTCTCCTTCACTGGTTTAGGCTTAGCCCCTGTCTGAGATCTGTCATGATAAATTTATATTCTTTACTCATCCTTTAGCTCACTTGTAATTAACATGTAGTTTGATTTTTTTATGCATGGCTGGTAGCAGCAGAAAACAGTGGGCAACACTCTTGATTCTATTAGTTCAGGTCAGGTGCTTCATTAGGCATTGTTATTGTATTGTTTCCTTGATTTTCCATGACTGTTAAGTTCTTTCTTTCACATGTCTTCTTTGAGCTCATTGAAATGTCTACACTTGAGTATGTTGGTGTTGCCTGGCCAATAGCCTCTTTTAAATACCTCCATGAACCACTGGGAAGTTGTTAGAATCACGATTTTTCATTATTTAGTTGACTTCCATTTCAATACAGTAATACAGAATAGAGGGAGGTTCTCTTCATAAAAAATTACTCTCTCTCTTTTATTAAATGCTTGTTATTTATTATTACTTATAAGGACAGAGAAATCTGCTACAGAATTTGTGTTTTAGGCAGAGTGACTCAAAACACCTTTTTCATAAAATGGGATTTTATGGCCATTATGCATATATGTTATAAGTTTCATCAGCTGATCTTCCTCTGCATGGTATCCATTGTCCTCATATAGTCAGGAGTCAAGGGTTGTTCTTTCCTTTGTTAAAAAAAGAATCACAACCTACACCGATGTGCATTTGGGCAGCATTAGTTGGACTCAGCAGGCTATTAAAAAGTTTAATTTAGTACCTTATAAGGAATGATTCAGTATACATAATTGCTTGTGTAGTCTGAGTAAATCAATGTGATTCTCTGTGTTCTGCAAGAACAAAAGAGATGCCATCAATGGTGTTCATTCATTTTCTTTTACTTGGGCTCATTTACGTTATGATGTTTTTAATATCTTCAGAATGATACCATACATTAAATTGCTAATCGTAAAGATCTCCAGAGACCTCATAGTTAGTGGTTTTCGCTACTTAGTTTCAAACTTTTGAGAAATTCTAGAATTGATCAGATGTAGTCAACTTAATGTAAATGGGGAAAAAAAACCCTATGAAATTGAATAAAACAATTTTGAGATAAATCTCACTTAAAATATTCATTTGCAATTGGAATATAAAATATAAATTCATTCCAGAAGTCAATCTGCTCATGAGCATGCTTTTTGTGTTAATAAATCATCAATTAGCTAATTTCATAATTGTGAATGGTCTGCTGAGCACTGAACGTCCTCAGTGGAAAATGCTATATGTTCCTTCTCAGGGACTCTCAAGGGGAAACGAAGTAATTACTGCCAATGGTACTTCACCTGCCAAGTACTGTAAGGAGGGGACTCAGTCACTTGTCATTCTAGACACAGATGCTTTTTCTTAAATTAGGTAACAACCAGAGCCTTACAGAATGTTGAAATGCTTATTTAAAATTAGCTCTACAACACACACACACACACACACACACACACACACACACACACACCACACACACACACACACACACACATACACAGACACACACACATACACGTGCGCATGCGTGCACATGCACACACACACACACACACACACACACACACACACACACACACTCTTGTTGCAGAAAGAAGATTTGGGATCTTTGTTCCTAAGAGGAAAAAATGGGAGTAATGAGTTTATAATTGTTCCTTATTCCTTCCAAATGCAACTGAACACACATGCCCTTCCATAGCTGATCGTGAACTTGTGTGATTTAAAGTAAGATGATACTTTTACATTGTAAACACTCCACTAACTCTGTGTTTTCCTTAAAATGTCCTTTGCTTCTGATACTTTCCAGCATTGTTTAGGGACGTTTATGCCTGCTTTATCAGGGATGTGCTTGTGTTTGCTGCACCTTAAGGAGAAAAATAAAAAACACTAGTTAAAATATGGACCTTGGCCCCACCTTCCAGGAAAGTCCTCTAGCAAGGATTTCTTCATTTTTTTTTTTTTTTTTAAATCATGCTCTATCTGTTAAACCATATGAACACAGCTTCCTGTCAACCACTTCAGGCAGAATTTTCTTCCAGTTGCTTAGTGTAATAAGTTCATGTGTCCCTTTCCATATATCTGCTTTTTCCTTTGTTCCATTCAATGGTGTCAGAGTAATTTCCTGAACTCCACTTAGACATTAAGGTGTCTTCCAGCATACTCCAGACCTGTGCCTTGCAAGACTGTTCCATTTAATCACTTTATTATTATTTTTTTTAGCAGACTTAAGTCCAAGCAAAAATATTTACAGCCATGATTGGGTTTGAGGGTGGATGATGACATGTAGAATGTAGCAGGTCAATATGTATCCCCAAGGCAGGAGCTGGAAATGAGACTTACATGCACACAGGCCAAGAGAGGTCCATAGGAACTTGATTGAAACTGCCAACACATTACCAGTTATCTTCTTGGATCTTTCTCTTGGTCATCATCTGACAGCTTGAATGACTCCTGTTAAAATCTTACCTCTGCTTCTTAGAAGTAAGATTAAATTAAGATTAAGGTAAGATTTAGTTAGGATTAAGACTAAACCCCAGCCATCACTGGTTTTCCCACAAATCTTTTGCTATTAATTATGTTATGAATTTATAACTTTACTATAGATATTAAACAACATATAGGAGAATCACATTTTAAATCCTGGGCTCTTTATCTCAACACCATTTTCTCTGTCCCTTGCCCTGCTCTTTCCTAACCCAGAGAAGAAACCAGCCAACTTTTTCTTCCTCTGCAGATAAAGACAGTAAAATCAGTCTACCCCTACTGTGCCTCTTAAAAGTTTTCCTTTTAATGGAAAAAGACTTGCAGGGTTGGGGAATTAGCTTAGGTGGTAAGGTACTTGACCTAGCATTCACAAAGTCCTGAGTTTTATCTCCAGAAGTAGCAGCCTATCAGGCTGAGCATAGTGGTACACAACTGTAATGCCAGGACTTTAGAGATGGTACTCGAAGAATCGAAAATTCAGAGTTATGCTTAGCTACTGCAAAATGATTTTGAAATACATATAAAACCCTGTCAAAAACAAAGAACTTGCATATTAATTTATGCTGAAAAAAATATAGTCCCTTTGAAGAAAAAATAATAGAGGTGCAAGATAATCTTTTGTCTAGGAATAACTATATTTACATTTATATAAGAATATATGGTAGGTATGAAGATGGTTTTTGGGAACATGGGGAAAGAGTTGGTGTGTCTCATGTGGAGTATTAGGATGAAGACATGCCAAGGAAGTGGGCAAATGCAGCAGGATTCTAGCAGGGGAGATGGGAAGGCATTGGAGACTTGAAAAAAAAGAACAAGATGGCACTGACAGAAACAACAGAGCAAAGAAAAGAGGGATGGCAAAATGTGAGATAGGTAGAGAGACCTCGTGTCTTTGAGGGATTTGGATAAGTTGTAAAGCTTTTCCATAAAAGCTTCTCTCCCTCCTTAAAATTTCTGCTTCAAGCTGCAAGTGTGAATTTGAAACACTATAGAACACAGTAACTAAGCAACAGAGAGAAAGTGTTATGCCAAGAAACAGTGGCATTTTATTTAATATTTTATGATAGTGCACATTGCATTTAGGACTATGTGTAACATCTAGTAACATAGCCTCACATTCTGAAATGTATCTATGTGTATGGAGTCCTGATAACCCAATAAGCATTTTCTCAAGTAGCCATAAGAAAATGATTTCCCTCTCTTTCTTACTGTGAGTACCAAGATTAAATCATTCATAATCTAACTTAATTTTAATAGTGCTTCTCTGATAACATATTTCATTTTGAAATTGTGGCTAAATCTAAATTATGAAGAAGTCAGGAAAGTGCAGGTGACTTGACCAAGCTTTCTCCTTCCATTCCATCTTGCTGCACAGAGACAAATTGCCCATTACAGGAAGTGTGTGAAGAAGATCATCTGAGAGAAGAGGTTGTTTTCATAGTGTGGAGGCTGGGCTTCCTCTATGAGAGAGAGAGAGAGAGAGAGAGAGAGAGAGAGAGAGAGAGACAGAGAGAGACAGAGACAGAGAGAGAGAGAGAGAGAGAGAGAGAGAGAGAGAGAGGATTCCAATATCTAATATTAGGTGGAAATTTGAATAATGAAAGATATAAATGGGAGTTAAGAAATATCTCTGAACCCTTAAATGATTATTTATAATTTGTTGACTTTTAAATACATAATTTATTAAAAATGTGTTAAGCCTGTAAATTCAATGAATAGTTCAATGAGTAGTTCTGAAATAATGTTTAAAACATGTCAAAATACCAACAGAATGAACTCAAACAGAACACATTAAATCTGCTCATGGAATCATTCCCATTTATTTCCTTAATTTATCATTCTTCTCAACTAGAGAAAATGCAAGGGAGACAGATAGCAGTTTTATATAAAGGCATCAGGAAGGTTTTCATGCTGAAAGAAATTCCTAGGAACAAGCCAAAGCCGGTGAGGAAAGGACCGTTGAAGGTGTCTGTGGAGATGACATTTCAGAAAGATCAACAGGTTTCTGCAAAGACAAAGCAGCTGAGGCCTGTGTTAAAACCTGCCTTTTGGAGGTCAGTTAGAGTTAAAGGTATGTGCTATAATCCCTTCCATAAACACTAAATGTAAAACATTCACAGTGAAAACACTAGTCAGGGATAGGAATGAAATACTCAAGAGCACTGATTCACCACTTCACATGGTACCTTTATAGATGGCATGGCAGTGGAAACCAAGGAAGAACTGCAGGATACAGAGCAAACATGGCAACCACAGATTGAAGCACAGACGTAGAATTTTTTCTTTTATTTTGTAAATTAAGATACGATTATATATACCATGCTCCACTGATGTTCCTCCTACCTTTCTCAGATCTTCAGCTACTCCCTCTCAAACCCATGGCCTCCTTTTCTTGAACTATTGTTGTTACATACACATATAAACAAATATATAAGTGCAACTTTGGGTCATATCTGTGTTGCCTGCATGCGTATGTTTCTAGAGCTGGTCATTGGGTATTGGATAGCCAATCAGGGAGCACATTCCTGAGGAAAACTGTCTTATTAGGGTTTCCATGGCTGTGAAGAGACACCATGACCATGACAATTCTTATAATGGAGAACATTTAATTGGGTGGCTAACGGTTTCAGAGGTTTAGTCCATTATCATCATGGTGCAACATGGTGGCGTGCAGATAGACATGATGCTGAAGAGGTAGCGGAGAGTTCTACATCTTGCACAGGCATCAGGAAATGAACTCAGACATTGGGCAGTATCTGGAGCATAGGAGACCTTAGAGCCTTCTTGTTGTTGGTTGTTGTTGTTTCTCTTTGTGGGGGAGCCCACCACCTAGCCCCCAAATAAATTACACATGGAGGCTTATTCTTTCTTATGAATTCCCAGGTATACCTGGGCTTGTTTCTTAACAACTTTTCTTAACTTAAATTATCCAGTCTACTTGTTGTCTCTGGGTTTTTTCCTTTTCTTACTGCTGTGTATCTTACTTTTACTCTTACTCCATAGATGGCTGGGTGGCTGGGTGACTGGACCCTAGCATCCTCCTCTCCTTGTTCTCTCGCCATTTCTCCCTTTTCTCCCAGATTTCTCCTTCTATTTATTCTCCCTGCCTGCCAGCCCCACCTAGCCTTTCTCCTGCCTTGCTATTGGCTGTTCAGCTCTTTATTGAATCATCAGGTGGTTTAGACAGGCAGTTTCGCAGAGTTAAACAAATGCAACATGGAAGAATGCAGCACATCTTTGCATCATTAAACTAATGTTCCACAGTACAAACAAACATAACACACCTTAAAATAATATTCTACAACATATGCCCCACAGTGGCACACTTCCTCCAACAAGGCAATACCTATTCCAACAAAGCAACACCTCCTTATGTTGTGACTCCCTATGCGTTTATGGGGGGGGCAGTTACTTTCAAACTACTACAAACACTGATATTGTTTCTCAGCAGTTGTTAATTTGCCTATAGCTCTTCATCTAAGTATAGAGCTCTATGGAAGTTCCACCAGCCATGTTGGTTTATCTACTGGTGTCATTGTTCATTCATGTCTTGTTCAGGCAACAATATTATTGATACTTCAAGGGTATGGCTTCCTTGTTACATCTAGAAGACACAATCTCACACAGATATCCTCTACTTCTGGCTCTTAAAATCTTCGTGGTCCCTTTTCTTAGATGTCCCCTGAGCTTTAGTTGTGGGAGTTGAGTTGTAGATATATCAGTTGGGGATGGATATGCCACAGTTATGTTTTTTTCTCTGCACTTTAACTGGTTGTGGCTTTTGTGTTAACCTCTGTCTGCTGCAGAGAGAAGCTTATTTGATGAATGATGAGAGCCATAATATCTGTGGGTCTAAGGGTAAGTATTAACAATGCATTCGGGGTTATACCAGTTTGGTAAAGTAGCAATAGCAAGTGCTCCTCCAGGGGTCTTGGCTAAGTGTACAATACTATGCATGGATTCCCTCCATTGAGCAGGTCTTAGGACCTATTAGACAGCTGTTGGTTACCACCAAGATATCAATGTGATTATGGCACCTTTAAGGATATCTTCTCCTGCTGGTCATTGCTGTGATTATGGGTATTACATATAGTTAGGAGGGGTTGATTTTCTCATTTGGAAATTTGCATAACACCTTCAGAGCTAGTCCACATTTTCAAAGCAAGCTTGAGGAATGAAATGCCAACTATTCCAGTAAACGATGCTGTGCAATACTGAAGAATAAATCTAGTGGAAGATGTTTAAGAGGCCTATACTGAAAAACTGCAAAACACTGCTGAGAGAGATTTAAAGCATAAATAATGGGAATCAGACATTGATTCCATGTATTCAAAAACCGAATATTGTATCGAAGTAGTTCTTTTTTCCAAATAAGTTTACATTTTTCATATTTCAATGGAATTATATTATAATTATTTGTCAACAGAGTAACAGGCAGATTTGAGTCTATGTGGCAAGGAAAGTACCCACAATTACCAAGTAATATTAAAAACAAAGTAGTAAGTTTCACTTTTAAATACTTTGAAATTTCCTTTTAAGCTGTGTGATCAGGGGAGTCTGGTGGGTGGAAGAAAGCACAAAAATAGATGAAAATCTAAAAGTGAAGTATGGAAATATACTCAGTATGAAGGCCAATGAGAGAAATAAAGTAACAAATTATTTCAAAAGAGAAATAACAAGTCTTTTTTTTAAAATCAAATGAACTTAAAAGTGGACAAAAAGGAAAAGAACGGTAATCTTCATTATATAGAGACACTGATTTGAGTCACATCACACACTCACTGTAACATCAAGCTAAATGCACTAATGCTTGAGACTTTCACTGGTGAATAGAATTCAGACGCAGATTATGCACATTTAAAAAAATAAGGAACAAATAATGATTGTATATCTAAATGTAAAATTTATCAGATTACTGTAAGAGAACAGGAAAAAAATATAAGTTACCTTGGGCTTGGCGATGACTTTTTACTTACAACTCTAAATAATTCATGAAATAATTGATAAAATGGATTTAATTAAAATGTGAAAGTTCAGCTCTGCTGAGGACATTGCCAGTCAAGAGATGAAAAATGAAAGCCACCAAGTAGGAAGAAATATTGAAGATATAATATAAGAAATTTTATCATATATATATATCATATAACACACACATATATATCATATAACACACACACATATATATATCATATAACACACACACATACACACACACATATATATATATATATTCAAACTCGACATTAGCAAATGACCTGTTTAAAAAGGGACTACCAAGTCCTCACCAGATGCCTCATCAAAGAGGGTAGATGATGGTAAGTTTGGGTACCGCAATGAGTTGGCAGCACAAAGATGGTAGACACCAAAATCCAAAATTCCTGAAATGGCAAATGATTAGACCGTGGAATTACAGGGACTTTCAACCATTGCTGGAAGGAATGCAAGACAATATAGTCGCTTTGGAAGACAGTCAGATAGTTTTGTTGAAAACAAGGCATACTTTTTTTTTTTATCAAATTATCTAGCAACTAAACTCTTAATATTTGTGTAAATGAGTTGAAAATCTTGTTCCACAGAAATATGTAGAGTACCTTCATTCATATTGAAAGATTTTTTTTTATATTGAAAGATTTTTAAAGCGACCAGGATGACCTCCTTCAACTGAAGGATAAACTGGAATAGATCCAGAAAATAGGGTATTTAACTGTAGAAGAACAAAATACAACACAGCACCCTGAAAATACATGGAGAAAACTTACATGTGTATTTTTAAGTAAGAGAAAATCGTATATCTGGCAATATGTGGCATTTGCGTTCAAGGATGTGACTATCCAGAGTCAAGTGGTCATAGGGGTCTGGGATAGAAAGGATAAGCCAATAGAACTCAGGAGACTCTTGGAGAAGTTGATTATATTCTGGATAATACAATAGCAGATAAGTGACATTATATGTTTGTCCAGACCAAAAACTGTAACACACCAAGTGTGATTCCTACAGCAAACTGTGGAATTAGGATAATAACGATATGTTAGTATGGGTTTGTCAGCTACAACCAACAACTGGATTTATTATTAGGGAAAGGCTTGAATTGGGGGGGAGCAGACAGTACATGGGATATTTCTGCATTTTCTCTCTCTTTCTTTTCTGTGAGCCTAAAATACTTCTCTAAAATTGAACTCTTTTATTAAAAAAAAAGAAAACCAGAAAAGACAATTTGACATATCTAGAAAACATAAAATAGTTTCTTTCCACTGACTGAAGTAAGCTTTCTTGAAAAGGTAGACAGAAGTTGTAACTGTAAAAGAAATAAAAAGTTAATTAGATATAAAGATTAAACATACAATGTTTGTTCAAATGAGAAATGAAATAAATATACATGCTGTTTCCAAAACAAAGAATTCAGTAAATAGTCCAAATTAATACTTTTATAAATAAACACATCAATAAAGAAGTAATAACTCTAAGTTGGGGGAGTACCCTCATCTGTAAAGTATTGCTGTGCATGTATGCAGGTTTAATTTCCATCATCTATATAAAAAAAGCCAAGCATAGAGGCACAGGCATCTATAACCTCAGTGCTGTGGGGTAGAGGGCAGAGACAAGTGGATTACTGCAGCTCATTGGCCAGCTACCCCAGCCAAGTCAATAAAGTTCATGTTCAATGGGACCCTGTGCTCAAAACTAAGTTGCTGTAGGTAAAGACTCAATGCCAAATTAGGCCTACACATACATATGAATATAAACCAACAAGCACACACGCACATATCTATACTAACACAGAAGTATTTGCCACAGCTACCTTCTACTAGTGAATGCTAAAATTGTCGGGTAAATATGTAAACAGAAATGACATCCATACGTTCTCATAATTTCTCCATCCCCAACATATTTACAAAGCAAAAGACATTAGCTTCACAGTGAGAACTGCCGGTGGGTACTGCTTTAAGTTATTAATGCTAACATCACCAGCAATGCAGATCAATGGCATTTGTCCCTGATACAATAGGCTGAAGTGGGTCCTATCCCCCTGGGGTGTTGTTATGGTGTGCAGAATAACTTCACATTCATTATGATGAAACGTTAGACAAACTGACATTGGAGGATATTCTAAGAAACATGTGAGCAATATTCTATGACCTGTGGAAGCTCTGACCTAGGAGGAAGGAATGAGTATTGTCACCTGCTTGAGGACATTAGCATGCCTGAGAACAGTGAGGTCCTTGATTAGTTCTCAGTTTAGTAAAATGATGTTGGTGGAAAGAAGAGTCAAGGCCCTCTTTCCAGGCTGTATGCTGTTATGTCAAGGTTATTCTAGTAGTTGTGATTAATATGCTGCGGTTGTGTAAGATGCTAACAAGGAAACGTGGGTGCTAGTTATGCAGGAAATCTCTGGACTATAGTTTTATTTCTTCTATAATATAGACTATAATCTCAGAAAAATATGTGAGCCAAGCAACGGCTGTCACACCTCCCATGGAATACATTAGCTGTCCCCTGTATCCTGTGCATATGAATTCCTCTATGTGTATGCCTATTCTTATCAATGGGACATAGTGCGTACACTATCTATAGCCTGTTCTGAAGAAAGTAGCTACAGTGTTTCAGGTTGCTGTGGTGTGGGTCATATAAAGCCTGGTCTTGTAAACTGACTAAAAATGTAACATTACTTTCTTTAAGAATAATTCCCTGTAAGCACTTAGGCCCGTTTCTCTGTAGGAAAATGTTACGTTAATATGGTATTGAGTGTCTGCTGTGGTTACTTTGATGACAAGTAAAATCATCAGCCTATAGAAGCTCTAAAGGTTAAGTTTCATGTACCAATTAGTGAAAGACAAGATGGATCCCCTAGATCAAATTAATACGGGCAGTTGTCTACTTTATTTAATTTATGAGCCAAGTTTAAATAATCTTTGTAGTAAGAATTCTACTTTGAGATTTTTAAGAACAAAAATAAAACTGAATTTCAAAAACTCTACACAGCACCATAGGGCATTGAGATTTATTTAGAGAAAACATTCCTTTCACCTTAAAAACCGTCTCTGTGTGCATGAGGAGTGCTCATAGTTGCTTGCCCACATGTTCATGTGGAGGCCAGAGGTAGATGTCGAGTGCCTTTCACTGTTCCTTTATACCTCATTTCTCTGAGACAAAGTCTGCCACTGATGTTTGAGCTCACTGATTGGCTAGAATGGCTGGCCAGTGAGCTCCAGGTATCTGCCTGTCTCCCCTTCCTAGTCTGTGCTATGATTATAAACATATGTGCTCACACCTACTATCTTCCCATCCCAAAGAACACTCAGTATACCTCACGGGTGCATCAGACATCTCAGGCTGCTAAATAAGAATGGAGATGGGAAAAAAACAAACAAATAAACCACATATCAGGTAAGATGAATGTAGTGAGTGTCAGTGAATGTAGCCCTTAGGTAAACTTGTTCTGAACTGCAAACAGAATCAAACACTCTAACAGGGCCCTTAAGTAAAATTCATCTGATGCTCAAGGTCCTATCTTCAGAAATGTTATTTAAAGATGCACACTGCTCATTCCCTTTTCATGTTTCCTTTGCCATTTTCAGAGGTGTCAACTAATGATCAAATATGCCCATTATCTTTTTCTTGTGGTTGTTTTCTAGCCAGAAAAATGAAAACATGGTGCAGATGTCGGAGATAAATGTTCGCTCCATGTTCCAAGGCTATAAATTTTTCTTTATGCAACGATTTGCACTGTCGATAAATACAGTGTTCAGTCAAATGCTGGTAGTAGAGTTTCCCCTGTTTATTGGCAGTGTTGAAGTGATAGCAAAAGGACACGTGGAAATATGGGAACTTTGTGTCTACATTTTTTTAAAAGGTCATTCACTTGTCCCATAAGAAAGACCTGCCCTTGCACTGTGGAACAAGCATGGTACATTAACTTCCTAAGGGCCACTGGGGAGTATTTAAATGAACTAAAAGCTTAGAAGTAAATACAATGCCAAGTGGCATTACTTGCTGTCCCTCAAAGAGTTCACTTCCCTGCTAAATTTATTAACTAGGGCTGATGTCTTATATATTTCTTTCACGTCACTTGAGGCTGGCTTTGTAACAATGCAAAGTGAGAAGTCAAGTACTTCCAAAAAGACACTGAAGACCAAAGTTCTTTAATACTTAAGGAAACTGAGGTAGATCTTCCTTTACTACAAGGTACAGGGAGAGAGGGGGTTGTATGAGTACTTTCTGATTTTTCATATGTGATTATAAACTTCCCTCTTAGAGCTGTTTTAATTGTATCCCCCTAAGTTTCAGGATATTGTTTTTTTCCCCTCCATTTGATTCTAAGACATGTTGATCTCCTACCCAATTTCTTTCCCAAGGCACTGATCATAAAACCACATATTGTTTGGTTTCCATATTTGCAAAAAATTCAAGTGGTCTCTCTTGCTGTTGGTTTCTAGGTGCATTCCATTCTCCTGTGATAAAACACAAGAAATTATTTCATATTTCTCATATTTATGAAGACTTAATTTTTATCCTAAAATATTACCTACTTTAAAGAACATTTCATGGACTGCTGTATTCTGCAGTTGTTAGGTGGAATATTCTGTAGATTCCCACACAGTCCATTTGGTCTGTGGTGGCATTCAATTCTTAAGTCTCTTGGTTGCTATTTTGTCTAGATGACATATCTGTAAGTAGAAGTATGGGACTAAAATCGCCCACTTTTACATATTGAGGTCAATTTGAGCCTTTATATCCAGTAATATTTACCTCAGGAAATTGAGTGTAGCAGTGTTCTATTTGCATGTATTTATAATTGCTATATCCTGTTGATAGGTTTAACCCTTTATCAATCTGAAGACCCTCTTTGTTTCTTCCAAGTAGTGTTGGTTACAATTCTGCTCTGTCATATGTGGATATAACAAATATCTTGCTTTCTTTGGGGTTCTTCTCATTTGTTTGCAGTAACTTTTTTGGTCCTATTAATTGCAACCTATGTTGTCTTCTCCAGGAAGGCACATCTCTTGCAGGCATTCACAAACTAGGTGGTGTTTTTAGCTCGTTTGCAAAGCTGGATGCTTCACTTGGAGAATTGAGACTACTAACATTCACAGTTTTTGAAAGGTGTGTATTAATTCCTATCACTTGTTGTTTTTGTAATGTTTAATTATTTTCAAATCCCCATGTGTTTTCCACTCTTTAGTGAAATTTAATCTTTCCTATATTGTCCTGGCTGTGTTTATCTCCCTCTTCTATGTAATGGAGAGTTTTTAAGTATCTTCTGCAATGAAGGTTTAATGAATGAACATCATTCTACAATCTTCTGGTGCATTGAAGAGTTTGGTAGTATTTTAATCGGTTGCTTCTTTAACTGGGTTAGTATTTCCCTCTTGCAGCTTTCAATAATTTTTCTTTATTTGATGTACTTAGTGTTTTTAGTCTAAAATGGCATGGGAAGAATCATTTCCGGTCATGTTTGTTTGATCTCTAAATGCCTTCCTTGACTTGGTTGTACACTAGTTGGGGTTTTTCTCTTATTGTTTGTTTGAGTATGTTTTGTATGTCTTTAATTTGTACCTCAAAATATAGAGGATACATTTTAAAATATACGTATAAAAATGACTTTCTGAATAGGATTGTAATAAACAGGAAACAAATAGGATTGAAAAAAAGGTATTACATAAAACTAAAACCTTGTATACAGTAATAGAAACAACAAAGTGAGGAGATACCTCAAAGAGTAGGAAAATTCTTCATATACTATTTCTGATAAGGGAGTAATGCCAGAATATATAAACAACAGACATACAAATGTCAACGGAACTAATAACCCAATCAGTGATGGCCAAATAAACAGAACACGTCTCAGATGAAGAAACAGAATGGATAATAAACAAATGAAAAATAGCCAATCTTGTTAGCCATTTGAGAAATGCAAATACAGAATTATATTAATAATCATAAAGAAAATAAATTAAGCAACATATGCTATGAAGAGGTGCAATAAAAGAGAACCTTGCTTCCCTGCTGGTGGGAATGTGAATTCTCTAGCTGCTAAGAAAACTTGTTCATAAAACTGAAAATAGATTTCCCCTGTGGGCCAGACAATCCATTCATGGATATATACTCAAAGAATCAAAGGCAGCATGCACTAGAGATATTTCTCTGCTCATCTATGTTGTAGAACTATTCATAATTGCCACAATATGAAATGAGATTATATAATGAATATATTTATTAAGGGACTTGAGAAGAGGGAGGGGAAACTGTGGTCACAATGTAAAATATGAGGGAAGAATACATTTAAAAAAATAAAATTGATGTGTAGAGGTTAAGGATTATGTAATGCTTGTTCCTAAATGGGACGTTTATAACACAATTCCTCCTTCCAAGGGTGAGGGATCATCTTTGAAGATAGAGCAGAAAGATTGTTAAGAGCTGAAGACAGTAGTTGAATACAAAACAGTTTTCTGTGCACATCAAGACAATTGCACATATGAAGGGATAGCAGTGGTGATTTCATTCATAAACAAGACATGCACAAATGCAAACTGGAGAAATTTCCAGCATAGAGGGGATTGTTGTCAGGAAGTTCCACCCATAGCTGAAGAGCTTTTGCAATTGGCGGCTGTTGGGAGAGAAAGATTCAGTTTTCTTCAGCAGACTCTCAGTGGCTCCCCACATTGCAATAGATGTTCCTACAACCGTGCTCATACAAGGAGCATTAAGGGATCTTATTTTTTTTTTTCAATGAAATTGGAGAGTGGGTAGAAAAAGGGAGGTGAGAGAATGGGGGATAGACTTGACCAAAACATTTTAAATGTATGCAAGAAATTCTTAAACAGTTTTGAAAAGACTGAAATTGTTATATTTTTAAGGAAAATGCCTCAAAATAGAGATTATCAAGTTAAACTAAATAAGCCAGATTAAAAAAGACAAGTATTGCATGTTTTTTTTCTCATATGTGGATTTGAAAAACATCCAAATATATTACATTGATCCAGTGTGAATAGTGTGGGAGGCAGCTTTCTGAACTGCTGAGCAAAATGCAAGCCATCTCAATTATCACAGCAAATGAAGTTGTCGTGAGTAGTGGCAGATGCAGCTTTCTCTGATACTTGCCTTCTAACTATGTAGATGCTCTAAGTGGTGATATAGATACTTAGTGGTGTGTTTTAAATCAATGAGGACTTATTGTCATTTTCAAAATGATTTTTAACGTGAGTTTCTTGAAGCACTAATGATTCCTTCATTGCATCACAAGTTGTTTTGTATTTAGAGATTGAAAATTGGCTTCAGTAATAGTGACGTTTGCAGAATGCCATGATGAGCTGAGGAAGCTCATAGTGAATGTTTGAAGAGTGGACAGAGTCCTGAGTGAATATAGATTGGACACACTGGCAGGGCCATGTCAACGACCAAATGCCACAGACCTATTGGAATTTGGAGATTTCTCCTACCCCAATCGAGGATAAGAGGGATGAAAAGGCCCTCCTCTGTCCTGAGTGCAAATACTGACAGTGTGCAAGCATGACTTTTTGTGAATTATCCACCAGTGTGTGCAAAACAGCAACCCTGGCTTCCTCCTCCTGATGTTCACATTCTGAAATAGCTTGCCTACAGACACTTACTAAAACTAGCTAACACCTCCTGCTGTGATGTAAATAGTAGGCATGCTAAAATTCCAGGTTGTAGTGTAGATGGTACCCTCCATTGGAGTATGCACTGCCCTTTTGTCTGTGTGTCTGTTCTCTCTTCAATCCCTTGCAATATGGCTTAGGTCAGTTAAAATGAGATTTTGATTGGAACCTGTGATAGTTAGCTGTAGGTCATTTGGGCCTCTTACAGAAATAACTTAATGGAGAGTGAGTTTATTTTGGCACGTGTTTCGGCGGGGCATACACTAAGATGCCATAGCATCTAGGACTGCTCCATTCATACCTATGGTCAGTTGGGTCATGTCTCAGGGGGTCAGGAAGCAGGAAGAGCTTAGGCGAGTGGGGTTTGGACCTCAGTGTTCAACCCTACATCCTCCAGTTCTCCCCCACCTCTAAAGGCTTCATGATTTCACGGACTATCATTACCAACTGCAGAGCAAGTGTTCAAACAGATCAGCCTGGGGGTGACATCTAATTTTAAAACCACAACAAATCCATCATATATTTGTGATGTCCTATTTTATTACAAGAACATGAAGAGCCCAGGAGGTATTCAAAGGAATCAAACCAACAACATTATGGTTAAAATTATTGAGACCATGCTGAGGTTTTCTAAGCGCCTATTGAGTAAACCAGGAAGAGTTGCTTGTGCCCATTTCCCATCTCCTCCCACTTCTCTCTTGTCTTTCATTTCATTTTCTGAAACTGTTTCCTGTAAAGTTTTCTCCAGTTCCCACTTTCCCTTTTTGCTTGTCTACAATTATGCCTTAGGCTCAGGTATAATTGCTTGATCTGCTTCAAAAGAGGCCAATGATTGTAAAATGCTGACAATACCTTCAGGGGTCAACCATCAAATCTCAGAGAGAGGGTTGTAAATTGTTGAAATTTAATTAGAGAATGGTGTGCCTTCTTCATTTCTTGATTATGCTCCTTGCCACTTACTGCTTTGGGCTTGCATTATAAATAATTGCTTGTTTTTGTCTGCTCACAAAAATATTTGCTAAGTATTTAAATAAATGATGAGCACAATTTCACTTAGACATATTTATTGTTGCTACCACATTCTTTGAGATGCAACAGTGCTAAATCTGTGCAAGTGAAAGTGAAAGGGACTGGTGATGCCAGCCATCATTCTTTAATGTGGCTGTCCATAAGCATAGATCTCTTTCCAGCTGAGCTCAGACTAGTCCTCTGCATTTCCCCTAACATGGCATTTTTAGGAGATAAAATGTATTCATTAGATTTTGAATTCCCAGTGTAGCATGGCTGCCATCTTTCTCCTAACTGAAATGAATTAAAATAATTGCAAATCAATTTCTTTGTAGCCCTCATTTGCATTAAGGATGTAGTTTAAGTCACAGACAAAGCAGAAGACTAACAGGAGGTGGTTTCTGTTGTTCCCTCCCTTCTCTAGTAAGACCGAATCCACTTTCTGGTTTTCTGTTAATTTTCAAAATTGAAGTCTTTGCCTGGAAATGTATTATCAAGACTAATACAGCTTTGATTTAAAATGTACCTTCTCTTCAAGGCTTTCCATGACAATCAAATTCTCAGGCATCTCAGGCAAAAATTGGCATCCAGAGTCTCTGTAGAAAGAAAAAGAAAATCACAGAACTGTATCACATGACTAAGCCCAAACCCATCTCCTGAGAAGAGCAATGAGAGGTAGACAACAGTTTTAGCCCAACCAACAGATTTGCCTCCTTCCAAAACTGTGGCTATCAGCCTCTTAGAAATAATGATTACCTGGAATAAGTTCCCCTCATCCAGGAGATAGATGAGAGGGGACATTTTAACAGGTAGTAGGAAGTATCTGCCACAGGACAGAATGGTAGCTATCTAAGGTTTGGTTCTGTGGCATTAATTATTACCATAAATTACCCATTCTCACCTCTGGTTGTCCCTTGTGGGGAGAACAAAAGCTTGCTCATCTCTAATCTTTGTTCTTTGGTACATAGGTACAATCTACTTCTTTTTCAATAAACATATTCTGCCTTGATGATGCTTGATAAATGCTAATGTAATGCTTTGCTTTGATGGTATGTGACATGGTTGGATAGCTTAGGAATTTTTTTTTCTAAACCAGGAGATATCAGAGGGTTTTTTAAACTGAGAGTCAGATCTTAGTCTTCTTACTCTTTATTGCTTTAGGTGACAAATATCTTTTGTGTGTGTGTGGGTGCATCATGGATGTACTGATGATGCACAAGGAGGTCAGAGGACAATTTTGGATGTTTATTTCTTAGGTGCTATCTACCTTACTTTTTGACATAGAGCCTCTCACTGGTCTGAGTTTACTGATTAAGCCTATGATGAACCTAGGGATCTGTCTGCCTTTGACCCCAGAACTGAGATTACTAGCATGCTCCACACACCTAGCTTCCTATGTGTGTTCTTGGGTTTGGAATCAAGGTCTCTGTGGTTATTAGGAAAACTTTCACTGAGTGAGCCATCTCCCAGTTTGAGAAACACTTTTGAGGATAAGTTAGAATTGATCTATATGATACTTCTTGATATGTAACTGACCAAATTATATAAAAAATAAAATAATTACTTCAAATATATGGGTAATATCATTTGGAATACAAGTAAGTGATGTATCCACTTATTGTAAAAACTAAATAAATAATTTTCAAATATAAAGAATTATACACATATATCGATTACATAAATAATTGTGACTATACATAAGAATGAAATGTCCTTATCTCCTTAAGCAATGCATAATAAATGTTAAGTTTTTTTTGGACATTTTTCCTCAGTTCTTTCATTTTTCAGTCTTGTCTTCCTCTAATTTATTCGGTACATTCAGGAAGTTAGTTGCTTTGGAGTATGATAATAAGCATATAGAGTCACATTATAATGTTTTGTAAATGTCACCTGCACTATTGTGTTCTCAGTTTGGAAAAGTATACATAAGCAATAAATAAACAAGCAATAAACAATTGTATTAGTGGTAATTTTTATGATACATTTTGCCATTATTGCTACATTATTTTTTAAGCACAAAGGTGATAGGTTGCCCTCAGTTCTTCGTGCTCTCTGCTCTGAGTACATTTTGCATCTTTTAAACTCAAATGCAGCCCATCAGAGTAACTATGCAGGTGCCTCCCTGTTTTCTACGTAGAATGTAGAGATCACTTCTGAGGGTCCTGTGGATTCTTACTGTAGCATTATTCCTCATAGATTCCCTGTGGCTTCCACGTTCAAAGGAGTCCTGAGTTACCCGGCATACACTGGCTTGAATAAAAGCTATTTCAAACTTGTAAAATTAATCACAATATTGGTGACTAGACAACTAAACACACATGTGGGAGCCAGTTTTCAGGTTCCTCGTGGCTTTACCCAGCAGGTCTGCATAGAGGGGATGATTGGATCACAGGCCTGGGTGTAGGTATCTGAGTTGGTCCAAACTTGGGTGTGCTGGGAAAAGGTCTTTTGCTCCATCCCTTGGCATTTCTAGAAATACCCTAGAACAGAGACAATCAGGGCTCGTTGGAAGAGGTTCCAGGCCCTCTTGAGGCTATTTTGTATTTTCTGTTATCTCCACAATCTAAATCCTTCTATCTAATATTTCCTGCTGCTGGCACTAAAGAAAACTCTGGGGAGCTGTGGGGTTGGTGGGTAAACGCCCCTCACACACATTAATGTGTGAGGAGTGTGGTGTGGGAAGAAGGAGCTGATCCTGAAGGGCCTGTTTTTCCTTCTGCTTTGTGAGCATGGACCCAACCTTGTCTGTCCATCCAGAAAACCCAAAGTGCAGTGGAAGTGCAACCTCTTTCATTCAGCTTGGACAGTTCACTTTGCTGTTTTTAAAAGGACTCTCGAAAACTGAAAGATTAAAAGAAAGCAGTCTGTCAAACAGCTCATAGAAACTGCTTTTGGTGCCCAGCTTATGCATGTAAGATTACAAACAAGAGCCCCAGCTCTAACAGAAAACCAAAAGAAAAGGGCCAAGAAATCCCTCTGGCCTGTGTACAAAGACAATGTTGCTTCTCTGGTGGAGGAATCATGTAGGATGACCAACTCTGGGCTCCAGGTTGCGTTGAGAGGGTCAGATGGCTGTTAAGACTGTATGTGAATCTGACATCCCAAGATGCTCCCCTGCCTGCCATTACAAGGGGAAGCTCTAGTAGATGAGAAGGGTTGTCACTTACCTGAGCTTTTCTATTGCTGTTCATGGCTTCCCTCGCCAATTCATTTTGAAGATCAGAAAGGTACTTCCTGTGATGCTTAGTTGTGACTGTTGGGAGACACCTCCGAGAGGAGCAAACATTCCTCTGGGTGTTTCTGTGAAGGTTTTTCCCAGAGACCATTCGACCATGAGGACCCTGACTTAGAAATGGTTTAATTTAATGATGCATTCAAAGGTTAAACCAACCGTTTTGTGGAACAAAGGGAGATGGCACCCCACTGGAAGAAATGTGTCCCTGGGAACATGTCCTTGGTGGAGTGGGTAGCCATTCCAGCCTTGATTTGGAAGATCCAACCCCCATTGAGGCTTCAGTAACTGTCACGCCTACAAGGCGGTCCGAGAGAGGACCCTGAAGACCCGAGATCCAGATGGGCTGACTCTCTTGGTTCCCGGACCCTGGACGCTGGAGGTAGACTAAGCAGAGTTCTCCAGAGAACACTGCCGGACTGTGCCACACCTTTCCCAAACCCCGTTACCCCATCCCTTCACTTGTAAGTCACCCCACAAAACAAACCTTCCTTTTAAATACGTGGAGTGCCCTTAATAATTTCACCAATACCTTGGTCTATTGACCTGGCCTGTTCTCTTATTCCCTATGCTACGATTTCTGCCTTCCTTATTAAGTTCAGTAGCTTGTGCCACATGCCCTTGTCACTAGGGAGGGACTGAAATCTGTGAAGCTGAGAAATAGATAAATCCTTCCTTTTTAAGTTATTCCCTGGGGGTGATTTGCTCTTGGGGATAGACCTTTGTCTGCCACTTGGTACATTGTCTTTGCATTGCGTCCAAGTCACCTGTATTTCCATCGCCCTGTTCAGGCCAACTCTGCAAATAGTGTGTTATGACTGACAAGTGTCACTTCCTTTCTGAGGATGCTGATTAAAGACTCCTTTGCATCTCACCTCATTGCACTTATACTGGCAGGCCTAACCTCAGAGCATCTCTCTTGAAGTCTGAGCTATTCTGCTTTCCCCATGCTCCACATCTCACCTTCCTTCCAACAGATGATAAGGTTCCAATTTCATACATTTCTTGTAGGCTGTTCCCCCTCTAGCACTACAGAGATGGTTAGAAAACTATTCTTAACCAATAGGAAGTCTTTCTCTTATTCTGATATCCATTACTGCTTTTATTATTAGCACAAAAACAAAGTATGACCTTGGGAGATCATTATTTCACATTGGTGCATTTGAAAATAGCCTCAATGCAAAATGCTGAAGGCATCTTTTATTTATTATTGTTTCTTTCTGATAAGTAGGAAAGGAAGATCCTATGATTGATTCCTGTCCCTATGCCACACACACATTTTAATTACATGAAAAACTGTTAGAGTTTAAATTTGTGGGTAGCTAGCATCATTCAGGTTTTATAAGAATAAATACCCTCTGGCAACCCAGCTACCATTATAATCTATATTTCTATTATTCTCTAATGACAAATATGTTCAATGAGAAATGGTGTAAACAACAACTAATTCTGAGAATGGTGCCATTATCACGTCCTTTATTACTATCACCTTGAGAACCTAACCTGCAGGAGAGTTAGGGACACCACAGACTAAAACCTGTCATCACTTTGAGTGTAGGATTATGAAAAGCAGGACTTGTAACTTTTGAGTAAGAGTAGAGCAAACACAATAAGATTTTGCAACAGGTCACTTACTGACTGCCAGGAGAGCGCCAAGCACTAAAGCAATTGATTGCTGCTCTCAATCAATGGGAGGAAGCTGGAGGTGGGAAAGGAAATGAGGAATTCAGGTAACTGGCCCCCTGTTTGAAAACTTAACTAGCATTTGTTATGATGCACACAAGTATGGCTGTGCTTTGCTGACTGTGGTAAACTATCATGGATGAAATTCTATGGCATGGTCTACCTATTAAGCAGTTTACTTTTCACTTCTATTCTTTTCTTTTATTGAAAGTATTTTTTCGTACAATATATCTGATAATAGTTTCCTCTCCCACTTTTCTTCCCAGATCCTCCCCATATCCCCATCTGTCCAACTCCATGCTTTTTTTTTTAAAAAACTCTTTCCCTCTCTTAAAAAAAAAGCAACCCAGGTAAGTAAATAAACAAGCACAAATAAAACAAAATAAGCAAATGAATAAATAAATAAAAAGAAACACACACATACGTGTGTACACACACACACACACACATACACACACACACTGCTGAAGAAGATGGGTTTCCCTAAGGAGAAAGAAATGGTCTTCTACTAGGGATATATGATTAGCTGCACTCCCCTGCTAGACCTTCCAAACAAGCTCCCACTTAGATTGTTAAATGACTCATTGGCACATTGAATAGAGAACAAATAGTTCTTAGAAACAGATTAAACACACCACTTCAATAAATCTATTTTCTTTAGCCCTTAATATTAGGCTCAGAGCATCAATTGCTAACATTAATTCTGAGCATTATAAATTGTTCTGTATCTTACATTTTTAGCATAGATTTTCAGAAACTTAGTAATGACATTTACCTAATGATTCTTTTTTCTTTATTATTATTATTTAAATTAAATTTATTTTTTTAAAGTTTTTTTCATTTTACATACCAATCCTGGTTGCCCCTCCCTTCTCTTTTTCCGTCCTCCACCTTCCCCTATCCCACCCCCCATTTACTCCTCAGAGAGGGTAAGGCCTCCCTTGTGGAGTCAACAAAGTCTGGAATACTAAGTTGAGGCAGGACCAAGCCCCTCTTCCCTATGTCAAGGCTGAGCAAGGTACCCCATCCTAGGGAATGTTTTTCAAAAAGCCATTTCATGCACTATGGATAAGTCCTGGCCCAACTGCCAGAGGCTCCCCAAACAGATCTAGCCACATAACTGTCACCCACTGTTATCACAGAGCCTACATCCAGTAACTGATGGAAGCAGATGCAGTGATCCACAGCCAAGCACTGGGCTGAGCTCCTGGAGTTCAGTTGAAGTGAGGGATCATATGAGGAAGGGGGCGTCAAGATCATGATGGGCAAACCCACAGAGAGAGCCGACCTGAACTGGTGGGAACTCATGAACTCTAGCCTGTCAGCTGGGGAACATGCATGGGACCGACCTAACAGCACTTGTAGTTAAATGGCATGGACTGAAGATGAGTAGGATACTCCAGGAGGGTGGAATTGGTGTTTGTGTTTTGCTTTTTAACTTTTGTCTGCTTGGTTTTGTTTTCTCACGTATGGGATGTGCCTGCATGTGTGTGTGTGGGGTTTGAGTGTGTGTACAAATGCACATGTACAGGAGCAGGTGTGCCTGTCCAGGCCTGGCTCATGTTGGGAATCTTCTTCTGCTGTTCCTATGTTATTCATTGAGAAAGGTTCTCTTGTCTGAATCCAGAGCTCACTATTCAGGTTAATTAAGTCAGTAAACTTAATCCAGGAATCCCCTGTCTCTGAGCCTTCCAATGTGAGGATTAGAGGCATACTGCTATGCAGACCTGATATTTTCATGGGTGCCGGGGATCCCAACCATGGCCTTCACACAGGCCTCCCAATTCCTTTCCCTGCCAACCCATCTCCTTAGGTCCTGCTTATGTTTTTAAACCTGTAACGTAGGAACTGAGTGCTGTGCCCATAAGTCTGCAAATGTACTGCTAAATGTTGAAGTTCATGTCTATGAGGAACAGAGGCACCATGGGAAGTACTGGCTTGTCTGATCTTATCCCCTTGATTTTCTAGTGAATAGACTGTGAACTATTCCCACCTCATTCATAATATCTTAGTCATATTCACCTAACTTGTCATAGGAACATAAAAGTGAATGAAGTAAGTATTTTCTCCCTGTCTTTGATGAGTAGAGCTTGTCACTTGCTCCTGACTATCAAACTCTGAAATAAAATGAGCAGCTTTGAATTTTTTGAATATTTGACTACATCACTCACTTACACAGATGTTTGAAATAACCTTGATATCAAGTAATTGCAAAAAATGCCTGCAAACATTAAATCTCAGAAAATGAAAAAAAAAACCAATTTCTGAGAGACATCAGCATACAAACAAAGCTACTAACCACATGGACAATTCCTTGAAAGAGAAATAAATAAATCTTCTAAAATTGGCAATTTGTGAAATTACTTTAGTTGTACTGATGACATACTTGACTCAATATATTATAAAATAGTAATTTTTGTGGTAAAAATGTGACTGAATATGCACACTCTCTAGTCAGTTTAGACAAATTGTTCATAAGAAGTTATTTACTGTGCTCCCAGTCAAAGACTTTGAAACTAAATCAGCAATGCAGGAGATAGTCATTCTCATGTTTTTCAGAGTACAAACTCTGAAGCCTTGCTGCCAAATGTTTATCAGGAAATTGATGATGAGAAAATTGTTCTGAAGGCTGCCTAGAGAATAACTATCACAAGATTAATTGTAGAAGATGGAAGATTGCCTGAAGAATTAACCTTCTTCCCTCTATCACTTCTCCTGTGTGCATGTGTGTGCATGTATGTAGGATATATATACATACCATCCAGTAAATTTCATTATACATATAATGAAATTATCTATATCTATATCTATCTATATATATAGCTAAATAAAATTTACTGAATGACATTGTACATTTGAGAGCTAGTAAGATACTCAATTTTTTTCTTGATTAGTTTATTTTGAAATACTGAGTTTAACCTTCTCCTGAATCCCAATCACAAAGGTAGTCAGGTGATCATGCTATCAGCAGCTACTTTAAATTTCATCACTTCCATAACTTAAAACATAGTCCTCTGAAGCAAATTCTTTCTGTTTCACTGGCTGTAGTTTGGAAATAGCCAATGCCCTTCGTCAGGGAAGAAAAGCCTCTCAGTCTGATTGCTAAATGCACTTCAGAGTGTTTCTTAGAACCTGATTTATTATGGGCACATTTTCATCTTTATGAGGTCCCATGGGAAGAATTTCCCTCAGGCTTCACTATCAAGAGCAGATTTTTTTCCTTTGAAAAGAGAGTTATTATTCTTCATTTTTATCTTAAAATTCTTATGAGAATTATATACTGAAAATTCATATATAATCTATCCTAACTACCAGAAAGCTTGGACCAAAATTCTCACTTGTCTCTTAAAAATACTTCTAGACTTTTCCATATATCACTGATACATATGTAGCTTTATTTTTTTCTATGTGCTTTATTTTACCATTTTTCATTTTTCACCAAACTTTATGAACTGATTTGATTGTATCTTTCTTTGTGCCTATTTCTTTTTGAAATAGCATGCAATTGAATTCCATGCCTTTGCTTACCAATACTGTTCTAAGATTTCCCATAATAAATTTTATGTCTATGTGAATGAATACATTTATTACCCTGTTTAAAGAATGGATGTTCCTTAACTTAGGTTAGGATATATCTCAATAAGCCTGTTGTACAATGAAAATATTGAAAAAGGTGGTAATGTGCCAAATTTATGGAGCAGACATGCCTGAGCATTGCTATTTGGTATTTGTTTCCTCCCATGGTCATATGACCAATTGGGAACTTTGGGTTATTCCTCACAATCTTGCAGAATTCAAAGACCAAAATTCAAAGTATTGTTCCTCCTGATTAACTCTCAGTTATTTGGAGATGGACAGTAGACATTTTATCCAGCCTCCTGTTTTACCATAACAACATGGTAACAAGAGGCGCTGCTATTATTACATATTGTTAGTACAACAATATTTCAAGTCATTTGTAATAGCATAGGGTTACAGCATGAGAACATGGTGATGATTATATTACCCCATGCTAATAAATTGAGAAATGCTTCTCTGTGTAATATGTCTAAGAAACTTGAAGGATAGAATGGGCATTTCCTAAGGTAAAGATGACAGTAGAGACATGAAGTTTGATATGAACACACCTTCCATTTTAAGTTTTCTTTTTCCCTAAGAACACTTCTCTAGTTCTTTATTTTTTATTTTTCATTAGTGACTCAGAGAAAAAGTGGCATAGATGTAGACCTTTTTAGCCAAATATTTCCCTCTTCTCTGAAGGGCAATCAAGTTGTAACTAGTTCTTAAGGTTGCAAGAAATACATGTTCATACATCCAATCTCAGATCCTTGATTAATATGAAAAAATGCATTTACTATGATGATGATATGGGTCTTCCCTTTGTATTTCTGCACATCATGGATAAAGAGGACAGTGACATGCCAGAGAAATAATACCATGTAAGTCCAGTTTGGTGAACCAATGAGTTTGGTAGAGTTACAGGAGCGTCAGTGGCTCAGGCAGATGCATAATTGAAAATCTATCCCATCATGAATGGTGGTGAATCACATAAGCTGTCTAGTGGGTTCCTGGTACAATCTATAGACATTTGTGCTATGAAAAACCTCTTTTCCCCAGCAAATGTCTACAACTTATAAAATCTTGGCAAAGGGCTCCATGAGTATTGAGTTCCCTTGAGCTAGTCTTCTACAACAGGTTTTTACTATCAATTTCCTAAACATATATTTTAAACTGTTTTCATCCATTTCCCTGATTGCATTTTGTTTCATTTTTCTTAAAACCAATAATCACAATCTAACATATTATTTAAAAATTATTCCTGTGTTTATTAGTTTTTCTCTGTAAACCAATATTAGGCAACAAACATGATGAAAACAGGGATTTGAGTATTTACCTTTTTTTTTTTTTTTTCCATTGATGCAATAAAACACCTTAAGCGATGATGGGGAATATGTTCAAGAAATTTTTTTAATGATTTTTTTCAATAGATGCATCTATGTATAATTAAACCCAACCCAGTAGTTTCCCTTTTCTAAAAAGGTGTGGCTGGAGAGATAGCTCAGCAGTTAAAAACGCTTGCTCTTGCAGAGGTCCTGGGTTTGATGCTAGCACCTCCACAGTGACTCACAGCAATCTGGAATTACAGTCATAGAGTTTCCGCCAGCCTCTTCTGACTTCCCTGGGCACTAGGCACACATGTGGTAGATAGACATCCATATTTACTCATACGTATAAAATAAAAACTAAATCTAAAATCAATGAGAAAATATCTTTCTACCATCCCCTGTCTAGGAGGGAAGAAGCTTGACAATATATACTTTATAGAATTTAGAGATTGCTTATTTTCTCATGTCACATATTCAGGGCTTTAATTCTGTTATGGTTTGCTGAAATACTAATTTTAGAACTGAAGACAAAGCCGACAACAACGGCCAAAGTGGGCCGGGGAAAGCTGGAGTCCTGATGCCTACCCAAGTAACTTAAGAATGCTAACGGGGGAAAATACAGACTAGCGCCCCATATGGTTATTCAGCGCTAATGGTCAGTCTTGAAAATACACATACATGTCACATCAGACAGACTCAGCAGGTTATGTTTGGGAACCCATGCATATACATATATGCACGTGACAATCATTAATAAACAGATTCCATGAGTTTTATAAGAAAGCAAGGAGGGCTGTATAGGAATGTTCGGAAAGAGGAAATAGAAGGAAAGAATTGTGTACTCATATTATACTCTCAAAAATAAAAACAAAATACCCCCCAAACTGAAGAAAATTATATAAATCTAATCACCTACATTACATTTTGTAGGTAGCTTTAGGCTTCTAGGACAGACATTCAAATTCATTGAGAATCCATAAGAAGGCAAACTATTGGGAAAGCAGGCAGTCTCTAACACTTTTAGAGTGGAAAACACTTCAGACTCAGCTAGTTGTTGTTGGTTAGGTCTGTGGGCTCAGGACTATCAGGTCTTGAGGTTTCTAAAGCACACTGAAAATTCCCATTTCTCTCTGAAACATCCTCATATTTAGAAGTTTCATGTAAATGAAAACAACAACAACAACAACAACAAAATACACACATAGGAGCATATACACTACTGCTACTTCATTCCAAAGATCTCTGAGTGTTGTACTAGTTTCCTGAATCCCCAGCTCAGAACCATTGCTTTCAGGTTTGTGTATTCTGCCATTGTCAGTGTCGAATATTTGCTGATAGGCTGTGGGAGAAAGCTTCTGTCCTATTTGCTTGTGGCTACAGTGCTTCTAGTTTGTAGGCAAATAGCCATGGGAATTTCGACAGCTCTTCTCTGCACATTGCTTTGATTATCCAACAATACAAAGGTTATCTTCTCCAGATGAAGTTATGCTGTCCAGTGAAGATGAAGCTCCCCTACCAGCATCCATGTCATAAAGTTATTTTTAAGGCCGCTTTCTTCTGCTTCTTCTGCATTGTGAAGTTCTGGCATTGTTGTTGTAGATCCACTAGGTTCTGATGGTGCCATGTTGCTCTTTATGCTGCTGTATCTACTTTGGCACTAGTGTCTACCCATCTCTTCCTCCAATAGGCACAAGAGGTGTCTGTGTCTAAGGGAGCTGCTCTTGGTCCAATCTGTGCTTGCTGTGTCTGTGTCTCAGGTGTCTGCTCTTGGTCTAATTGGAGCTGGCAGATTCTCTGTCTTAGGGACACAGAAGATGACAGAGGTCTTTAAAGAGGAAAAATTCCTTTAAAGAAATTTAGGAAAAGACAAAGAAAAATGGGAAGAAATCAATAAATCCCTTAAAGAAAGCCAAAAATCCAAGAAAAAGCATTTAAATAGGAGGAGATAGTTCAAGACCTGAAAATCAAAATAGAAACAATGAAGAAGACACAAACAGAGGGAATGCTGGAAATAGAAAATCCTAGCAACTGAACAGGAACTATAGATGCAAGCATAACCAACCGAATACAAGAGATGGAAGAGAGAATCTCTGACCTGGAGGATACAATAGAGGAAATAGATTCATCAGTCAAAGAAAACACTAAAGCCAAAAAAAGCTATAACACAAAATGTCCAGGAAATCTGGGAAATCATGAAAAGGCCAAACCTAAGAATAATAGGGATAAAAGAAGGAGAAGAATTTCAACTCAAAGACATAGAAAATGTATTCAACAAAATCATAGAAGAAAACTTTCCCAACTTAAAGAAGGAAATACCTATGAAGATACAAGAAGCTTGTAGACACCAAACAGACTAGACCCCCCCCCCCCCAAAAAAAAAAAAAAAAAAAAAAAAAACCAAACACCTTGCCACATAATAGTCAAACCATTAAACATACAGAATAAAGAAATAATATTAGGCACAGCAAAGAAAACAGGCCAAGTGATTTATAAAGGCAGACCCATCAGAATAATACCTGACTTTTCAATGGAGACTCTGAAAGCAAGAAGGTCCTGGACAGATGCAATGCAGACACTAAGAGATCATAGATGCCAGCTCTGACAATATCTGGCAAAACTTTCAATCACCATAGTTTGAGTACACAAAGACATTCCAAGACAAAACCAGATTTAAACAATACCTATTCACAGATTCAGCCCTATAGAAATCACTAGAAGGAAAACTCTAACCTAAGGAAGACATCCACAAAAACATAGGCAATAGCTAACACTACAGCAGCAAATCCCAAAGAAGGGAAATGCACATACAAAGGTATGTTACCACGAAAAGGTAACAGGAATTAACAATCACTGGTCATTAATATCCCTTAATATCAATGGACCCAATTCATTTATAAAAAGACACAAGCTAACAGAATGGATATGAAAACAGGATCCATCCGTCTGCTGCATACAAGAAATACACCTCAACTTCAAAGACAGACACTATCACTGAGTAAAGAGCTGGGAAAAGACTTTCCAATCAAATGGACATAAGAAGTAAACTTTGTAGCTATCCTAATATCTAACAAAACAGACTTCAAACTAAAATCAATCAAAAGAGATCAGGAAGGGCATTACATATTCATCACAGGAAAAATCCACCAAGATGAAGTCTTAATTTTGAACATTTATGCTCCAAATTCAGGGGCACCCACATATGTAAATGAAACATTACTAAAGCCTAAATCTCACATCAAACTTCACGCACTAGTAACGGGAGATTTCAACATCCCACTCTTACCAATGGACAGGTCTGCCAGACAAAAAATTTACAGAGAAATAAGGGAGCTAGCAGATTTTATGCCTCAAATGGACTAAATAGATATCTACAGAACATTCCACCCTAACACAAAAGAATACACCTTCCTCTCAGCACCCCATGGAGCCTTCTCTCAAATCAACCACATACTTAATCACAAAGCAAATCTCATCAGATACAAAAAAAATTGAAATAACGTTCTGTATTCTATCTGATCACTGTGGCTTAAAGTTAGATTTCAACAACAACAAAAATTACAGAAAGCCTACAGTATCATGAAAACTGAATAATGCTCAATTGAATCACCAATGGGTCAAGGAAGAAATAAAGAAATAAGTTAAAGATTTCCTAGAATTCAATATAAATGAATGTACAACAAACCCCAAACTTATGAGACACTATGAAATCAGTGCTAAGGGGAAAATTCATAGCACTAAATGCCCACATAAAGAAATTGGAGAAATCTGACAATAGCAATTTTACAACACATCTGAAGGCTCTAGAACAAAAAGAAGCAAACTCACCCAGGAGGAATAGATGCCAGAAAATATGAAACTGAGGGCTGAAATCAATAAAATAGAAACAGAGACAACAATACAAAGAATCAGTGAAACAAAGAGTTGGTTCTTTGACAAAAATCAACAAAATAGACAAGCCCTTATCCAAACTAACCAAAAGGCAAAGAGATAACATTCAAATAAACAAAATCAAAAATGAACTGGGAGACATAACAACAAACAACAAGGAAATCCAGAGGATCATCAGGTCACACTTCAAAAACTGTACTCCACAAAACTGGAAAATCTAAAGGAAATGGATAATTTTCTGGATAGATACCACATACCAAATTTAAATCAATACCATATAAATAATTTAAGTAGACCTATAACCCCTAAGTAAATAGAAACAGTCATTAAAAGTCTTCCAACCAAAAAAAAGCACTGGACCAGATGTTTTCAATGCAAAATTATACCAGATTTTCAAAGAAGAGCTAATACCAATACTTTTCAAATTGTTCTACACAATAGAAACAGAAGGAACATTGCCAAACTCTTTTTATGAGGCTGCAGTTACTCTAATTCTCTAACCACACAATGATGCAACAAAGAGAGAGAATTATAGACAGATCTTCCTCATGAACATTGGTGCAAAAATACTCAATAAAATACTGGTAAACCAAATCTAAGAACACATCAAAAAATTATCCACTGTGACCAAGGAAGCTTCATCTCAGAGATGCAAGGGTGGTTCAACATCTAAATATCTGTCAAAATAATGTACCATATAAACAAACTGAAAGAAAAATCCACATGATCATTTCATTAGATGCTGAAAAAGCCTTTGAAAATATCTAACACCCCTTCATGATAAAGGTCTTGGAGAGATCAGGAATACAGGGAAGATACCTAAGTATAATAAAAGCAATTTACAGCAAGCCAACAGCCAACATAAAATTAAATGGAGAGAAACTCAAAGCGATTCCACTAAAATCAGGGACAAGACAAGACTGTCCACTCTACCCATATCTATTCAATATAGTACTCAAAGTTCTAGCTAGAGCAATAAGACAACAAAAGGAGATGAAGAGGATACAAATTGGAAAGGAAGAAGTCAAACTTTCACTATTTGCAGATGATATGATAGTATACATAAGTGACCCCAGAAATTCTACCAGGGAACTCCTGTAGTTGATAAATACCTTCAGTAATTTGGCAGGATACAAGATTTACTAAAAAAACCAAAAACAAAAAAAACATCAGTAGTTCTCCAGTATACAAATGATAAAATGGCTAAGAAAGGAATCAGACAAACAATAGCCACAAATAGTATAAAATACTTTGGGGTAACTCTAACTAAGCAAGTGAAAGACCTGTATGACAAGAACTTTAAGCCTCTGAAGAAAGAAATTGAAGAAGGTATCAGAAAATGGAAAGATTTCCCATGCTTGTGGGTAGGTAGGATTAATATAGTAAAAATGTCAATCTTACCCAAAGCAATCTACAGATTCAATGCAATCCCTATCAAAATCCCAACACAATTCTTTACAGAACTTGAAAGAACAATACTCAACTTCATATGAAAAAACAAAAAAACTCAAGATAGCTAAAACAATACTCTACAAAAAGCAACTTCTACAAGCATCACCATTCCTGACTTCAAGCTCTACTATAGAGCTATTGTAATAAAAACAATTTGGTATTGGCATAAAACCTGACATGTGGACCAATGGAATCCAACTGAAGACCTTGACATTAATCCACAAACCTGTGAACACCTGGTTTTTGACAAAGAAGCCAAAACTGTACACTGCAAAAAAGAAAGCGTCTTCAACAAACGGTGCTGGCATAACTGGATGTTAACATATAAAAGATTGCAAATAGATCCATATCTATCGCCATGCACAAAACTCAAATCCAGGTGGATTAAAGACCTCAATATAAAACCAGTTACGCTGAACATGACAGAAGAGAAAATATGAAGTAACCTTGAACGCATTGGCACAGGAGATCACTTCCTAAATATAGCATCAGTAGTACAGACATTGAGAGCAACACTTAATAAATGGGACCTCCTGAAACTTAGAAGCTTCTGTAAGGCAAAGGACATTGTCAATAAGACAAAATGACAGCCTATAGAATGGTAAAAGATCTTCACAAACTCTACATCTGACAGAGGGCTGATCTCCAAAATATGTAAAAAAAAAAAAAATTAAAAAACTATACATCAAAACACAGAAAAATCCAATTAAAAAAATGGGCTACAGAGTTAAACAGAGAATTCTCAACAGAGGAATCTCAAATTGCTGAAAGACATTTAAGGAATTGCTCAACATCCTTAGTTATCGGGGAAATGCAAATCAAAATGACTCTGAGAAACCATCTTACACCTGTCAGAATGGCTAAGATCAGAAACATTGAAGACAGCTTATGTTGGAGAGGATGTGGAGCAAGGGGAACTCCACTGCTGGTGGGAATGCAAACATGTACAGCCACTTTGGAAATAAGTATGGCAGTTTCTCAAAAAATTGGGAATCAATCTACTTCAAGATCGAGCTGTACCACTCTTGGGCATATACCCAACGAATGCTCAATCATAGCCACAAGGGCACATGCTCAAGTATGTTCTAACAGCATTATTCATAATAGCCAGAACCTGGAAAGAACCTAGATGCCCCTCAACTGAAGAATGGATTAAGAAAATGTGGTACATATACACAAGGGAGTACTACTCAGCAGTAAAAAAGCTATGACATCATGAAAATTGAAGGCAAAAAGATGAAGCTAGAAAATATCATTCTGAGTGAGGTAACCCAGACTCAGAAGGACAAACATTGTATGTACTCACTCATAAGTGGATACTAGATGTAAGCCAAAGAATAGCCAGACTACAACTCACAGCTCCAAAGAAGCTAGCTAACAAGGAGGATCCTAAGAGGGACGCATGGATCTCCCTGGGAAAGGGAAATAGATGGGATCTCCACAAGCATACTGGGGAGGTGAGAGGGGGCAATAGAGGGTAGAGGATGGAGGATGAGAACATAAGGGGATGGGATGGTTGAGCTGGAACAGTGACAGAGTGGGAGAGCAATGAAATAGATACCACAATAGAGGGAGACATCATGGGGATAGGGAGAAATTGGGTGCTAGGGTAGTTCCTAGGAATCCACAAGGATAACCTCAACAATAATGGAGATGGTGCCTGAACTGGCTTACTATAGTAATCAGATCTGTGAATACCCTAACTGTCATCATCGAGCCTTCATCCAGTAACTGATGGAAACAGATGCAGAGATTCACAGCCAAGCACCAGACTGAGCTCCAGGAGTCTAGTCTAAGAGAGAGAAGAGGGAATCTATGAGCAAGGGGCATCAAGATCATGATGGGGAAACCTACAGAGACAACCAAACCCAACTAGTGGAAACTCCTGAACTTTAGACCAACAGCTGTGGCCTCCATGAGATTGGACTAGGCCCTCTGCATAAGAAAGACAGTTGTGTAACTTGATGTGCATAAAGGACCCCTGGCAGTAGGATCAGGACCCCCTTGGTGCATGAGCTGGCTTTTTGGAGACTATTAACTATGGGGGAACACACAACCTTGATGCAGGGGGAGGTGCTTGGACTTGTCTCATCTGAATGTACCAGGCTCTGCTCACTCCTTATGAGAGGCCTTACTTTGTCTGAGGAGGGAATAGGGGGAGTGGGTTGGGGGGTAAGTCTAGGGGGCTGGAGGAGAAAAGTGAAAGAGATCTGTGATTGATAAGTAAAATGAATAAAAATTTCTTAGTTGAAAAAATAAATAAGAAAATATTCATTTCATAGTACATTACAATCATGGAGAAGTGAGTAATGGAATTTGGCAAGCACCTTTAACTAAATTCATTTCTGTTTCATGCCTTGCTGATATTTACTGATATAAGCCACTAGTATAATATGGGAAATTGCCTGATATTTATGCTGATCATTAGGTTAAAATGCCTGCTGTGAAGTCCTGATCTTTAAAGGACAAAAAATGTTAGCTAAATGTAGGCGTGAAGGTTTGGTAAGTCAAGGTTGGAATGTGTCTTTTTTTCTCTAGTATTCATTAACTATGATTTATTATCTGTTGTCTAATACATCTGAGCTTCGGTTTTCTCTTTTTAAAAAATTAGAAGGCCAATTACTAAGCTACAGGGTCTTCTAGGGGATAAACGAGAAGGTAGACACAGAAATGCCTCAGGAGAAATGTAAGCACAAGTTCACCTCAGAACAAATGAGGAATAAATATTATCTTAGCTGTAGATGAAGACATTGCAATTAGAAGTGCCTTAATACTCTGCTTATGATGTGTTAGATTGCTGAGGATGTTACTTACCTTCTATCCCTTCTTCTACTTGTTTTCTTCTACAATATCAATGCAATTAAAGAATTTGATCTTTTAGAGGGAAAGAGGGAATTCATAATGCAATTTCCTTCCTGCGGTGATGTCTGCAGTGTATCATGTCACAATGCACGAAAAAAACAAACAAGTCTTTAAGTCCTGGCTCCATTATAACAATACTTGTTTAAGGGGTTGATAGGCATGCTATTATGTTTCAGGTCTTAAATTAAGGGAAGAATTTTAATGATTGAAGGAATTTTAACAAAACTATATGGGAAGACTGGGGAGATTACTCAGTAAGTAAAGCACTTGCCATGCAAATTTGAGGACCTTGGTCTCAATGTAAAAACAGATATAGTTGCATGATCTATAATCCAAGTCATTCTATGGCAAAATAGGAGGCAGAGCCAGAAGAACCTTCTGAAGCTTATAGGCCATCTATCCTGACACACAAGAAAAAAAAAAAAAAAAGGAACCTTTCTCAAGGTGGAAGGCATTGCTTTCTGACCCCCTCACACATGGCATATCATGAACATACCTTACTCACATACATGCCATGCACATACCCACACTCACATACATGCCATGCACATACCCAAACTCACATAGATGTCACTCACAAAATCACAATTGCATACGTGAACTTGTGCACGTACACAGATACATATGGCACATACTATGCATACAAGATAAAAAATGATGTTAAGGAGTATCAAGTACTGTACAGGAAAAAGCAAAGGGATCTGTATAACCATATTGACTACTGTGTTTGTTTCCACTTAAATCTTTTTGTTTGTTTGTTTTTGTTTCTTTTTTGTTTTCTCTGTGTAACAGCCCCTGGCTGTCCTGGAACTCACTCTGTAGACCAGGCTGGCTTTGAACTCCCAGAGATTCTATCTGCTTTGGCCTCCTGAGTGCTGGGATGAAAGGCGTGTGCCACCAGTGCCCGATTTGTTTCCACTTCAATCATAAGTTTTCTTCAAACACATGTTTGGTTTTGTTTTACCTAAAGTAAACCCCTGTGTGTTCCATTTGAGTAAAACAGACACTCTTAGGTAGAGCTTGATTGTTTGTTCAGTATGAAAAGGACATTAGAGTACCTGTGACATTATGCTTTTTTAATTGCATTTTTCTTCTCCCAGTGAGACCAGATGCTCACAGTTATTGGGGAACACTTCATCAGTACCATATCGCCCCATCCCTTTCACAGACTTATCTTCTTTTCTTAATCTGGTTTTAGGGCTCCTGATTTTTTAACTTTAATTCTTTTCTTTGGTCAAAAATATTTCATGAATTCATGACTTGAGCAATAGTTAGTAACCTTTGGTCTTGTGTTAATGACTCTCATTAGTTTGTCCAATTATTTTCTCAAGATCCTTGCTCCCAGCACCACAAGAACTGCCACCTGGTAACTTGAGTCACCTTTCTTTAAATTCTTGGAAATTCCAAAGGCTTGAAAAGGGAAAAAATATATAGAGGTAAACCTAATAACCTTGGTCTTATGATAAATCATAAAACTATATTTCATTGTTAACTAGGTATTCACTGCATTCCATCTGGCTTGAATGTCTTACTTTTTTTATTTTATAATTTAATTTAATTTTACTTATCAGCCATGGGTTCCACTGTCCTCCCTCTCCCACCCCCCTCCCCACCTTCCCCCCAGCCCTCCCCCCATTCCCATCCCCTCCAGGGCAAAGACTCCCCTGGGGATTCAGCTCAACCTGGTAGATTTGGTCCAGGCAGGTCCAGTCCCCTCCTCCCAGGCTGAGCAAAGTGTCCCTGCATAAGCCCCAGGTTCCCAACAGCCAGTTCATGTACTAAGAACAGGTCTGGGTCCCACTGCCTGGGTGCCTCCCAAACAGTTCAAGCTATTCAATTGTCTCACTTATCCAGAGGGCCTGCTCCAGCTGGGGGCTCCTCAGCTTTTGGTTCATAGTTCATGTGTTTCCATTAGTTTGGCTATTTGTCCCTGTGCTTTTTCCAATCTTGGTCTCAACAATTCTCGCTCATACAATCCCTCCTCTTTCTCTACAATTGGACTCCTGGAGCTCCACCTGGGGCCTGGCCGAGGATCTCTGCATCCACTTCCATCAGTTATTGGATGAGAGTTCCAGCACGACAGTTAGGGTATTTGGCCATCTGATCACCAGACTAGGCCAATGTCTTTCTTGATACTCTTTCCTAGATATTCACACAGTTTTCCTTATTCAGAATAGTTCATGTAGGAGGCAGGGTCCCAGAACATTTTTTTCATGTTATCTACTGGTCACTTAGCTTGTTATTCATGAATAACAATACCAGCTTCTTCCTCACCAGGGTTATGCCCGACATCAGCTATAAACTTCAAGAGACAGCTGATGGAAGGAGTCATCATCCTGTGGCTACCTTAAGTCAGACTTCCCCTCTTGATTATGGTTGTTAATTTGTGATCCAAATTGCCAATGACTGAACCAAACTCTAGCTTTTCTGCCTTAATTTTCCTGGGCTGGTTCTCAACATTCAAGTAAGCCCCCTAGAAGACAAAAAGTTTGCAAATTTTGCTCTTTGTTTTTTACTTAGGAACAAAAGATTAGGAAATGTTAATTTGTGTTTAACACTAAGCAGTACCTAAATGTGGCCTTTGGCAAGCTAACTCAAATCAAAAGTATTATGAGTGCCCTTCACCTCCTGGGGAGGTGACCTTTCTTAATATTCCCTTTATCCTGCACAGCATCTGTGAGGTCTAACTGCCCCTGGTCACTCCATCTGGAGGTTTATAGGAGAGTACTCCACATGGAGATATTAATGATAATGCGTTAACGCCTTTAGAATATTTGTGTAATAAAAGAGCACCTGAGAAAAAAAGTTTGCAAAATTTTAAGGCTTTCTTCTTCCTATGACATTACTTTTAGAAAAATATCTCCCATATATTTTTATTCAAATGACTAGATGGACTAGCCAAATTAAAAATAAAAACATAAGGTAGTCAGAAATTATCAATGAAAAAATATTGCTTTAAGCAGATTTATTTTTGTAATTTTTCATTGTGTGCATGTCTGTCTGTCTGTCTGTCTGTCTGTCTGTCTGTGTGTAGTTATTTGTATGGAGAGTACAGACGCTCTTAGAGGCCAGAAGGGACCATTGGATTCTGTGGACTTGAAGCTACAGGTAGTTGGGAGCTACCAATGTGAGTGCTGGGAACTGAACTCCAGTAAGCTACAAAAGTAGTTTGTGCTTTTAACCATAAATCATCTCTCCAATCCCAGCAGAAATTCCCAGGATCCTAAGAAAGTGATCCCAGTGAGAACACCAAGTAATGGAGGATACAGAGTCTGAAAAGCCACCTTCTATAAACAGGCAACTTCCAGTGGGACACCAACCCAGCCACAACCCCTTCCACTTACAATCTATCCTGCCTGCAAGATATGTGGGGGCAATGGAGTTCCAGAACTTGCAGAGGTAGCCAACCAATGACTGGTTTAATTTAAGGTCCACACACGTTTCGAGAGAGAGCTCATGCCTGATATTGCCTGGATGTCCAGGAACAAGAGGCTGGATAGCCCAGAGACCTAGGATAGGAAAAAAAATAAAAAAAATAACTCCTAATGATATTCTGTTTAGCCCAGTGGTCCTCAGAGAGGCTTCCTCCTGCAGTTGATGGGAGCAGATTCAGAGACCCACAGCTAGATATGAGGCAGAGAGAGAATTCAAATTGGAGATCTCCATCAAGCCCCTCCTTTTGGAGCTTGGGGAACCCTGTTGAAGAGGGGGAGATTGTAGCAGCCAGAGGGGTCAAGGATGCCACAAGAACACTCCCACAGAATCAACTAAGCAGAGTGAACTCAGAGACTGATGTGGCAATCAGGGGGCCTGCATGGGTCTGTGCTAAGTCCTCTGAATGTATATTATGGTTGTTAGCTTGGTGTTCTTGTGTGACTCCTAACGGTGGGAATGAGGGTCGTCTCTTTTGCTTGCTGTTGGGACTCTTTATCTCCAGCCCTGATAGGAAGGTTATGTGTCTAGTCTTATTGTAACTTCTTATGCCATGTTTGGTTGATATCCCTGGGAGCCCTGCTCTTTTCTGAAAGGAAATGAGGAGAAATGGATCTTGGGGGAAAGGGGAGTTTGGGGGAGTGACAGAGAGGAGAGACTGTGGTTAGGATGCACTGTGTAGGGAATAATAAAAAAATTTAAAAAAAACAAAACAATAATAGCAATAAATAAATTTTAATTGTGCATCTTTTTTAAAAAATTAAAAATTAAAAACTGACAAGTATTAAAAAGTAATATATAAATATCCTCCATGTTTCTAATGTATCACCATTCCATTTTCTAAATAATGTAGAATTTTAATAAGCCATAATCAAATTGGCATTCTCTAGGAACACACAGAAGTCAAAGAGGAGCTTCTTTGCCCTGTTTCTTCCCACTGAGGGAACAAATGTTGGGGAGACCAGCTACTTCCTGCTCTAAGTCTCCTTATACTATTTCTCAGCAGGGAAAAAGCCAGTTATTGACACATCAAGAGACATGTGGATATTTTCCTTTCAGGAACTTCCTGGGCCTCTGTGAGTACCCCTCTCTTTTAGCAATAGGTTAGGGAGAGGCTTTTGCGAGCAGGAAATACTTTTTTAAGAAGTATATTTGTCCCTTGAGATTCTCCAGAGAGTCTCCTTCACTAAAGTGAGAACATAAAACCCAATTTTCACCAAGCCTTTGAATTCCATTATACTATCTATGAATCTTGCAAACTTAAGGATTACTATGAGGTGTGTGTGTGTGTGTGTGTGTGTGTGTGTGTGTGTGTGTGAGAGAGAGAGAGAGAGAGAGAGAGAGAGAGAGAGAGAGAGAGAGAACATTTAAACGACTAAAATTGAAATGGATTGATGTTTAAATGATCAGCTGTCTTTAAAACTATCAAATTCCTTTAAACCCTTTAAAGTAGGTTTAAATTCTTTCATCCTCTGTGCAAAACCTGCCAAGGTGTAAAGTCAATTTAATTATCTCTGTACCCGATTCTGCCTTGCCAGAGTTGAAAAGCACTTTCCTATTAGAGATATATTTTTACCGCTCCTGATTTGGGGTCTGCTGCAGGATGTGAACTTGAAATGCATAATGACCTGGAGCTGTTCCATCTTGCACCACTGAGAAAACATGTAATCGTGTGCCAGTTCTTTCTATGACAGTGATTATTTATCTATACACTCAAAATTCAGTGGGATTTACTTCTTGTTACATCTGCTGCATCTTACCAAATATTTGTCACCCAAATTGAATCTCCAGAACCTCAGAGAGGTTATAGATAAATTGTTTCAAAATCTTCTCTCACTTTAATTGAATATAGAGTTGCTTTCCTACTTTTTACTGAATGCTTACATGTCTTTTGTGTATATTAAAATAGGCCCGAAATTAGCACTATTTCTAAGAGCCAAGATGGGTATGCATGTGCAGTGAAGTATAATCTATTCTATTAGTAAGGAATTCTATTAACTGGGATTCCACCATGAAGGTTAGAGATGAAATTAGAGAACTAAGTCAGACTTAATATTATTCATATGAGGAACCAAAAATATTGTAGATGTAGAAGTAGTGACTCAAATAGTGGTTGTGAGGAGTTGGGAATGGGCTTGGAGAGTCACTGGTCACAAGACACGAAACTTCAATTAAGAGGAAAGTCACAAACTAGATTTTGCAACATGGTGACTGTAATTAATGACAACGCTTGTACTCTGAAAACTTTTCAGGAAAATTTTAATTGTTCTTACTTAAAAAAGGAACCTCATATGCTAATGAGCTCAATTTAGGCATTCCACAATGTGTACAATTTTCAAAATATTATTTGATTACAGATTCTTATTTGCCAATTTAAAATAAAATGAGTATGCTGATGGGAATCTGAATATCTCCCATGATTTGGTCTATTTATAAGATGAGGAGTCATCAGGTCCCACTAGTCACATCATCAATTTTTATACACTTCTTGATGAACAAGTGTGCATAACCCATTGAGACTGAAAAGTTATCTCAACCTAAACCAACCTGCAAACTTGAGAACCCAAGATCCTAGAATATAGCAAGAAGACAATAGAGTATTGTCTCAGCACTAATGTAGCAGCCTAAGCTCTAGACACAGCCTTAGTTGTTTTTCTTTTTTTTTTTTAAATGTGTGGAATTTATTATGGCATGTAGGATAAGATCTCAGTCAAATGATGTGCTGGAAAATGTATAAATTAAAAAACTGGAGGCCAGTGAGATGGCTTAGTAGATAAAACAGTACTTGCTTGCCACTCAGTGCTGTGGATATCGCTCTGTGTAAATAAAATGCTGATTAGCCATTAGCTAGGCAGGAAGTATACGCAGGACAAGCAGAGAGGAGGATTCTGGGAAGTGGAAGGCTGAAGCAGAGAGATGAGGCCAGCTGCCACTATAACAATCAACATGTAAAGATACCAGTAAGCCACAAGCCATGTGGCAACTTATAGATTAATAGAAATGGGTTGATTTAAGATATAAGAATAGTTAGCAAGAAGCCTGCCACAGCCATACAGTTTATAAGTAATATAAGTCTCTGTGTATTTACTTGGTTGGATCTGAGCAGCTGGGGGACTGGCGGGTAAGAGAGATTTGTCCTGACTGGGGGCAAGGTGGGACTGGAGAAAACTCTAGCTACAACTCAGACCTGAATACCTGGGTTCAATCCCTGGAACCCATGATGGAAGAAAAGATCAGCTCCCAAACCCTGATCACCATACATATGCCATGTACTCATGCACACATCACACATCCATTCACAGCAGAAGAATAAACATAAATTTAAACAAAACTAAAAAAAAAAAAAACTAGAACTCTTATTAATTGCATAATTGAATTGATCATCATTCAGATATAAACATTATGCATTTAAAAGTAAACACTGAATGTGTATTTGATCTCTAAGAAATGTATTATGAACGGAAAAAATGGCTGTATAGAAAGTACTACGCAACAAGAAACGTCCTTCAGATGTTGTGAGAATATATCACAGAAGAAAATGGTCTTGGGCAATAAAACAAGCCGACTCTGCTAAATAGACTGGGTGACACAAAATATGTATTGCCGCTGAAGGAAATTAAATATGACTTAGGAGGGTGAGCTAAAGAGAAAATTTCTAGGACCAAGGGGCTAGAGACTCTTCCAATAAATAAAATAAATCCTAACAAGTGCTCCTTCCCCCCCTGCAGGCCTTTCCTATTAAAGTGATAGATGATTGCAAAATGGATATCGAGATACATAAGTGAGTAGATTGAAGAGAACTGAGGGAGATTTCACGACAGTGGTTCTGATTCTTCAGACTTCAGCAAACCAGACTATTTTAGGATAAAGAATGAAAATTTAAACCAGAGCAGCCTAGGATGAAAAGCAGCAAGAATAACTTTAAGTCCGTGCATAATTCTCTCTGATGCAATCTCTGCATCTTCACAGCCGCCCTCCAAAGTGAGATGGATTTACAACCACAAGTCAATGCTGGAGAAGTCCTTGGCTTCTCTGAGCCCAACTGCCCTCAGCAAGCCAGCTGGGATATAAAATACCTGGCTGGTTCCATCCTGCTGGAGGGGAGGAGGAGAGCTATGCAGAAACAGTGGAAGATTATAGAAGGGAAGCCCTTGATGTAGCCCTTGTAGTTTCTCCCTGTCTCATACTATTGCTGTGTGATAACTTGTGTTCTCCCCAAGTGGGCTTCATGGCTCCAGTGCCTCTGTCCTCACTCATTGCAGAGCTCTGCTTTGTGGTCCGAGAGGTGGCCACTTATCCCAAGGCTTTGTGTGAGACTATCAGTTTCATTGCTGGGGGTGGCATATGTAACACCACACAGTGTTCCACATGTAAAAGAAGTCCCTGTGAGCCTGTGGTAGTGATGGGAAGGTATGGGGACTGTGGGAGGGCCTACTGGAGGAAAGCTAAAACTTTGGGATACACCCTTCAGGAAGATACCTGGACTCTGTGGTGGTTTGAATAAAAATGGCCCCCAGAGGTCCACAGGGAGTGACACTGTTAGGAGGTTCAACCTTGTTGGCATGGGTGTGGCTTTGTTGGAGGAAGTGTGTCATTAGGGGTTGGGCTTTACATAGTAGCTCAAAGCTGACCTAACAGCTCACAGACTTCCTTCCTGCTATCTGGAGATCCAGATGTAGTACTCACTGGTACATCCAGGTGTAAAACAGATATAAAGCAAAAGGGTTTTATATCTTATTTCAGAGATACTTGCATAGTCATGTTCATTGCCAATGTATTAACAATATTTAGGAAACGGAATAGAACTAGATATTCATTGACTGCTGAACAGATAATGAAAACATGATACATCTATATTACGAATGATTATTCTGCTGTAAATAAAGACTTGATCAAGAAATTTACTTGCAAATAGATGGAAATGGAAAAATGGATATGGAGTGAGGTCACTCAGGACTGAAAAGCTAGAGACCACATATTCTTTCTCATAGGAGATTCCTAGCTTTAAATATTTGTGTCAGTATTTAACATGAAGTACACATGGAAGTTATAAAACTGTAAATGGACCATTGGCCAAGGGCAATGCCTTTATGAGTGGTGTATGAGAGAATATAAATGAAATGATAGTAGAGAGAGGGAATTTAAGAAGCAAATGGGGGGGTGGCTGGAAGGATGGTTCGGCAGTTGAGAGCACTGGCTGCTCTTCCAGAGGACCTGAGTTCAATTCCCAGCACCCACATGGCAGCTCACAACTGTCTGTAACTCTTCCTCCAGAGGATATGACACCTTCGCAAAGACTTATGGGCAGACAAAACACCAATGCACACAAAATAAAAATAAATAAATCATTTTAAAAAGAAGCAAATGGGTTCAAGCAGGTAGTGGCATAATGAGAGCGGGAGGTGGGATTTTAAGGGAAGGCTTAAACAAATCAAAGTGTACTACTGGTGCACCCATAATCTTGTATAAGTAACATAAGAGGGGTAGCACATATGATATGCATGAAAAGGGGGAGAATAATGAAAGCTAAAGGTTTAAATGGGGACAGAGAAGGTGGCAGAAAGGAGGGCGAAGGGTGGTTGACAACACTAATTATGTATGAAGAAGCCTCCTGAAACTCCACTACTCTGTGAGCTAATTAAAATATAAGGAATTTTGCAGAAACAGAGTTTTGTTTAGAAGGGCCCCCACATTACCTAACTGTGAGTTACTCATCAGAGAGGTACCAGCGGCACTCAAATAATACTGTCTATCGCCATGGCTCTCAATTAGCCGCCAGAACTAGGTGGCAAGCTCTCACTGCTTAAGATACCACAAGCTTTGGTTGCAGGGCACATAGAAATCAGCCTTGAACTTCCCAGAAAACGTCTTGCTGGCTAGCTTTCACTGTAGCAGAATGTGCTACAATGTGTTATAGGAGGGAGCCATCCCTTTTCCTTCCTTCCTTCCTTCCTTCCTTCCTTCCTTCCTTCCTTCCCTCCCTCCCTCCCTCCCTCCCTCCCTCCCTCCCTCCCTCCCTCCTTTCTTTCTTTCTTTCTTTCTTTCTTTCTTTCTTTCTTTCTTTCTTTCTTTCTTTCTTTCTTTCTTCTTTCTGGAATGTGGCCACTGATAGGTCCTCCATGTTCCAGTGTTTATCTTCATGTCCTTGGGTGTGTAGGTAGCACTAATTGGACTCAGTAGATTAATAAAAATCCTGGAGAGAGCTTGAGTGAGGACTATAGGATAGGTATGATCAAGATATCCTGTATACATGTGTGCAAGTTTCAAATAAATAGAATTTAAAATAAAAACATCAATGTTTCACATCTGTCTCAAATGAAAGCTGGTCGATGGTAAACTCTATTATGTCCTATGTGCATCAATCCAAAGTGTTCATGTTGAGTCCTTAGCGTTAGCCACAACATGATGTTGCAGATTATGTTATTAGGTATAATTAAGTTCAGATCAAATCATGAAGGTTAGAATTTTGTGATGTCACTAGTGTCTTATAAGAAGAGATACAAGTGAGCTTGGCTTGCTCTCTCCACCATGTAAGCACACAGGAAGAAGCCATGCATAACATGGGAAGAGAACTCTCACCAGAACCCAACTCTCCCAGCACCTGTACCTGATATTGATGTTCTTCAATCACTGCATTGGTAGAGTTTTGTGATGGCAGCTTGAACATCATCTACCTCATCCTCATAGAAATGAGTAAATGATAAGCTCTAAGAAGAAATCACCTCTACATGCCTAAGAAGTTCTAATGCCTTAAGATCAATAAACAGATGAAAAAAAAAGAACAGATGTTGCTGAACCTAAAGCTAAGTTGCAGTTTTGCTTACAAGTTGCTGATCTTCTCCACTCACCTATAGCTATTATAGTCTGAGTGGCTTGCACGTAACTTTGTGAAATTGAATTCTGGTTTATTCTTCATATAACATGATGTTGTGGTCATGGTGGGAAGATTCTGGTGATGATGCCCTGGTCAGTTCTGTTAGAGTTGTTGTTGTTTCCAGCAGGAAGATAGATACCCAGAGTTTCTCTTATTGCGGCTTCAGAGATATCATTGTCTTCTGAGATCTGTGGAGATGAACAGAAGCACAGAAATTCCAGGAGCAGAGGTGTACACACTGACGAGGTCAGGGATGCTGAGAGAGGCACACGCAGCCCCTGGTGACACAGACACAGATAGATCAATTTTAATGTCAAGTATTCATTATGTGCAGCACTATCTGTTTCTGTATTTTTATCTCCCTGGTCACAAAAAACATGGACATTTTCACTCTGGCCCTGAGTGTGGAGCCCTGTGTCCCAGTGAGGACAAGCAAGTGGAGAAAATATAATCAAGTGGCTGTACGAGTCTGGAAGTACAAATTGGCTGTAACAAATTTGATATAAAGAACATCATCCATCAAGCTTCAAATCAGATTATGTTTTTCTTTATTAGAGATAACATCCCAGTCTTCAAGTAAATATGCTTCATCGAGCAGATGCACAAGCTGAGTGTCTTCCTTGGCCACATCTCTTGATGTTCACAGAGGAAAGGGTAATTTAAATATATCAACAGGATTTAGCAATGGTGTTCCAAAGGAAACTATTGCATGCTCTTTAATGATTTGTGATGGTCCCACATTCTGAGGAATCTAGATACTTTGATTGGGATTCTCTGTAAATCATTTGTACTAGGTAATTCTGAGCAACATAGAGGAAGAGGGTGTTCAATCCATTGCGAGTTTATAATCTATAGGCAATTGGAGTAATTTAGGTGCAGATATTGGGAGATGTGTTTTTTAAGAGGGTTAAAATGAGCATCACAACAAATAATGGTTCATCAATACTAATGCACTCATGAGTCACTCAAGTAAGTAAATGATGTACATTTCTAGAATATATTCCTAGAGATCTTGTTTACGTGCGTGGCTATACTATGTATGTTTTTCCAAGCTGAAGCGTTACTTCCTGGATGGAAGGGGATGTCTGTTGTAATAACCCGGGTCTGAAAGCTCAGAATGTTCTAAGAATGTTCTGCTTTCCTTGAGGTCATACAAATAGTAACAGGGCCCATGAGATGGCTCAGCAATTGCCACCAAACCTGAGGACCTGAATTAGATTTCAGAATCCCACATGGTGGAAGGGTCTACTAACTGCCCTCTGACTACCCTGATAAGCACAGGTATGAGTATGCACACACACACACACACACACACACACACACACACACACACACACACACTAAATAAATAAGTGTACAAAACACAAACAAAAAGCAACAGTAACATTGAAAAATAATTTCTGGGGAAGAGACTCAGTTGCCAGCTTCAAAGATGCCATTATTTTGTGAGTAGCCACCTATACTGAGGTGGGATTTTTAGTAATGAAGCTGCCTTGAAGTCACCTAAGTAACCCAAATACACTCACTGGTTCATCAGGCTAGACTTAGAGAGAATTGATTCTCTGGGCACTGGTGCTCTATCTGAGGTGAACAAACAGTTCACATTTCCTCAGGAAAAGTTACACATTAGGAAAGCATATAAACATACCTCCAGTAGATCTTGCTCAGAAGGGCACAGATAAAAAAAAATGGCTTATAAGACAAACAGACTGTGCTCTGGTGTGAGAAGAGACCATAAGACTTCTGTTTCTTAGCAACCAACCCATGATAGTATAAGGTCAGTGTAAGGATGGGATATTATACCTTCCCAGACTAGAGAGAGAGAAATCATTGGTAGTAGGAATGTTGAGGAAAAATGCTAGCAGAGAAAGCAAACTGTGCCATTTAAAATGCCTTCTGAAAGTTAAATTTTCTTACCATCTTCTTGTGTTTCAGTAGGATCTCTTATAATTGTATTCAGCTCATAAATTACAATGTTATTCATTCTACTACTCCTGTTCTCTAGGCTGTTTTGTGCTTCTGAAATCAGAAGCTGTTATTTTCTTCTTTATCCCACACAGGATGATGTTTTTCAAGTATTGTTTATTTGACCATATCTAATCCCCATCTAAATATCTGTTAACTGTTTAAAAGACTAGAACAATGTTTAAAGATTAGATACTATGACTCTATAATTATTTTTCAAATTGGTCTTTCCTTTCAAAATGTTACTCTTGTTTCTTTATGTTTTTGGAGTTGGTGTCTTACATAGCTTTGGTTAATCTTTCTGTGCACTGAAGAAGGACATTGTATTCCTGATACTCCTGCTTCTACTTCCACATATATACCACCACACCAGGTTCCACAGGCATGCTGATTCTCAATATTTCCTAATTTTGTTCTATGGATACTCTTTTTTTATCATTAAAAATCTATCCATCCTTAGCATCTTTTGAAGTTGTTACAATTCTTTCAATTCATTCGCCCGGATGTGTTGCATTTTTATGTATTTTAAATGTGGTGTGCATTCCTGTATCTTTGCAAATCTTATTGCTGAGTTCATCTGTACTGACCTCTATGAGTCTCTTGCCTGTGCATTATTCCATGCAGACTCTGAGGTCAGTCTGTTCAGAATGAGGTCAAACAATGTCCTGTGTGAATCACTGATCCTAGAATGACTCTTAATTTTTTTTTAATTTGAGATTATCCATCATTTTCATAGTCTTTTTTTTGGTTGTTGTTTTGGTTTTTTTGTTTTTTGAGACAGGTTTTCTCTGTGTAGCTTTGGAGCCTTTCCTAGAACTCACTCTGTAGCCCAGACTGTACTCCAACTCACAGAGATCCACCTGGCTCTGCCTCCCAAGTGCTGGGATTAAAGGTGTGTGCTACCACCATCTGGCCTCATAGTCTTAACTTTACTTATCTCATCTATGTCTGGTACAACCTAAGGACTCCATTTCTAGTCCATATTGTCAAGTTCATTCTTAATACAACTCTGGGCCAGTGGATGCTCATTTCTGGGTACCAGCTCACAGCTCACATACAGAATATGTGAATCCTTTCTGTTTTCTTTGCACTATGGTTGTAACTGTTGCCTTCACAAACATTAGAATTTGAGTCTCTGCATGTGTATCTGAGTCTTGTACTGTGGTTTTGATGAATTTTCCTCCAGATAATCATTTTATCCATTTTTCCCCTACAATATTTTTCCTTTCTCCAAAACACTGAGTATTTTTAGTGAAAAAGGAGGAGGAATCTGTGTGAGCTTGTGCCTGTGTTTTCTGAGTAGGATCTAGAGGATGCTATCAATATTCCACTATAGAGATAAAAACGGAGTGTGAGGCCAGCTGAGACTGTGAGAGGTACCAGCTCGATATTGATGAAGTACCTTTTTCATTTTCCAGTCAATATACGAACTTAAAAATCACAAAGGAAGTATTATTGGAAATTAGGGATCAAGAGGGTAGTGGGCAGTGATAAATTCAAACCATGAATCATAAAATATCTGTTACAGATTCAAGTGTATATGGGAGAGCGTTAGTGACATTGATTATGCCATCATACAAATGACAGTGCTAAGGACGGAATCTATCTAGAAGAGGCTTGTCCTGCTAAATGTTCATATTTAAAACCTTTTCAAGCAGAATGCTGGACAAGTGCCACACCTGCTTCCTAAACTCAAACTGGCCACCACTTTACCTTCTGAGGTTCAAGCTTTGCTCTTTTTTTTTAAAGCTCTCAGGATAGACAATGTAAAATAAGTTCATCAAAAATATTCTTATAGCTGCTTTTCTTAGCAAATAACAGGTCAGTTTGAATTTTATAAATATATGCAAAGTATACCAAAAAGTGTTAGGGTGTGAAAATGTTTCATTAAAGTACAGATGATGAGCTGACACTTTTTGTGAGATGTGTGCACTTTGACTTGCAAACTATGGGAAACAAATATTGTTTAGTATATTCCTAAGTTAGCAAGAGGCATATTTCTTTCCTCTATTAAAGACTGAAAGTCTTGTGTGGAAGGAAGATATTTTGTGCTGAAGCCATGATCTCTTTACGGAGAGTGAGCTGGGTGAAGAAAAGAAAGTCTGGCAGTAGGGTTGGATGGGCCATCTGGATTGTTTCAGCCTTTCCTGTCTCTGCCTGGAGGTGGCGCTTCTCAGCAAAGGTCCTCAGGCCAGCAGCATCAGTAGCTCTTAGGATTCATTAGAATTGCACCATCTCACTATCTTCCTCTGTTCCCTGAAACCAGAAGCCCCTCTCCCTCCCTGCCACTGGGTGAAACCCAGTGATCTCCAAGGAGAGTCTGATAGACTTGAGGTTTAAGGATCTTTTGGACAACTAAATATATAGATTTTCTGTTTCTGCTTCTTTAACTGATACAGAATAACCACTATTACAGAGAACTTCAAAAATAACCAACCTGGAATAAATATAATTAATATAATAATAACTAATAATGATAATAATAACATAATAATAAACAATTAGTTCCAACTATCTCCTAAGTATTTTATGTGTAGGAATACTATTCCTATCCCAGTCTTATAGAAAATAAAATCCCAAATGATGGAAGAAATTAAAACTGGTCTTAGATCACACCACATGGGCATGGGTAGTTGTATATCATAATCCATTCCTGGCCATATATTAACAGAAAAAACCCAACAACTATAATTGGATTGTTCCGTAGGTGATTCATTTACCCTTGTTTGAGCCCTAAAGTATTTTATGGTCGGTTTTTGTTGTTAGGGTATATTGCATCCTAATAGACATAAACCATATAAATGGTTTATATTTGAGCCTAAGTAATTCTATGCTCTTGCTAGTGCTTCATTATTCCATCTGTCCAGTGCTGGTGTAAATGTCAGAAATGTACTTGAAGAATTCTATCTGCCTTTCTCTCTCATCGTATCTACTGATCTCTGCCTGAAAAGGAGCCTTTCGGTTTGGGGATTTCTTGAAGTGTTTGCAGCACCGTGATGTATACAAGACCTTCTACATTCACTTTAAAAAAAATCAGCTTAAGATGTTTATGTAGTAATCTCTTCCCCTCTTACAATCAACATCACTGTTTCCTCTTATCCCTGTCCATCTTTGCTAAAGCTTTTTTTTCCCCTGTCACTTTGATTCATCTCTGAAGTCCTTCTTTTCTGACCACTTCTCGTCAAGAGCATCTTACCCTCCTGCTGCCCTTCTCTTCCTTTTAAATAGGTTATCATAGCTTAACTCTTCTGCCATACTTCATGTGTTCAAATGGAAACATCTATACCAAATTTTTTGAATTTATTATTATTTGTGTTTTAATTTTACACATCAGCCGTGGGTTCCACTGTCCTCTCCCCTCCCGCCCCCGCCTCCACCTTCCCTCCAGCCCCTCCCCTCCATTCCCATCTCCTCCAGGGCCAAGACTCCCCTGGGGATTCATTTAAACCTGGTGGATTCAGTACAGGCAGGTCCAGTCCCCTCCTCCCAGGCTGAGCAAAGTGTCCCTGTGTAAGCTCAAGGTTCCAAACAGCCAGCTCATGCATTAAGGACAGGTCCAGGTCCCACTGCCTGGGTGCCTCCCAAACAGTTCAAGCTATTTAATTGTCTCACTTATCCAGAGGGCCTGATCCAGTTGGGGGCTCCTCAGCTTTTGGTTCATAGTTCATGTGTTTCTATTAGTTTGGCTATTTCCTGTGCTTTTTCCAATCTTGGTCTCAACAATTCTCGCTCATACAATCCCTCTTCTTTCTCTACAATTGGACTCCTGGAACTCCACCTGGGGACTGGCTGAGGATCTCTGCATCCACTTCCATCAGTTATTGGATGAGAGTTCCAGCTCAACTGTTAGGGTGTTTGGCCATCTGATCACCAGACTAGGTCAGATCAGGCTTTCTCTTGACCATTGCCAGCAGTCTACAAAGGATGTATCATTGTGGATTTCTGGGGACCTCTCCAGCACTCTGCCTATTCCTGTTGAAACTGAGAAGCTTTTGTAGAGCAAAGAACACGGTCAACAAGACAAAGCGACAGCCTACAGAATGGGAAAAGGACTTCACCAACCCCACATCTGACAGAGGGATGATATCCAGAATATATAAAGAACTCAACAAATTAGACATCAAAATGCCCAATTAAGAAATGGGCTATAGAATTAAACAGAGAATTCTCAACAGAGGAAGTTCAAATGGCTGAAAGATATTTAAGGAATTGCTCAATATCCCTAATTATCTGGGAAATGCAAATCAAAACAACTCTGAGATACCACCTTATACTTGTCAGAATGGCTAACATCAAAAACACAGAAGACAGCTTATGCTGGAAAGGATGTGGAGCAAAGGGAACTCTCCTCCACTGCTGGTGGGAATGCAAGCTTGTACAGCCACTTTGGAAATCAATATGGTGCTTCCTTAGAAAATTGGGAATCCATCTCCCCCAAGACCCAGCTGTAGCATTCTTGGACATATACCCAAGGAATGCTCAATCATACCACAAGGGCATTTGCTCAGCTATGTTCATATCAGCATTGTTTGTAATAGCCAGAACCTAGAAACAACCTAGATGCCCTTCAACTGAAGAATGGATGAAGAAAATATGGTACATATACACAATGGAGTACTACTCAGCAGAGAAAAACAATGACATCATGAGGTTTGCAAGCAAATGGATGGATCTAGAAAAAAATCATCCTGAGTGAGGTAACCCAGACTCAGAAGGACAAACATGGTATATACTCACTCATAGGAGGATACTAGATGTAAAACAAAGATGACTCGACTGCTACACAACTCCAGGGAGGCTACCTAGAAAATGGGACCCTAGGAAAGACACAGGGATCGCCCAATGACAGAGAAATGGATGAGATCTACATGAACAACCTGGACAACAGTAGGAGTAATGAAGGGCAAGGTTCAAGGGAAAAAAAGCTTAGGGGAACAGAAGATCCCAGCTGGATCAAGAACAGAAAGGGAGAACAATGAATAACAGACCATGATAAATGATGTCATACCACATTATTAATCTAGGTTCTCATTGTTAATTTTAACCAGATCAATAACTTCCTATAAAATTGGAAAGGGTTTATTCTTGTGTAAAGATACACTATAAGTTTGTTCATTGATTTCTCACATAACTTCGGTTTATAGTAATGCAATGCACATCTCCATGCAATGCCTAGTATCAGATACACACATTGTCATGAAGATGGTAAATACATCACTGAAAAAAAATGTAAAAGCAGAAGAACATTCAGCATGGATAAAACTGTCCATACATCGATAATACACTATTTATTATTGCTATTTTTTATTCTTCTCACATATATTACATCCATCTCCTCCACCAGGCTTTTCTCTCCACCTTCCCTCTCCCCTAGATCACCCCATCTTATCTCCTCTCAAAAAAAGAGCAGGCCTCCCAGGGACATCATCCAAACATGGCATAATATGCTACAAGAACACGAGGTACATAGCATCATATCAAAGTTGGAAAAGGTGACCCAGTAGAAAAGAAAGGGTCCCATAAGCAGGCAAAAGTGTCACAGACAGCCCCCATTCCCACAGTTAGGAGTCCCACAAAACACCAAGCTACTCAACTGTAAGATATATGTAGAGGACGTAGGTCAGACTCCTACAGGCTTCCTGACTCTGAGAGCCCATCTATGTCCTGGTCAGTTGATTCTTTGGATCGTGATCTTATAATGTCCCTGTCCCCTCTGGTTCCTCCAATCCTTCCTTGCCTCCTCCTCTGGACTCTCTGAGCTCTACCTAATGTTTGGCTGTGGGACTCTGCATCTCTTCCTATTAGTTACTGAAGAAAGACACTCTAATCTATTTTATGAGGACTCTGCTAGGTTCTGGTGTGAGAATATTCTGCAGGTAGGACAAACTGTAGCTTGTAGGTTTTGGAACTGGGTTAGTGTCCCAATCCTTCCACTTGAGAACTTGCCTAGCTACAGAAGATGGATGGTTCAGGCTCTGTATCCCCCATTACTAGGAATCTTTGCTAGGGTTACTCTGGAAGATTCCATGGTGTTTCCATTGTACTAGGTTTCCATCCAGCTCCTCAAAATGCCACCCAATTCCAGTCATATCTCCCAAAATTTTCTCCCCAACCTACAATTTGATCCTTCCTGTTCCCAACCCCACCTGCCTCCAGTCCACCCTCAAAATCTGTTAACCCTTCTCAGGGAGATCCTTGCATCCCCCCTTAATCCCCCCTTGAAACATCCTTTCTGCATCTGTGGACCACAGCATTGTTATCTGTTACTGTACAGTTTAAATCCATATTTAAGTAAATACATACCATGGTTGTCTTTCTGAGTCTGGGTTACCTCACTTGGCATGGTTTTTCAAGTTCCATGCATTTGCCTGCAAATTTTATTTTTTAACAGCTGAGTAATACTCCATCGTGTACATGCACCACATTTTCTTTGTCCATTCTTCCATTGAGGGAAATCTAGGTTGTTTGCAGGTTCTGTCTATTACAAATAAAGCTGCTATGAGCATAGTTGAGCAAGTGTCATTGTGATAGAGTGGAGTATCCTTTGGGTATATGTCCAGGAATGGTATAGCTTGGTCTTGAGGTAGATCTATACCCAATTTTCTGAGAAGCCCTCATATTTATTCCCAAAGTAGCTGTATAAGTTTGTACCCCTGCCAGAGGTAGAGGAGTATTCTCCTTGCTCCACATGCTTGCCAGCATGAGCTATCACTTGTGGTTTTGATCTTAGCCATTCTGATTGGTGTAAAATGAAATCTCAGAGTCACTTTGATTTGTATTTCTCTGATGCCTAAGGATGTTGAACATTTCCTTAAGTATTTCTCAGCCTTTATGGTTTCCTCTGTGGAGAATTCTCTGTTTAGATCTATACCCAATTTTTAACTGGATTATTTAGTTTGTTGATGTCTAGTTTCTTGAGTTCTTAATATATTTTAGATATTAGTCCTCTGTCAGACATAGGGTTGGTGAAGATCTTTTCCCAAGAGGTAGGCTGTGTTTTTTGTCATATTGATGGTGTCTTTAGCCTTAAAGAAGCTTTTCAGTTTCATGAGGTCCCACTTATTAATTGTTGCTTTCAGGGTCTGTACTACTAGTGTTCTATTCAGGAAGTTGTTGCCTGTGGCAATGCATTCAAGGCTATTCCCCACTTCTCTTCTTTCAGGTTCAGGACAATACACTTACTGTTGTTTGTAAAATGGCATGATTGCACCATGCCCCAAATTTTTCCCAGTAGTAAAATTCTCTGGTTTTCTGTCTTAGCCTGATAGCTAATTTCAATGAAGCCTTTCACTAGACCAGAGTTACAAAGAGAGGTCTTTGATGCTTAGGCTTGTATATTCTATAATTAATGTAGAGGCCAGTGAGATTTTTCTACAGGATAATTTTCCTACAGGAAACATTTTCAATGAGTAAGAAGCTTAATAGAGTCAGGAATAGCTCAAAAATACTGATGTGATTCACAGTTACCTGAACTGAAAAATTATGCTGCTATATATGAGGTGCACATGTCATGTCAAAGATTTCACTCAGGTAGGGCTAGAAACACAGTGGCAGGTGTTGTTTGAATAAATGGAAGCATGGTTGAAGGGACTTCCAAAACGAGCTCCACCACAATGTTAGAGAGCCATCACCAGAGACAATTCTCAAAGTGGAGCCATAATATCAATGCTATAGATATTTCCTACCTCTGTCCCATCTAACCCCTTCTAGTAACACCCATTTGCCAAATTTAACTAGAAGCCAGTGGCTAATGATACCTAGGGAATGTAGGTTGCAGCTGTCAGTAGGTCTACCAGAGAACGGATGAGGGGAGAGTTCTAGCTGCTAATTGCAGTTAAACTCAGAACATCCATCACAAAATTGCTTGACTCCATTTCCTTTGAATTTCTTATATTAAATTCTAGTCTACATGGCTGCATGTTGGCTGTGAAGTTCTAACTTATTAACCACTCATGGCAACTGTTAACCAAACATGTCTGCTTCTGTGTATTCTCCCACAAATACCTAGCAAGCTTCATTTCCAGTACTACTCAGCGGGATTAACTTCCATGAAGAAAGTTAGCACGTGGACATGTTCCCTCTCAGTCACAAGAATAAGCATCCATTTTGTGGTGGGAAGAAAATGGACAATGTGGCAAGCCACTTCTCACATTCAAAATTAAGGAAAAGATAGTTACTCAGAAAGGTTTAGTTTTGGGGGTACTTCCCATCTGGGGGATATCAAGAGGTCCCTCCACTAAAAACATAAAAAGCCACAGTCACAGCTGAATGGAATAAAGGGCATGCCTTCCTTCTTCCATTTTCTAGCCAGCTAATAGTTGGAGTCCCTTGCTTAGGACACTTTTGATGTAATTTCTCAACTGAAGCCTTCCATTTTGATGCATTTTAGTTTGGTGTTATGTCTCACTGACATGAGACAGGACTTCTCCATTTTTATGCATATACTCATCTCTAGAGATCACAGTGATATATAGGTTTTGATTTGTTAGATCTGGGCTGGATTCAGGTTCTGTATTTCTCACCGACTTTTGGTGGTTTTCTCCCTGCAGGAGAGATAATCAGAATTGTTTATAGAATTTATAAATACAATCAGACAAAAATAGAAATCAGCAACCAAACATGCAAGTGAGAGCAGGGGAGGATCTGGCCTACTCTCTCCTATTCTCTTACTCTGCCTGGGGACTCAGTGACATGGGGCGCTCATAACGCTAGTGACAAGGGCCGGTGTTGGTTTCCTCAGAGTCATAAATGAAGACGCTTCACTTCACTGTGTGGTGGCTCTGTTTTAATAAGTGGCTGGAGACTATCCTCCAGGCAGAGCCAAGAGGACATGAATAAGCTAAGTTAGGAACCGTGTCGATTTCCCCAAATTACAGTCACTTCCAGAGTGTCTGTTGAGATGCCAACTGCTTTCCTCTAGGACACTGTCGGCACATCCAGCTCCATTTTGTCACTTCCACAGCTATTACGGTGATTACCTCACAAGGAAAACCCCAAGAGATGAATGTCTTAAAATCAGGGATTCCTTTCTAATGACTGCTTCATCTCTCAAAAAAGATTTCACTCTTTCAAAGAGGGCTAGTGTTGGCTTGTCGTTTTGTGCTTTGTTTTGGGCTCTTGGTTCACTGAAGATCTCACAACTTGTTTGTTAGTGCCTTGGCTATTATTCTGGATTTTCCCAATATTTTAAAATAAATGATAAGAAACAAATCATAGGGATAAAATAGATTTTGCACTATCCCATAATCAGATGGGAGTGAGTATTAATAAGGCAAGTTTGTAATATAAAATTGGCCAAATTCACACTGGACCAACAAGCAACTCAAAAATAATGGTGGCTTGGGAACAGGCACAATGTCAACGTGAGACTTCTGAGGTACTAGACTAAAGTCCTTAACAATTCTTAGAGAATTATTGGGTTCTTTGTTGGTGAGGTGGTTATATTTACAGTTTATGGCTCCATGCCTGACCAGAATTTGTTTTGCTTTTGTCTGAATTTGATACAGGAAATGGGACTCTGGAAAACCAGCTTCAGTCTCTTGATCTAGGAAATCAGGCAATGTAACTAAACCTCGGGGACCTTCAACCAGACAAATAAAATAGATACAGAACGCGTAGCATTTTGTCCTTGCCTATAACACACTTTCAAGAGTTTTTAAGAACTCCCATGAGTTCTCTGTAGAACTCTAATTCTGTCTCCACCTTCCTTAATACTGATACTCATTCTTACGAACTAGGTCTTGTCTCCTTTTGAAAATGCTGTATGTACTGATGTTAAGAGAGGTTGGGCTTTTCCCCAAGGGCACATGACTGGGAGTTTGCAGAATTAAGTCTAAACAGCAGTTCTTGGACTTCAAGTCCATGTTCTATCCATTTGATTACTCTACTGTCCATTCACGGACTCTGGGATATGTGAGTATTCTCTTTAAGAGAACTCGAAATAGGAAGCAAATGAATGGTAGAGGAACGCTGCCGTGATAGCCAGATGTGTTTCGATTATGCTCAAAGTTCTTCAATGTAAATTTTCTCGGTTAATCTCCGGATGAATGGTTATCAACTTGTTGATTGACTCCTTGATTTCCTGGGGCCATAACCCTTCAATTCAGCCAGGTGCCTGGTCATCATGGGTTGTTGATCCTTTTATACACACAGCCCTACTCATCACCCTCACTGAACCTTAGCATCTTTGTCGCAAGGCCTCTTGTTTCCTTTAGTTTTACACTCTATCTCCTCCCAGTGCCATGCAGGACTGATTATCCTATATCTCTGTCAACTTCATTTAATTTGTCTTTTGACATGTGTCTTTAATTTCGAAAGGGGCTTGCCTACTGTTTCTTTACAAAGTATGTTGAAAGTGCTGACTGAATTTCACTACAACTACCTGGAGGCAAATTTGGTGGTGAATATTTTGTTACATCCCACGTTTTCATAATGGAACACATTATATTTGTTTTTCTGAAATACCCAAACTGGCTTTCGTCCTAAATAAAGTTTCCAAAAATTCTTCTCTAGCCAAACATTTAATTGTTTGTATTGTTAAAAAACTGCCAGCTTACGCTGCTGAGTTCTCCCAACTGAGCTTATGAAGTATCTGATCTCATTTAGAAGCAAATCATCCACAGTGTTTGTCAAGGGACTATTGTTGATAAAATCAGGACTTCCTCATTTGCCATAGCCCTGGTCCTTCTAGCTCTTGCATACCAAATGGGTAATTCTGTGGGCTAATTGTGCACCCAGCCTGGTTATATACCATACTGGTTATTGCTTTCTGCCTGGCAGAGGTAATCTCTGCACACACCCAAACCAAACATTGCCTTTTGGCTCTGACACATGCCTATGAGTTTCATTTGGAATCTAAATACCCTCCCTTCCCTTCAGTTTGTGGGTACAACTCACCAAGGGAATTATTCCTATTGGGGTTAGTGGGGGACACACTTGTCATTTTCATGAGCAAATGCATATAGAGAGTGTTATGTACTCTTCATCTGCAGTGTGTTCCTTGTCCGGTTTCTCTTCCACTGGAATCTTCAGAGTGGGGTTGGGATGGTTCCCCACTGACTGACATATTCCATTCTACTAGAGATGGTTAGATAGCATCCTGGGACTTAGGAAATACTTGTGGTTGCTGAGTGTAGGGGATGTGTCACAACTAGTGGCAAAGCAAGTTCCTGAATGCATCTGCAGATGTTACCAATTAGGGATAGTGCCATTTTTCCACAGCTGTGGGCTCAAACTCTCCCACCTGCAGGCCTGGAACTGTTTAGTCCTTCAGCCAGCGAGAGCCGGGGATGCTGGCATTTCGCCATTTCTTCCTGGGTGCTGTCCTTCTCTTGTACTTCACCAATGTGACTTCTATGTAGGATTCTGACACTGAGTTACATGCTTGGTCCAGGCCTGGCTTGGGTAGGGGGTCTTGAGTCCCTGGAGAGGCTCTTACAGCAGGGCATGACTTCTGTTTTGGATATCTTTTCTGGGATCCCTTGTTGATGTCTCTAACAATGACCTGGATTTCCCTTTGCACTACTTTGCCAGCTGGGATTGTGCCTTGCCTTGAAACCTAAGGGCAGATTTCTTAGACTAAAGACAGAGTCAGTTGGAAATCAAGAGCATCACACACCTTCGGCCTGTTCTTTTGCAGACTTGACTGATCTTTGAAGCAGACCAGCCATTTGCTTCTGCCTATTTCCCCCCAATCCTTTCAAAGAACCAGGAGTTCATTCATGATATCTTGCAGACTGAGAATTTAAGCACACCACCTTTCAGTTAAAAGTGTTCCTCATCTGCATAGAGACACTGTCATATGCACAATTTGAAGTGGATGAATAGCATTGCATGTAGTATTTAGATTTTTTTGTGGCTTTTTTTTTTAGTTTTATTTCTTGCTCTATACACAAAACTAGATTTAATATTTTTATTTAGATAACTTTTAATTAAGAATTTTACAGGTGGCAAATGCTTTTAAGTGTTCTTATATCAGCCAGATGGCTGCTGTTTGAGCTAGGTAGGTATTTTATCTTCATGTGCAGATGTACAGGACACAGAGGAAGAAGCAATTTTTCTTGGATTACACACACACACACACACACACACACACACACACACACACACACACACAGTGTACAGCCGTGTAGTGTTCAGCTCCAGGTACTTCTGTCTTATATTCCCATATAATTCTTCAGAGACAAAATTCCTTAAATTCAAGATTAAGGAAGATCTTTCCCAGAAAATCAAAGAAGCCTGGTCAATGTAGTTTGTTGTCTAATTTGGGCTTCCTGACTTCAGAAGAGGATCTCTTCCTTTGGTTTTTAATGCAACTAGACGAAGCAATGAAGCTGGTCATGTCTCTATCCCTTCAGCGCAAGAACATCATTGCAAACTTTTCCCTCTGCATTCCCTCACTATCTTTTATGCTCCCCCATTTTGTTCCTGAGATTATGTCCCCCAATGTTGAAATGTTGGCAGTCTTGGGGGAAATCAGAGTTGTTTCCACCTCAACAAAGCCACTGCTACTTATTTATTTTTAGTCATGATAGGATAAGCTCCATTCCATAGATTAGCCATCTTTCCGCCCCCTTCTCTCTATGTATCTTTTTTCTGCATCATGCAATTGTCATTGCTTAAGTATTAGAAACCTCATTTTAATCCAGCCATGCAAATTAGTTTATATCAATATCCCAGGAGCTTGAAAGAGCCAGTGAAGCAGTGTAGGCCTGAGAGAATGTAAGGAGTGGTTCTATTGAGATGTAGGCTTTCTGTCTAAAAGGAATCTGATATAGTCAGTGTCTGCTTTCAGTTCCCCTTTGATTTCCTTTCACATGAGTTGGCACAGGTATAGACCCGTGCCCTCTTAATGCAATTCTGTGAAAAAGCAGCAGAATCAGGTGAGAATGGCCTGGAGAGGAAATCACGGCTCTCTTATGTGTGGATAATACGAAGCATATTTCCAGACTGCATGCTGTTGAAAAAAAAAACGGCCCTAGCAAATTCCATCCCTGTGACAGTATGCTTTGTAGTCAACTAAATACAAATCCCCTTCTGTAATTAGGCAGAAACACACGCGGAGGCTTACCTTGGAAACTCTGCCTCTGAAAGAGCAGACGCTGTTTTCTTTGCTTTCTTCTTCTCCCCAGCACTGCTTCGCATAAGTATGTGTAAAGTTCTTGGATTCTTGTGGATTCAAACCGGATCAGCCACCCATGAACAATGTGACTGAAACATTTTCTTTCTTTCTTTTTTTTTTTTTTTTTTTTTGTCACAGACTGATATGTTAAGAATTCAGAGAATCACAACACTGTGCACTCACGTTCACATTTATCCACACATCTGTGACAGCATTGTCACAGTTCCCTAATGTCACCATATTATGCAGCAAATATTTGAACGAAATGTTAAAGGACTGAATCATCCAGGAATGTTTATTTTCAAACGATATTTTATGACCCAAATCCATGGAGCTCTGCAGGTTTTGTAAACTGCATTGGCACTTAGAGAAAACACGTTGGCTCAGAAATAGTGTGATCACAGTAGATAAGCCTGGGGCATAAAAGCACATCCACATTGCATCACAGAAGCAAAGACTACTAGGAAGAGAATCATACATTCTCAAGTCTCTTACCACACGACAAACTAAAGGGATGTCCTTTGAACCACATAGCTGAAGAAAGTATACGTTCATAGTTGATATTAATTTTGGAACATACATAAGGCTTGCTTCATTTCCAAGTGAAGTTAAAGATAGAAAGCACACAGAATGTAAACAAATGCATGTTTATTCACACACATGTGATACGGCAGAGACATACATCTGTGCTCAATACTGACAGACATTCAACAAAACGTAGATTCTAGTAAAGAAAAACTGGCCTTGAATATATTAAATTAAATCCATAATATGGAATGGAGAAATAAGAAAAACAAAGGAATGAAAATGATAGAAGGAGGTTGTAGCTTAGCAGTTACATATATTATTTCAGTGCCTTTTGTTTATTTATATATTATTTTCTGAAGTTATAACAAAATGACATCATTTCTCCATGCCTTTCCCTCCAAACTTTTCCTTCTACCTCTCCTTGTTCTCTTCTAAATTCATGTTCTCTTTTTTCCCATTGACTGATGTTGCAAGTATACACATACATACACCTTTCTATCTGTGACCTGCCAGTCTATATAACATTCCTTGTGTGTGTGTTCTCAAGGACAACCATTTTGTATTGGATAACCAATTGGCGTGTTCTTCCCCGGAGAAGATGACTTCTCTCACTCTCGGCATTCAATTTTTACCTGTAGTTGAAGTCTCTTGGACTTCACCAGCTCCACTTGGACGTGTTTATTTGTGTTGTTCATCTTCACATCATGTGTACACAGTCATATTGGTGAGACTTCATGGGTGTAAACGCTTCCATTACTGGGACATGCAGTCTCACAGCAAATTCCTGGGCCTTGCAAACTTTCTATTCCCTCTTCCATAATGTTCCCTGAACCTTACATGCAGGTTTGTAGAAGTATACGTTGAGACTAGATTCTCATTTTGTTCTCTCTAGTTCTGCATTTTGGTTGCTTGTGGTTTTCTCTAATGATCTGTCTGTTGCATAGAGAAATTACCATTTGACAAATGTTGTGATGGAAGACCAGTAAGCTGGATGGTATTCTGGGGAAAGAGTATCAGTGTGAAGGGAGGGTAGTATATAAGCTTTCTGCTAGGTTCTAGAAATAGTCAAATAGCTGTGCTGTCTGGAACCTAGCAGAAATGATTAAGATCTGAAGGTTGGATGAGGGCAGTGATGGGATGCCTAAGCTCTGATTGTATTTGAATAGCATCAAGAGCTGCTATAGTGTTTTGGACAGAATTGTGATAACCGGACTGTGATGGGGAAAACGTGGGGCTGCCATGTTGGGTACAGAGTATAGTAGATAATGACAGAGACAGAGAAAAGGGTGAATAGCTCAGCAGAAGTGCTAGGTCAGCCTCAATTAAATTAACTGGTACTATAGCTGCAGCCATTGCAATAGAGATTTAACTGTGTCAAAGAGCAACAATTTTCATGACCTACAGTAATGGAGGGTCAATATCAATTGGCAGTGTACTCTGAAAGGCTGCCTTACTCGCTTTCCACGACAAAGAACTATGATTAGGATCGTTCTCATAACAGCAAACCAGGCAGATTCCAGTCCATTGTGACTTGATCTGTAAGACAAGGTCCTTTGGCTACATTTATGCAACCAGGATTGACTTATCTCAACTCTAGTCTGTGAGAAAAGAACAGACTCATTTATACAATGTTTTATTTTTAAGAGTGACAAGGTCCCTATATAGGCATTAATGTCCTTGTATGAAATAGTTTATTAGGTTGGTGAAGTGGGGGTACAGCTTGAGAGAACAGAACTTAGAGGGGAGTTTGTGTGGGTTTGAGGAAGGAGATCTACTCATGAGGTTGACTTGAGGGAAGTTCTAAACGACAAAGGACAAAGTAAAAGAAGGATGACGGGAAGTGATATGTGGAACAAAGCTAAAGGAAACTGCTTAGTCAAACTTCTGTCATAGGGTTTTCATTTACTGCAAATACCATAGGAAACTGCAAACTAGAAGATATTATAAAACAGTGTATTGGAATGAGATCTGGTTTAATAGTAATGGTTTTTGGAATTCTCTATGCTTTGTGCATTTTCTTCTTTGAGAGAGACTCGTAGCTGACTTCAATAGGTGCATTCTGAAATACCTCAATGGACACACTTTGGTGGAAAACAATAGTTTCTCATTGGAAAGGAAATACTTTGGTGAAAACAATGCTGCTCTAGATTGGATGATTGTACCGAAGAGAGAAGGCAGAGGAGGTTGGAAGGAGAAGGGAGTTTCCATGACTACAACGGAAACCCAAAAGCTTATTGCAAAAAGAATGCCAAGTAGAGAGGCCAGAAGAACTTGGAGGGTTTTCCATCATGGCACAAGTGATCTGAAATTTAAATTTTACCTTCCCCATGTTCCTCTTGTATCCCTATGCATTACTACTTTGAAAAAAGTCTTCTGTCTTCATACTTATATATATGATCATGCATGCTTTAATTTTTTATGTTTAATGCATATCAAAACGTTCTACATATTTCTATTACAATTATTATTACAAATAGTATCAATCACAACCAAAGTTAGAAGAAAAGAAATACTAAGGACAAGAACAACAATAGTGACTAGAAAAACAACATAGAAATCAATAAAAGTAGAATTTAGTTATCACTGAAAAATCTAGTTGTATGAATAAAAAAAGAGATGTAAATGCATAAAATCAGGGATGAAACTGGAGACATTGTAGTTCATACCACAGACAGACAAAGCACCCTAGTAGACGATAATGAACAAGGGTGTGCAAAATATCAAGTAATATGGAATAGATGAGTAAATTTCTAAACATATACAGCCTGTGAATATTAAATTAGAAAGTCTGAACAGACCAATAATGAGAGAAGTCATTGGTGTTATTATCTGAAAAATCCTGATGAAGAAAATTTGAGAATCTAAGGGCCTTACTGATGAAGTCTACTAGGCATTTAGAGAAGAAGAATTATTAGAAAACAAATTATTCCTAAAACATTTTTAAAAACATGGAAAAGCAAAGAATACCATGGCCAGGTCCCAGGCAGAGCTCCGGGAGTCCAATTGATGAGAAAGAGGAGGGATTCTATGAGCAAGAGATATTGAGACCATGATTGAAAAAAGTGCAGAGACAACTAGCCAAACTAGTGGATATACAGGAACTGTGGACCAATAGCTGAGGAGCCAAATGGTACTGGACTAGGCCCTCTGGATAAGTGAGACAGTTGTTTAGCTGGAACTGTGTAGGGGGCCCCAGGCAGTGGGACTGGGACCTGTCTCTAGTGCATGAGCTGGCTTTTTGGAGCCTAGTGCCTATGGTGAGACACTTTGCTCAGCCTAGATGCAGGGAGGATGGGCTTGGACCTGCCTCAACTGAATGTACCAGGCTCTGCTGACTCCCCATGGGAGACCTTGCCTTGGAGGATGTGGGAATAGGGGGTAGGTTGAGGGGAAAGGCTAGGGGGTGGAGGAGGGAGGACAGGGGAATCTGTGGTTGATATGTAAAATGAATAGAAAATCTGTTAATAAAAAAAAGAAAAAAATAACTCTTCCAAACTTCCATTTAGAAGATAGACATTATCCTTATTCAAAATATAGTCAAGGTTATGGTAAGAAAACAATATACCAAATCCACAAGGACTGTGGAGGGAAAAATCCTTAACAAAATGCCAGCAACGTAAGTTCTGCAACATATTAAAGGATAAGTCATTGTGATCAACTAAGATTTACTCCTGAGATGCAATTATGGATTAATGTGTGCAGATAGATAAATGTGGTATTCACACTAACAGTGTGAAGGACAAGCATCAATCACTTCCCTAGATAAAGATGTATTTGACAAATTCTGAATTTTTTCTCAACACAATAAAAGTGATATATAAAGAACTTACAGTTAACATCATCCACACTAAGAATAAAGCTGAAATCTTTGCCACTAAGGTACACACAGAGAGAAAGACACCTACTTTAACCTTGTGACATTTTTTCCATAAGCAACATGAAATGCAGAATGAAAGGGGAAATTAATATCAGGCTGGTAGGGTAGATGTTGTCGCAGATGGATGGTTAGACAGACCAAGAAGCATGTAGGTACTCTCACAGTCAAAGATCCCACACATTTATCAACCACTAGGCATTTGAGTAAATAAACCCTTGCATGGGCCTTTCCACTGGTAAAAATCCATTGAGTGATTCAAATTGATATCAAGTGAGCAGAAATGAACTGACCCTGTCAAGTTTTGTCCAAATTAGAGATTTTCAAGCAAAATAAATGTTCATTTAAGCCAATAAGTCTTGTAGTTATTATAAAATAATAGATAATTGCTATGGAAAGTACAGTTTTCATTCTGAAAAGAAGTAATTCTAGTCTACCTCTGAGGATGAGTTTCCTTCTAAGAAGAAATAATGGTACATGCAGACATGTAAGAGTAGACACAAGTGTGTTGTTCCTATTACTAATTTTCTTGCAGTATTTCCCACAAGTAGTCTTGGATTTAAATATTTGGATGATAGAGTAAAAGGAAATTGTTAAATAGTATTATGACTTCATAGTTAAGTTTATCATATCATCTATCTGTCTGCCCATCTCTCTATCTAGATATTTATCTATCTGTCTATCAGTCTGTCATCTGTCATCTATCAATCTATCTATCCTAGACCTACCTACCTAAACCAATTTTGATTTTCCCTAAATGCTAAGATTCCATCTTTCTTTTGGGAATCTTATCATTTGAACGCCTTCTGTTGGTGGCCACAGATTTTGTTTTGTGTCTTCAGCTTCCCGTGAAATGGTCCAAACCAAGCCTCAGAAACAGCTAAGATCATTGAGTGTCTTCAAAATAGCAAGAAGCTTTATTTTGCATGACTCTGGATTACATCTTACATTTTGTTTTTGCCCTTCCGGACATCGCTTTAATTCTTAAAGAGTGAAATACAACTTTTAAAAAATATATATCATTTAATTTTCTATGTATCGGCCTTTTGCCTGTATGTGTGTTTGTGTACAACATGCATGCCTTGTGGCTGGAGGTACCAGAAGATGGCATCAGATCCCCTGGAAGTAGCATTACAGATGCTTGTGAGCCACCCTGGGGTTCTGGGAATCAAACCTGGGTCCTCTGGAAGAGCAACCAGTGCCCTTCACCACTAAGCCCTTTCTCCAGCCTCACAAGAATTTTCTTTGCCCAGAATTTATAGTTCCTTTTAGTTGGAAGATTTATTTTTCAAAGTAGGCTGTTTTTCATGTGCTAGTAGTGAAGATTTGAAGTAATACTTTAAAGTTCTTTTTAATGCTGAGAGATGCCTACCTTTTTATTTGTATTCTGCTTACATTTCCTGGGATAATTTTCAAGTTCCTTACCTGAGGATAAGTACTCAGCTGAAAGTCAAAGTTTGAACTTTATCCTGTGTGTAATTTTCTCAAATGATTTGGAGGTAGAAAAACAAATCTTTACTTTTCTTTCTTAAGTTTCTTTAAGCAGATGAATTCATAGCTTCAAATTGCCCTTCACTCAGCTTTCTTTTGAGCTTTTGGGTGGAGTCAAACTCCTGAAATTGATGCACTTTTTCTTTTATGGATATATGTAATTCTTAGTGCCATGAAAATAACCTGAGAGTAAACTGGATCTTATTTTGCTTTATAAGTGGAATCATACGTTTTAGGAATGATTTCATGGTCTTGAAAACCAGACTAAAGATGTGCAGAAACCCAATAGCTTAGAATTCAAATTCCTAGATAATCTTGTAACCACTGCTTAGGCCTTCTACACATAGTGTTTCTATGGTGCTTCCATTAGAAAATATTTTACCTTGTGTATGAAGTTGTCTCTCAATAAGCAATTGCTTTATTTATCTGTCCATTGCTCTGACAAAATATTACAAGGAAGAGACATATATTTGGGCTCAGTGGAAGTTTCACCCCATGGCATCTTATTTATGTTGCTCTGAGCCTGTGGCTGTACATCATGGGAGAGCACAAGTATGGAGTATGGAGGAGATCTGTTTATAGGAGAGAGAGAGAGAGCGAGAGTGTGAGAGAGAGAGAGAGAGAGAGAGAGAGAGAGAGAGAGAGAGAGAAAGGAAGGAAGGAAGGAAGGAAGGAAGAAAGAAAGAAAGAAAGAAAGAAAGAAAGAAAGAGAGGAGTCCAGGATCCCAACATCCCTTTCAAGATCATCCCTACTCTGATTTAGCTTCTCTCCACTATAGGCCATATTCCAAAGTTTCCATCATTTCACAATAGTGTTATAGGCTGTCAACCAAACCTTTATCTCCTTGCATTTGAGAGTAATTCCATATCCTGATTGTGGTAGAGTGGAAATCTATTTATTGTAGTAAGTGGAGATCATTTGAGTAAATATATCCAAAATTGTACATTGTTTTCGTACAATTGGTCTTCATTTAAATAAAAACTTCTGCCCTATCAGAATAGCACTGAACTTAAGAATAAATTCAACATAAATTTACACTTTTTAAAGTAGGCCAAACAATCTCAGCACCTTAAATTTAAGTTCTGTAACATGCAAAAATAAACAATATTTGAACACAGTGCACCTGAAGTATTTCATCAATTAAAATTTCATGAAGTTAATGCTTCAAATAGAAGTCTTTTTAAGGTAGGTAATTATTAAATCCTCAAAGCAAATAGAAATTGAACTGCACATTAGTCATGCAAACATTTTGGTAATTTGATCCTTTTGCTATCCATAGCTATAGAGAAACAAGCCAGTTATGCCATCTCAGGCAAGAGACTTCAAAATCAAGTCTGTGAGCAAATCATTAATTCAGCTATATGCTTGAAGTCTGTATCTTTGACCAGAGAGAGTAAGAAATAATAGGTGATAAAATGGTAGAAAGATGATCCTTTTACTCTTAGAAAAATTCCCCCTTGGTTTAAACAAAATGTCATCCATCCTATCAATGAAACCATTTTCCCCCCAGAGACATTCAGGATTGGCAATTTCGCATTAATTAAAATCTTCTCCTAGTGGTAATACGATAAAATATAATAGCATCTGCATTCACGATCATTAGTAATGCATTTATCCATTCAATGAATTCATTTGCTATAGGTACTATTCTAGCTTCCAGAAGAGCCAAGAAGAAACAAAGAAGAAAAAAAAAAAGCAACAACAATGAAACCAATCTGAGGTTATGACATCAGAAGCTGAAAAAAAAATGCAATCAAAGTAGAAAGAGAATCTGGAAGGACAAACAGAATATACTTTTGTCTAATTTAAAATTTTCTGGGAAGTAGCATTTTCACACTCCCCAAACTGCCCCATGTGGCAACATACAGAGACAAGCTGTGTTTCTTAGGGTCTGAGTTTAGTACAAGTTTCTGAAGAATAGATGATTGACTGTTAATTCCATGAATGGACAAATACAGGTAGAATTTCCTTTGTTCATTAGAGTCATGTTTTTAACTCTTTGTAGACTTAGAAATACAACACTCCAAACTTACCTCCCAGAAAGTAAATCTGTCACATTGTTTCCAATGAAATACCCATATGAGCACTGTTTTGGTTACTATTCCATTGCTGTTATAAAACACCATGGCCAAAGCAACTTATAGAGGAAAGAGTTGATTGGGGCTTATATTTTCAGAGGGGCAAGTCCATGACTCTCACAATGGAAGAAAGCCATGAGGGGGAGAAACACACACACACACACACACACACACACACACACACACACACACACACACATACATAAACACATGAGAGAGGAAAGAGAGAGGAGAGAGAGAGAGAGAGAGAGAGAGAGAGAGAGAGAGAGAGAGAGAGAGAGAGAGAGAGAGAGAGAGAGAGAGATGGCATGGGCTTTTGAAACCTCAAGGCCCATCCTCGGTGACACACCTCCTCCAACAAGGCCACACTTCTTAATCCTTCCTCAATATTTCCACCAACTGGGGACCAAGAATTTGAGTAATATATGAGCTTACAGGGGCTGTTCTCATTCAAACCACCACAATCTGCTTAGCTCATATATTATATAGCAGCTTTTATATAGAAAGTGTTTTAAATGGAAGAAATTGTGAGCCCATATATGTCAGATGAAATCTAAGGAATCACAGATTGAGGCAGCACAGATAAGAAGTCATTATCGAGGCAAACATAAGATACACTGCTGTGTTTCTACCTGGCTGGCCTATGCACCTGTCATGAAGAAACTAATGGAAGAGGAGATGTGGATGACTAATTACTGGTTATATTCCCGCTGACTTGAAAGGGATGCTGCTGAAAGTACTTAGGATCCTCCTCGCTGCCTATTTGTACTTCATTGTGCATCAAACACAATCATGTACTCAGAAAACTGAAAGGACTACAAAAGAGTTAACTTTTATTTCAAGAGTTGCATGTGCTTTAAAGACAGCCCCCGTCCGGGTCACCAGAATGAGTGGGTGTCTCATTGAGGAAAGAAATCAACACATGTCTCTCAGAGTCATTTGACCAAGAGCAAGCCTGAATTTGAATTCCCCACTCCTCTCTCCTCTTTTGTCTTCTGTCAGTCTGTAGCCTATGGTTTCCAGCCCGTCTGGCCTGTCTGTCATGTAATACAGTCTGATCCTGTGCCTGCCTGACTGCTGTCTTGTGCATCTGTCCCTGAAAAGGCCTTTGGTCTCTCTTTATTGAATATCACAGAAAGCATCCCATGGGGAAGAACTGAAGGCTACTTCACTAAATCTTCTTATAGAGTTTTAAAGGGATGAAACTTTACTGACTCTAACTGAACCTCAAGCACTCAGAAAAGCAAATGTAATAAACCTATATCCTACATGTTGCTTTAACATTTGTGGTGGGTATTTATTTTATAAGTTCACTTTTGACTGGTTTTCTTCTTTCAAAAAATGATTGTCTTGAACACAAATACAAACACACATCTATTGCTCTCTGGGTATGGCCACAGAATATATAATTTAAGATTAAAGCTCTGTATTAGCTTAGGTTCTAAAAGCTAACTACTAGGAAGTCCAAGGCAAGCCCAACTGGTTGTTACTTTGTTCTCTTGAAAGCAGGTTAAACAAACAGGCTAGTACACAATGGGCTATCTGTCCTAAGTCTTCAGCAGCCTCAAGGTGGATTATTAACTCAGCAGTGGGGTCCAAGCAAAGTTCTAGTCTCTCAGAATGCAAGATATATTTTCATAATTATATATCACCACATGCAGCAAAACTGTTAGCCCCATATCACAGCCGCTCTTTAATCCAATGTTCTGAAAATAAGGTAGTAACCAAGATTGTCTGGAAGCTTCTGTTAAGTGACTGGGTGTGCCTCAACTCCTGAAGCTCTGTTTGTGCTTGAGTGATACATGTCCCCCAGGAAACATTGACGATGACTAAATAGAATCAGAACAAGAGTAGAGATCCAGAATCTTGAGCTCTGTGCTCACTCTGTGTTCTCACTGTACTTTCTAGTCGCTGATTAAGCAGCATATCACAGTAATCATTTCACTTCCCATCCATAAATATACAGTGCATCACAAAATGAACAATAATAAAAAAGGACCTGTGCTGGGGATGCTGTGAATGTGTTGCTCTGACTGATTGATAAATAAAATGCTGATTGGTCAGTAGCCAGGCAGGAAGTATAGTGTATCGGCGGGATAAGGAGAGAGGAGAATTCTGGGAAGTGGAAGTCAGGAGGTGCTGCCAGCCGCCACCATGATGAGCAGGATGTAAAGTACTGGTAAGCCACAAGCCACGTGGTAAAGTATAGATTTATAGAAATGGGTTAATCTAAGATATAAGAACTAAGATATAAGAACTAGATAACAAGAAGACTGCCATGGCCATACTGTTTATAAGTAATATGAGCTTCTCTGAATGATTACTTTGTAAGTGGGCTGCAGGACTGGGGAGCTTGGTGGGACCTGGAGAGAAACTCTCCAGCTACAGACATGGTCAAAGGGAAGGTGGCTCAGACTATAACAGTATCTGGGGACCTGAGTTCCGTGCCAAGGACCCATTTGGTAACAGGAGAGAACCAACTGTTGTACATGAGTTTGTATGCACCAATGCACACCTGACAATAAATGCAATATTTTTTAAATGAACCAAACATGGTAAAATATAGCTCTGTAGGGATGGTGATTACATTAAGAAGGTTGCCAGGGCACACATTATATGTATATGAGACTTAGTTCTCAGTTTTGGAAACCACGGATTTTATGAGTTTTCTGAAAGAGCATATGGAGAATTGTATAATGAGAAACTTAAATTATTTTTAAGATCAACAAGAAGTCAGCCTCTTGATTAGCAGCAGCATCGATATTTCTAAAACTCCAGTTTTTATAGCAACTCGACCTGTAATTACAGCAAAAATAAGATCCCAGGTGGCTGATCAAAGAATAATTTTTGCTTTGCTCCTACTAGAGTATGAATGCCAACAAAGGAAGCAGAAAACCTGGTGCATATTTAAGGTATATGGATCCAGTTATATATCAAGAAAGCCTTTCCCTGCATCTTATATGCTAAAAACTATGTATTGTGTCACCTTTTATGTAGCAGATTAAATTTAATGGAATATAACTTTAATTAACCAACATTTAATTGATTAAAATAATAATGCCTGCTTTTTTTTTACTTTCATATGCCACTGTGGAGCGAAAGCATTTCACAAAAGAATATGAACATACAGTGGCTTTGTATTTAAGCAATGTGTACACTCTGCCTTTATTGATGAGTTGTATTTTACAATTATGTTGACTAGAATTACTTCCCTCTTTACAAAATAAGAGTGAACCTGTCTAACTACAGGTAATTCATAAAAGACAAGGGTAGCATACAGGACCGATTCTGCATTCTGAGGTGGTATTCATACAGTGCTAATTCTTATCCTCATGTTGCTTCATCCTGAAGAAATGGCTACTTATAGACTTAATTCACTTAAAATTGTTTCCAGAAATTTCACATTACATTTTTAATTTAACACATTTGGATGGAACAAATCCATGTTGGAACACATCTCCCTTTCTGAACCCATTCCTGCCCTCTTCTAATGCTGACTTCCTGCCTTTGCTACTGAGTTCTTTCTTTCATGAAACTTAGAGTAATTTTAAGGTCATCACTATTACTTGATCTCACTCTGACTCATTGTGTCATTGTACCTTGTGTTTTGTTCCTTCAAAAATCTTCCTGTTTTTCACTGTCACTGTAATTCCTTTCTAAGGTAACTTGCAGAAATTCCCAGATAATGGGCCAATAATTGTAAATGCTACACAACCAAAACTGAACAAGCTGTAAATTACTATCTTTGTTTCCAAAGCATTGAGCTAACACTCTTTCAAGGAAAGAAACTGCTCTCACCTCAAAGATCAAATGAAAGAAAAGACATAGATTTTCTGTAGTCAAGTATGAGTGATCTTGGATCAGGAACATATTTAGGTCTCCCAATTACCAAGTTTCAGTGAGGCAGCAATTTCATGAAACCTTTATAGTAGCAGAACAAAGAACTCCATAAAATCAAGGCACATTTCAAGTATTTGTGGGTATATCAGGTAGGTGGTTGAAAGCTTATTGGTGAAATTATTAAGGCCACTCTATGTAGTTAAAAGGGAGGTTTATTTTGTGGGGTAACTTACAAATGAAGGGGTAGGTTTTAGGGTCTGGCAAAGGTATAGCACAGTCCGGCGGTGTTCTCTGGAGAACTCTGTTCAGTCTACCTCCAGCTTCCAGGGTCCTGGAACGAAGAGAGAGACCTCCTCCCAATCCTCGGTCTTCTGCTTCCTCCTCCGCCCTGCCTTGTGGGTGTGACCATTACCGAAGCCTCAATGGGGGTTGGAACTTCCAGGCCAATGCTGGGATGGCTATCCACTACAAATCAATGGTCATTAATATCCCTTAATATCAATGGACTTAATTCACCTATAAAAAGACACAGACTAACAGAATGGATATGAAAACAGGACCCATCTTTCTGCTGCATACAAGAAACACACCTCATATTCAAAGACAGACACCTCCTAAGAATAAAAGGCTGGGAAAAGACTTTCCAATCAAATGGTCTTAAGAAGCAAGCTGGTGTAGCCATCCTAATATCCAGCAAAATAGACTTCAAACTAAAATCATTCAAAAGAGATGATGAAGGACATTACATATTCATCGCAGGAAAGATCCACCAAGATGAAGTTTCAATTCTGAACATTTATGCCCCAAACACAAGGGCACCCACATATGTAAAATAAACATTACTAAAACTTAAATCACATATAAAACCCCACACATTAATAGTGGGATGTAGTTAGAGTTTTCCTGCCTGGCCCATAGTCAGGACAAATCTCTCTTACCTACCAGTCCCATAGTCGCTCAGACCCAACCAAGAAAGCACACAGAAACTTATATTGTTTACAAACTGTATGGCCATGGCAGGCTGCTTGTTATCTACCTTTTCTATCTTAAATTAACCCATTTCTTTTAGTCTATATTTTGCCACATGGCTTGTGGCTTACCAGTGTCTTTACATGTTGCTTCTCATGGCGGCGGCTGGCGGTGTCTCTCTCCAGCCTTCTACTTCCCAGAATTCTCTTCTCTCTTGTCCTGCCTATACTTCCTGCCTGGCCACTGGCCAATCAGAACTTTATTTACACAGAGCGCTATCCACAGCACTTCCCCTTTTCTTTTTTGTTAAAGGAAGGTTTTAACTTTTACATAGTACAATTACATATAACAAAACAATTATCAAGCAAGAATTACAGTTACAATATTAAAGAAGATATCCTATCTATTTTATATTTATGAGTCTAAGGTTTTATATCTAACTTATCTTTTATCATAACTGAGGAAATTATAACTATCTAGTCTTCAACCACATCAAAGACCTCAGAAGGATATAATATTACCTGAGAACCGGGAGAAGGATGCAAGTATTTTTCGGGAGTCTTGCAAGAGTAGACAGAGACAGCTGGCAGCCTGGACAGTCACCTAATGTTCCTATGTAAAGTTGGGGCATTTGTCTTCAGCCCACAGGGCTAGAGTCTCTCAGTCACTTCTCTGTGTCCTGTTGAATGTCTGGCATTTTCCTCTGTGAAGCAGGAACCTGAAGGACCATTTTGTCAAGCAAAGTTTACTGGTCACCTTTCTATGGGTCCTGCATGTCCACTCGATCAAGCAGTCCAGGAAAGAACAGTTTCTTGCCCAAATGGCTATTTTTGCCAAGGTGAAGATAAGATATGAAGTGTCTTCAATGCCCATCGTTGTCTCTGAAGTAAATCGGTGTTGCCAGGAGCAGACATGTCTCACTGTCCAGAAAGTCTAAATTTTAAAAATATTTTAAATGCCATATTCTGAAGGTCTTTGAAGTATTTGAAAATTACCTGTCTATCTGAAATATCACTGTGTATACCTAGAAGACTTAACTAACATGGCTATAAGTATGATTATCATAGATGACCAGTTATTAATCTATTTTTAATTATCCATTACAATTTTAAATGAGCTATATGAACATAATACCTTAAACAAGAGTAGAAATATACACACAATATAACAAAATTAACTAAGTTTGTATCAATAGACTAAAATCTAAACCAATGTAAAACATTTTAAACAAGTTGTTGCTCTTTAGAAGTAAGTTCCCTAATCTAAGCTTTCATCCTATTATATCTATATCATATTCCCCTTTCTTCTTTAGAAAAAGATCTCATTTATAATCAACCTGCTTTAAAGAAAAATATTGTTTTTTTCTCTGTCCCACACCAGAGGGCTCTTGTGATTTGGGACACAAGAATCTCTTAACCTTTTCTTTTAGCAACATGTCTGGGTTTAGAGAAGGAGTGTGGGGGTACTCCTGCTATAGGCATTAGGTGCTAACTGACAGTGTTCTTAGCTTTCAGATTGATAGAAAACTAGGGTTTTGTTAAATTAATACAGTCCAAAAGAGCTTTACCTTTGTAAGGATTTTAGGTCTCACACAGAGTTGTTTAAGTAATGGCTATTAGGAGGAAAGAAACCTCAAGGAAAGAAACCTTTGTGTTATTGTTCTATTCAATGTTGTTTGTGTGAGATTTCTGTTTACTCAAAAGCAAGCTTGTTTTCACATGTCTGCATTCTTCCAACTACTATGTATGGATTTAAGAATGTAGTGATAGGTAGTAGAGAATTACTTTAAAAACTGTAGTTAGATGCTAATTACTTTTTTGTGTGTGTGATTTAGAATGTGAGAGAGGATTTTAGAAGGTTTCTCAGTTCCAAAGTCTCTAATGCCTACTTATGACCAACTGATCCCAGTTAGGAGTTGTGTTTGTACTTAATTGCTGCAGAAAAAAGAAAGAAAGAAAGAAAGAAAGAAAGAAAGAAAGAAAGAAAGAAAGAAAGAAAGAAAGGAAAAGAGAAAAAAAGAAAGAAAGATAGAAAAGCAAGAGATGTTAGCGACCACAGGGGTCCTGTAGGAACATATCTCAAATACTGAATTATAGAAAAATCTACAGGATGTTTGAAGTAGTAAACCACTTCTTTCTATTGTTATTCAAAATCTTATCATTAATGGAAACTTGTGATTTTGTGTATGTATGTATGTATGTATGTATGTATGTATGTATGTATGTATGTTTGTTCAGATGCATGTGTGTGTGTGTTTATATGTATCTGTACACACGGCTATGAATACACGTGTGTGGTCATGTGTGTAGAGCTAAGTGTTCTGTTTCAGACATTTGCCACCTTGCTACTTGAGACAGGGTCTCTCCCTGTGACCTGGTGCTCCCTGATTAAGTTGGGATGGCTGGAAAGGGAGCTCACAGAATCTACTTAATCTCTGATTCCCAGCTTTGAGGTTCCAAATGTGCACCACCATGCCTGGCTTTTTATGGAAGGCTGGGTATAATTTAGGTCCTCATTCTTACATGGCAAATACTTTATGAGCTGAGCTATCAACCTAGTTCTGACTTGTAAGTTTTTAATGTAGTATGCATATTGACTTTAGAACTTGAAGGAACAAACGATAGATGGAAAACACTTATCTGGCTTACTCAGTAATATGTGAGAATGTTCCTAAAAGTTAGAAAAATCACATGAGTACTATTAATCCATCAATTAATATTGTCTAGTTAATATTTAATATCATGTTAACATATTTGATTTTAGTCTCTTGTGCTTTCTCCTATATAAGACAGTGTAATTATTCTCCTTAGGGATGACTTACTGTTATTTTTTTCTACTATCAGATTGACCAAACTTTACTTTGATGGTTTCTGTTCCATTGATCTCTTCTGCTTAATTAGCTTGTTATCTTTTTTGCACACTCTCTGCTGGGGAACATAGGCAGCCTCCTATTTTAGAAATGGAACAAAGCTGCCTTAGGTTACTTCTAGCTTTAGATTTCCCAGTGTCCATGGCTGGAGCACTACAGGTCAGCTCATCAGGACTGCTCATTAAAGAATAAGCACTCCACAGCTTAGTAGACTACCTCTTCTTATGGCTTGTCTAACATCACTGATTCTTCCTGGGTTAGTAGTTAGAAAGATCTTAACTTTTAAATATTTGTGATTTACATAATTCATTCTAAGATAATGAAACATTCTTTTCAGGAGAATGATACCACTTTCTCATATTTATAATATCATAATTTGTGTCTTGAAATTATAGTGAAGACTAGTTTCTGTATATACTTAGAGGTGATAAAAATTCCTCATGTTATTCAATTATGAACTAATTAATTTGATAAAAAAATCAGTTACTAGCATAGTTTAGGTATTATAGTCATTATAATGTCTTTCTTTAAGAGTCTTTTGAAAAAATAAATGATATACTGTTGTGTTCTATGTTCATTGTTCATATGCATGTACACATGTATATGAAATAAATGAATAAAATAATAAAATAAAACTTTTCATGGTGTCATTGAAGGGTTTGAACCAGAAAATACTGCAAAAATTCTTTGCATAATTCCACATAAATTCCTTTTTTGTATAATGATTAGAGTTTCTAACAGACAACATATACCTGAGTATGACATCTGTATTCTTTCTAACATGTTTATCTTTAGCCATCCACACAGTGATAGTTGCTATTATTGAAATTTATATGTTGATATTTCTGATTATTCTCTATCAATTGGTCTATCTATCTATCTATCTATCTATCATCTATTGATCTTCTATCTATATATTCTAGCCTATTATTATCAAATTATTCATTCTCTCTCACTTATCTACTGTATACCCACATTTCTATCTTTCCTCCATTTGCACAAATTTAATTGGGTATGATTTAGTGAATTACACTTTTGTTTCTTCCTGTGCTGTTATCTAAGACTTTATTCATATGCTAAACAAGCATGAAACACATCTGTCTTGTAATCCAGCCATCACCTTTTTTTTAAAATTTAATTTAATTTATTTTTTAGAGCTGAGGATCGAACCCAGGGCCTTGCGCTTGCTAGGCAAGCGCTCTACCACTGAGCTGAATCCCCAACCCCAGCCATCACCTTTTATGACAACTAAAAATCAAACTTTTTCTTCACTTTGTCAGTATCTTTATTTTAGGCAGGTTTATTATTCAATCCTCTAGCACCAATTTCTGCTGAAGAACTCCATTAGTCTGTACAGCAACAATGCAATCAAGTTCCTCTTTCTTCAGACTGCAGGAACTTTTAGCACTGCAAAAGATAACTAAGGGGAGAAAGTGTCCTGGACAGTTAGAGGTTGATTTCTCTATGTCTTATAGCCATGGCATAGGGTGTTTTCAGCAAAAGAGTCTTACCATCTAGTTATGGTGAGCAATCCTGATCAATAAAAATAGTATGTACTGGCTGATATTCTCTGAGGTTCCATGACCATAACTCAAGAAAGATATTCCTTATCTGGCACTGAAATTTTCATTTAATAACCCATATCTCCTGGGAACAGTATTGTCTACCCAAGCAGGGTGCTTCTGGAATACAGAGATGAAATCATCTACCACAATCAGTTCATAAAGAACCATAACTATTAACTTCTTTTATCTCTTATCATTTCTTTGATCTGTTAATAGCCGAGCATTAAAAATATTCTGTTGTCAGTATATCTTTGGGGTTAAACCTGAAAGAGTGATATCTACTCAGTACATTTCTTAGTCATTATTTCATCAGTTCTGAAGCCCTTTAAACTCCGAATTGGAATGAATGCTGGTTGCTAAAACTTGAAGCTTGTGCTTTGATATAGTCTTGATTATTGATCACTTTAAATTTATAGTAACATGCTCTTGATTAAATTCACAGTGTCCAATTCAGTAGCTACAGTCCCTAGATTAAGACCAAATGTGACTTAAGAGCAAAACACGTTTGATAGAAGTTTTGCTCTCCTGTTTGTTCCCAATTCAGGAAAAAGTATTTCATCCTATTGAAGTTCAGCTCCCAGTACAAGGCACATCTCTTCAGTTGAGCCTTTTTTCAATTTGGCTATGAGCATCCTATTGCTGTGGGAATGTGAGAGCTCAGCATTTCTTTTATTTACTGATGTTATACGTAATGTGTTTCCAGTGGCAACAGAAAGTGTAGCTATTATTACGAATTTTATCTATGAATATATATCTTCTTAGAGACTGTCAGAAACAGCAATAATAACAACATAGAACAGTTTTAGAACTCTGGGAGCAAGAAACGAATATGCATTTATTTACTTATAAAAGTTTTAATAGTGCTTGTGTTCAATTAATAATAACATTCTAAAGCATTGTTTCTTAAACTTCCTAAGGCTGCAACCCTTTAATTCAGTTTCTCATGTTATGGTGATTTTGATGTAATTTCATAAACTCTAATTTTGCTGCTGTTATAAATCATAATGAAAATATCTGATATGCAAGGTATCTGATATGCTACCCCTATAAAAGGGTCATTCAATCTACCAAAGGTGTCATGACTCACAGGTTGGGAACCACTGTTCTAAAGTATTTCCCTGCATATGCCCAAGCATAGCTTTAAGATGAGAAGTGAATTTGCAGACTGTTCTAAATGGAGAACTCCAATATTTCAAAAAGTATTTCATGTGGTCTATGTACCTCTCAGATAAGCCAAACAATATGATTTCCTACTGAAATTCTTTCTCCTCTGAGAAATTTTAAGAATAAGAAAACCTATGTGTATCAACCCATCCCAGGAAATGTTGCACATTATTGTAAAGTGAGCCTGGCCCAGTAATTTTTTTTTATGGGCTATGAGCTGTTTGTCCAGTTTGTTTTCAGATATCTGTTCAATGATGTTTTTGAGGAAGTTGAAATTAACCGTGTCTGATTGTAATCCTTTTATATTTCTTTGTACCTGTGTACATGTAGTTTTTTCTTTGTGCCTAATGAATTAGAGACTTGACATTCATGAAATATACTCTAAACTCCACCCTTTCAACATTTCTTATGGAAAAAAAAAACTAAGTAGAATTAATAATTATCTGCCTCCCCCCATCACTGGCTTAATCCTTTCAAAATTTCTCATTGGAACCTGTCTAGTAGCCTTAAACTAATCACTCTGGCTTACAGTGGAAACTCGAACAATGTAATATATTTTCCACATCTCTATTTTGCCTTTAGGATTAAAGTATAAGATTTATTAGCAATCTGCCAGATTTTTTCATGAGATGACATCTATTGTGTGCATTTTGGTTAGGTCTAGGTGATTATTAAGGCAATTGTGGTATGATCTTTTCTATCTCCTTATCTGTGCCTCTCCTATTCTTGTGACTAATGAAATCTTTTTGTAATGCAATCCACTGACTCCAGGAGAAATTATTGTGGAATTCTTCCCTTCAGTCATACTCCAAATCAGATATGTCTTCTGACCTTGCTGGGCTCTATTCCCACCCTGTCTGCATGGCGGAACTGTATCATCAGAGGGCTGTGTCTTGGTACTCATCATCCCAAGGAGGATATAACTCCTAAGGTTGAAGAGGATTTTTTTTTTAAATCAAGTATCTTCACTGTCTCTATTTCCCAATCCCATTGTGATATATATTAGTTACTTTGAGTGCATTGCAAATAACTAAACATTTATCATTTTACTCAACAATGTACTTGCTTCCCAATAAGGGATTCAAATGGTGGTTGAAGTATTGGGCAAAATGACTCCAAAAGAATGCTTTGACTGAGGGTTTGTATTTATATAATGTAGTGAACTTTCACTTCCTGTCTATAATATCAAGATGGGAAAAACATACAGTTGTGATTTGTCCAAGCTGGTGCTCTTTCTTTCTGCACATGTCAGCATTACAAACTCTTCCTCCAGTCCCTAAGCACATTTCCTTCTAATCCTGCTCCAGCTCTGAATGAACCCATGATTGTTTCTCCTACGTTTTTTCCAGTGACGCTTCTTATAAGTGCCTAGCACATGGTCACACTTACTGTACTTGCCCCAGTCAATCTTTAAAATATTACCAGGCTCTTAAAGTTGCCTGGATATTGTATAAAACCATGTGTAAACATTTTTAATTTAGTCACTGGGAAACAGAAGCTCCTCAAGAAATGTTAACTCACTTTCCCAAACACATCAAAGATTAAAATGTTGTGAAAGTGTGAAAGTCAACACGATGATTCTGGAATGACACGTTTTTGTGAGATGGGTACCTGTGTCTAAGAAAAGGGGAAATTTTGGATGAAAAATGAATGAGTATAAGAGAAGATTGGTATCTGGAAGAGGTGTGTGTGTGTGTGTGTGTGTGTGTGTGTGTGTGTGTGTGTGTGTATGAAACTGGTAAATGAACCTAAGCTCTTCTGTGGGCTCAGGAGTTTGTTGAACATAACGAAAGACATTAAAGTCTACAGTAAGAATGAAGGTTTTTAATTTTTATACTATAGAATTGTTTTGTCTCCTGATGAATTATTCAAACATTATAAGAAATGGTTTAATTTTCTTACAAAACAAGGTCACATTATTTTATGTTGTTAATTACATGGATAAAAGGCAGCTACTAAGTTGCACTCTGTCATAATATTCTGTAACTGTTATTCTGAGCTCTGTGAATCTATGGTAAATTGAATGTATTTTAAAGAAAAATATCTGATCATCCCACCTAGAAGTCTCTCCTAAAATAACTAGATTATCTTTGTGTGTATTATTCTGTTTCCTGTTCAGTTAGAAAGGTAAAGTGGAGGGACAATTAAAAGTAAGCCATTTGGGGTTAGGGATTTAGCTCATTAGTAGAGCACTTGTCTAGCAAGCGCAAGGTCCTGTGTTAGATACTCAGCTCCAAAAAAAAAAAAAGTAAGCCATTTGAGGAGTTGTAAGCATACAATAAAAGCTTCCTACAATATACTTATATAAGAAGTCAATCTGAATGAAATCACCAAATAACAGAGGAGATGCCATCATGGCAACTATGGTAAATTGTTGAAAACCTTGCAAAGGATTTGTAATTGGTTGTTGGTCCCTTCATAACCTGAGACCTGAATTCCCTTGGGGAAACCTGCCATTTCAGGGTGAGGAAACAGTCCCCATGTGTGGAATCAGGTACAAGAGTCCACACACCAAAGTGAAAGTGGGAATATACTGGCTTGTTTGTCCATCCATCCTTTATCTATCTCTTAATTTTTCTATTGTTTTTTTCCTCAAGTAACCAAAGCAGTCCTTTCTAGAACAAGCATGACTCCTGAACATAGGCTAAGAATTGATGGAGCTGCTATGTTTTGATCCTATTCCTGTGATTCCTCAAAATCTCCTTCCAAGTATCAACATGTAGCTATAGGTAGATGTTACTTGTCCTATGTTTTATGCCTGGTGCTTAGCATTGTACCCTCCTTCATTTATTTTTATCTTTACTTCATGCACTTCTTTCTTTGGATTCCCCCCTCTGACGGATGAGTTTTCATAGTCAGGTGTTTTCGGTCAGGTGCCACCTGCTGTGTCCTGCACAGCTTGGTCCTGGAGACACGACCCAACCGACTGGGTGAGGTTTGAATGAAGAAATGGCAGACACACATATAGAAAAACTGGGATTGGTAAGCAGTGCTCTTTCTAAGGGAAGGTGCCAATGATGCAAAATATGTGGCTTTGAAGATCATCATGTTACAGAGATTACAAAATCCAAAAGGCATTCTTTTAGAAGACTAATCAGATTTGTGAGTTGCTATGGGAATTGATAAGGGACAGGAGACACAAACACCAAAAAGAATAGTTAGAAAGTGGCCATTCTGAATGAAGATGGAAATATTAAAATTATTTAAGGCTATAAGAAATGCTACCATATTTTAAAAGCATTAAATATAATTAGATAAGAAATACAGCTATATAACTATATGTATAAATCCATATAAAAGAGGAATAATTGTTATTATAAAAAAACTAAAATTTTACTTCTTAAAATATTTTATGAATCTTAATCTTTCATATGCTAAGTGCAATGCATCTCTACTTAAAATTTCCCCATAAAATCCTAACTTATGACTTATTGCCCAAATCTTCCAATTAAAATATACAATCACATAGGAACTACTAAAAAATATAGATTAACTGATTTGAATATGAGTTGAGGATACTTTTGGAAAAAAAATAAACAGGTTAAAATATAGTTCATAGGAAACCTAGTCCAAATATATTTTTGAAAAGGACTGTGGTGCTCTAACAAAATTAGCTTGCCTGGAGATCATAGTGTGGAGCTATCCACTAGAGGCCAGGCAGTGGGGGCACACATCTTTAATCCCAGAACTTGGGATCTCATGCCTTTGATCCTAGTACTTAGGAGGCTCACAGTTTTAATCCCAGCACTTGGGAGGAGGAAACAGGAAGTGATATGTATGGAAGAACAGAAAAAGGAAGTGATAAGGCAGGGTGGAGACAGGGGCTCAGCCCCTTTCAGTCTGAGGATTCCTAGAAATAAGAAGTCTATCTAATAGCTGGTGGCTCTGCTTCTCAGATCTTACAACCTTCACCCCTTAATATCTGACTCTAGGTTTATATTCATAAGACCAATTAGAATTCATGCTATATCTGGTGCCCAATATGGGGCATTAATTCACTAAAAACCACTTGCCTGTGGCTTTGCAGCCACCAGCACAGGCTGGAGCTGCATGTGGCTGGAGTCATGGCTTCATTGGCTAGGTTCTCCTCTTTCTTCCCTAAACCTCTGAGGGGGTCTGGGATTTTTCTATTGCAGCCTCTCTGCAGCAAACTCTACACATTTGGGTTCCAAACACCACAGGGGTTAGCCACTTTCACAATTCCCCAGTGCAGATGGCTGGCTCTTTGGTTTATTCTCTCTCAGTGGATTGTGTTCTTTTCCTGGACCCATTCCTTGGGCTGCTGCCACACTATGTAGTTGCCTTGAAAACCACTCAGACTTCTATTGTTCTACACAGAAGCAGTCAGTCTCACATCGTCATTGTCATTGTTGGAAGACTTAGTGAGACAGTTGGGAATTCTTAAAAGGAGAATTAGTTAAAAGAGGGAATTTTTCCCCCCATTAAAAAATGGAAAACACTATTAAATGGAAAGAGTTAGGTCTCTGTATGGTAATACACCAAATGGTTTGAAAATGGAACAATTAAATGAGAGAATAATTAATTTAGATGGGATTTACATAATGTCAATTACAAATATCATCTGTTTGATCATTTTTGTTTTATCATTTAAAAAGTTGGTTAATATGAGTGTCAAGATAAAAGTTTCAGAGAAACTTATTAAAACAGATCATAGAGATATTCAGACACAGACAGAGGAATTAAAAGAAGAACCAATCTGAGCATTGTATTATACTGAGACGAACAGCCTAAAGTTTTCAAACAGCCAACTTTAATTTATCCAGAAACCTTACAGGAACTGCCAAATGATAGATATACCCAATGTTACATAACAGTTGAGACTCCTGTGCAAATTCTGTATTTGAGGATATTCAAGGAAGTAATAGTCTCATATGGCATGCCTTCACCTATTATGAAGCAGATGTTAAACTTGTGGTCAACTTGTAGTAGAATTATCCCTCAAGACCAGAGAGATTTGTTTACAGAAGTCTTGGGGGTTGGTCCTCAATTATAGTGGAGGACCTAGTAGAAACATTAGGCTAAGACCATTGAACAATGAAGTATGGCTAGAGGTATGAAAATTTCCCAAGACCAACTCCTTGGAGATGGAGATTATGCTAACATAGGAAGGCAATCTCTATATGATGACCACGCCTTGGCTTTATGCCATGCAGAAGCCTTGAATGATTGAGACAGAAATAAAGAAGTAGGAGAGAAAACTGAGTCATTTACTAAAGTTATACAAGGCACAAAAGAAACCACTGATTTTTAACAAAGATTGACTTCAGCTGTAATAGAATGATACCAAATTCAGAAGCTAGACAGATAATAATGGAATGTTTGGCAGTTTTTGAAAATGCTAATTTACAATGCAAAAGGATAATTAGGCCATTAAAGGACAGATCAGCACCCTTAGAGGAAGGGATCTGAGATACAATTAATATTGAATCTCATAACCATGATGATGCTTGGATAGGAGAGGCGATTTCCAGAGGTTGGAAGAAAAATCAAAATGTTGAGTGTTTCAGTTGTTGTAAATAAGGTCATCTAAAAAGGGATTGTAAACAGGGCATTCCTAGAAACAATTTTTTTCTAAGCATAATCCAAACAGAACACTCCTCCCTTCTGGACTATGCAGAAGCTGTGGCAAAGGAAGACTTTGGACTAATGAAGGTAGATCAGTAAGGGACAATCAAGTTAACCCTTTGCTGTCAGGAACGCCTGAGGGGCCTCTCTCAGGCCCCCATGTCAACTTTGGTTCAGTCATTTCCTGTCACCATGGAGGAAACTCCTTCCCAGAGCATAAGAACATAATGCCTATTGTACAAAAGCATACAGTTCTGGATGATAGAACAGCTATAAAAGAGAGAGCAAACAATTTTCAGGAGAAGCCATAAAGCAAATATTATAAAGATCATATTCAAACAAGAGAGAACTTGATTAGAAGAGGTGATAGTTCATCAAACAGCATGACCACTCAATCTAAACTAACTTATAAAACTAACAAATGTTTTTCATTTGACCAGATATAACTTGCCAGAAGGGAATCTCCCCTAAATTGGGGCTGGGGAAAGGTTTTGTTTTTGTCTTTTCAGGAGAATCCTTAGCATCCAGCTAAGGAATTTGAAGACCACTGGACGAATGAGGCATGTGAAGAAAAGGGACAAATAATTCAGAAAAAAAAAATGTCCCAAGAAAAAGAGTAAATTGGCTCATTGGTATATCACATCTCTACCAGGATAAAATTTCATAAATCTTCCCAAATGTTTGTTTCCAATGTTCTATATAAACATATAATGCAAATGGTCTTTTTGTAGTCTCAGTCCCATTAAAAATTAAAGTTGGCTTTGGAGTTGGAGTGCTGTTTTCTCATTCTCTAAACTCAAGCATGCTTGTTAAAAGGAAAATCCAAAATCTTGGTCTTATGTCAGAAGAGCCACCTGATATGGGACAAAAGAAGAAAACAAATTCCTTTGCCACAAATTTTATAATCTTTTGGTTTCATTTTGACTCTTTAAAACTTTTTCATAATGTATGAATATTATCTAAAAATTTATAAGATTAATATGTATTTTAAGCTTTTTGATATGATATTAGCGGTCATTAGGGTACTAATTCTAGAAAAAGGCTTCTTCTAGCTTGCTGTACATGATTTCAGGTTTGGATCTCTATCAGGCAACTAGGAGTTAAGTTTTTATATTCAGTGTACAAAACAAATATTGATCCTTTAACCTCTTTCAGTTTTGCTGCATATGACATTTAAAATGTTTATTTTCTGCAATAAACCATGACCATACCTAACAGTGACTTTTGAAGTCTCCAAAAGGATGATAGGTCATGGACTATGATAACAACACTAAGCTGACAAACACCACAAAAGATCAGCTTTGGACTACAAACTACTCAGGACAATTTTGAGGTTGCTAGCTGAGATGATCCAGCTTCACAGACTACTCTAGCCAGGACTTGAGGCAAGCCCTCCACTTTGCCATTACACAGAAACTGGACAACAAATGATACAGCCAACCTTACCAGGACTTGACAATTAACCCAAAATTTTCTTTTCAGAATCCCCTAAAGATGCTGCTGCCCCTAGACAGTAGGAAGTACATTTCAGAACACAACACCATATTCCCAATAGGTAGAGTGGGTGGTTTTGGGTCATTCAGTGGGTTATGGATATTTGTCATTGTTTAGGGGGTTTAGTTACAAGTAGTTATTGGTAATGGTCAGGGAAAAACTTAACAATGGAGTTTAGATTTATAGTTCTTGTTTTGAAAAGGAAAAAAAGGGGATATAGAAATGACAAGGTAAAAGGGTATATTAGGCCGGGAGGTGGTGGCGCACACCTTTAATCCCAGCACTCAGGAGGCAGAGGCAGGCAGATCTTTGTGAGTTCAAGGCCAGCCTGGTCTCCAAAGCGAGTTCTAGGAAAGGTGCAAAGCTACATAGAGAAACCCTGTCTAGAAAATCAAAACAAAACAAAAAACACAAAAAAACAAAAAACAAAAAAACCCAAAAAACAAACAAACAAACAAAAAGAGTATATTATTGAATCTACTCTGAAAAGAAAAAAGGGGGATATAGAGATGATAGGATAAAAGGGTAGATTATTGAATCTACTTTTAAAAAGCAACTGCTTGTTTAACATATTTTACATTGATATAGATCTTTCTATATTGATAGAAATTTGAGATTATTTTTGTTAGAACAACTGTACATACATTTCTAATCTTGTTTAAGGTATTGTACCTATACATCTCATTTAACAATGTAATATAAATTCCTAGCACTTGAAAGTTATTATTGCAAACTATTTAGGGTAATAAAGAAATGTAGGTTAGTAGTTAGTCATCTATGACAATTAAACCTGTAGTCATGTTAAGTATGTTTTCAAGGTCAAACATGTTTTAGGTAGACAGGTGGTCTTCAAACACTTCAGTTATCCACAAAATATGTCATATAAAATGTTTTAATAACATGGGTTATGACAATGAGACATGTCTGCTTCTGGCAGCACAATCTACTTCAGAGAAAATGATGGGGGCATCAAAGAAACTCCACATGGAGTTTACATTCTTTGTGGCAAAAGTTAGTCACTGGGCAAGAAAATGTCCTTGCCTTGACTGATAACACTATGCTGTCCAAATGGGACAAGCAGGACACAAAAGAAAGGACTGCTGAACTTTGCCAAGACAATGTAAGACAGCCCTTAAGAAGATCCTGCTTCATAGATAAGTCTGTCAGATATTCTAGACCTATAGGCCAAAGATGGATGCTCCAATGTTGCAAAGGAATCTTGGGTGATTGTCCAGGCAGCCAATTGTTTCTGTCATTTTTCTTATTTTTTGGAAGTCACTTGTTTGCACTTCCTGCTTACTCAGGTAATATTTTCTTCTCTGGTCTCTGATGGAGTTGAAGGCTAGATAGTTGTAATTTTAGTTTTCCTTGTTAACTAGATTCAGAAAAGAAATTCACTAAAGAGATATAAAGTATATAGGGTTGTGAGACATCAAAAGACAGTTTGGTGTTGGTAAAGCAAATTAGGATGGAAAGTGAATTAGGTACAACACTTTGGACTCACCAAGATAGGATAGATAATGAAATATTTTCTCTGAATTTGTCAAATGCTAGTGGACTAGACATTGTTGATGTATATATTGCCTGTGTATATTGTGTACAGTTATTTTACTTATTGTATACATTTTTCTTATATTAGTTATAACCTTATTTTTTCTTATTTTAAACAAAAAAGGGGAAATGTGGTGATATTTTTCTCTCCTTTTTAAAATTTATTATATTTGTGTTTTAATTTTGCACATCAGCCATGGGTTCCCCTGTCCTCCCCCTCCTGCCTCCACCCCCACCTTTCCCCCAGCCCCTCCACCAGGTTTAAATGAATCCCCAGGGGAGTCTTGGCCCTGGAGGAGATGGGAATGGAGGGGAGGAGCTGGGTGGTGATTTTTTTTTTGTGTGTGCTCTAACAAATAAAGCTTGCCTGGAGATCAGAGTATGGAGCTAGCCACTAGAGGCCAGGCAGTGGTGGCACACACCTCTAATCTCAGAACTTGGGATCTCATGCCTTTGATCCCAGTACTTGAGAGGCACATGCCTTTACTCTCAGCACTTTGGAGAAGGAAACAGGAAGTGATGTGACTGGGTAGAGAGAGGAATTGATAGGGTGGAGTGGAGACAGGAGCTCAGCTCTTTCAGTCTGAGGATTCCTAGAAGTAAGAAGTCCTTATAGTGGCAGGCTGGTCTGCTTCTCGGATCTTTCAGCTTTCACCCCCTAATATCTGACTCCAGGTTTATGTTATCAAGACCAATTAGAATCCATGCTGCAAAAGATAATGCATTGCACTTAAATTAGATTGAGTCTGAGAATTCAAGATTGTTTATGTTGGGCTAAGATTGTAAGTGTGCCCCATAAACAGAAGAAAGGTGAATATGACTGAAAGTATGTTGAAATAGATTTGGTTAAGTTTAAAATACAGTAAAAAGATGGTAATAAGTTAAAATTTGGGAAAAGGTCCTAAATTATGTCCATAAAGGTACTCTGCAAATAAGCAGTGTGATTAAGGAGTACAGACACTGGAATGACCAAATCTATAGGCTGCTACATTTGCCACCCCCACCTCCACCCTTGTTTGGTGCCAATGTCCCCAGGCCTGTGCTGTTATGCCTTATAGACAAAGGATGCTGAATGGACTACTAAAGGAGATAAAGCCAAGTGAAGGATGAGACACAGGGTGTCTGTTGAACTCGAGCCTCCATCTCCACAGCCCAAGCCTAAAAAGGCTCCTACAAGGAAGGGAGAGAAGGTACCAAAAGGCAAACAGGGAGATGATGCTGGCAAGGGAGGGAAGGATCCTGCTGAAAAAGAAGATGCCAAAACAGACCAGGGATAGAGAGCAACTGTTGATGGAGTTCCCAAGGAGAGTGTGTGCATTTTTTTATAGCTGTGCACTTCTGGTGATGGTGAGATATTCAAAATGCTACTATTTTTTTTAGCAAGTTGTGTAAAATTATTTTTTACTTTCGCATAAAACTATGCTGTTGGTACACAGAACACTTCAGTGTTTTGTGTGGGAAGTAGCATGTGACGCTAAGCTGGATTGATGTGGGCGATTCACCTTTCTCTGTTAGTTTTGAGAGAATCCTCTTGGCTCTCAGGAGGGAATTCCTGATGCTGACACATGTGCCTGCTTTTGTTAAAAAACCTGGTAGTGTGGGAAAGCCCAAAATGGATTTCTATAGCCTATCTCCATCTGTCCACCGCCATCAGCATATAGTCACCTCTCTTCAAACCCTTGGAGACCTGCTGTAAGCTGTCTCTCTTAGGCTGGTTTTGCCATTGTAGGTCATCTGCACTTTGCAGATGCATTACTGAGATGGTCTTTCTCTTGAGAACAGCAGTTCTTTTTCTAAAAGACTGTGGACCTTCAGACTGATATTTTTGCCATTTTTATTTTATTTTTTGAAAGTCAGGGTGGACTTGTGAAAAGTTGTTTAACAACATACTTATGAGAAGTGTCAGCCCTTGCTTTAAACTTCCCCCATTCAGAGCATTAAATGAAGACTTGGTTGGATTTTATAGTATATTTCTGATTTTGGCAGTCTCTACACAAAATGGAGTTTGAAAGCTCTTATATACTGTGAATGATCATCTGCCTATGTCCTACCCAAAATACCATGGTAGATTTTAAGATGTATCTTTAATAAATCTGGATGCAGTTTGGCTTTGGAAAAAATAAATATATTCTACAATGAATTACAGCAAAATCATATTGTTGCTTCACTGTTAGAAACTTTCCCTTATGTTAATAAGATAATATATTTAGTTGTATTCAGCAAAGAAAGCAAAGAGAACTTTAAAGTAAAATTGGTAAATAAATGGATCATTTTTTATAATGTGATGTGATTGTATAAGTAAAAGTTCCAAAGGACTCTGTGAATAATTAGAACTCAGAATTGAGCTGTTGAATATAAAACAAGTTTTAAAACTGAATTGTGTTCTTTGTGAGTCAGCAGTGGGTAGAAAATAAAACCTCACAATACTGAATTGTATATAAAAAAACATAGTACTTAACTCAGCAGTAGTTTTCAAATTTTCTAATCCCAGACAATGTTGACTACTCTTTGGAAAACTTAGAGAAAACAACTAAATCAAGAGAAGAGTAGGCCCTACATATCACGAATAAGAAAACAATATTGGGAATATTTTATTTTTATCCAAATATATCTCTGACTTTCATATAATCCCAACAAAAGCCTAACAATAGGATATGGTATTTGTTAACTGAATTATAAATTTTTATAGAAATTGAAAATGTCAAGTACAACTATCGCCCACCTTCTTTTTAATATTACAAAACTATAAAATGAACTCAAATTGGTTGTAAGACTCATTATAAGCTTCTATTACTTTAAAAGCACAGTGTTGATTAATGGGTAGGCATGGACTAATGGAAAAGATAGAGCCCACAAAGAGTTTCATAAACATGGGACATATCTATGAACCAGATTTTCCAGATCTGTCAGGGCAAGTGTTAGACATCATCACATTCTTAGTAATCAAAAATTTAAAAGAAAACTATGACAAAGAATGTAAATTATCCTATTTTTTAAAAATAATGAATAACTTGTGAAATGTTCAACTATATTTTTGATACAGAATATTTTTTTCAAACCAGAGCTGAGGACTGAACCCAGAGCCTTGTGCTTGCTAGGGAAGAGCTCTACCACTGAGCTAAATCTCCAACCCCAATACAGAATATTTTACATGCCATATAAAACAAATAGGCTCATATGACTTTTAATCTTTTGTGTTATAAAATATATATAATGAAGCTTATTATTTTAATCATTGTAAGTGTGAGATTCAGTAGCATTATGTGTATTTCTTATACAGGTGTTGTAAGTACCAACTCCATAGAGGTTTGATCTTCAATTTTTTCCTTCTCATTTTCCTCTAAAGCTTTGCACCTATTAAACACAAACATCATTATCCTTCATAAAACTTGTAAGTTTTGTCCTCATGAATTTGACAGAATTTATCTTAGACAAATAAAATCATAAATGTCATAATTTTTCTCTCCTTGTTTAAATTTATTATATTTGTGTTTTAATTTTACACACCAGCCATGGGTTCCACTGTCCTCCCCCCTCCCGTCCCCACTCCCACCTTCCCCCCAGCCCCTCCCCTCCATTCCCAACTCCTCCAGGGCCAAGACTCCCCTGGGGATTCATTTAAACCTGGTGGATTCAGTACAGGCAGTTCCAGTCCCCTCCTTCCAGACTGAGCAAAGTGTCCCTGTGTAAGCCCAAGGTTCCAAACAGCCAGCTCATGCACTAAGGACAGGTCTGGGTCCCACTGCCTGGGTGCCTCCCAAACAGTTCAAGCTATTCAATTGTCTCACTTATTCAGAGGGCTTGCTCCAGTTGGGGGCTCCATAATTGATAAATGTCATAATTTAAGTGATAAAATGTCCATCAAAATTTCCTCTTCAGCTCTCAGTAAACATTGATGTGTGCACTTCTGTGTTTTGCTCATCCATTCTTCTTTCAAGTCATTTTCACTTCTGACAATTTTAAATAAATGCCAGTTGCAACCATCAGTAGATATTTCCATTCATATTACTATATACAGTAATTGATAATAGTTATTTAAGGTCATTAAAAGCAGTGATATAAAACAAAGGGAAAACTAAAGATAGTCATTAATCCTTTGCTTATGCTGGAGGTTTTACAAAAATGAAAATTAAGTTTCTAAGTTTTTAAAGATATTTCAGAAATTAGAGTCCTAGGGTTTTATTCTTAGGAGAGATGGTGTGTAGGAACTGAGATTTTTCTGATACCCAAGCTTTTCCCCATTCACATCATAACATGCCAGGCAACTTGAAAAGAGTTGCACTGTCACTGAAAACGTTTTGCTATAGCTAAAAGAAGAAGCTAAAACTTTCACTAACACCTTTCTGGAATTTAAGCTAAAAAAAGGAAAATAGGAAAAATCCCTCTAAATACATCCTCTTAATTTGTCATTACAAAGGATAAATGTCAGATTTGTAGCATTAGTGTGGTCTTCTACTTTGAAAGACAACATTTATGTAAAAATTATTCTCTTATGTAGTTAAAACACTAAAAGATTACTCAGGGGTTAATAAATAAAAAGGAAGATCCATACTTCCATATTTAAAATCAAGCTTATTATAAAAAATTAATGACAACACAAAGGATAAATCATGGAAAAATATTCTGTAGAAAAATTAGAGCTATCAATGATTGGCCAAATTATGTAGAGCTATATGGGTACATATATTTAAATTAATGCTATAATTGAATACACAAAATAGATTAGTGTGCCTAATGGTTGTGCTGGAACTCTCATCCAATAACTGATGGAAGTGGATGCAGAGATACTTGGCCAGGCCCCAGGTGGAGCTCCAGGTGTCCAATTATTGAGAAAGAGGAGGGACTGTAAGAGTGTGAATTTTTGAGACCAAGATTGGAAAGCACAAGGACAAATAGCCAAACGAATGGAAACACATGAATTATGAACCAAAAGCTGTGGAGCCCCCAGCTGAAGCAGGCCCTCTGGATAAGTGAGACAATTGAATAGCTTGAACTGTTTGGGAGGCACCCAGGCAGTGGGACCTGGACCTGTCCTTAGTGCATGATCTGGCTGTTTGGAACCTTGGGCTTGCTTACACAGGGACACTTTGCTCAGCCTGGAAGGAGGGGACTGGACCTGCCTGTACTGAATCCACCAGGTTTAAATGAATCCCCAGGGGAGTCTTGGCCCTGGAGGAGATGGGAATGGAGGGGAGGGGCTGGAGGGAAGGTGGAGGCGGGGGCGGGAGGGGAGAGGACAGTGGAACCCATGGCTGATGTATAAAATTAAAACACAAATATAATAAATAAAAAAAGGAGAAAAAACTGGAAAGATATAATAAACAAGAAAATATACTAAAAATTAGATTAGTGTGTTTTGTAAAGATCAAATATAGTATACAATAGTTATCTAAGCATCTAGAAAAGATGATTCAATTTGTATCTACAAATATGACAGGTAAGATTCAGAATAAATGGGAAAAATAGAATAACCTGAAAGAATGAGCTAACATTGTTTTTACATAGGAGATAATTTTTAAAGTTAACTCACAACTAAAATTCATAGCAAGAAAATCCGGCAAATAGTGACCAGGAATTCTAGAGACAGAGGAATGAGGAATGCCAGTAAGAGGATTTATAGAGAGTCCAGATGGTGCTCTTGAACAGACTGAAGGCACAAAACTGTCCTGCTGTGGGATGTTCTGTATGTCAAATGTGTTGCTCTGATTGGTTAAAATAAATAAAGTGCTGATTGGCCAGTAGCCAGGCAGGAAGGATAGGGTAGGCGGGACAAGGAAGAGGAGGGGGCGGAGAACAGGAAGGCTGGGAGGAGACACTGCCAGCCTCCGCCATGAGAAGCAACATGTAAAGACACAGGTAAGCCACAAGCCACATGGCAAGGTATAGACTAACAGAAATGGGTTAATTTAAGATAGAAGAAGTAGATAACAAGAAGCCTGCCACAGCCATACAGTTTGTAAACAATGTAAGTCTCTGCTTTTTCTTGGTTGGGTCTGAGCGACTGTGAGACTGGCGGGTAAGAGAGATTTGTCCTGACTGTGGGCCAGGCAGAAAAAGTCCAACTACACTTTCCTCTTAGGAGACAAGGCAAATTAAAATCGGGATAAGCAAACAAGTTAAAATTACTAAATAATTACCTGAAAGTAATATGTTTCAGAGTGTGGACAGAAGGAAATAATACTTTCAAATAAAGAAAACAACAACAACAAACTCTAGATTTTTACATGTACTTAAATGATTGTTTGTTATTTTTGTTTTTTCTCTTTACTTTTGCTGGGCCCACCACTTAGTTCCCACATAAATCACATAGAAACCTATTCTTTCTTCTAAATGCCTGGCCTTAGCTTGGCTTTTTTCTAGTCAGCTTTCTTAACTTAAACTATCCATCTACCTTTTCCCTCTGGACTTTTTTCCTTCTCTATTTTGTGTGCCTTTCTTTACTTCTTACTCCATGGCTGGCTGTGTAACTGTGTGGCTGGCTCCTGGTGTTCTCTCCTCTTTTCTTGCTCCTTCTTCTATTCCTCTCTGGTTTCTCTCTCTATTTATTCTTTCTTCCTGCAAGCCCCACCTATCCTTGCTATTGGTTATTCAGCTCTTTATTAAACTAACCAGATACTTCAGACAGGCTCTGTCATAGCTTCACAGAGTTAAACAAATGCAATGTAAAAGAATGAAATATTTCCTTGCATCATTAAACAGATGTTCCACAACATAAACAAATGTAACACATCTTAAGATAGTATTCCACAAAAATTACAATAAGAATGCATTGTATTTAGAAAGGACATTAATATAAGAAAATAAAAATTATAATTATTGGAATAAAAGATATTGAACCTATAATAGTCAAAGCAGAAAAATATTTACTACGCTTCAAATTCTTATAGTTAAGACAAAAATAATTGCTAAGCATAAGGTACTCATATGATAAAAGCTAAATATACCTAAGATACTATAAATCAATTAAAACAGATACTTTAGCTTCACCTGCTTAAAAGATGAAGTAAAACTCAGAAATACAACTTCTTAGTGAGAACAGTTCACCAGCTTAGCATTGCATAAATCAAGCAGATAAACTTGAAGGGAAAGAAGGAATTTGGACACTGCACATAGTAAACGTGACCCTTTCCCTTCTTTACCTCACATGGATTAAGAAAAAAGGAACATGGATCATGTCTCAGTCAATTTCCAATCATTTGCAGCATAGAGAAGACATCTGACTAAAAATATATTATAATTTCATAATGATAGGAGAAATAAAAATGGGCCTTTGAAGGTGGGGAAGAGAAAAATAATCCTCTTAACCTTTTGTGCTTCAAAAATGTATTTTACAATGACAGAATATTTAGCGCTAAGGAGAGGTACAAACACAAGAACAGATCGACTGAAGGTAAGTTGCAATGAATTGGAAGTAGACATCCTTTCATTTATTACCAAAGTAGTGTTTATCATGAAGACAAAAATAGGATTAACAACACAAAGAACTGCTAAACTGTAGGTTAGAACATGGAGAATAATGTGGAAAAATTACAAAAATGCGTAGGAGAAAAGATTTGCAATGTCTAACGTTGATTAAAAATACCCACAAAGCTTGAGAAGCCATCATTTTCCATTTGATCAAAGATAAAGAAATAGATGTTGTTTATATTAATAATGAAAGATTATCTATGCTCTGACATTGACTACATGAACAACTTCATTCTCAGAAATCTAATTATACAACAATATGGTCAATTTTCTTAGCATATGAATCTACCAAAATGGAAGTGGGGCTGAGGAGATTCATCATTTATGAGGTACTGGCCACAGAAGAAGAGGACCTGAGTTTGCACGTTTAGCACACCTGGGAAAGCTATGTGTCTACTGTACCAGTTCCAGTGATAGGAGTTTGGGGCTGGAGGATGCCAACTGACTGGGGCTTTCGTAGCCAGTCAATCAGTGAGAGACTCCATCTCAAAAAGTAAAGTAATGGTGGATGAAGGTACGTAGCATTGAGCTCTGACCATATGCATGCTTACATATCTGTAGACACCACCTACACAAACACATGCCCATACAGAAACATACACACAGACAGTGATAGTAGAAGATAATGGTCAAATATGGTTGATGACAATGACTGGGGTTGACTTGAACTTAGGTTCACTCTAAAACACAAACTTCAAACCATAAAGGATCAGTTTGATGCAAACTTACACAGTGTCATTTGGTAAACAGAACAGAAACAACACCTCTGAGGTAAAGTAGTAGACCTAGCGTGACTTTCAAAATCCTCCGAAAGGTCACAAGAAGGATGCTGCTGTACCCTGGCTCAGTATGCATAAAGTTTGACCACAAGGACTTGAAAAAAAGAAGAAAGAAAAAGAAAGTAGGAAGGAAGGAAAGAAGAAAAGAAACCAGGAATTACAGAAATAATAATTATAATTACAGGCCAGCGTCACCAACAGACATGGTGGAAAAGTCCTAACAATGTATCAGTAATGTTAATGCAGTTCTGTTATTATAATGCACACCATGCTTGCATTACTTTGACTCTGAAATGAAATGATATTTTACCATGAGAAACTCTGTTCAGGTAATTTCCTATCATGGGAACTTAGGGGAAAATAGTATGAATATGTCAATAGCAAAGAAACATTTTCTCCAGTTAACAAGAAAGTACAATAAGAACGGCACAGCAAGTGTAGTCTGGATTTATTCTTCTATGTTAGCAACACACAGAAAAAAATTAGTATTTAAAAGTGCTTTTGTAATATTAGTGACACTATCAAGTAACATGTCAGGTTTTGCAAAATGTAAAGTTGAAATCATTTTAGAAGCTCTAAACACATGCAGAGTTTTATTAAAACGGTTAACAATTTATACTATTACATAGTAGACATTGTTCAAGGGCTCTGTAATTCCATTAAACTCATAGAGGTGTGATACTAATATCATCTCAATTTTATGAATAAGAAAATGGAAAATAAGAACCTAAAGTGCTTCCTTTTTGTTATGTAGCTTGCTGATAGGGTTTCTAGGATACAAATTTGTCTACTCAAAGACCTCATGGCACTTGGGTTGTAAAACTCAGAATGGAGAAGAGAAGGGGAAAAGCCCTGCTGTTTGAGTTACTGGCAGAAAGGTCAGCCACATGGCCATAGGCAGCCACAAAGTAAGAAGGGTTGGAGGAATATTAAAAAAGAGTAAGGAAGCACAACTTACAGTTAGAAAAGTATAGTTAGATCAATCTGTCATCCACAGGAGGAAAGTCAGACCTTTCTGCATCAGAAATACAATCAGAGTCTATTAACTTCATGGCAACATCATGGTTGTTGATTGGGACTGGGAATTAACAGAACAGTATGTCATTAAAGGGATAATTATTCCACCTATCTCTATAGCATGGTTTAATTTGTGCCTGCCTTCCTCAGGGTAGATCCTCCTTCTTAAGTGGTAGCCCATTGACCAAATGATTGACCCACCCAATAAGAATTGTAGGTCTCTATCCAGACACCTGCCTGAAGACTCAAGTTGCAGCCACAGAACCCATATGTTGATGGTAAATAACTGAGTCCCACAGATCTTCCTCTGCTTCCACGTGTGTGTTGTGGCATACACTACCTAAATACATAAATGTAAAAACCAGTTTTGTTTTTCATATAAAAGGATATTGAGTGTTTTGGTCTACTTTAGCTGTATCTATAAGACCAGCATGTTCTCTTAATGTTTAAGCCTCCTCTCCAGCCCCATGATAAGTTTATTTTCTAAACAAATTATTTAATGCAATTATACTTTCCAGTTGGAAAGTTAGTAAGTAAGGAGAATGCACAGACATGAAAGTTTAATTTCAGAAAACCTAGTAGATTTCACTAGTATCTCTCTCCTTCAATTACCACAATAACTACATGCCCTAGGTTACCTTTTATGCATTAATAAGCTCATTTTAAAAATTAGGGTAATAAAAATATAAAACTCACAAATTAATATAATCAATAAATGTATTAAGTATCTAAATCACATCATTTTCATGGGTATCACTATGGTACTTTTACCATTGTGTTTTTTTCTCTCACTCTTTCTGTGTATGTGTGTGTGTGTGTTGTGTGTATGTGTGTGTGTTTATGTGTGTGTGTGAATGCGTGTATATATGTGTGCATGTGTGTATGTCTTTATGTGTGTTTCAGGAAGAACATAGTTCTAGGAAGCAGATAGAAAAGATAACATTACAAGAAAAATACAGTTTGGACAGGGATTTTGATCTGTAAATAAAATACCTGGCTTCCTAAGAAAAAAATATAATCAGGAAAAGATTAAAAATGCTTCTAAATCAGAATTTTAGAATTATAGTTTGAGATTCATTGTATAATTTCATGTAGTTAAGCAAAATATTGACCTGCAAAACAGTACACTTGACATTTAGTAAAGTCAGTTGATGGTTAAAAATATTTGTATTTTCTCTGCATTTCATGTTTTAACCAGTATTCTTGCCAGGCAAGTTGTAAATGTTTTATGATAGATGTTTTTAGCTGTGAATTCGTCTTATCATTTCTTTGTATCTTAACGCAGAAAAGGCATAATCTGTGTTCTTAATGCCAAGCCATAGATAAACTTAGACCTTGTTTACTGACCTGAAGCTAGAATTTGACTTTGTGGAATCAATTGCCATCTGTCTAAAGAAAGGAACATTTGAGATAAATTGGACAATAACTTAAAGATTTAACATATTGACAAGTCATTGCAGTGTAAAAGCCATCAGAAGAACTGAAGTCTAGGAATTGTTTTTAATTACAACCTATTATGTTCAGTTTGAATACACATACATATATGTTAACCAGTCCTTTTCAACAATGTAACCTTAATTTTGTTTGAGGCCAGTGCAAGGATTAGGTGTATAATGGAAAATGCTGATATAATATTTATTGAAATATAGTATTCTAAGGACAGTATTAATAAATGACAAGACTAGAGTCATTTGTCCCATGGTCACCCTTCCACTGTCAGATGTGTGAGCTCGGCCTCTTGGGGTCTGCTAGAAAGCTCTTTGACATGCTCATGTTGTTACTGTTTGAATGGTATCAGATTGGTTAGATGAATGCATGACAGTACTTTAAGAAAAATGCAAGATGACAAAAGCTGTGAAATATTTTAATAGAAATATTTAATAGTTCCCCTTCTGAAATCTACCCCAAAACGCTCATGTCTTTCTATAATGAGATCTTAGACAATTTAAAACTTTTAACATTTAACTTTGACAAAAGAGACAAATAACTTGGGGACAGAGTTTGCTTTCAAGGGTGTATAAAGGTCATCAATTACATAATGAGTCAAAGACAACACAGAAAACAGAAGCATGTGTTTCTGACTTGTCTAAGTTTTAAAGAGAAAGCAATTTTAGAAGGCAATTTCAACAACACTGAACATGTGTTGTTAAACTTCACAGCTAAATTTAGAGGCATTTGTCCTCCAGGCATACTCATACAGCCATTCATAAACACAGACATCAGAGCAGACAGAATGGAACATCACTGTTACCTTGTAGCAAAAAATGTAGAATTTATTTGCTTGTACGGTATAAGTTGATACATCATGAACCATGTCCTAAAAATACCTCTATGTATGAAATCATTGACATTGATAGCCTAGATGGCATTTTTACCATTATATCATGGAGGACTTCATAGGATGTAAGACAACTAACTGATAGTCATGGCCTAATAATGTACATGTATCTTTCTGAACAAATACAAACATGTAAAGGACAACATCAAGATCTGCAATGGCTTTCAGTAGTCTAGAAAACTGCTATACTCTCTGATTTCTCAAGAACTACATAATAATCAAGATGGGAGGAGTAGATGAAATCAGACCAGATCGTTATGAAGAGACATGGTCAGGGTAGAGTCATAACATTAGTTACAAAGTGGCAGAAAAGAGGGAAAATCAGAGACCTTTGAAACACTGACACAGAGGCCAAACACTTGCTGAATATAAATAATTTCAAAGCCAGGTTAAGATCTTAGAAGGAATGATCTCAGTTATTTGGAAAGATTATGAAAAATCTTTCTGTACTCCTCATCACAGAGCATAATACTGTTTGGAAAAATATGCACCTTGAAAATGTTTATTCATAAATAGTTCAAGGTAAGATATACTATGAAAATGTTAAAAGGAATACTTTAATGCTTTTTCTTACACTTTAATGTGTAGACAAATGTAAATCATGTTAAAATTGCTATATTATGATGACTAGTTTATGTCAACTTGACACAAGCTGGAGTCATCTCAGAGGAGCAAACTCCCAACTGAGAAAAATGGATCCATAATAGCTAGCTGTAGGAAACCTGTACGGCATTTTCTTAATTAGTGATTGATGGGGGAGGCCCAGCAAATTGTGGGTGGGGCCATCCCTGGGCTAGCCGTCTTGGGTTCTGTAAGAAAACAAGCTGAGCAAGTCATGAGAATCAAGCCAGTAAGCAGTACCTCCACCCCTGAGGCCTCTGCAACAGCTCCTGCCTCCAGGTTCCTGACCCATTTGAGTTCCTACCCTGACTGCCTCTGATGTTGAACTGTAATACAGAAGAGTAAGCATAAATAATCCCTTTCCTTCCTAAGTTGCTTTAGCACATAGTGTCTCATCCAATAAAAGTCATTTAACATGAGTATAAATTAAATTTTCTACCTGAGAAGATAGCTATATATTGCTATATATTGTACACACCACACACACACATACACACACACACACACACACACACACACACACACACACACACACACATCAATTAGTGCTTTATAATGTTTTGTGAGTCCAAAGATGGTTGTCTTTTACATTAATAAGGGAGGTATTTTATAGCATACATAAATATAGTCAATTATATATAATATACAATATAAAATGAAGGAGCTAGAGAGAGCTCAGCAGTTAAGAGCATTAACTGCTCTTCCATAGGAGCCAAGGTTTTTTTTTTAATGAAAATAGATTATTTTATCATACAATATATCCAGATTATAGTTTCCCATCCCTCTACTCCTCCTAGTTCCTCTTCACCACCCCTCTCTTCTGGATCCAGCCTCTTTCTGTCTCTCATTAGAAAGGAACAGGCATCTAAAAGATAACAACAAAATAATATAAAAGGATGAAACAGGAACCATCATATTAAAGTTGGGCATGGCAAACCAACAGGGGGGAAAAGAATCCCAAGAGCAGGCAAAAGAGTCAAAGATGACTCATTCTCACTCCCAGGAGTCCCATAAAAACAGTAAATTAAAAGTTATAATATCTATGCAGAGGACCAGGTGTAGACCCATGTAGGCCCTGTGCCTGTTGCTTCAGTCTCAGTGAATTCATAGGCATTTTGCTTAGTTGATTCAGAGGGCCTTGTTCATCTGCTTGGCCTTCACTCACTCTGTCTCTTACACTCTTTCTGCCTCCTCATCCAATGGGTTCCTTGAACTCTGAGGGGAGGAGTTTAGTGGAGATCTCCCATTTAGACCTTCTCTCCATGAAATGTCTGGCTGTGGGTCTCTGCATCTGTTTCCACCTGCTGCCAGAGAAGGAAGATTATCTGATTATGCCTAATTAAGGTGCTCATCTATGAATATGGCAGAATATCATTAGGAGTCTGTATTGATACCCAGCCCCAAATAAAAACAAAAACAAACAAACAACAACAACAGTAGTGTTTGGTTTTACCCTTACTGCCTGGGCTATCTAGTCTCTGGTTCTTGATTACTAAAACATTGTCAGGTTTCTTATCTTTCAGTGGTGTGGGTTTCAAGTTAAATCAGTCATCGGTTGGCTGCTCCCATAAGTTCTGTGCTACCATTGCTCTAGCATATTTGCAGGCAGGACAGATTGTAGGTCAAAGGCTTTGTGGCTGGGTTGGTGTTTCTGTTTCTCTTTAGGTAGCCTGTAGAGTACCTTCCCACAGCATAGCTCCATGTAGGAACCAGCTCTAATTCTCTATGTCTAATGAGTTGTGTGAGTATTGTCCTTGGCCCTAGAGCACCACTGTCAGTTTGAAAAGTGTAACCTTCTGTTTTAGCAATAGCCTGGTCGTTTGGGGATTTCCATGGAATCCCTTTGCTAACAACTCAAATGAATGCAACTTGGATCCACTCCTGGAAGCCTTGTCTGGCAATGAGATGGCCAGTTGAGACTGTGTAGATTCCATTATTAGGAGCCCTCATTAGGACCACCTTCATATATTTTAGAAAGTTTCTACTACACTACGTTTCCATATCATCATTCAAACAAGCCTCAATTCCAACTGTCTCTCCTTTAGTTCTCTCCCTGAACCCTATCTCCATTTCCCAAGCCAACTCGATACTCCTGTTCTCATTCCCGCAAGTGCCCCAGTCTGCCTGTAAAATATATTCTATTTCCCTCTCCTAGGGAGATTTATGTATACCCCTCTAAAGTCCAGCATCTAGACCCTTTATCTTTACCAAACTTCTCTGACTTTACAGATTATAGCTTGGTAATCATTTACTCAAAGGCCAATATCTACTTATAAGCAAATACATATCACATGTATCTTTCTGGGTCTGCGTTACCCCACTCACAGTGATATTTTCTAGTTCTATCCATTTACCTCCAAATTTCAGGATGTCATTTTTTTTAACACCAGAGTAATACTCCATTAGGTAAATTTGTCACATTTTCTTTGCCTATTATTCTGTTGAGGGACATCTAGGTTGTTTCCAGTTTCTAGCTATTATGAACTAAGCTGCAATGAACATAGTTGATCATCTGTCCTTGTGGTAGGATTGAGTGTCCTTTGGGTATATGCCCAAGAGTGGTATAGCTGGGTCTTGAGATACATCAATTCCCAACTTTCTGAGGAACAACTATATTGATTTCCATCATGGCTGAACAAGTTTATACCCCCATCAGCAATGGAGGAGTGCTCCTCTTGTTCTACATCCTTGTCAGCATGAACTGTTACTTGGGTTATTGAGCTTAGCTATTTTGACAGGTGTAAGATGGAATCCCAAAGTAGTTTTGATTTGCATTTCTCTGATGGCTAAGGATGTTGAATATTTCTTTAAGTGTTTATCAGCCACATATAATTCCACCTCTTTGGAATCTGACATGCCCTCTGTCTTGTGTAGGAACTTCATTGCATTTGTGCACACACACATACACACACACACACACATACACACACACACACACACACACACACCTAATAATATAAATATAATATTTTGAGGAAGAAGTGTCCCTTGGCTTTGAATGTAGCTGCATAAACCCGGCATGGTAGAGTATAGTTGTAATCCAGGATACAGGAAGTGGAGTCAGAACAAAGTTTGAGGTTGTTTTTGGCTACTTTGTGAATTCAAAGCACATGTAACAAAACAAGCAAATGCACAAATAAACAAATTCCAAACCAATTAATCTAGTGAGATTAATTCTGTATTCAATTCCATTCCATGTCTATCATCTCATTTGACTCTTGGACCTATGAAGAATATACTTCTGTTATACAACAGTAGGTACTTCTTACAAGAGAGTCACAATGATAAATACGTTTCTGTGGCCAGAGAGCCAGAGGACCTTGAATTTGGAGGTTAGTAAGTAAGAATATTGTGTTTTGCCTCTGTACTGTTAGATAGATAGGGAGATGGGGTGATACAGCAGGACTTGGGAGGAGGGAAGAATATGATCAAAATATATTATTTGTAAACAATTTAAATACAATATATAACTAAAAACATAAACAAAATAACTTGTATTCCCTATATGCTACTTAAAACTAAAATAATCACAATATTTCTATAATTTCCCAAATACTATAAATAATACAAATACATAAAGTTATAAAAATATTACATTAGGGCCTGGAGAGATGGCTCAATATCTAAGAGCACTTGCTGCACTTCCAGGGGTCCTGGGTTTTATTCCCAACACGTACCCACATGGCAATTACAATCATCTGATGTTCTCTTCTGTCCTCCATTGGTGCCAGTCATGTACATGGAATACAGATATATACAAGAAAGATGTTCATTTGCATAAAATAAAAACAAAATAATGCACTACTATTTATGACACAGGAAGGTACTCTGCACACTACTAAAGGAGAAACATAAACACCAACCGAGCCTCAAACTCTTTACTTTACAAGAGTGACCTGTCTGCAAGATATGCTGGTGCAAAATTGGCACACAGATTGTTGGAGTAACCAGCCTATGTCTGGTTTGAGACAAGGTCCACTTCACTACGTGGAACTCATACCCAGCCTTGATTGGGTGACCAAGAACATGAGACTAGATAGATCAATGACCTAGGGGATAACCAAATACTACTGTTCTGCTAAAGGAATGTGGCATTCTGTAATACTAAGGCCAGTGTGTTGCTCAACTTTCATTAGAAAAGCTTTGTCCTGCAGCAGATGGGAAAAAATAGACACATAGCTAGAAAAATGTCCATAAAGAGAGAGAGAGATCTTAAGACACTTATCCCTAAACAGGATGTCTACATCAAAGCTCTTCCCTGAGGGATCAGGGAACTCTACCAAAAAGGAGGTTGGAAAAATGTAAGTGCCAGAGGAGATGGAGGATACACTAAGGATACAAGGCCTTCTAGACACAAAAATACCTGTGCACATAGGAGCTCGCTGAGTCTGTGGCTGTATGCACTGAGCCTGCATGCATCTGCACCAGATGGGTCCAGAGCTGAGAGGTGAAGTGGAAACAAGCCTCCATCTTTAACCCAGAAGCTTTCTCCAATGGATTGCCATTTGTAAATGAAGTATTAGTTTTCTCCAAGGGAGTGTCACTGAGGAAACAAAGTACTCAGGGGGGTGGGTAGGCCCCATGCCCAGCAGTAGGTGGCCAACAGAAAGTGAACTCGAATGAGGAGTGTCTTTGTCTCATAATTATGTTAAGGCTTTCTTTTTTTTTAAAACATTGCAGGTTCTTTGCATATATATCATGGCTTCTGGTTTGGGACTTTTATGGGATTCCTTTGTGTGTGAACACATGTCTCTACATCTATATGCATTTCTGTGCTTTTTCTTTGGCTCTGTTTATTGTTTGGCTGTTTTGTCATATTCCTGTTTGATTTTTATTTATCTTAATGTATTGTACTGTCTTACTGTTCCTTAGATGCCTGTCAGTTTTCTAGCAAGAGATAGAAAAGGGGGTGGATTCAGATGGAATAGGAGAAGGGGAGGAACAAGAAGTGTAGGAAGAGGGAAATCGTAATGAGATTATAGTGTGTGGAAAGGCCTATTTTCAAAAAAAAAAAAAAAAGAGAAAAGAATCAACGGGGTCAATCAATTACTTTTATCTCATTTTTATGTGTATATATGTGCATGTGAGTGCAGATACCCTCACATACCAGAAAAGGATGTTGGATCACCTGGAGCAGAAATTACTGGAGCTTGAGAACTGCCCATTGTAGGTAGGTGTTGGGATCTAACTCAGATCCTTTGCAAGGGAAGTAGAACTCACAACCACTGAATCATCTCTTAAATTAGGTTTACTTATGTATATGTGTGAGCATTCTGTTTAACACAGTTTAATACAAGGTCATAGGAAACTTGTGGAATCAGTTCTCTACCTCACCCTTGTGAGTCCCCAGGAATGAAACTCAGTAATGATCCTTGGTGGCAGGCACCTTGAGTGTCTAAGCCATCTCACTGGCTCTGAATTCCTTATTAATACTATGAATGCAAACGATTTCACAGGAACAATCTGGGGTTATAACCTCATCTATCTTCTCTGCTGAACTGTTGGTATGATTTGATAAAAATGTTAAACATTCAAATTTTGCTTCATGTAATACAATAACTCTGATGTCCATGACAACAGTTTATTCCCCACAGTACATGACAATATTCCATCAGGAGGTGGAATCCAATTTGTTCCTTTCCAGTTGGTCTTTGAAGTACTTTGTCATGGAAACTTCTGCTTCAGTTATCTTTAAAGTGGGCTCTACTCAAATATCAGTCTTTATAAATGATGTAGCTATTACATAAATCATGAACTTCTCACCTGATGGCAGCAGCAAGGCAGCAGCAAGACAATAACATCATGCCATATTGAGCATAACTATTACAAGGCAGCCTCAGTGAATTGTGATTGTAAGCAAATCATTGATTCATGGGAAAAAAAACACAAGTTCTATTAAAGCCATTCAATTTCATAACTGTAATTTTTCAGTATTGCAATGGACTCTAGAACTACTTAAAAGATTCTTGCACAGATTTGTAACTGTTTTAGAATAGTTGCAAATTCATGTGCAGACAAACCCTTTGCTCTTTCTTGAATGGTAGGTTTCCTGTCCTTCTAAAACTATGAATCTGCTCTTCTTCTAAACTCTTCCCAGAGCCATCTTTGTGTCTGATAATAAATCTACCTAACAAAATCATCAGCATCCTAGAATACCATGTTCTCAGTGTACAGACTCATTAGCAGGTCAATAGTTGTCAGGTGGCCAAGGCGACTTAAACTGTATGACGCTCTCAGCTATCCTGTGCACCTGTAGTTTTCTGGCTTTCTTCAGAGAAGATTGGAGTACATTGGTTTCACTGTTTTGCTTAACCTGTCATCTGAATGATCCATTTTTTCATAGTGTAATTTCTTCTTTACGCTTTTGATAAACAATCCTATATCACAGCAAGGGATTTTATGTTCATCATTGTTGCTTAACTGGACTCTCGAAGAGGCTGTTTGAGGTTCAGAGAAAATAGGAGTCTTTCAGCTTCCTTTCAAGTTCTGAAGAGTTGGAAAATTTACTGTTAACCAATATACATGGCTACAGGTGTACTTTTGATAGGATAATATTTTTCATTTATGTTTCTATAGTGTTATTTTACTCATATAAAATTAAAACAGGTGAAGGCATTAAAAACAAATAGTGGGCTGGGCAGTGGGTGGCACACGCCTTTAGTCCCAGCACTCGGGAAGCAGAGACAGGCAGATCTTTGTGAGTTTGAGGCCAGCCCGGTCTACCAATCGAGAGCCAGGAAAGACACAAAGCTACACAGAGAAATCCTGTCTCAAAAAACAAAACAAAAAAATACTGGGAGATGGAGGATGACTCAGCAGTTAATAACATATACCATTCATGCAGAGGACTGGAGTTTGGATCACAGCACCTACATAATTCAACTCCAGGTGATCTGACACCATCTTTTGGCACCTGTAGGCACCCCCCATACACTCATGATCATATATACACATATATAAACACACATAAAAAACAACATAAATCTTAACAAATAAAGTATGCAAAGGAATCAACATTGATATTTAGAATAATGGTCAATACTCTTGGGATGATGCAAACGGATGTGATGAAGAAGGCATAAAAAGCGGCTCTGGGATCAAGCAATTCATCTATTGACTGTGATAATAGGGGTTCATGATTTAGAACATAAATATCCCTGAAAGTCCATGTTCTAAAGGCTTTGTCACCAGTCTATGGCAATATTACTAAGTAAAACTGAGTCCAGTGAAATAAAATCAGAGTTCTGGATGCATATCCTTCATGAAAGGGATACTGGTTTCACAGGTTCAGGGACTTACCTACCCAAATAGTAGAACCACCTGATTATGGATTGAAAGCTCAGAAACCATGAGACAAACCACCACCCAAACCCTAAAACCAAACCTCTACTCTTTATAGATTCAATTGATATCTCAAGTATTTGGAGAGATGAATGGCACAATGAATATTGGCTCAATTATCAAGTTGTTGTACGTCTAATGAACTCTACTGTCAAAGTGTAAAGCCCATGAAATTTTGATATTTGTACATCAAACATATAGAGAACAGTTAATTCTTGACTATCATTAAACAACATGATCTAAACAGCCCAGCACCTTAATATCAGACAAGTTCATAGGACAATTCAGTGTTACTCAAATCCTTCTCTTCTTGGAAGACAATCTCAAATTGTTTTCTGAAATGCCATTAAGATAAAGTGGACTTTTTTCAAATATTCATTGGACTATTCTAGAAATGCCTGTAATATTCATCATTGGAATAATGATCCCCAAACTACCACAGATTAATTTACCATGCATTGATGGTTGAAAAAATATAACCAATGGTACCTTCCTTAAGAAATGAATGAAAGATCACATATTTGTAAGATCTCCATGCATGACATTGAAAAGACTGGTTTTATTGAGGCAATTATTTCCATCATAAAATAGCTCCAGTGAATAGAAGGCTTTTAAAACATTTGTTTGATTATTGAATTACTTTTTACATTTCATACATTCTTTTGTTCACTCCTTCTCAAATTCATGACCTTTTCTTTAATTATTATTGGTAAAAATACATACACATACACACACAAAAATGCAACCTTATGTGTTTAGGGCTGACCTCTTGGAATTGCACAACCTACCAGGGTTGGTTCCTGGAGAACACTGGTTTTTCTCTTAACAGTCATTAATTGCTTATAATTGTTCACATAGGGGTAGAGCCTCATGAGATTTCCCCTAGCCACATTGCCATGTCAACTGGTGTTGACATTGTTAGGTCTCATTCAGTAGGCCATGTTGTTGAAACTTCATAAGTACAAATATTTGTAAGGAAAAATCATCTTAAAATGACTGGGATTTACATCATGCAATGGCCAAACACAGTTTTCTATGGGACACTCAGAGGCAGCTAATTTTTCTCATACATAAGCAGATAACTACACTCCTTTATTTTATTTGTAAATTAAACATTCAATATATATTGATTTCTTGCAGCAACACTTGGGAGAATGAGGCTTTTGCATTAGCCATATTTGTGTGCATGTCACTGTCCGGGGTTGAAACCGAATGTTGATGAAACATCACCCTCTGCAGTCTGATAAACATGCTGATGTGTCGTTCTTGGAAATAAACTACTTTTCCAGTATCTTTTTCACCCCTGCAGCAGTTTCTGCTACATTTTCTTGTACATTAGATAGGACATCTGTATGAATTATATCTTCCATTTTCTATTATGTTGGTTCTAAAGCATTCACTTCTATATCCATATTTTAATATTTCTGAAATTGACATGCATCTTGCAGTCAATGATATTTTATGACTGTTGTGAATTAGGACAATGTTAAGGTCAAAATATCTGAAAATCAAACACAACCAAGTTCCAAACCATTTTAAATTACATGCAATATATCAGTTAAATTTTCATTTTTTGCCAAATTAATATTTATTCATGATTTAGATATCAAATAGATCTCCATGCCTTACAGTACAACTTTTAGGCTTTGTATTTCTTTATCAGGATAGGCTTCTCTGTCTGCTTATTGATTTATGAAGTCATTAATTTATGTACACACTCCCTGCTATGAATGAGAACTTGGTTGTTTATAACTCATCCTTACTCCAATTTACTTCTCATCTTTGCCTCCATCATTGACTCCCAGGTTTCATTCTTTGTATTTTAGCTTCTGCATTGTCAAGGTTGAGTGCATTTACATCCTGTTCCATAACCATCATGAAGCCATTATATCCCTTACTCTATATTAATTCTCTGCCAACCCCCAAGCCCTCCAGGAAACATTATTCACAATGATGACGGTGGTGTAAATATTCATTGCAGAGTTATAGTGGAATGCCACTATTATATTTGTCCTGCAATGAGTAATATTTAGGCTGTTTCATGGAAAATGTAAAAATTAATTACTGTTTCTTACATGTCACCATGTTTAATCCAAATCCAGTCAAACAAAAGTTGACTGAAGTTATTTTAGGTTAAAAAAATTATTGGTGATTTTGTTTGCCATTCTTTACTCTCCTTGGGAGGAATCTTCTTCATTTCCCACATCACTGGTGGCATCAAGCTTCTTACATGTTCTTTCTGCAAGTCCATCTGGCTTTCCCTCGGGTACTGCATTGGCTGGGCGTAGTTCTCTTTCTTAGAAATGATCTTCAAAACTGTTCTGTGTTCTCTTATAAATTGTGGCCATCTTTCCCATTCATTATTGTTTTGAAATTTGCATTTTATGCCTATAATTTGTTTTATTCATTGTTAATCACTCCATTTATTCAAGGAAGCTAATCTATTCCACCATCACCCCTACCATGTTTTCTCTAATGACTTCTCTTTCAGGTCCATTCTCTTCTCTCCAAATTCAATACTCACTTAGTCTCCTGCAACATTTTGGCTTTTTCTCTTTTCTCTGTGTTATATTGCTTAGTTATGATCATTTTATGTTACTGTTATACATCTTCAAGTAATTTCCCAAGGAAAGTTTTATCGGAAGTTATGTTTTCTGATATCTTCATGTTTGGCAAAATTGCCTTCACTGTTAATTGATTGTGAGTACACCCAACTCAAATAATATTCTCAGAAGTCTTTGCAGGTGGTTTTCATTGCTTCCCAGCAAATGATATTGCTTCTGAGAAGTGTAGTACCAGTATGGTACATTTTTTGTAGGTGACTTTTTCTTTTTTATGTTTTACACCATTACATTTACTCTTGGTTTTAGAAATGTTCACCTTGACATTTTTATGTGAATCAATTTTCATTTCACTTATCAGCTACCACTGAGTACTTTTAAGTGAGAAGAACTTTCCTTGAGCTGTGGGTCATATGTTCTCTATTGTATTCTCCTGTGTTCTAATTCCTGGAACCTGGAGCACCACCTATTTCTACTTTTCATTGTCTTTCACCTTGTTCCATGTATTTCTGATGTGCATTCTGGAAAATTGTTCTTCTCCTTGATCATTGCACAATACCTACAGACGTTATTTTAGTGAAATAAATTTGGTTATGGTATTAAATGTGTAGTAACCACTCAATCTTGTAAATATTCTAGTATTTCAAGTTACTTACTCAAATTATTATTTATATAGTCACCACTTATTTTCTCTGTTGTCTCTAGTGTATCTCATACAGTTTCTTTGTTTAATTTTCTTAAATACTGAGGGATTAAAACTTGATGTTATGAGGAATACCAAGACAGAAAAGTAGCAAGGCATGGCAGCACAGTCATCATTTAACTTGATTGTCCTTTTGTTAGTTTTATAGTTTGTTTAATTGTGTATGGCATATGTGGCTAATTATACCTTATTTAGCTGAAGAACCTAAGTAGAATATCCTTAAGTATAGTCCCCATATTTTTTGTTAGAAGTCTGTAGATATTTATTATGATTTTTCTGTTACTTGAACCTAATTCTCCTATTCCTTGTTCTCTGTTCCCCAACATTCCTAGGTAACTAGCATTTTATTCTCTATCTCTTTGCATGTACTTTTTATTCGCATTCCACTTCTCAGTCAAATAATTCGTATTTTTGTGCCCAGCTTACTTCAGTTGTCATAATGCTCTCAAAGCACATCCATATTAAGACAAATGGCCTGATCTCATTTTAAAGGCTGAATAATATTTCATTAAGTCTGTGTGATACATTTTCCCACCAATTATAGTCTAGTTAGATATTTATGTTATTTCCATGCAATGGTTGTTGTGGAAATTATGCTGCAATGAACGTAGAAGAAGAGATATCTTTCCTAGGTGTTGATTTGATTTTTTTTTTTTTGTATATACATAGAAGTTGCATTTCTGAGACACTGTAACCACTTAGAGGCTCATTTTGTCTGAGTCTGTCCTTACCATGCATCTGTAACCTTTCCTGTCTGCATGAACAACAACAACAACAACAAAACTCAAACAAACAAACAAACAAAAAACCAACCAAACAAACAAAACTGCTGTGTAATTTAGATCATAGCACACTGCTGCTGGCTCATCCCACTGGGTTTCCCTAGAACCTAATCTCATGATGGAGGCACATTTACCATTGATTAGCATGCTGGCTGCTGCTGAGGGGCAGGAGGAGGGAAAGGGGGATCTGTGATTGGTTTGTAAAATGAATTAAAAACTTCTTTAAAAAAAATGCTTGGCAGTAGGACTTCTTAGAAGAGCCTCCCATTTTTGCCCACTGCTACTGCTGAACCTGGAAGTCTTTTCTTTAAGAAGACATGCTTCTGCTCACCACCAGCAAACAGAGCTCATCTGAGAAAAAACAGCTCCCAAGAAGCTGCCCTTGACTTCATTTTTGTGTGTTTAGAATCCTTTCCTAAATTTTGTCTGGTTTTATGTGGAAATTTTGGCCACATGTTGGAACACCATATAAGGGCAAACATTTCCTGTCCCAATCCTCTGTTCTCAAATACCTGGCGCCTGCTTTCCAAATTATCACACAGAGGCATATACAAATTGTAAATGATCGGCCAATAGCTCTGGCTTTTTACTAACTAGCTCTTACATTTTAAGTTAACCCATATTCCTCATTTATGCTCTGCCACTTGGAAGTACCTGTATTAGCATAGTGTGTTCATCTCCTGCATCTCCTGTGTCTGGCTGGTGACTCCTGACTCTGTCCTTCTCCTTCCCATCATCCTCAGTTTGGTTTCCCTATCTATACTTCCTGCCTGGTTACTGGCCAATTAGTATTTATTAAACTAATAATGGTAAGTCTTTACAGTGTACAAGAGAAGATCTTGTATCTTCTATAGCAGAGGATACCTTTTCTCCAAAACTTATTGACTGGATGTATCTGGATTTATTTCTGAAGTCTCTGTTGGGCTACACTAGTCTGTGTGTTTCCATGCCAATATATTACTGTTTTGAAAAATGTAAGTTTGTAATATAAGTTTAATGTGATATCTCCAACATTGTTTGACTTTTCTGGAATAGTTCTGGCATGCAGGTTTTTTGTTTTGTACTAATCTTAGGGTATTTTGAAATTATTTTACCACTAACATGATTTAAATTATTAAGGTTGTTGTTCCTTTGTACTTAAAAATGAGTCAATAATGAAGCAACACCAACCATTTTTAATTTGAACCATTTTTGAATGACAGCTATTCTGAAGCATGCAGTTGTTTGAATCTCCAGATCCTGGGAACATCCCTGAACCTTTTATACCAGCCCCTTTTCTTCCATGTTCATCTCTTCAGTGCATTTGAAGAAAAAAAATCCACCTACCCCACAATTTCTTTAAGAAGCATAAACAAAATTCTATCCTCGTTTCTCCTAGGTAACAGGAAAGAGAAAGGTTAATTAGAGCTCTTCCATTAACTTTTTAAGTGCCACCCTACCCTTCTGTGTTCCATGTTCAGATATTCTCAAACTCCAAATATTTCCAAGTGTGCCTGATGAAATCTTCCTTCACTTTAGGCTGCTGTTTCCTCTCTTGGTGTCCCAGTCCTGAGCTTTTCACTCTACTTCTCAGTGACTCTGTATGCATCTACTTTATATTCTCTGAGCAGTGGTGGTGAATTCTCTTGTGTTCTCTGTCTCATTTCCATTTTCCTCATTATTCTGACATTATTTCTTGTTATCCAGTCACCATTTTTGCAAAAAATCCCAGGAGAAAAAAGGAGGTAATGACATCTTGAATCAGAACAAGTCTGAACCACTAAAAACATCTGGATTTGTCAGATAAAAACCATAGAATAGATTTTGCTAGGTGAATTAAAACTCATAGTGTCATAAATAAAAAATTAGCAAAGGGAAGCTTAGCTGACAGGTGATGGTATAGTTTCTATAAAGTGAACCTAGCCTCAGTCAATGTGTAGCTCTGTGCCCTGAACATGAGTTTCACAATAAACTTGTTTTATCAGCTGTCAATGATATTGAGTTTGTTTCATAAGGTTACTGTGAAAATCAGATAAAATGATGAAAACGAAGACTTTTGCACTCAATGTGGTTGTATAAGAAGATTTTATTTGTCTGAGCAATGCTGTCACCATAGAAGAAAAAAAAACTGAAAAAAAAATGCTGCTTCCTTACCTACCTTACGTGATTTTATCTTTGCATAACTGACATATTCTTGTCAAAATACAAAACAATTTTATTTCATAGCTTATTGATTCATAAACATGTATCACAAGTGTTAAGAAATAGAGAAAACTCTGTCATCAAGAGTTTATGTGACAGCATAGATAAAAAACACAGGGCTCTTTTATTGGTGAAATTATTAAGGCCACTCCACCCTGTCTTGGCAGAGTACAGTGATCACTTTCCTTGTGTCCCACTTGTCTAGAAAGGACAACATTTGTACTGTCAGCAGTTGAGGCAAGGGCAGTTCTTTCCTTAGTAGGCCATTTTGTGCCAAGAAGACAAACTTCCAAATGGAAATGTCTTAGAAGCCCAACAATCTCTCAGGATCAAATTGGTGCTGCCAGGAGCAATTGTGTCTCACATCGACAGAATTCTAAGTTATTTAAATGCCATATTCTCTAGGTCCATGAAGTGTTTGAAGATTACCTGTCCATCTGACCTATGTATTTATAAATCTGGATAACCGAACTAACTTAATTATAGAGATGACAAACATAGGTGACTATAAATCTATAAGTCTTATCTACCTAAACAACCTAAGGACTAAGGCTTCATGTAAACAAGGCAAACAGTCTGTAAGCAAATGTACAGTAAAAGGACAATGGCTTTAAAATTGTGACAATACACAAAATATCTTTAACAGAGGTAGGAATGTATAGTGCAATATGCAATATGATAATAATCCTAAATACATATCAGTATACAGAATATCTTAAACAGAAGTAGAACATACATACAGCATGACAAATATAAATTTACATTTGTATCAATATAAAAATATTTCAAATAAGAGTAAAAATATGTGGACATTATAACAAACATAGTTCTGTATTTATATCAATATAAAAATTATCTTAAACAGGAAAATAAAAAGGTTTATATTTGTATCAACATATAAGAATTCATAACAGCGCAAATTATCTAAGGCTGTTATTTTACTAAATTTGTTTACTAATGTATACAATAGTTTACCATAATATCTTATACCTATCCATTCCATTTCTTCTTCCCGCCCCCCTTTTTTGAGACATATTCGCTTCGTATAAATAAAACACTGATTAGTCAGTAGCCAGGCAGGAAGTATAGGCGGAACTAAGAGAGGAGAATTGGGAGAAGTGGAAGGCAGGGGAGAGACCAACCAGCCACCACCATGACAAGCAAGATGTAAGGTACCGGTAAGCCACGAACCATGTGGCAAAGTATAGATTAATAGAAATGGGCTGAATATAAGAGTAAGAGCTAGACAATGGTAGGCCTTACCTAATGGCCAAGCAGTTTAAATAATATAAGTGTCTGTGTGTTTATTTTATAAGTGGGTTGTCAGACCAACAGGGCTTGGCAAGGGCTGGAGAGAAGGTCTCCAACTACACTCTTTATTACAACACTGTATGATGAAATAGATGATAAAATACAGATGCTATATTTTTGATGATTGATGGGTAGATAATAGATAGAAAAGGGCTGTGGGAAGAACAGAGGTGAAAAATCTTCAGTTAACCAATTAGCTGATCATCAAGCAATATGGAGACATTCTTGACAGAGAGGGAAGCATTCTAAGAACTTCCATGGTTGGAAGTTCACCAATACACACATTTGGAGGATTTTTAGCTGGTTGATATTAAGGGAACAGATTAGAATGGACAGAAGGGTGAAAATCGATGAATTCAAGATGGCATTGCTGAGTATTGTAATTTGAGGTGAAGCTGGAAAGATTGAAGGAAAGTAGTGAATTCTTCTTCTACATGGAGGGAACAGTATAATCAGTGCTGAAGTTAATATACTAAGGGGCTGGCGAGGTTAATCCAAGTTGCAATGTGAAGCAAAATCTTCAAAGCAGTAAGGCAAAAGCTCAAATTGCAAGAATGCATGAAGATTTTATCCAGGGTTGGAGATACATTCAGGTGCTGGTTGAACTGATGTTACAAAGGAGAGCCAGAAAATGTAAGAAAACTCTCTTTTCAAAACTAAATACAAGACATCATTGCACTCAGCATTGTAGGCTGAGTCAAGGATGATTTCCAAGATTTCTTCTGTGTGAACTTATATTGTAGTTATAAATACAAAAATAAGCCATTTATATTTCTTAGAGAATATATCGGGTCTTAAGTATTGACTTACGGAGTTTTTGGTATTGCTATTTGCACCATATGGTATCATAACTTCCTGCTGAATAATTGTTCTTTTTCTTTGCATGTTAAGGATACCATTATTATTAAGCTTTTAAGAATAATGTGGCAATATTGTCACAGGTATGGGATTTTCTCTAATTCTGAGTCATGCTTAGGGCCTTATTTTTAATGCTGAGACTACTGACTGAAATGAATGGATCAATAATATTACATCCTTCTATAGGTTTTAAAAAGTTGTATTGACAAAGTTGAATCGATTTGGGATTGCCAAAGCTATCTGTTGCTATATTACTTTCACTAAAATCTCAGTGGCATTTGCCAGCATCATGATGTGGTTAGCTAATAGGTGCTTATATAGTCATTGTTTCTGCTTGCATATTTTTGACTGTTTTCATATGTTCATTCTAAAATTGCTTAGCTTGAGAATATTTTAATTGTAGTTTGCCCATGTTAATAATACATAATTTAACTAGAAAATATATTTTTATTGTATTTTAATTAAACATTTTTGGCATTTGTCTTCAATAATTGGATTAGCTACAAAATATCAGTAGGATGTTTATGGACTAAATATCACTTAATGTGTATCTATTAAAAGTTAAAATTGGTCCATATGGTATTTCTATTCTTAATTTCTTGATGAACCTCCAAAATGATTTCCATAACGGCTATATTAATCTGCATTCCCACCAGCATGAATAATGGTTATTCTCTTGCCTCTATAACATTTGTGGTCAGGTTTCTTGATGCAAGCCATTCTGACTTGAGTGAGATATTATCTCAACATAGTTTTGATTTGCCTCTCTTTGGTGGTTAGTGATGGTGAAGACTTTTTAAAGTTTTAATTGGCCATTTCTGCTTATCCTTTCAAGATCTTTGTCAATTTAATTCATCTATTTATTAATTTGTAGTTTTATCTCCTTGTTGTTTAATTTCTAAGGTTATCCTAAATGTTTTGCTGCTATTGTCATCAGCTTCACATTAGTAGAGTTATCTGGGAATAAGAGCCTCAACTGAGGAAATGCCTCCACCAGGTTGTCTAAAACAGTTCCGTAGGTTTTATTCTTGATTAATGATTTATGTGGGTGTACCCAGGTACTCACCAACAGCATAAGTATTTAGTGCTTATACTAAGTTGTATAAGAAAGAAGACTGAGCAAGCTGTTTAGACAAAGCCAGTCAATAATCAGCATTCCTTGAAGGTCTACGCATCAGTTCCTAACTCCATGTTTCTGCCTTGAGTTTCTGCCCTGACTTCCTTCAATGGTAGAGTGTAACCTGAGAGGTGAAAGCTGAAATCAGTCCTCTTCTCTTCAAATCACTTTTGGTCTTGTTGTTTTATGACTCCAGTAGAATCCCAAGACAGCAAACTCTGGTGTTAGCCCCTACATAAAGTCTTCTGGGACATTTCATTTTGGGGCATACCCCTAGAGAAGTCCTTATCTTACATAAAGATATTTTTATGACCATCTTAATTCAACTCTATATGATAGCAAGGAAATAAAACCAAGCTAGATGTCCATCTGTGTGTATCACCAGATGAATTGTTAAAAAATTATAGTAATATACCAAATGGAATATCCTTCAACTATTAAGAAAAATGAAGCCATACAATTTGGGATCAATGGATTTCCAAATTCAGGAAGGAAAAACTTCTTATTCTTCATCATATGTGGTTCTTGGGCTGAAGTGTTGCGGTCTGAATGAGATTGACCCCCATAGGCTCATGTATTTGCATGCTTAGTTCCCAGTTCAGTGGTTTTCAACATTCCTAATGTTGCTACCCTTTAATAAAGATCGTCATGTTGTGGTGATCCCAACCATAAAATTGTTTTTATTGCTTCTTTGTAACTGTAATTTTGCTGTTGTTATTAATTTTAATATAAATATCTGATATGTGGCCCTTGTGAAAGGCTCCTTCGACATCCAAAAAGGTGGTGACCCACATGCTGATAACTGTTACCCCAGTTGGTAGGCTCTCTGGGAAGAATTAGGAGTTGTAGCCCTGTTAGAGGGGGTGTGGTCTTGTTGGAGGAGGTGTGTCACTGGGACTGGACAAGGAAGTTTAAAAGCCTACACCAGGCTTAGTGGCTTTCTGCCTGCTGCCTGATGATTAAAATATAAAGCTCCCAGCTACTTCTCCAGGACCATGCCTGCCTGTGTGTTGCCATGCTCCCTGCCATGATGATAATGGATGCCATTTCTTAAATTGTAAGGAAGCCCCAATTAAATATTTTCCTTTATAAGAGTTTCTTTGGTCATGATGTCTCTTCACAGCAATAGAACACTAAGATACATGTACATAAATTTTATGTAAATGGTTGTATGGGGGGTATAGTGTAAAATTTAGAAAGGAGACCAAGAAAGGGTATTTTAGGAGGTGCTGAAGGTTGGATTGTATGCAAAAAGCACATTATATGTGAAAGAGTACATAATTTTTTTTTTTTAGTTTTAATCATACCGTAGTTTTTCTTTTTTCCTTTTTAATGGATAAAGGCATATAAATATAATTGATAGTGAAATCAGAAAGCCTAAGCAAAACTTTATGGCTTCAGAATGAACATTCTCACTGTAGAGAAGTCTGCTGAGACTTACACAGTTTAGAACTCAACAGCCATTTGGAGTAGCTTGCTTACTCTGTGATTTTTTTTTTTTTTTGGTGTGTGTGTGTGTGTGTGTGTGTGTGTGTGTGTGTGTGTGTGTGTTTTCATTACAATAAAATAATTTTTTAAAACCTAAAGTTTAGTAGAGCAGAAAAGCTTTGATTAGATGGCCAGGTGATCAATAATTTGGGTCAAGGGAACACAATATCTCCACTGCATCTCCTTAATTTTGCCATTAATGTAGTGTATTCTAAAAGGGAACTTTGGCCTTAAATAAACAAAATGAGAAGCTATAATGCAATGAAACTTTATCTAAAGGATACTTTTAAGAGGAGGGGATGGGGATGGGTTGGAAGAGAAGCTTGCGGGGAACAGGAGGAGGGATGAGAGGGGGACCTGTGGTTGGTATGTAAAATGAACAAAAAAAATTCTTAATAAAAAAATTTAAAAAGGATAAATCACTGGTCCTACCATCGATCATTTTATGTCACACTGAAAGACCTAGAGTTGTCATGGATGCAGTTTATTGTTAGCACATGTGTTTTACATGTTCAAGGCTCTGAGTTCCATTCCAGCTGTGTAAAAATAAAATTCACACCTGAAAAAGTAGATTAATTGTAAGAGTTCTGATTTAGAATACTTGTATAAATAAACTTCAATGCAAAGAATAGAGAATTCACATATAAACCCATGCACATGGGGGGGTAATTTGATGTTTTAAAAACAAATTTAAGGGATGTGTGAAAGTTTTTCAGCAAAAATTCACAGAGGGTTACCTGCTGTGGGTTGATCCTTCTGTGCATGATGAAAATTTGTCACTGTGATTGGTTTAATAAACAAGCTGTTCATCCCAATAGCAAGACAGGATAAGGCTAATCGGAAAAACCATACTAAGGAGGGGTAGAAGAGGGGTGGAGTCAGAGGGTGAGCAGCCAGATGTAGAGGAAGCAAGATGAAAAATGCCATACTGGGAAAAGGTACCAAGCCACATGGCTAAATGTAGATAAGAATTATGGGTTTATTTAAGTGTAAGAGCTAGTTAGTAATAAGCCTGAGCTACTGCCCAAGCATTTATTAGTAATATAAGTCTCTGTGTGGTAATTTGTGAAGTGGCTGCTGGGTGTTTGGGACATAATCTTCTGCCTTCAGTTACCAAGATGGTTCAGTGAGTAAAAAAACTTGCTGACAAGCCTGGGGATCTAAAACAAATACTTGGGACCTGTATAGTGGAAGGAGAGTAAACTCCTTCAAGTTGTCTTTTGATTTCCACATGTGTGCTGTGAACCCCATGACACAGAAATAAATGAATGCGTAAGATTTAATTAACAAACAGTGAAGTTTCTACCGTTATATGGGCAAAACAAGGCTAGTTCCTTAATTTTCAACACGTGTAAAAATTAACTTTTCCTTTTAAAATGTATAAAAATACAATTAGCATAGAAATTATTATTAGATATCAATTTGACATTTTTAAAACATTCTTAGTGAATTCTGTCCCTCATGTCTCCCAGCTCTGTCCCCATCATTCACTTCTGACTTCTCTTCAGTCCCTTTTACTCTGTTACACCATGAGGGGCCTTTTGCTCACCCTTTCCTTCATTCCTATTTTTATCCTCTTTTGATCTCCTTTCTGATTATTTCAGGCTTTACACACATTTACACCCATTTTTTTTTCTGGTGAATATGTATACATTACAGGCTGGGATCCACGAATGAGAGAGAATATGTGGTTTCTGGCTTACTAAGTTTGGTTTACCTCATTGAGTATTATCCCTTCCTAATTCACCTTTTTTTTTCCTTCAAATTCTGTTGTGTATTGTACTGCCTTTTGTTTGTTTGTTTGTTTGTTTGTTTGTTTGTTTGTTTGAGACAGGGTTTCTCTTTGTAGCTTTGGAGCCTTTCCTGGAACTCACTCTGTATACCAGGCTGGCCTCGAACTCACAGGTTCTGCATGTCTCTGCCTCAGAGTGCTGGGATGAAAGGCATGAGCCACCACTACCCGGCTGTACTGTATTTTCATTAGCTAATCACCTGTTGATGCCCATCTAGGCTGATACCATTTCTTTGCTAATGTAAATAGAGTAGCAATAAAAATTCATTGTAAATGTATCTCTCTGATGATGGGATAGAAAGTTCTTTGGATATATACCCAGGAGTAATATGGAGGTGTCATATGGTAGATCTGTTTTTAATTTTTTTTTTTTTTGAGAACTCTTACCACTGACTTCCATGTCTATATTAGTTCACACTTCCACTAGCAGTGTGTCAGGTTCCTCTTTCTCCACCTCTTCTTCACTTGTTCTAAGATTTCTTGATGGTTACTGTTTTCACTCATTTGGGTAAGGAGGGTTTTTTTAATGAATTAAATTTTTCTTCATTTAATTTACATACCAACCACTTTTTCCTCTCCCTCTTCTCTTCCTCTCCACCTCTCCTGGCCTCCTATCTACCCACTTACTCATCCACTCCTCCTTCATCTCCATTCAGAAAGGGGTAGATCTCCCATGAACATCAACAAAGCATGACACTTCAAGTTGAGGCAGGACCAAACTCCTCCCCTTGCATCAAGGATGGATGAAGTAACCCAGCATGTGGAATAGGTTCATTTTTTTTTACTTCAAGTTATACTGTAGAGATATAGTATTTTAATTTTTTATTAAGAAAAATTTTCATTCATTTCGATCAAAGATACCCCTCTTCCCTCTTCCCGCCCCTCCAGCCTCTCCTCCCAATCCATACCCCACTTCCTCCCACAAGAAGGCAAGGCCTCCCATGGGGAGGCATATTCTGCCTGCCTCAAGGCTGCACCTCTTATCCCATCATAGGTAGTGGGCTCCACAAAGCCTGCTGATGCACCAGAGATGGATTGTGATCCTACCACCAGGAGGCTTTCCAAGCAGATCAAACTACACAATTGTCTCACCATGCAAAGGGCCTAGTCCAGTCCCATGTAGGCTCTACAACTCACAATCCAACGTTCATGAGTTCCCTCTAGTTTGGTTTGGTCATCCTTGCGTATTTCCCATCATGATCCTGACGCACTTGCTCAATCTTTAAAGTTGTTTTAATTTGCCTTTCTCTGATGACTAGGGATACTGAACACATTTTAACTAGCAATTGTCCATTTGTGTTTCTTCTCTAAGAACTCTTTGCTTATTTCATTAGGCCATTTGTGGAGTAACTGTTTTGTTTCCATAACATTTAATTTTTGCAGTTCTTTGTAAATTCTCAGTGTTAGCATCTGTAGTTAGAGTTTTCCTGCCTGGCCCAATAAGGACAAATCTCTCTTACCCGACAGTCCCACAGTTGCATAAACCCAACCAAGTAAACACACAGAAACTTATATTGCTTAAAAACTGTATGGTCATTGCAGGCTTCTTGTTATCCACTTCTTCTATCTTAAATTAACCCATTTCTGTTAGTCTATACTTTGCCACATGGCTTGTGGCTTACCGGTGTCTTTACATGTTGCTTTCCATGGTGGCAGCTGGCGGTATCTGTCCTCCCCAGCCTTCTACCTCCCACAATTCTCTTCTCTGCTTGTCCCGCCTATATTTCTACTGGCCAATCAGCATTTTATTTATACAGAGTGATATCCACAGCAAGCATCATGCTTGAAGTCTATTTGATGAAGATTTTACTCTCATTCTGTGGCCTGTTTCACTTTATTGATAGTTTCTTTTGCTACACAGGAACATTTTTATTTGTCTATTATTTTTTACCCATTTTAATTAGATTTGTTTGATTTCCTGTTGTTAAGTTTTGAGTAGCTACTGTGTACACCAAGGCTGAAAAATGTGTGTTTAGTTTTCTCTTATCTAAGAGTTCAAGCATTCAATAATACAAGCAGAAACACAGACACGGTGCTTACATCCATTTAAGTTGAAAAATTAAAAAAGTGTATACTCGGATTAGACTTCAATCTGATGAGAATGGTCAACTCCTTGAACTTTACACTTGTCATCAATAACCTCACATAATTCATAGTCTATTCCAAAATCACCCTTCAAAAATTACAACCAAAATGTCAAATTGCAGCATAATACCTAATAATACATTCTTATTCAACATGGTATCACTTTATTGATAAGATTTATAACCAAGAGTGTTCATTTTCACAGTTGCTAGTTTAAATGTGTACTTGTGGTCTAGCCATGAAATAGGGCAAGAAAAGTAAAATTGGGTAATTAACACACCCTTAAAGATAGATAGAGAGGGGGCTGTATTTGTAGATTCTATGGTTGATGGAAGAAGTCTTTATGAATGGCAAAATAATCATGAACTAGAATTTAATGATGCTGTGATGTTGTAGAAGATAAGTAAACTTGTATGGGTCAATTAGACTTTTCAATATAAGAGCTGTTTGCTTTACCAAGGTCACAAAGCTTTTGTGATTTTCCTCTAGAATTTCTTTTCATGTTAGGTGTGTTCAGTACATTTTTAAGCCTTTTTGTTTTTTAATGGAGTGGATGTTACAAATATCCCTGAAAGTTAGTCATAAATACCACCTGTGTTTTACCGATGAGAACCTATACAAGTTGAGGCTTGGCAAGGTAAACCACATTTCTTACACATCGTTACTAGAAAACTAGGATTTTAAAATTAATTTCCTAAGTAAAATTCTGTCAATTCTACACATTGTCTCAGTTTATGATGTAGAGTAAATATTTTATGACTGAATTCTTTTGAAACTCAAGCATCTACTTTTGAAGGAGTATATATTCCTTGACAGGGGACAGTTCTGAGTTTCAGCCATATCTAAGAGGTGCTTAAGTATCATCTATTTACCAGTAATCTTAAGATAGTTGTCGTGGTGCAAATTACAAGAGAAGCTTAGATAGCCACTTTTATACAGCTGCATCTTCTGTTGTAGATACCATTCCCTTTCATTTCTTGCTACCTCATGGATACCGCAGCACATTTCTGCTCAGCCATACCCACAGACACAGTGTATTGTTCATCTCTGTTGGCTTCCTTGAAATATCATCAGCAAAACTGTAGCATGACAGTTAAGTGGTTTGAAAAAAAAATCAGATCTTAAACTTAGCTATGTCAGGTAATGCAACTATGCCCACAGTTCCCAACTTGTTGTCTGGGATACATATGCATGGGGCAAATTTTATCATACTAGAACAGTTTGCAGCGCTAAGTAACTGACAGCCCTGATTCCCTTAAAGATTGTGCTTCAAACATCAAGATAAAAAATTACAACCAGTAATCCCTGTCTAAATCCTAAAAGCAAAACAAAGATAAGAGGACCTCAAAGAAACAAAACAACCATCCATTCAGATAAGAGATAAGAGAGAGTTTTCATGGCATATGTTAAAATGAAGGTGGAAGTAACAATTTTCCAGGCCAGTTCAACTTGTCTAACCAGCCTCCAGAAAAAGAAAAAAAGAAAACAGAACACACACACACACACACACACACACACACACACACACACACACACGCACACGTCAAACTTAGCCAACTCTTCAGTACTCGAATAATTTGTAGCACTGAAAAAATCACTAAAAGAGGTTTAAATTGCAGAACTTGGAGTCACATATCTGATTTCAAAAGGAAAGCAAAATCAATGAGAGAGAATTTCCAAGATGGTCTATATTGCAGAACATTAGGAAAGGACAGAACTTTGTGTCTGAATAGATCAGGGCATCAGACCTAAAAAAGCCTACCACTACAGCAGTTCAGCAAATGCATGAAAAATTAGCCATATTGTGCAGAGTGTGTGACTCTTTTCAGAATATTTGCTTGGTTCTTTACTTTATTCAGAGAGTGTTTCATCTCTCAGTCCTCAGATGGTACCAACATCATTTCATGTAAATTCATATACGCACTAGAGACAGGCTCAGGAGCCATGCAGGGTGCCTAACCCATGGGACCAGCAGTGATGTTTAGGGCATTATCACAGGAATTATATAAAGACTACTCAAGACTAGAATAACAAATGTCTTTAATTATCAGCAAGAAAGAAAAGCTGTTATTCAAATCTGCTACTAAATCATATGGGATTAAAACACATAATAGGCAGAAAGAGAGGATAGTGGATATAGACAAGTGAATATTGAAGAAAATGCCACATGACCCTGTATGTCAGTTCAAAACTCGAAGACATTGTATTACTTCTCTGTTTCAGGAAATGAGGCAGGAGAAGGAGAAAATTTAAATAAACAAGATTCAGTAAGATTAATTAGGACAGTTTACAGAAACTAACACTAAACTTTTCTGATCTTTGTTACTGTGACTTGGAAATATGTTACCCTCTGAACTCTGAAAGAGCTTTCATACTCTTATGACAAATGGACTCTATAACTTCAGTGATAATCTAATACCATACAGTTCATAAAGAATGCATGTAGTTTTGTAAAATGTTCGATGAATTCAATTGTGGACCATGCATGGTAGAGAATGTTTTATAATATTTGTGCGCATATTACTTCAAAATAATTTCATTTTAGCTTTGTAAATTATTTGCTTAGAAAATTATTAGTGTGCACTCAACATGAAAACTTCCATTAGTGGGAAAAATAAACAGTTCAAAAATGATCAAAATAATATGAATAGAGTCCCACTAGCACACTTAGTGCCCACACAGTTGTGAGAGCACTTTGCCCTAAAATTCATATTTTCATCCAGAAAATACTTTGAAGCAAGGTTGAGTGAAATATTTGCTTTTCTAATTCGTTATAGAGAAGTCAAATATACTTTAAGTATAAGATAATAGATTTGAATTTCTAAAACGCTTTGTTTTTATCATTTTACAAATAATGAATGTGCATCCAAAGAATTAAAGAACATATATTTTATAAGTATGCAAAATGTTTCATATATAAATCCTTGCTCTATGAAATAAAGCCATTGTGTTTGCATTTCTGTATTTAGGATGAGATTTAAGAGACAATGGGTTGTTTGTGTTTTTCTGTGATGGTTTACATGTGCTCTTGGCTGTCTTCCAGACATGGAAGGTAAGTACCTGTTGTTGAAGACAACATGTAGTTTGGACACAGGCCTCAGAATCCCCTGACCTGGCACTGATCTGAAAGTCTTGTCCCTGAGGAGAAGCTTTCATTGAACCAGATGGTGTCATGCTAGCTTTCAAAGGAGGGGAGCAATCAAAAGTCCAACCCAGTTATGACTACTATGAACCACAATGATGACCTAACATGGCACAACAATGCTAAGGGTTCAGTTGTGGCAAACACACCTTGGTGGTAACCAACAGCTTTTTACTTGGACTTAAGACATGCTCACCAAAAAGGAAATCATGCCTGGTGGTAAACCTAGCCAACCACCCAGGCTAGTGAAGTCACGGATCTTGGAGAAGAACCTACAACAGCCACTTTACCAAAAACATATACATACAATTACATTATGTAGACTAGTCAAGTTGTCTTTATGTATGTAAGAATACACACACACACACACACACACACACACACACACACACACACACACACATACATGAGGCCCAGAATCTGAAATCTGAAAGAGAATAAGAAGGGAATTATGGCAGTGTTTTAAAAGAAGAAGGGGAAAAGGGAAATGATCTCAGAAAATAAAAGTGGTAGAGAAAATAGTGGATTTAATGACAAAATGCGTTGAAGAAGTGATTCTCCAAAATCTGTTTAACCAATTAATGTCACATGTATGATAATTCTCATGAATGGGAATATGAACTTCAGCTAGTAGAAGCATGCTTTGTTTCAGCATTCTGGGCCAAGATTTAAACATAAAGTGAGTTTGATTATCAAATTGATTACTATTTTGTTACACAAACCAGAATTAGTAACTGTTACCTTGTTGTCTCTTCTCTATATTATTCATTCACAAAGTACATAGAGATAAGTTTCTATTCTAATTAATTTTTTCTGACATAGTGGGACATGTGGCAATTGAAATTTTCATCATAGTTATTAATGCCAAAGGTACTAATCTCTCCTACATATCATCATCCTGTAGCTCTCCTTTAAAATTTATGTATTTGAATTTAAACATATGACCCTAATTCATACAGTAAATATTTAATACACTACTACTCTTTGCAAGGGAATCTTTTAAGAAGCATCAAGGAGACTCTAGCAAGTGTGCACATTCATACATTATTTAGCATGAATTTTCTTCTACCAGTCTCTCACAAGCCATCAAAAATATTGCAGGTGCATATTTGCTCAAAATGTATGCTTCCATTGTTTTATTATTTCACCAAGCAACTATCATAACCTAATATAAGAGATTCATGATTCACTTAAATTAGTTTTGTGTTGTATGTCTTTGTTTTTTAAATGGCTTTCAATAGGTTTTCTTTCCGAAACACTATAGATTAGGATACATAAATTTGTTAACCAAAAATAAATGTTTCCCCGTGGTAAACAGTTGTCATGGCTTCTCGGGAAATCTAGAGCCTTTCCCAAGAATCCCCTGGCTGTTGGCTCTCACTGTACTTATTTTCTATTTTCTCTCTGTGTGTACAATTGGACTCTCATTGAGGAAATCTACTCACTTCTTTAAGAAAGTTAACCAGAGTTCTCAGGTGATCAATAAAGGGAAATTTCTGTATGCAACACGTGGCTTGTTCTTCCTATCCTGTCTTGAGAATTACTTATTTTAAAAATTAAAAAAATATCATTCATTTTCATAGTTGTCACCAAACATAGGATAATCTTTTGGTGTCCTGTGGCATAAAACAAACCTACATTTTCCAATGTTACTGTAGACAACATTCTAAACAGTCTTAGTAAATAGGAAACACAGAGCCAAATACAGAGGTAAATAGCCAAAGAGATCGGAGAGTCAAAACTACCTTATCTTACCACCTGGCTGCCATTGCTTCCCCAGAGAGAGCTTCTTGCTGTGTGACTCGTGATTTTATTGCCTTTCTGTTCTGCCTTCTCATTGGTTCTACACCTAACACATGACTTCCTCGTCACTTCCTGTCTATATAGACCTCCAGGTCTCTAAGGTTGGTACTGAGATTAAAGGCATGTGTCACCACACTTGGCTGTGTCCTTCACCACACAGAGACTCTGCCTGCCATGTGATTGGATTATGGGCGTGGGCTACCACTGCTGTCCCTGGCTTGCTATGACCTCTGATCTTCAAGCAAACTTTATTTATACAAATAAAATCACATTTCAGGACAAATAAAACATCACCATATATTACCAATGTTTGAAAATTAGGTATCAATATTATTTATCATTCTCTACATCTTATACATTCAGTTTTTTGGGAAGGTAAGTACTGAGGACCAGACAATTGTAGTGTGATATAAACTTCAAGCCTGGGTATAGAATCATGTAAGAGGCGCTGTCCCTTGTCATTGTAAGGCTCCTGAATCCCATTTATTCTAAATTATGCCTCAGGGGTATCTTTCATTTGACAACATTCTGCTATACTCATAGACCGGTGCTCAGTCATCATCAGAGAAGCTTCAGCAGATGGAACCAAGACAGAGACCCACAGCCAGTCATTATGCAGAGAATGAAAGAACCTAAAGTTTTGGGCCTAAACAAGTTATCTCCATCATGTCCTTCCCCTCAGGATTCAGGGAACCCTGCCGAAGAGGAGGCTGAAAGAGTGTAATAGCCAGATGGGATGGAGGACACCAAGGAAACAAGGTCTTCTCTACACAGCAAGACTAATGTACATATGAACTCACAGAGACTGAGGCAGCATGCACAGGGCTTGCACAGGTCTGTACCAGATGGGACCCTAGAGCCGGAAGGAGGAATGGACACATGCCCCTATCCCTAACCCGGAAGCTACCTCCAATAGATAACACCTTGCAAATGAAAATTAATTTTCTTTAAGGGACTCTCATTGGGAAAGCAAACTACTTACTCCTAAGGGTCCAGAAGTAAATGGTCAATGGAAAGCAAACTACTCCTAAGGGTCCAGAAGTAGATGGTCAATGGAAAGCAAACTACTCCTAAGGGTCCAGAAGTAGATGGTCAATGGAAAGCAAACTACTCCTAAGGGTCCAGAAGTAGATGGTCAATGGAAAGCAAACTCAGTGGTATCGTTGGAATTTCCTTATTTCACAATGTCATGTCAGGCATTTTAAAAAATTTTAAAAAATCTTATTGTTAGTTTTTATTGTAAACATATTTACAATAAAATATTTATAATAAGATATTTACAATAAAATAAAAAACAAGATAATTATATGTATAATAATATATAAAAAGAAAATTATATATAAATTAAAGTATAAATAATCTATAAAAATATATACAATATATGGATATATATATATATGTATACACACACACACACACACACACACACACACACATCCTACGTTTCCTTAGCATTTATCTTAGGGCTTCCTGTGTGGTGTTTTTATGGGATTCCTGAGTGTACAGACCAGGTAGGTTTCTGTGTCCATGTGTGTTTCATGTGTCTTTCCTGGGACTCTTTTCCTTCTGTGTGTTTACTTTGTCTTAGTCCAACATTATTTTTGGTTTATTTTATTCTATCCTGTTTTACTTTATTGTCAGCCCTTAGAAGGTTGTCTGTTTTCCAGTGAGACAGAAAGGGGGTGGAATCTGGACGGGAGTGGAGGTGAGAGGGAGTGGGAGGAGTGGAGGAGTAGAAACAGTAGTCAGGGTAGGTTATGTGAGGGGAAGACGATTTTCAATCAAAGGGAAAATCTAATAATGTCAAAATAGGAGTTTTAGTTTTGTTTGCAGCCCTTTCACGCTGACTTTTAATGGTTACTGTTTTCTTATGTTTTAAATGATAAATGTTTTCCTAATGCAATCTACACGCATTTTCTTCCAGGGGTTTTAGAACTTATTGGCCATTCATATCTCTGTTTTGATAATAATTTTAAGCAAATTAGAAGATAACGTTTCATAATAGGTTATTTGCTGTTTTCAATGTGACACCCAAAGAATTTCTTCAAGTTTTATTTGTCTTTAGAAAGAGAGTTTTTATTTTATTTTATTTATTTATTTATTTTATTTTTCCATGGTGCAAATTTGGTGATTTTATTTTCATGGAAATGATGGAGAAAAGACAATCTTATCTGTTTCCTCTGGGCAAACAATACCATTTATTCCGAAGGAAATAGAATTTTCATTCTTTCTATTCAAGTGTTCACATTCAAATCCAGCTCACCAAAGGAGTAGAGCAAAAGTGGCATAATTAATCAGGATGAAGAGAAAACAAATTTAAGAATCAATACGAGGCATGGTTTGAGCTCTCAACACTAAGTGATTTGTGACATACTTATCGTTCTCCAAGCTGCACCAAACTCTATTAACACATAATGGGATTTTATAGATTTTTGAGAAAAATAATAAGTGCATCTTCAGCAATGTCTTTATTTTGAAATAATTTTAATAATTATGAAACCCAGTTTGACCAAAACGGTTCTTTTGAAAGCAAGGCCCCTTTCATGAAAGGAAATGGAAGAGGAGTGGATCTGGGGGAAAGGGGGTGTGGGGAGGATGGATGGAAAACTTTGTATATGAATATAATATATGAAAAATATAACATAAAATAAAAACACAAAGCATGGCTTCCATGTCAGTGAATGACTGGCTATTCCCAAATATGTAGAACAGATCTTACCAGTGAGAAAAATGGACGTTTTTTGTGATGAGCATCAACAAAGCATATACTGTGCTTAAATAAAACTGTCAAGTAATCCTATTACTTTATCTTTACAGCTTTCTTTTTCATCTTTGCTTTAATTATGTGTTTGTATGTGTCTGTGTATGTGCATTTGTGTGCAGTGCCTCGAGAGGGCAGCAGAGGGCATTAGATCTCCAGGACTTAAAGTTTATAGGCAGTTGTGACTCTAAAGGTGGGTGAACTCTGCTCTTTTGAAAGAGCAGCACACTCTTAACTGCTGAGCGATCTCTCCAGCCTCCCACCTTTTAATTCATAGGTATTTACCCATTGCTTCATTTAAAATTTAAGTTTTTATTACATTAATTGATTAATTAGTTATGTGTAAGTGTGTGCATGCGTATGGAGGTCAGAGGACAACTTCCAACTGTTTCTCTATTTCCACAATGTGTGTCCTGGGGATAAACTCAGGCCCTATGGCTTGATGTCAAGTATTTTAATCAGCTGAAGCATTTTGCCATAACTTAAAATTTCTTAGAAGTTTTGTGACTGCCTTTCTTTTTTGGCACACATATCTCAGCTGTTAACACTCATCACTTCCCAATGTCCTTCTTTTTCCTTTCTTTTTTTAAAATAAAGATTGAAAGTAAGAATTTCTCTCTAATTTACTGATGCAAAATAAATATTTTACATTTTGTTGTATACCATAGGAAATTAAAATTAAATGTGAGCTTCTGAGAAGGTGGCAGCCATAGTAAAGTTTTCATCTCTCTGGTTTCCCCTCACTTCCCCAAATCACATTCTCCTTCAAAAACTAAGGAAAGTAAAATGAAAATGTTCCAATAAGAAATTCCAAAAATAGCATTCACAGTAAGACCAACTCAAAAATAATCCTCAAAGTAATACAGAAAAGGAATAAACTACTAAATGTATTAAGATGCAACAATTGTATGAGCAATCACACAAAAAGAAATCTTTAGGTAAAGAAAAATAGTCCTCCCCAGCTGTGATATTTATTAACCCCAGCCATGGCCAGCATGAAAACATCTGTAAATGTACAATGAGTGGCACTCACGTGTTGGTGGTAACAAACAGTTCTCTAATTGTGCTTGAGAACCATTCAAATATTCCTCTCTGTCTTAGTGAGTTTCTTTTGTTGTGATCAAACACAATGACCCAAAAAACTTGAAGCTGAAAAGGTTTGTTTGAGCTTACAGATTGCAGTACAGCATCCAAAGAAGTTAAAAAAGGAATTCAAGGCAGGAACCTGATGCTGATATAGAGGCAAGGTAGGAGTGCTGCTTATCGGACTGCTCCTCATAGCTTGCTCAGTCTGCATTCCTACAGCACTCAGGATAACCTACCCAGGATTGGCACTGTCCACATGAGCTTGCCCCTCCCACATCAATCATGAATCAAGAAAACGCCTCACAGGCTTGCCCATAAGCCAGTCTTGTGGATGCATTTTCCTAGTTGAGGTTCTCTCTTCCCAAGTGACTCTTAACTCACAAGGCTGTCATAAAACTACACAACACATCTTCAGTGTTTCTATCTCTTTATTGAATTCAGTTTTTAAATCCTGAGTAATCTTCATCATTTCACTCATTTGTGTATTTTCCTGGATATCAGTCAAGCATTTATGATTATCTTCTTGAAATTTAGTGAAGTGTTTAAATTGTTCAAATTCTTTGAATTCTTTGAAAATTTGTTAATTGTTCTTGTAAATTCTATGTCCTGTCCTAGGGTCCATAGAAGTATTTATTTATTCATTCATTGATTCATTTATTTATTTATTTTACAACCCTGCCTCGGTTTCCCCTCCTTCCTCTCCTCTCAGTTCCTCCTCCCAACTCCCATCTGTCCCCACCCTCCAATCCACTCCTCCTCCATTTCTATTCAGGAAAGGCGGGCCTCTCATTGGATATCAACAAAACCTGGCATATCAAGTTGCAGTAAGACTAAGTACCTCCCCATGTATTAAGGCTGGGCATTAGAGAACGTTCTACAGGAATAATGATGAAGCATGTTGTCTTGACCATTCGTATTGTCTTATTTTTTTGCTATTTGACCTATGCATGTGAACTTCTTTCTTTGGTTGTGTGTCTGATATGATAATCTGGCCTTCCTTATTATATTGGGCCAGTGTAGGAGATGTGTGACAAGCTAACTTGCTTTACAAAGACTTACTTGAAGCACTTACACGTGTGATGTCAGGAAAGTAATTAAGAACATTGGCACCGGGTGGTGGTGGCGGCAGCACACGCCTTTAATCCCAGCGCTCGGGAGGCAGAGGCAGGTGGATCTTTGTGAGTTTGAGGCCAGCCTGGTCTACAGAGTGAGATCCAAGAAAGGCACAAAGCTACACAGAGAAACCCTGTCTCGAAAAACAAAACAAAACAACAACAATAAAAAGAACACTGGCAAGAACCAGCAATATTTGAGCTCTAGGGGACCTTAGTGGTTACCATCTTCAAAAGAAGTAACCGATTCCTGGCACTGAGCTTTTCATTTCTTAGACTTTGCCTTGTAATATGGATATTACCATTCAGTAACAGTGTAACTAACATTTAAACTCTCTCTCTCTCTCTCTCTCTCTCTCTCTCTCTCTCTCTCTTTCTCTCTCTCTCTCTCTCTCTCTTTCCTGTGTGTGTGTGTGTGTGAGTGTATATGTGTGTGAGTATGTGTGTGTGAGTGTATGTGTGTGTGAGTGTTCATGTGTGTGTGTGTGAAGCTTCCACAGGATTAGGTTTCCATTAGAATATCACTGTACATTATTTTTGATTGCCACATTACAGGTAGTGCATACTTAAGGACAAAACACAGTTCAAAATAGAAATTCCATTTTTTTTCAAGACAGGGTTTCCCTGTGTAGTTTTGGTGCCTGTCCTGCATCTCGCTCTGTAGACCAGGCTGGCCTCGAACTCAACAGAAATATGGCTGGCTCTGCCTCCTGAGTGCTGGGATTAAAGGTGTGCCCCACCACTGCCTGGCCTCCAAAATGTTTTTTTACCTATGACTACATTAGTATAATATTCTTATTGTTATTCTGAGATGATATTTATAGTATTCCATGAGGCAAAAATACACTATAATGGTACAGCTGAGAACTGGGGAATCTAGAATTGAGTAAAAACAGAAATATACACAAGATTAAAGAATTCAAAATCCTGGATTTTCTAAGTTCAATACTAGTGTGAACTACATTTATCAAGAAATAGTTTTTTTCTTTCAGTGAAAATGTCTAGAAACAATAACAAATCATGGTTCGAATCATCTCATGAAAATGACCTACCTTTTTTTTTTTGAGAAATAGAGAAACCTATATATAGAAATATCTAAAATACACCTGGAAAAATTTTGTTAGCAAGAAATATAGGAAATATTAAAGAACTCTGAATAAAGGTAAGAGGATCAAGGATCCAACTTATTTAAGCTTCACTGACCAAAATCGGGTTAATTTAAACTCAAATATAATAATAGAAATTGATTAAAACACTTGAAATATATTTTAATCAATGAGTTCCATAGAGATACTTTAATTTTTTAAAAGGCTATTAAATACATGTGACAGATGCTAGGAACCAATTATCTTTGGAAGCCTAATTAAATGATAAGAAAGGATCACAAATTTAGCTGGCCTTTACCACACAAATTATAGCTCAGGGTATTCATAATAGGTATGTGAAGGGTTGTCATTCTATAATAGTTCAGTTGACTGGAAAGTTCAAAAGGGCATGTTCAGCAACACTGTAGGATAACATTTGAAAACCCGGGACTATATGAAATCTGTGGTACAAATGACCCAGTTTCTTTAAAGAGTACATTGTAAGGAGAAAGAGAACAAAGAGTTGAAATTGTTACAGTAGCAGATGGACACTTTCCAAATTTTCTGGTGCCTATATATTGCCAAAGTGTGAGTGTGAATTTCCTTCCCAGGTTTGGGTTTTGAAGTAAACATTGAATTTGGTCCCAACTAGCGCACACATTGGAATATGTCATCCCTTGTGGGTACCCCAATGTAACAAGAATAGCAACAAAGACGGGCAACTGGTGGTAGATACCTTGGGAGCTTTGGATACCAATTTTCAGATGGAGAGCCTCTCCAGAATTAAATGTATGTCATAGAGTCCCTCAAAGCAAAAGATACTAGTTAGAAATGCTAATCACAAAACATAGATTTTATTTTGTAAAAGTTTTACTTTAGAAGAGTATTGTGTTGAAAAACTAGTATCGTGTGAAAACACTATAGGAAAGGGGCTGGAGAGATGGCTCAGTGGCTAATTGCTCTTGCTACTCTTGCAAAGGATCCAGCTTGGTTTCCAGCACCCATATGGTGGCTTCCAGCTAATCTGTACCCTCTTCTGGCTTCATGGGTACCAGACAAACATTTTTTTAAAAAATATCTTTTTCTTTATTATTATGTGTTTTAAATTTTATACATCAGCCATGGGTTCCCCTGTCCTCCCCCTCCCGCCCCCACCCCACCTTCCTCCCAGCCCCTCCCCTCCATTCCCATGTCCTCCAGGATCAAGGCACCCCTGGGATTCATTTAAACCTGGTGGATTCACTGTCATCTCCTTCCAGACTGAGCAAAGTGTCCCTGTGTAAGCCCAAGGTTTCGAACAGCCAGCTCATGCACTAAGGACAGATCCTGGTCCCACAGACTGGGTGCCTCCCAAACAGATTAAGCTATTCAATGGTCTCACTTATCCAGAGGGCCTGATCCAGCTGGGGGCTCCACAGCCTTTGGTTCATAATTCATGTGCTTCCATTCGTTTGGCTATTTGTCCCTGTGCTTTTTGCAATCTTGGATTCAACAATTCACGCTCTTGCAGACCCTCCTCTTTCTCGACAGACCTTAAATGTACACATACAAACAAAATACTCATACCCATAAAACACATAAGCACACAAATAATAAAGGACATTGATAGCACTATACACAGAAGCACAACTATTGCCGAGTAATTATAGACTGCAAATTATCTTTTAAAGTATAATCATCATGAAGACACAAATGGATCATGCTTATAGAACTTTAGAATCCTTCGAGTTGTCAAAGCATGAACTTCCAAAATGTAGAGGACAGACATGGGCTCCCATGATGTTGATGGGTGATGCATAGTTTGGTTCCTGTGGAGTCTAAATTAATCCTAGTCATGTTTATCCCTCTTATTGCCCCTTGTCTAGCCTACTATGCATTAATAAAGTCCACATCAGGAAACTGATGTTAAGGAAAGTTAAGTAACTAGTAGAAGACAGTTATAAACATACAATAGGAAAATGCCTTAGAGGCTTGCCTATAGCCTGGTCTTATTGAGGTATTTTCTCAGTTGGGGTTCCTGCCTCTTCAAAGACTGTAGAGCTCATGTCATGTTGATATAAAACTAGCCAGCATAGGGGAATAGAGGTTTCTAGGTGCAACTACTTTCTCCAAGTTGACATTATTTCATTTTCCTTCATTGATAAATGTCGTGCTATATTTTCTTTATGTATTTATCTGTGCATTTAGGTTTACTGAGTCATCTGGACAGTGGAGTAATAAACATGAATATGCAAATATATCTATGCTCATTGGCTTTGAGTTATCAGCAGTGGTGGCAGCTCTCACTTTAGTTTTTGAGGAACCTCCATGCTGAGGTTGATAGTGGCTGTACAAGTTTACCAGTGTCTAAGCTTTTCTGTCCCTCTACACCCTTTCTACTACTTGTTCCTCTTTTTGTTGTTTGTTTTGAAACCTCTAGAGCACAAGGCTACACTGGAATTTACTATGTAGCCCAGGGTGGCTTTAAACTCATGTTCCTCTTGCCTCAGCCTCTCAAGTCCTGTAAACACAGCATGGACCACAGCAATACCCACTGTTTGTTTTCTTGATGCTATCTATTCTGAGGAGCATAAGATAGAATTTTTTATGCTTTAGCTATCAACTCCTTTTTTAATGAGAAACTGCAGAGACATTCTCCTGGTGGTATATCTTTTAAGAGGAGAAAGTATTAGAATAAAGATGCCAACACTAGATTTGAGTTCATATACATCCATTTCTGCCAGTGTGCTGGAGCTGTGTACAGTACTGACGACCAGAAAGCTGATGTCATGACAGTCAGGGGTGTGCAGTGATGCCAGCTAGAAAGATTTACTCTCTCCCTTTTTGCCTTTGGTAATTTACTTTGTCTCTTTCCGGCATTGTACACATGAGAATCATAACCTTTGAAGGGGTCTTAATAAGAATTCATGATGAAACTTTACATTAGGGTGGGATTTCCAATGCTGGCATGTTTTCCTTTAGGATCTAAATTGATTTCCATCACGTGGCACATTCACTTACAGATTAGCTCACAAAGCCATTTTCGCTTAATTTCTCTTTTTAAAAAGCAATCATTTTTCATGTACCATTTCTAACAGAACCCAGCTTTTAAAATGTATTTTACTGTTCATTCAGCCACCACTTTGCTTCTGTCTGCAATCACATAAAACTATTTGAAAGAAAAAATTCAATCAATTGATGTTCCAAACAAGGCCATTATTTCTTTTTCTTAATTAGTGATTCTCTAAGTGAATTCAGAGTCCATTAGAATGAGCTGAGGAACTTCTTTAAGACTTGACACCTGCTTCTACTGAAAAATTTTTAAAATCCCAGTCATGTTGAGAGTGGGACTAGTGATAAAATAATTTCAGAACTGTTAAAAATAATTTAAAGATAATAGCAAACCTAGGAAGTCATCAATCAAGTAAATTTATACTGCTATCTCTCACACCCTTTCTTCTTTCCTATACAATTACAGTATTTGATTCTCCACAGCCCTAGTTGATTGACTGGTATGGCATACCACCACTGCTGTACTGTGTCTTGACTTTGCTTTTAACACTTACAATTTCCAGCATTTATTTCACATTGTTTTCTTGGAGCCCTGGATCTTGATGTCCATTTTTTTTGTTGTTGTTTCTACTTAGGAACATGATTCTTCTGTAGGAATATTTCAGTTGGTATTTTGATCCTGGGTCTCAGGAACTTCATATTAGTTTATTAAGTAGGTGTGTGTGTGTGTGTGTGTGTGTGTGTGTGTGTGTGTGTGTGTGTGCATTCAAACAAACACTGTCATATGCACATGCATAATCTCTCTCTCTTACGTGTACAACACACTGCTAGCCTTTGTGGAGCCATGGCATAGAAACCTGCCTTTGCAGTTTCCATAAAAAGCTTCTTATAAAGACACAGGTGGGTTCCTGAAAAGAGTATACCTGGAATGACAACTTACAGACTCTTGAGAACCATATATACGAGGTCAGTCATTCTGATGCCACTCTATTCTTGGCCATCTTGGTAGTAAGATGTGCATGAGAAACATCTGGAAGTCAGGACTGTCGACAAGATTGTGACTTCACTCTATAAAACTGGCAAGGGAATGACTCCTTGCCTGATACAAACCTTTAGCCTCTTCATACCGCATACATAGCTCTGACTTAACCAGTCCTTGAGTTGTTTCTCACAGCATCTTCCTAGCTTCTGTTTCCTCACCAATTGCCAAAACCTCCTTGTAGTTCATTTATAAGGTGAGAGAAGAGAGATAATGTCTGTGAAATAATTCATACAGCTCTCTGTCCACAGCACTTGCCAAGGCCTGTTTGACCTTGGGTTAGAATCTTCACTTGTCTGTCAGCTGTCCTTCCTTCAATTGCTAGGTTACAGAACATGAAATATCCTTCCTCGGTGGTAGCATGAGGCAAAGGTGCTGTACTTAAATAAAAGTGGGCTTGACAACAGTGAATAGTGCAATCTATATAGTCATTAATACCATTGGCTATTGAACTGAGCTAATATCTGTAAAGTGTGAAGATTATGATTGTTTCCAAAGATAGGAATTAGTTTCAAAGCTTTTGAGGATGTTCACATCTGTAGAAAATGGGAGAAATATTATACAGTATGTGGTATGATCATAGGACCACAAAAATGATGACTTTTATCCAAGTATTTTCACCAGACTCTTAGATCATCCTACCTTAAAGTTATGGAATTTGCCTGTTACAAGGGCAGTAGGCACTATCTGAATGCATGCTTTCTTATTTGTAGCAATACTCTTTATCATTCTTCTGGACAATGGTTAGCCTGAGCACGTTTTTACTGGTATTCTGCTCTGAGAACTGCTGAAACACAGAGGTTTAATTTGCTCACAAATGTGTATTGAGGACTTCAGGCCGGCTACAGATACAGGAGGCACAATGGTGAGGTAGGCACAATGGGAAGGTATGCACAAATCACTCATGGTTTCAATGAGAACTCATGTTAGGGTGACTGATGCAAGTATGCATGGAGAAGGAGACAGCAACACGCAGGCTAGGGCAGGCTGCAGATAGACTGTTCTGAACACAGGAAAGGGAGGCATTTCCATAAGAGGATCAAAATGTCCTTGGTTAGGCAGGATAAAACTCAGAACTATGTAAATCCAGAAATAAAGGTATTAAAATGGTTTCATGAGTTAAACTTCTCTATGTAGTTCAGAAAATAAAAGCTAACACCTTCCTCCCACCAGAAGAAACAGTACTGATAATTACAGTTTTAGTAAATTTAGTAAAAAAATAATCCTCTATTTTTCGAGGATTGAAAACATGAATATGAAGCAAAGGAATACCACCGCATTATATCTTTAAATATACAGAAACTGACTTGGGTTGTCTTCTGACTTGTTTTAATCTTATTTATTTATTTCTCTTTTTTTCCCTTTTCTTTCTTTGTTCATTTTCTTTTTCTTGTTTTCTTTTTCTTTTTCCAGACAGAATTTCTCTGTGTAAGAGCAGCTCTGGATGTTCTGAACTCACTCTGTAGATCAGGTTGGCCTGGAACTCACAGGGATCTGCCTGTCTCTGCCTCCCAAGTGCTAGGATGAAAGGTGTGTGCACCACCACCCAGCTATTTATTTATTTATTATGATCATTTTTTAAAAGAGGGAACAGCATCAAGTACACTGTTTGCATATAGCATGATAAATTCCAGAATCCTGAGTTAAAGCTTATTAATAATGTACAATTACTTCCCCAAAGTTATTTAGGACATTCAGTTAACTTTCCCACCTCAATTGTTAGTATTGTCACAATTAATATCCTTTCATTATTTGACTGTGTTTGTTTGTGTCTCTTTGATTAACATATTAATAAAATTTGCCAATGTTGGCAAAGGAAAACCGCTCTTACTTATCTGTGAGCTAAAATACAAATAAAATAATCACGTATCCATGGAAGAATGTGTTCTTAGGATTCTGTTTTGTTTACTTAAATGTGGCAATGTCATTTCAGTGTCACAGATCTGTGTCTTTGATCATGATACACTTACTTTCTGTGAAAATTAATCCAGGCAAGAAAATACAAGCATATGCATTTACAGTTCCTTGGAAATGACATCTTTTGTGAGTTAAAATGGAAACATACTTTTAGTTACCATTCATACTTTTTAATGTTGGAAAACTCAGAAAATATATAATGCCCTGCTAAAAAGTAGCCAATACAAGATGTTCAAAACTCTTCCCCTGGGTACAATCTCTATTCTTTATTGTAAAAGTAGTGTATATACATTGTAGAAATTGCTTTTAGACAATAACATGGGGAATCCATGCATGGAAATTTCTGTTAGATATTTTATTCTTTATTTTGAAAGATTCACATTTTTAACACAACTGTAAGTATACCTCTTGGTCAGGAGAGAAAGGATCTAAGTAAATTCTTAATCCTTTATCTAGTAAGTTCATAGTAGTTAATTTTTTTTTCAATGGATCAGAAACTCATCATATTAAAAATATGTAATCTTCAGCTGGGGAGATGGCTCCATGGTTAAAAACAATCACTATGAAATAAATACTGACCACTTGAGTTTGGATGGTCAGGAACCACATGTAAGTCTGACATAGAAGCCCAAGCACATGCAATCCTTCCTGGAAGCTATGAAAAAATGGGAGGAGAAGACAGAAAAGTTCAGAAACTCAGAAGCCAGCTAGGCTACCTGAGGCAGTGGTGAAGAGGTGAGGTCAAGCACTCAGACCTCCAGCACACACACACACATGCACACACACACACACACACACACACACACACACACACACACACACACACGTTTGCCCACAGTGTCTTTTTGCTTAGCAATCTTTTTGAGAATGCTCAGTCTTTCCTATGTATGTTATTGCTCACCCCTAACTATCTGCTTTCTGGCATGACTTCATTGGCAATTCTCATCCCAAACTTTTTTAATTCCCAGAACTAGAACTAACACATTCATTTTTATTACTGTTCTTAACATTTTTGTGGTCGGGGGCCTTGGCGCCTTTCTTCCCTATGGAAAGTGTCTTTCCTGCTATCATGAAATCATCTTTGACTCTCCGCAGACTCAAGCACATTTTCTATTTTTTTTTTTTTTAATGAAACAGCCCATCCTGCCTTTACATGTTGTATGTCAGTTAGTTTTGCTTACTTATTTTCTATTTTGGGTGTGAGAGTGATGAATCAGAGTCTCATGTAGCAAAGGCAAGCATCGTTTGTCTTAGAGCTAAGGATGACCATAAAGTAGTGTTCTTCTCTCCTTTTTCTCTCAACGTTTAGAATCACTGGTCTATGCTACCATACCCGACTTTCAATCAGTTCTTTTCGTTTATGTATGTATTTCTTGTGTTTTCAAGCATGGGTTGTGTATGCATGTGGAGACTGGAGATCAACAACATGGACATGGATCTTCAGGCACATCTGCTTTTTATTTATTTGCCTTTTTATTTTGAGATAGGGTCTCTCAGTGGTCTGGGGCTCACCAAATAGGGTAGATAGATGGTCAGTGAGTTTCAGAGCTCTGCCCAGGTCGCTTCCTTGGTAATGTATTAAAAGCATGTGTCCATACTCAGCTTTTTGTTAAATGTGCATTCTAAACCCCGAGCTTAGGTCCCCATCCTTCATCCTGCATATATTTTAGCAATTCAAAAAATTTCCAACCCCTTGTTCAATCCCTTCAACAATCTGTAAGAAGTTCCTAAAGCTCAATGTTTTGTTTTTTTAGCACAGTGACAATGCTTTTATTCTTGCTTAATCTTTTAACTGTGAGAAGCTGTGTCCCATGCCTTCTTTCCTTTTCAAACATTGCATATAGTTTAGAGATGAGCAAATGTGCTTAGGGGATGACAGTTGGAAATGTAGGGCCAACTTTACTGTGTCACATCCCATTAGTAGTTTGGACCTTTGTATTCTTACTACATTGTACCTTGATGCAGGACCTGTCTGGTGTAGGTAACCGTAGCACGAATCTTAAAGAGTCTTAATAAAAACAATTCTGGAGCTAGGTATTGGGGTAAATGCTGAAAGATCAGAGAGGCAGAAGAAGCCACAGCCACCTCACCTTGCCAGTTCCTCTGCTGATCCTGTTTCCTCAGACTGGAAGCCTCTGAGTCCTCATCCAAATGTATCTCAGCTGAACTGCTGCTCAAAGCCTATAAGAGCTTAACCAGCCTAGTTCCTGGTTTTCACGCCTTATATAAGTTTCTGCTTTCTGCCATCGCTTCCTGGGATTAAAGACGTGAGTCACCATGCCTGGCTGTTTCCAGTGTGGCCTTGAGCTCACAGAGATCCAGACAGATCTCTGCCTCCCAAGTGATAGGAATAAGGGTGTGTGCCACCACTGCCTGACCCCTATGTCTAATCTAGTAGCTGACTCTGTCCTCTGATCCTCAGACAAGTTTATTAGGGTACATAATATATGACCACAACAAATTTCTCTGATAAATTTCACAGATGCCCCATTTCTGCTACAGGAAAAATAATATTGTTGTTATCATTGGATTGAAACATGAAACGTAGTGGAAGGTATTGGGTGACATTTTTCCATGTTCTCCATTAAGACTATGGTAAAGTCAGAATTTTAGTGCTAGATTTCTATTCAAATGTACAATACATTAATATATAGTTTAATGTCACTTGACTTAAAGACTTGGAGGAGAAGTCATTCAGCCATACATTTGTAAAAACTCATACTTAATTTGTGGGGAAATCAAGTCTCAAACCTATGATAATATAATATATCTTTTTATTATTTTTGTTTTTGTTAGTATACATTTTGCTCTAAAATTTACATTTGACATGAAGGCACTATCACTTAGAACTATCAGACTTACACATGAACTGTTGGGATAAAATACTTTAGCTCAGATCTTTTTCTCTAAAATCAGAATGTTTAGCTTTTCAGGCTTTTAATGATGAGGAATAGATATGGCCAATAGGTTGAATATCACTTTCACATTTAAAATGCTTTACCAAGAATTTATCTTAGATTCAAATCCAAATTTTGTACTTCAAACCTTTAAAATCAAAGCATTTAAAGTTACCATGTGCCTAAAATTATTCTGTGGGCTTAGACATTTTATATGTTGTTTTCAAACTGAAGCTATTAATTTTCATAAAAATGTTAGTTCTTTGAACCTTAAAGGGCATATTATAGATTTCTAATTTATGGTTGCACACGCTTTCCTTTATTAATCTCCACTGTAATTATTACCAACTTCAAATTGAAAGTTCTGTGACCAAAGCAACTAGTACTAATGTAAAATTAAAGATAAATAACTAGAAAACAATTTGACACCATGTTAATTTATCAAAAAAATGTAGTTTCCCCAGTAGGGCCTATGATATATCCCCAGCCACTCTGTTCAAAAACACTCTTAGGCATGGCAATGGTTTCCTGTGGCTTGGTCCCCAAATCCAATCAGAAAGTAGTTGGTTACTCCCAGAAGAGTCTTGTCTGTCATGGTTGTACCAGTGGGTACATCTCCACTAGAAGATTGGTGCTGTAGCTTTCATGGATCATAGTTTGGTAAAACTGTTAATGACTGTTCTCTCCAAATAGCCTACAAATATCTTTTAGCAATATGAAAGCTGTCTGGGAGGGAAGAAGATTCCAACTCAGTTTTGATTGATTTTTTCCCATATCCTGTAACCAAAGAATGTGATATCTTCAAGCAATAAGGTCTTATTGTCTAAGTCTGATGGGCAACCAAGAGCAATGACAGTACTTTGTATCATTGTGGAGGTTTTTTTTTTTTTTTTTGGCACCTTCCTAACTAATAACTCACAGGCCAGCACCTCACACTTGGCACTGGGCTTTTCATTTAATATACTATGGCTTTAGGTGGAATCATTATCCACCACACAGATGCCTCATGGCCGACTTCCAAGGATATTTCAGAGAAGACAAGTTGTGGTGCTATCCCATACATCCTTAGGCATGCTGACTCACTGTAAGTAAATATCTTGAGCTCCCCACCGCCCTGGTTTTACAGAGATTTTGTATGTTTCAGAAGCAAATGAACAGAATACTGGGGTCCTATGGTTTCTAATTTGGGAGAAGAGACTCTCTTCATTGTCTATGTAAGTACATAATTAAGTGTGTCAAGTCAAATGGTAAATGAAACTTATGATAGCAGAGAGAAACTTGGATCCATTTTACCATCTATTTATCATTGAACTTGAACAAATTGCTTAACCAGCTCAGTTTACTCGTTGGGGAAATGATGATGGTAATGATTTCATTGTATTGTTTTAAGGATTAAAAAGACAATGCATATAAAGAATTTAGGACATGACCTGAAGCAGTTTATTGTCTAAGACACATTTAGAATAGACAGATATTTCATTTCCTTGACTATGCCCCTGAGGCATATGGAGGAAAATGTATTTTCTATATTAGACAATTTTGAGTTATTTCCCTTTCTTATAATCCTAATGATTATGAGAAAATTAAGCCAACACAAAACCAATAAGCTTGCTTCAATCACCTAATTGTTACTTTGTATGGGAATTTTGTGGAAACTAAGGGGACCCAACCCCCTACCTTGAGCAGCTCTTTATTCAGCAATGCAACCAACACCTGTACAATGTAGTACTTGAATTCCCTGAACAACAAACATGTACACATCTCTGCTATAATGAAGGCTATGTTTTAATTAATGAGACAGGAAATTAGAATAATTATCTGGTGTACATGTTTTACTCGCTCTTGCTCCTCTACTCATAAGTTGATGATGGAACAGGGTATGAGTCACTGTTTCCACTTACATTGTTGGAGAATGTTTAAAATGACACTGATTTTTTTTTTTTTCTAATGGAGAGGGATTATGTTTGCAGCCCTACACAAGACATTGTAGTTTGGCTCTTGAATCTAGGATAAAACCTTTTTGAATCTCCTTTGCTCACACACACCATGCACATAGCATGCACACATGTCAGATCACACATATACCTATTTCCATGCATTTCCAACCTTATTTTTTACCTGCCTAACATAGATACTAGCAGGGAATGCTTAAATGAAGTGATGGAATGATGTGGTACTATTATCAGTCTTTTTTATCTTTTTTTTTTAGTATTTGTTTTAATTTTATACATCAGCCATGGGTTCCCCTGTTTTCCCCCCTCCTGCTCCCACCTCCACCTTTCCCCAAGGCCCTCCCCTCTTTTCCCATGTCCTCCAGGACCAAGAAACCCCTGGGGATTCATTTAAATGTGGTGGATTCAGTATAGGCAGGTCCTGTCCCCTCCTTCCAGGTTGAGCATGTGTCCCTGTGTAAGCTCAAGGTTCCAAACAGCCAGCTCATGCACTAAGGACAGGTCCTGGTCCAACAGCCAGGGTGCCTCCCAAACAGATCAAGCTATTCAATTGTCTCACTTATCCAGAGGGCCTGATCTAGCTAGGGGCTTCACAGCCGTTGGTTCATAATTCATGTGCTTCCATTTGTTTGGCTATTTGTCCCTGTGCTTTTTGCAATCTTGGATTCAGCCATTCACGCTCTTGCAGTCCCTCCTCTTTCTTGACCTTTGGACACCTGGAGCTCCACCTGGGGCCTGGCTGAGGATCTCTGCATCCACTTCCATCAGTTATTGGATGAGCGTTCCAAGATGACTGTTAGGGTGTTTAGTCATCTGATCACCAGACTAGGTCAGGTCAGGCTTTCTCTCGATCATTGCCAGTAGTCTACAGAGGATATTTCATTGTGGATTTCTGGGAACCTCTCGAGCACTCTGCCTATTCCTGTTCTCATGTGGTCTTCATTTATCATGGTCTGTTATTCCTCGTTCTCCCTTTCTGTTCTTGATCCAGCTGGGAACTTCTGCTCCACTAAGATTTCTTTCCTACAAATCTTGCACTTCATTACTCCCACTGTCGTCCAGGTTGTTCATGTAGATCTCATCCATTTCTCTGTCATTGGGTGATCCCTGGGTCTTTCCTGGGGTCCCATTTTCTAGGTAGCCTCCCTGGAGTTGTGTAGCAGTCTAGTTATCTTTATTTTACATCTAATATCCTTCTATGAGTGAGTACATACCATGTTTGTCCTTCTGAGTCATGGTTACCTCACTCAGGATGATTTTTTTCTAGATCCATCCATTTGCCTGCAAACCTCATGATGTCATTGTTTTTCTCTTCTGAGTAGTGCTCCATTGTGTATATGTACCATATTTTCTTTATCCATTCTTCAGTTGAAGGGCATCTAGGTTGTTTCCAGGTTCTGGCTATTACAAACAATGCTGATATGAACATAGCCGAGCAAATGCCCTTGTGGTGTGATTGAGCATTCCTTGGGTATATGCCCAAGAGTTCTATAGCTGGGTCTTGGGGGAGATGGATCCCCAGTTTTCAGAGGAAGCGCCATATTGATTTCCAAAGTGGCTGTACAAGCTTGCATTCCCACCAACAGTGGAGGAGAGATCCCCTTGCTCCACATCCTCTCCAGCATAAGCTGTCTTCTGTGTTTTTGATCTTAGCCATTCTGACAGGTGTAAGGTGGTATCTCAGAGTCGTTTTGATTTGTATTTCCTGGATAATTAGGGATGTTGAGCATTTCCTTAAATGTCTTTCAGCCATTTGAACTTCCTCTGTTGAGAATTCTCCTTTTAGTTCTAGATCCCATTTCTTAATTGGACTGTTGGGCATTTTGCTGTCTAATTTCTTGAGTTCATTTTGGATATCAGCCCTCTGTCAGATGTGGGGTTGGTGAAGACCTTTTCCCATTCTGTAGGCTGTCACTTTGTCTTGAAGACTGTGTCCTTTGCTCTACAAAAGCTTCAAAGTTTCAACAGGTCTCATTGATTGATTGTTTCTCTCAGTGTCTGTGCTACTGGTGCTATATTTAGAAAGTGCTCTCTGGTGCCAATGCGTTCAAGACTACTTCCTACTTTCTCTTCTACCAGGTTCAGAGAAACTGGATTTATGTTGAGGTCTTTGATCCACTTGGACTTAAGTTTTGTGCATGGTGACAGACATGGATCTATTTGCAGCCTTCTACACATTAACATCCAGTTATGCCAGCACCATTTGTTGAAGATGCTTTCTCTTTTCCATTGTACATTTTTGGCTTCTTTGTCAAAAATTATATGTCCATAGGTGTGCGGGTTAATTTCAGGGTCTTCAGTTCGATTCCATTGGTCCACATGTCAGTTTTTATGCCAGTACCAAGCTGTTTTTATTATGGTAGCTCTATAGTAGAGCTTGAGGTCAGGGATCGTGATGCTTCCAGAAGTTGTTTTATTGTACAGTATTCTTTTGGCTATCCTGGGTTTTTTGTTTTTCCATATGAAGTTGAGTATTATTCTTTCCAGATCTGTGAGGAATTGTGTTGGTAATTTGATGGGGATTGCATTGAATCTGTAGATGGCTTTTGGTAAGATCCCCATTTTTACCATGTTAATCCTGCCTATCCATGACCATGGGAGGTCTTTCATTTTCTGACAGCTTCAATTTCTTTTTTAAGGGACTTAAAGTTCTTGTCATATAGGTCCTTCACATGCTTAATTAGAGTAACCCCAAGGTATTTTATATCATATGTGGCTATTGTAAAGGGTGATGTATCTCTGATTTCCTTCTCAGCCTGTTTGTCTATTGTATATAGGAGGGCTACTGATTTTTTTTTATTTGATCTCGTATCCTGCTATGTTGCTTAAGGTGTTTATAAGCTGTATCAGTTCCTTGGTTGAATTTTTGGGGTCACTCATGTATACTATCATGTCATCTACAAATAGGGAGAGCTTGACTTCTTCCATTCCAATCTGTATCCCCTTAATCTCCTTATGTTGTCTTATAGCGCTGGCTAGAACTTCAAGTACTATATTGATTGAGTATGGGGAGAAGGGACAGCTTTGCCTTGTTCCTGATTTTTGTGGTGTTGCTTTGACTTTCTCTCCATTTAATTTGATGTTGGCTGTTGGCTTGCTGTAGATTGCCTTTATTGTGTTTAGGTATGTTCCCTGTATTCCTGATTGCTCTAAGACCTTTATCATGAAGGGGTGTTAGATTCTGTCAAATGCCTTTTCTGCATCTAGTGAGATGATCATGTGGTTTTTTTTTCTTGTTTATATGATGTATTACATTGACGGACTTTCGTATGTTGAACCACCCTTGCATCCCTGGGATGAAGCCTACTTGATCATGGTGGATAATTGTTTTGATGTGTTCTTGGAGTCTGTTTGCCAGAATTTTACTGAGTATTTTTGCATCAATGTTCATGAGGGAGATCGGTCTGTAGTTCTCTTTCTTTGTTGCATCTTTGTTTGGTTTAGGAACCAGGGTAATTGTAGCCTCATAGAAGGAGTTTGGTATTATACTTTCTGCTTCTATTCTGTGGAACAATTTAAAGAGTATTGGTATTAAGTCTTCTTTGAAGATCTGGTAGAATTCTGCAGTGAAACCTTCAAGTCCAGGGCTTTTTTTGGTTGGGGGACTTGAAGATCTGGTAGAATTCTGCAGTGAAACCATTAAGTCCAGGGCTTTTTTTGTTTGGGAGACTTTCAATGACTGATTCTATTTCCTTAAGGGTTATTGGACTATTTAAATGGTTTATCTGGTCTTGATTTAACTTAGGTATGTGGTACCTATCCAGAAAATTATCCATTTCTTTTAGATTTTCCAGTTTTGTGGAGTAGAGGTTTTTGAAGTATGACCTGATGATTCTCTGGATTTCCTCATTGTCTGTTGTTATGTCCCCCTTTTCATTTCTGATTTTATTAATTTGGATGCTCTCTCTCTCTGTTGTTTGGTTAGTTTGGATAAGGGCTTGTCTATATTGTTGATCTTCTCAAAGAACCAACTCTTTGTTTCATTAATCCTTTGTATTGTTCTCTTTATTTCTATTTTATTAATTTCAGCTCTCAATTTGATAATTTCCTGGCGTCTGTTCCTCCTGGGAGACTTTGCTTCCTCTTGTTCAAGGGCTTTCAGGTGTACTGTCAAGTCACTAGCATGAGATTTCTCCAGCTTCTTTATGTGGGCATTCAGTGCTATGAATTTCCCTCTTAGCACTGCTTTCATAGTATCTCATAAGTTTGGGTATGTGGTGTATTCATTTTCATTGATCTCTTGGAAGTCTTTAATTTCTTTCTTTACTTCTTCCTTAACCCATTGGTGATTCAGTCGAGAATAATTCAGTTTCCATGAGATTGTAGGATTTCTGTAGTTTTTTCTGTTGTTGAAATCTAACTTTAAACCATGGTGGTCTGATAGAACACAGGAGGTTAGTCCAATTGCTTTGTATCTGTTGAGATTTGCTTTGTGGCCCAGCATGTGTTCGACTTTAGAGAAGGTTCCATGGGGTGCTGAGAAGAAGGTATATTCTTTTTTGTTTGGGTGGAATGTTCTGTAGATATCGATTAAGTCCATTTGAGCCATAACATCTTTTAAGTACATTATGTCTCTGTTAAGTTTCAATTTGGCTGATCTGTCGAGGTGAAAGTTGGGTGTTGAAGTCTCCCACTATTAATGTGTGGGGTTTTATATGTGATTTGAGCTTTAGTAATGTTTCTTTTACAAATGTGGGTGCCCTTGTGTTTGGGGCATAAATGTTCAGAATTGAGACCTCATCTTGGTGGATCTTTCCTGCGATGAGTTTGTAATGTCCTTTATCATCTCTTTTGATTGATTTTAGTTTGAAGTCTATTTTGCTGGATATTAGGATGGCTACACCAGCTTGCTTCTTAAGATCATTTGATTGGAAAGTCTTTTCCCAGCCTTTTATTCTTAGGAGGTGTCTGTATTTGAGTTTGAGTTTCTTGTATGCAGCAGAAAGATGGGTCCTGTTTTTGTATCCATTCTGTTAGTCTGTGTCTTTTTATAGGTGAATTAAGTCCATTGATATTAAGGGATATTAATGACCAGTGATTGCTCATTCCTGTTGTTATTTTTATTTTTTGGTGGTAGTGAGTGTGTACTTCTCTTCCTTGGGGTTTATTCCTGTGGTGTTATTTATTGCCTGTGTTTTCATGGGTGTATCTCCCTTCCTTAGGTTGGAATTTTCCTTCTAGTGCTTTCTGTCGATAATTATTGTTTAAATCTGGTTTTGTCTTGGAAGGTCTTGTTGCACTCCATCTATGATGATTGAAAGTTTTGCTGGGTATATTAGTCTAGGCTGGCATCCATGGTCTCTTAGTGTCTGCATTATATCTGTCCAGGTCCTTCTGGCATTCAAAGTCTCCATTGAGAAATTGGGTGTTATTCTGATTGATGGGTTTGCCTTTATAAGTCACTTGGCCTTTTTCCTTTGCTGCCCTTAATATTCTTTCTTTATTCTGTAGGTTTAGTTGTTTAATTATTATGTGGTGAGGGGACTTTTTTGGGGGGTCTAGTCTGTTTGGTGTTCTATAGGCTTCTTGTATCTTCATAGGCATTTCCTTCTTTAAGTTGGGAAAGTTTTCTTCTATGATCTTGTTAAATATATTTTCTGTGCCTTTGAGTTGTTATTCTTCTCCTTCCTCTATCCCTATTATTTGTAGGTTTGGCCTTTTCATGGTGTCCCAAATTTCTTGGACATTTTGGGTCATGACTTTGTTGGTTTTAGTGTTTTCTTTGACTGATGAATGTATTTCTTCTACTGTATCTTCAACACCAGAGATCCTCTCTTCCATCTCTTGCATTCTGTTGGTTATATTTGCCTCTGAAGTTCCTGTTTGTTTACTCAGATTTTCTATTTCCAGCATTCTTTCTGCTAGTGTCTTCTTCATTTTTTCTATTTTCCCTCTTCAGGTCTTGGACTGTCTCCCTTGCTTTTTCATGATTTTCTTTCAAGGACTTATTGTTTTCTTCTGCTTTAATTGTCCTTTCCTCTAGTTTTTTTTATAACCTTCTTCCCATTTTTTGTTTGTCTGTTCTTTACTTTATTTTTGATTTCTTCTATATAAGGCTCTAGCCTCTTCATGATGTTATTTATAAGGTTGTTTTCTTCTTCTTCTTCTCCTTCTTCTTCCCCTCCTCCTCCTCCTCCTCCTCCTCCTCCTCCTCCTCCTCCTCCTCCTTCTTCTTCCATTCCGTGATGTTCAGGTCTAGCTGTTGAGAAGGGCTAGGTTCTGGTGATGCTGTATTGCTCTTTATTTTGTTGTATGTACTTCTGCCTTGATGTCTGCCCATCTCCTCTTGGGTTTGTTCTTGGTCTTATCAGTGTACTTGGTCCAGAGAGAGCTGACAGATTTAGGGAGCCTCTCTCTGGTCCAGATGTAAATTCTGGGCCATATGGGAGCACTGGTCCAGTTGAGAGTGCTGGCTGGATAGGAGCTGGGGGGCTGGACTCTGAGTCTCTGGAAGTCCCTGGGGTCTCCTTATTTTGTCCAGATGGGAGCTCCTCTTGTCCAGATGGGAGTTCCTCTGGTCTCTGGTCCAGATGGGAGTTCTGGGGCAGAGGGGAGCTGGGGGTTGGCCTCTGAGTCTCAGGAAGTGGCTGGGGTCTCTGGCAGATGGGTGTGAGGGCAGAATGTGGAGACTTCAGGGTCTGCCTGCAGTCTTGGAAAAGGGGAGCCTTCCCTCAGGGCCCACCAATTGGCCAGAAACTGGGGCCAAGTTGGTCAGGTCCTCCTGGGATGGCCTGTATCTAGCGGTGGGACCCAGGGGCAGTTGCCTCTCTGGCTATAACCCCAGGCACTCACCTCTGGACCAGATCCTTTTATCAGTCTTATGTCCACTGTTTCCATAAAGGACAGGGTGAAAATATATTTTCAAGAAAATTGCCTAAGTCCTATTCCAATTAAATTTATAATTTTATTTCCATTAGTTAGAGTTTTAGAGTTGTCTTTTATTACAAAATGAAAGTTTGTGATAAAGACTATGAAGATTTTCATTGGTGTGAGAGTAATAAAATAAAAATACATTCAGAAAGCAGAAAAAATAGGAGAGATATTTTGTAGCATGCATTGTGGTGGACCTAAAGAATTAAATGAGGGGGTTGTGCAGCTATGACTGGGGATGGAAAGACATTTCTGTCTCAAATAACAATATGTAGAAAGACATCCAAAAAGTTGATAGATTTTAGAAGCAGAGACAAATCTGCCAGGGATTCAGCATCTTAAGCTAGATGAAAAGGTGTTGGATTAAAACAAACAAACAAACAACAACAACAAAACCTTAGAGAAATCATCCAGAAATTAAATAAACAAAGCCTTTAAGACACTTAAGAATCTAGAGGTTGGGACTGATAAAGAGAATATAAAAGCGAGGCAAAAAGTTTCAAGATTACCTCTCTTATATTCATGATCTTCTGCTCTTTAATATACCCAACAGTCCACTTTCCTTTGTCTATTTGGGTTTTTTTTTTTTTTGTAAACTTCAGTGGTTTTTAAAACGATGTTTTATAGATTATAAAACGCTTAACCTTCACAAACTGCTTAATTTTTATCACTTCTACTAAAGCATAGAAAACATCAAACTATATCATAGGTTTATCATATTTTCTGCATTACTTTATAGTTGCCCCATGCACTTTATTTATGTACAGTAACAATTATCACATGATGTTCTTTGCATGTATGTACATCATTGAATAATCATGTGTATTTTAAGATTTTAAAAGTGAAAATTTGAACAAATATTTACTATATTTTCTTACTCCTAAAATGTCTGGATACTTGTTTTCTTAATATTTCAGACAAACCTGAAGAATTTGCATTATTAGATTTTTAATAGATCAATTTTTAATTGCCTGAAATTATCTTTATAATATACATTCATTAGAAAAAATTCATTAGGTATAGCATTTTAATTGACCTTTCTCTAACTTTTAGCACATTATATTATTATTCCCTTATTTTCTGATTTGAATGGATTATAATGTGAAATTTGGAGCATAGATTTTTGTCCTTAATTTATGACATGTTTACACATTTTATAGGCCTTTTGTTTGGTTTTGTCCTTTGTGTCCTTGAGGTTTTATTTTATTTTATTTTAGTGTACTGTATTTGAGTCTGTGTTCTCTACTTCAGACTGGGTAAAATCTTCTTTCCTTCCTCACTCCCACCCTCCCTCCCTCCTGCTCTCCTTTCTTCTCTAAACCTTATGATGTTTCTACTGTAGCCTCTTTTTAAAAAAAGTGTTTCTTTAATTTACATCCAGGCAACAGTTTCCCCTCCCTTCTCTTCTCCCAGTCTGTCTCCCCGACTCCTCTGTTCCTTCCACTAATTCACAGCCTCTAGCCTCTTAATTGCTTGGTTAAGGGGGTATACCACCAAGACTAATGATTAGATACTTTCTGTTGTTTCATTTTGAAGTTTATAAACTTCCCTTTCTGTCATCTCTATTCTGCTATGATCCCCCAAAACAGAGCAATAAACACCTGCTTGCCAATGCTCAATTTCCTATTTCTACTCATGAAATCTAAGATCTCTTGGCCAGGGAGTAGTATCATTCCTGGTGGGTAGATCTCCTTACTTTAATGAAAGGAAACAAGATCATGTCCTGCAGACATGCCCACAGGCCAATCTGGTCTAGACAAGCCCTCATTGAGACTCTCTTCCTAGTTGTTTACAGGGTGTGCCAAGTTGACAATGAAAACTGACCATCACACAGACAGAGCATCTGCTTTTGTCTACTGTTGTATGGGTATGTTATCTACTTTAAATCTACTCGTATGTTGCTTCCTATGCAAAATGACGTCATTTCCCCAACTCTTCAAATTTAAAGGATTTGGATTGCTTTTTGAAATGATTTTAATTTTGTGTTATGTAGCTCTTGATTCTATTAAAGTCAGTAGAATGGTGAGTTCATTTTAATGAACTAATTGTAACCAAATTCCAATTCTCAATCAATTTCTCTTCCAATGTCAATTAATTATCCCCCTTTTCACACTGTTTAAATATGTCTTACATGTGGACTGCTCAGGAGCCATTGCCCTTGGCTTATGCTATAGTTTTTGTTTTTCATCCCTTTGTAGCTGGTAGGTATGTTTGGATTTTGCTAGTTATTTCACAGAGTCAAGGAACCCCTTTCTCTGCATTTTAACTGTTTCTGCCACCTACTAATTCTTGCCCCAGTTCTTCTGGCCAGAAAGAAGTTTTGATGTGAGCTTTATTTCCATATAACATCATTACACATGATCTGGTCAAACATGGGGCTAACAATAACAATACAGAGAAAAACCCATGAGGGTTCTCTTCATGTTTTTTGAATGGTATGGATTTATTTGCCCAGAGATTTCTTTGGAATTTTATCTTTGGCTTTAATAATATATGTCTGGGCTTCAGGATGTTGTTGGGGCAGGATAAGTTAGAATAGCATAAAAGGAGAGAAAATAGAACAGGAACTTCCTCAGAATCTTAGTGTTCTGATTATGTAGGCAGAAATAAGAACATCGTAGCTTCCCTTGGATAAAGGCCAAGAATAAAAATGAAGAAATTAAAGTCAAATCAAAATATTTTATAGACATGTATGAAGTTTTCAAGGAATAAGTACAAACATATTTTAAAGAAATCAAATCAAATTGTAGTCTGTTCTCCCCTGGTTAAAATTCATACTCCATCTCAGGGAGGGCACTGCTTGCTTCATTTTATTTTATTTTTTTTAAGTTCATAGTTTTTTTTTTTTTCTTGGTGTGTGTGTGTGTGTGTGTGTGTGTGTGTGTGTGTGTGTGTGTTCTAAGTACAAGTTCAGTTATATGAAATAGGCAAGGCAGAATCTAGTGAGCCTAATTTGTGTTGTGTGGCACTGAAACTCATTGACTGATTTTAAATGGTATCTGAATATCAACTGGTTTCTTGTCTAGAGAGAATACAGTGTATGAAGGGGATATATAAAGACGGTAGTGTATTGAATACTTATGAGCCAAGAAGGAAGAATATGTTGGATATAGAATGATTGGCCATCAGCCTTTTGATCCTGTTACTGACTTTTAAGAGGAAAAAACATTATACTGTGTTCACAATTTTTTTGGGACAATGCATTGGTATAAAATATGTAGGAAGGTCTTAGAAATTAGTAAGTATAGCAGGAATCTTAAAGGTCTTATTAATAAAATCAAACCTGAGGCCAGTTATTGGGGTGAATGCTGGAAGATCAGAGAAGCAGAACAAACCACAGCTATCTCACCTTGCTAGTTCCTCAGGTAATCCTGTTTCCTCAGGCTGGAAGCTTCTGAGTCCTCAATCCAATGGCTCTCAGCTGAACTGTGCTGCTCCAAAGCCTAACCAACCAAAATGCTGAACCAGGCAAATGCTTAACTAAGTTCCTGGTCCTCAGGCCTTATATACCTTTCTGCTTTCTGCTATCACTCCCTAGGATTAAAGGCTGTGTCACCATGCCTAGCTGTTTCTAAAGTGGCCTTGAACTCAGAGATCTGGCTAGCTCTGCCTCCCAAGTGTGTACCACCACAGCCCAACTTCTACTATGGCTTGCTCTGACCCATTTTCTAGCCACCATTTCTGGCTCTGTTCTAGTGACTGTCTGTTCTCTGACCCCAGATAAATTTATTAGGGTGCACAATATTGTGGGGAACACAATACCACCACAAGTTAGTAATATAAAATTTGAAATTTATGCTAAACCAAGGTCACTTCATTCATTTACATATTGTATCAAGGTTTCTATGCACAAAATTGTAAACTAGACAATCAGAAGATTACTATTTGAAGTTAGAAATGATCATGTAAGGGTTGCTCTACAGAGCAAATTAGTCACGAATGGTATTCATGTCTGCTCTCCAGATAGCTCCCCCAATACATTACAACACAAGATGTGAATAAAGTATTGAATTTTGTCACCTTGCCTAAGAAAGTTAGTATGATTGGTTAAGTCAAATCATATTCACTGATTTTCTGCCCTACCAAATATCTTAATTGTTTTGGTTTTGATGATTTATTGGCTTCAATCATGTGACTTTTCCTCTACCAGTCTTCTCAGCAAATTCGTCTTCTAAAAATGTATCCTGAGATGACTGAGTTATTTACACCATTATATTTTAAATAAGTCATTTAAAAAGTAGTAAAATGTGCTGTTAGAAAATCCATGAGCCCATCTGACTCCATCTCTGTGTGCCTATTTTTACTAATAGGTGGACTCACTGAATGATAAAGAATAATGAGATGGCAATAAATAATCTTAGAAATCAAAATGATAATTGATGACAGTATTAAAATGGAGTTTCCCTTGAAGAGAGACAATAACGTTAAGAGTCTGTGGTATTTTTCCTCAAATTTGTAAAATATGGAAGATGTAGCAGCTCTTTTTTTTCACTAAAGATAAAAGAATGCCATGTGGTTAGCAGGTACATTTACATATTTTCCTGATTCTTTTGTGTCTTGTGTGTGTGTTTATGATGCATTATGTCTAAGTTTCGTAGTAAGAACCCTACCATTTGATTTTACACAGTTCATGGCTTATAATGCAGTGTATGACACCTGGTAGGTATTAAGCAACACTTAGGAAGTTTAAGTGTAATTGAAAAGAAATGATTTGTTTATATCCAACAGACATAAGGACATAATCACCTCATTTGCATGATTAAATCTCCTCCCACTATTTTTTACTATTCTCTCTAATTAAATTTATTCTGAGTTTGAAGAAAGTCCATAATTAAAATGGATTTATAAATCTATATGAAGCTGCCATAGATTTTATTGTAATGGCAATAACATATCATTATATTATCCTTATGATGTGACAAGTTGCCTTGAAATTAATTTATAAAAATGGAAGTGGGTCTTGAAGATGCCTATATATCAAATATTATTGGTATACTCATATTCTGTCCCATTGGGATGACATTGCTATGTTTGTCCTCAAACTGGAGCTGTGTGAAAAGTCAGATTAAGGTGTCATATGCTCCCTGTATTAGTAAGAAATGTGAGTCTTAATTCCTATCATTTCCACTGTGGATCCATTACACACTAACAGGCAGTAGGATGAGATTATTTTTCTCAATTACCATTCAGTGCCCTTTAAAACAAAGGCATATCATTGATTTTTCTCCTGTACTCTCAGCTGCATCTGGGAGAAACAGAAGCGACACTCGACCTTCATCATGTTATACAACTTGTGAAATTGAATCACACTGACAGGAGAGAGACAGAAACAAATTACTCACATTGTTCTGTAGAAATCGAGTCGATCAAGTAACTATTAGGAGGTGTGGTGAGACATGTCAGAACAGAGGAAAGATATTTGATATTACCATATTGTATTAATCCAAGATGAGTGTGCTAAATGGAAGAGGATCCTTGAGAACAGCTAGAAAAGCAATCCACCTAGTTTCCCTAGATATCCATTTATCATTTTAGGATAGTGTCAGTTATTCACCAACATACAGGGTGTCAAAATTTATAGAACCTTATGACTTTCTGACACAGATAGTAGTAGTGTTTTAATGGCAGGAATTGATTTTCCAAAGTGCTTTTTAATAAAACTCACTTTCAATATGCCACTGCTTAGGTAAACTTACAACGATCTTGTTTGTAGCATAGCTGAATGGTCCTTATAATGGGTTTCATATTTACTAAGTCTACCTGGAGACTAATAACTCTTGGTGTTTTTCCTTCAAATTCCTCCTTTTATTTAACACATTTTCTCTCATATCAAAGGCATGCCACATCATTTGTGTCAATGCAGCATTATTTCCAAATCTGTCTGATTAATTTCCTTTATAATGTAAGATCTCTGTGTATAATCTGTATGTAAAGAAGCTGTGACTAACAGTGGACATGGCTCAGAAAAGACTGGTGACCACCTGTGAATGTGGTGATAGTATGAATTGGAACAATGTGGGTATAGAATGGGTTCACTCTAGGTCAATTAAAGTTGTAGAACCCTAGGGAGGAACCCAAAGATTTGGGTTAGACTAGACGTGTAAGTATTTACTTCAGTTTTTTTTTTTTCCATTGTGAAAGATATTGACAGAATAAAAAGCCTTCAGTCATCAGAAAATGTTACATGATAATGATTTATTCATTGGAAGTATTAAAGCTAAATAAATGCTAAATTACTTTGCTAAATTAGCATAGAAAATTTGACAAAATCTTTCTTTGAATAGAATAATTGTTAGATTGTATTTGCTCATTGTTTTCATCTCTGAGTATAAAAGCCAAGACAAATTGGTGTGCCAGAGTCAGAAAATTGAAAATCCAACTGAAAATAGCTAATTATAATTTAATATTTATGTTAATTGCACTTTAAATGACTGTTGTTACTTTCTCTAAATTTTCTAGTAGAATTTGAACATAGAAAGGCAAATACTATTTATTGCTTTGCTTTCAGGACTTAATGTAATACAGGATTATAACGAATAAAGAGATAATTTTGGAGGATTATTTGCATAAGCACGTTGTTTTAGTCCCTGCTCTATTGCTATGAAGAGACACAATGACCAAGGCAACTCTTATAAAAGAAAGCTTTTAATTAGAGGTTGCTTACAGTTTTAGAGGTTTAGTCCATTATTATCATGGTGGCACATAGGCAGGTATGGTGATAAAGAAGTTGCTGAGAGTTCTACATCCTGATCTGCAGGCAACAAGGAAGGGGGGAAGAAGAGGAGGAGAAAGGAGGGAGGGAGGGAGGGGGAGAGAGAGAGAGAGAGAGAGAGAGAGAGAGAGAGAGAGAGAGAGACACGGAGGGAAGGAGGAAGAGAGAGACTGGGGCCCACCATGGGCTTTTGAAACCTCAAAGCCCATCCCCCAGTGACACATATTCTCCAACAAGGCCACACAGTCTAATCCTTCTAATCCTCCCAAACAGTACCACTCCCTGGTTACAAAGCATTCAAATTTTTGAGCCTATGGAAACCATTTTCATTCAAACAACCACAGACACTAATGTAGAGATCTCATAATTTTGGTAATGTTCACGGTAATAAGATGTAGGATTGTATTCCTGTGTTCAAATGCATATGTTTTGACATTGGCTAATGTGGGATTAAGAGTGGAACTCCATTCTGACTACGTTAGTTATTCAGTTATTATTGATGAAAACTATGGATTACACAGCTCTTAAAATAGACTTTGTGGTTGATTTAGGGAATGCAGAATTAATACATCTTAATGCAATAATAATGCATCTATACACAATTTTATGGTAGAAATTATTAAAACCATCTGTAACTAGAATTTTATCACTTCAGTTTCACATCAAGTCATAGGTGGCTCTGAATTTACTGGGGGCCTAAACATGTTTATGTATTTCTCTTCTATCTATCTATCTGTCTGTCTGTCTGTCTGTCATTGGTCTATTTATTTCTATTTATCTACAATCTGTGTCATTTGTTATTATTGCTCTTTGATCGACATCTAACTATCTTCAGCAGACCATTTGAAGGGACATGTGAGAAATTGGCTATTTGTTTAGTTTACAAATGCTGATCACGTTTAAAATTCATAGATGTATTTGATGTTGTCCTCCTATTTGGTATGGTTCATTATTTCCCCATGATGGATATGATGCACCTAAATGAGAAAATGGAAGAATCTTGCCAAGACTGAAATTAGCTTATTTGTTGTGTGCTGGGAAAACTGCCATCAATTTACCCATATACTTCCTGACATAACAACCCATTACAGGCAGGTATTTACTTTCATTTGGGTTTGAGATAGGTATAGGATTTGCTATTTAATTTACACCCAAATGATTTCATCCTTTCCCTTTTAATCACATTCTGAAAATATTCATCAAGAGAAAATAGCTTCTTAAATAATTACAAGTTATTACTCAATCTATCATGAGTGTTGCTATTTAATCTCAATCTCACCAGCCTATTTTAGGTAGCCTTTGAAGGAACAAGCAAAAAAAAAAAAAAAAAAAAAAAAAAAAAAAAAAAAAAAAACAATCAAAATGTATTAAGACAATTTCCTAATTTTTCCTAACTTTGAGCATTATTGATTGGAGAGCCAGCTCAGTGGTTAAAAACAATGGCTGCACTTGCAAAAAGGCTGCCCTCTTTTGGCCTCTGTGAGCACCAGGTATAAATGTGGTACACATACATACAACATGCACACAAGTAAATGAATTTAAAAACAAAAAGATTTACTGAAAGCCTATTATGTCTTAGTCTCCTAAATTTGTGAGCAAAAGAGAAAAGGTGTGGAGAAGGTAATTAAATGAACCCCCTTTGCTATAAAGATTATTTTTTGCCTATAAAGAGGAGGCAAGGGTTTGTTGTAGGTTTGTTCTATATATATCTTATTGTACAGAAATATGGGCTATTTCCTGTCTCGAAATACAGAAGGGAATGCTCTAGGTCAGAAGTTCTCAAGCTGTGGGTCTCGGCCCCTCTGGTTGACCCTTACATAGCTGTTGCCCAAGACTACTGTGTGATAATGCCCTTGTACACTGGTTTAATAAAATACTGATTGGCCAGTAGCCAGGCAGGAAGTGTAGACAGGTGAGCAGACAAGGAAAATTCTGGGAAGAGGAAGGCTGAGTCAGGAGTCACCAGCCAGACACAAAGGAAGCAAGATATTAAGGCAGAACTGAGAAAAGGTACCAAGCCACATGGCTAAATATAGGTAAGAATTATGGGATAATTTAAATATAAGAGCTAGTCGGTAATAAGCATGAGCTACTGGCCAAGCAGTTATAATTAATATAAGCTTCTGAGTGACTATTTTATAAGTTGTTCATGGGATTGAGGGTGGGGAGCTGGCGGGACCAGAGAAACCTTCCAACTACAAATACACCAAATGAGGGGCAAGAGTTTCCACCTCAAACCTGAAAAACTTAAAAAAGAGAGAGATTCTAAAATGGAGCTAAAAACAGCTTCTTAGTTGAATCTCTCAGGCCAGCTGCAGTCTGCAGGCTTGAGCTACTCTATGGCAGATTTGTATGAGGGCTTGACCTGCAGCATGGTGGACTCCTGCCACAGTACATGGAGGCTTTTCCAAGCCACACAGAATGTTGCATGATGGATTTAGCCTTTACTGTTACAGAAAAAAAAAGAAAGAAAGAAATAAGAAGAGGTTTGGTGGCTACATGCTGCTTTAATGGAGGCATAGACCCACTGCTTCCAAGAGTTGGTGGTCCACATGGTTCTGAGAGCTGGCGGTAAACCTACCACCTCCATATTGAAAAGCTGAGGTGGGTGGAGTCAGTAGCCAAGGCTTCAGCTTCAGTAATAGCCACTGCAGTTTAAAGCAATAGATTCACAATAAAAAAGATTCAGATGAAATAAACCCATAAATGGTTTACAATGTATATAAAAATGTAGGTAGGCTTGAAAGTGAGAGGAAAAGTAATATAAATAATTATATAAAGAAATAGAAAGTTTAAAAAATAAAGTCTTTAAAGAGGCAGTAAAAGTAAAGATGGGTATTATACAGAATCTGGATTATGTTGTCTTTGGGATTTTTAACTGCAGAGAGACAATGGATTACAAAGGCTACTCAGTTAAACCAGTAAGTATATTTTAAAGGTATCTTAAGTTCAAAATTTGGATCTAAGGATACGTTGCTTTGGAAAGGAGGCTCTGCTTTTGTTTCCAAGGTTAAGATGGATCAGATTTGATCAAGCCAGAGCTCTTGAACCTTAACAGATGGTACCTATCAACAAAGGTTATAGCTGGTCTTCCCAGGACTTGACCACTATCTTGAATTTTCTCAGGATTCCCATAAGACTACCAGAACCCTCTCTCAGCAAGAAGTAGCCTAGAATACTATGCCCACATTCCCAAAAATGGATTATGGATATTTGTCTTTGCTTAGAGATTGGTTACAAATTGTTATTGGGCATAGTCAATATCTTTCTAAAAGAAAAAAGGGGAGATATGATAGGATGAAAGGGTAGATTATTGAATCTACTTTTAAAGAGCAACTTGTTTTAAATTGCTATAGATTTTAGTTTATTGATAGAAATGTAAAGTTAATTTTGTTATACTATATGTATATTTCTACTCTTGTTTATGCTATTATGTTTATGCAGCTCATTTGAAATTGTAATGGATAATTAAGAAGTACAGATTAATAATTAGTTTTCTATGAGAGTCAAACTTATAGCCATGTTAGTTAAGTTTTCTAGGTATACATTTCAATTAGTTAGGTAATCTTCAAACACTTCAAAGACTTACAGAATATGGCATGTAAAATATTTTAAAAACTTAGACTTTCTGGACTGTGAGACACATCTGCTCCTGGCAGCACTGATTTACTTCAAATAGAAAGATGGGTGTCTAAGACACTCCATATGGAGTTTATCTTCTTCTTGGAAAAAATAGCCATTTGGATAAGAAATTGATCTTGCCTGGACTGCTGGACAAAATGTATCAACTGGACATGTAGGATCTATAGGAAGGTGACTACTGAACTTTTCAAGGCTAAATGGTCCTTCAGGTTCCTACTTCACAGAAGATACTGCCAGACATTCTACATGACACAGAGAAAAGTAACTGAGAGACACTAGGCCTATGTGCTGAAGAATGGATGCCACAGTGTTGCAGAGGGACTTTGGATGTCTGTCCAGGCAGGCAGCTGTCTCTGTCATTCTAGATTTTTGGAAGTTGCTTACAATGGTCTTCTTGTTTACTTAGGTAATAGTATATCCTTCTGAGGTCTTTAATGTAGTTGAAGACTAGATAGTTGTAATTATGGTTTTCCATGGTTATGGTAAGAGATAAGGCAGATATGAAACCTTAGACTCACAAATATAGGATAGATAGGATATCTTCTTTAATTTTGCCAAATACAAATAAACTAGATATTATAACTATAACTCTTGCTTTATAACTGCTTTGTTACATGTAATGTACTGTGTTGATGTTAAAACCATTCTTTTAAATAGAAAGAAAAGGGGAAATGATAGGTGATGACATTCTGTATTCTGTGAATGTGTGTTGCTCTGATTGGTTGACAAATAAAATGCTGATTCGCCAATAGCCAGGCAGGAAGTATAGACAGGATAAGCAGACAAGGAGAATTCTGGGAAGAAGAAGGGCTGATTCAGTAGTCATCAGCCAGACACAAAGAAAGCAAGATGTCAAGGGAGAACTGAGGAAAGGTACCAAGTCATATGAATAAACACAGGTAAGAATTATGGGTTAATTTAAGTGTAAGAGCTATTCAGTAATAAACCTGAGCTAGCAGCCAAATAATTTTAATTAATATAAGCTTCTGTGTGTTTACTTGGGTCTGAGTGGCTGAGGACCAGGCAGGACATGGGAAAACTTCTGACTACACAAGACACAGATATTTACATTATCTTTCATCATATTACTATGATTACAGTTATGAAGTAGCAACAACACTAATTTTTAATTCATTTTACATAGCAACCACAGATTCCACCCTTATCCCTTTTTCCACCCCTTTTCCCCTGCCTTCTCCCTTGACTACCTCACTCTCCCCTCCTCCAAAAGGGTAAGTCCTCCCATGGGGGAACAGCAAAGTCTGTTACATTCAATTGAGGTGGGACCAAAAAGTTTTTTATGGTGGGGAGTGTCAGCACAACATGAGGAGCTGTATTAAATGGCCACAGCATTAGGAAGGGTTTGAACCACTGCTTTACGAGGTTAAAAATAACAAGGTAAGACGGGAAGGCCACCACCATATTACCTCCCAAAAGGCACAGTTTTTAGTACTACAGCATTCTGGGTCTGAGAATTCTTTGAATAACAGTAACTGGGAAGTTTAAATTGTGAGTAACAGAGGACCTCGAACCAAAGGACTAACGGTACTGGATCATAGTTCTCAGTTTAGTACTCTCAGTCTTTTTGGGGAATGGCACTGTACACTACTGAGATGAGACCCCTCACTAGAGTACTCATGGTTCTCTAAAATAGATGGGTTGACAACTTAATCCCTAGTGTAATACGCTGAGAGCCACAGCCATTCAGATGTACTTATGTCACAAAGTCCCCATCTTACCAATCACATTCATGGTGTTATGTGACAGTTTTACAAAGGGACAATATCTTCCTCATCCTTCTATCCTGCAACAACACTGCCACCATCTCTTCCAGAACAAGCGGCATTGAAGTACAATTGAAAGCCGGAAGTAGCCCACGCGAGAGCTCAAACCTGCTGGCACCTTGATTTTAGACTTCTGGCTCCCTACACATGGAGAAATTTGTCTTCTTTATAAACTAATCAAGCCATGTTGTAGCTTCATAGTAGTGTGAAACAAAAAAGAAAATTAGAAAAATGTGTTACCAAACATTCATTATTTTATTTGTTATTCTTAGGAGGGAAATATTGGCATAAATTAAGTTAGTCATCAGATATGAGTTAAGGTTGATAGAATTCGAAAAGGGTGGGTATTCATATTTAAATCAGTGAGAAGGCAGCAATAACAACATACATGTATTAATTATATCTACCCAAGTATGTGCTCTTACTAGAGAAGTTTAATGGTGACGCAAGTACAGGATAATGCTTATTTCCTCTCAGTGCTTTGAACAATCCAACTGTCATTTATTTATCTGGGACCTACATTTGTATTCTGGGTGATTTAAATCTCACTTTACTGCTTTCTGTAGTTTAGCTGGAATGTGTTTGAGCATGTGTCTTTGCATAGTGTATGATTTATAATTATAAATTCATTTCTGTGATGTTTTATCCACCGTGTCTAATATCGTCAGCCCTCTCATTTTTATTTCTATCATCTTTGGACCGTGATTGACAGTCTTTAAACCTTGTAATTATAAGTTTCAAATCACTTAAGCCTTCTTTCTTATTTTGGTTCTCTTTACCTCTGTGCTATATGCCTGTTAATTTCTTTAATGCTCCATTTCAGCTCAGCAGTTCTCTCTGTAGTTGTGCGTATTGGATTTAATTGAGATGTTCTGTCTTATCATTTTCTAACTCCCATGGCAGCATTGTGTGTGTGTTGGGGGTTGTGACTTGTTTCCTTTTCACACTGAGTTAATGCCCTTGGCCTTTTAATCAGGAAGGCATACATGCTTTTGATACTTTTAAAAAATCAAGCCTACAACATCTGTAACCCACTTTGACTTCATTTTTTTCTGTACTTGTCTTACATGGTTTTCACTTTTATATAGATGCCCGGTTATTTCTGTACTTTTTATTTAAAAAGGCTAGCTTCTGCCAATTGAACAATCTTAACATTTTGGTACAAATCAATAGGCCATATGAGTGTGCATTTATTTCTGGATTCTGTTATCATTGTCCTAAATACATTCTTTACTTCTAACTCTCTTTTTTAGTGTAACTATGAAATTTGGTAACTTTGAGTTTTTAACATGTTTTTCAATTTATTTTTAAATGGTAATGTAGTGGATAGCCATCCCAGCATTGGCCTGGAAGTTCCAACCCCCATTGAGGCTTCAGTAATGGTAATGGTCATGCCCACAAGGCAGGGCAGAGGAGGAAGCAGAAGACCAAGGATTGGGAGACGATCTCTCCCTTGGTTCTGGGACCCTGGACGCTGGAGGTAGACCGAGCAGAGTTCTCCAGAGAACACCGCCGGACTGCGCTATCCCTTTCCCAGACCCTGCAATCTACCCCACAAAATAAACCTCCCTTTTAACTACGTGGAGTGGCCTAAATAATTTCACCAATATCTGGTGCTCATGTGGGGCAAATCCCAAAGGCCTACCTAGGCGGCTCCCTCCCTCAGCCTCCTCCCCGGCTGGCGGGTACCTAAACCCGCCTGCAAAGTTAGCTTAGCCCCTAGACCAGGGAAAACCCACTGTAAGTGAGGCCTTCCCACATCTCCAAGTGCCGGTTCCCCGCCTTCTTGGCTCCTGCCTTCAGCTGCCGCCAGCCAAGGTTGCCAGCAGGCCCTGCTTTGGAGCTATACCAATGCCTCCTGCTGGCTGAAAAGTGCTACTGCACCTCCCAAAACCACAGAAAGGTAAGCTTATTTCAAATAAAAGTACTTGATAATTTTACACCTTAAAACTGACTAACAAATTTTGAGTAATTCTTGTAATATGGCTGACAACATTACCTCACAAAAATTTAAAAACCTTTTTGCCTGTATGATGAATGACATTTTCCTGGAAATATACGACCTCCCTAAGACATATCTGGCCTGTACCATTTTGACATTCATTGTAATAATTCACACAATGTTCAAACACTGGTTTAATAATAAGAACAAAGATGAGTCACTATTGGGACTGATACAGGCTTTAAAAGATAGCAATGAAGGCTTACAGAAAAAGATTCTGTCTATGGAATCTGCTGACCAGGACTTAGATAAAAAGATTCTCTCTCTGGAATCTGCTAACCAGAATTTACAAAACAAGCTTGTACCCAAAAATGCTTTTATTGATAATAAATATGAGTATTTAATAGATAGAACACCAACTCTCCAGAGTGAAGTTGTAGCTACTCAGACAATATATAAGAAAGAAAAATTATCATTACTTGACAAGATAAGGTCCATGGAATCATGTGTTTCAGAAGAGCATAAAAACTTCCATGATTCCATGAGAAATCTGGAATCCCTTACAAGAGAGGAGGTTTACTCCCTGGAACAGACCCGAGGTGCTTGTTTACAAGCCCTGGAGGAAACTCTCAATAAACATGACAAGGGACCTAATAAGCAGAAGGGCAAGACCATACAGGTTGTAACATCTCCAAATGGCTCTCATACAATGGCTTATCCTGTTATCATCCATGAGAATCCAGCAGATGACACACACCCCGAGCCATATACGACATATACATTACAACCAATTTCTACAAGGGACTTTAAAAATATAAAGGAAGCAGTAGTTACATATGGGATACACTCCACATATGTAAAACAGATGTTAAATTCGTGGTCTACCTCACATAGAATCATTCCAGATGCCTGGCATCAGGTAATTTCAGCTGTTCTAGAATATAGCCAGCAGTTACAGTGGAAAAGCTGGTTGAGAGAAGAGGCAAGAAATTTAGAACAACAAGGTAAACTCAGAGGTTTTGAGATCTCTCAAGATCAAATACTTGGTGAGGGATGTTTCTCTGACAGGAACGTACAAGCCATTTATGATGAGCATACAATATCCCTATGCCGTACAGCAGCTCTAAATGCTTGGGGAAAAATTCCAGAACCTGGAAAAGCAACTGAGGTATACACAAAGATATTTCAGGGACCACATGAACCCTTCACTGATTTTTTACAAAGGCTGAACACAGCTATAACAAAAGCTGTATCAGATAAAGAATTAAGAAAAGTATTAACTGAGTCCTTGACATTCAACAATACTAATGCAGAATGCAAAAGAGTACTTATACCATTAATGATCAGATCAGCTCCTTTGGAAGAATGGATTCAGTATACTAATATTGTTGAATCTCTTAACTACAGTAATGAGGCTTGGATAGGAGAAACAAATCCCAGAGGTGAAAGAAGGCCCCGTGGTCCCAAAAGTTTTAAATGTGGTACACCAGGTCATATAAGTAAAAACTATTCATGGGATAATCCTAGAAGTAATACTCCTTCTAGGAATAGCCTAAACAAAAGACCCCAACCACCTCCTGGATTATGTAGAAGATGTGGCAAAGGCCAACACTGGACCAGTGAATGCAGATCAAAAATAGATATACGAGGCAACCCTTTAGTAGCGTCCCAGCATTGGCCTGTATTCCTTTTCTGAGAGTGTAGGAATTTTAATCTGGGTATTCCACTGTTGTAACAGATCTCGGCCCCATAGTTTTACTGCTACATTTGCTACATATGGCTTCAGCCTTCCTCTCTGTCCTTCTGGCCCTATGTATTTAACCCATCTCGAACTCTGTTTTATCTGAGATAGGGTGCCAATTCCTAAAAGTTGGACATCGACCTCTTGAAGAAGCCAATTTGAATGCCATGATTTTGGTGTAATTATAGTCACATCCGCACCTATGTCTACCAGGCCCTCCAGAACCAAGCCATTAATTCGAATTCTAAGCTTTGGTCTTCGTTCATTTATGGAAGTCTGCCAAAATATTTGTTTTATTGTGTTCTTTGTAAACTGTGATTCATCTATCAGAGCTGTTTTATCATCCATTGCAGTATTGGTTTTTACATTAGGCATTGGTTTATTCAGTTGTGCTGGAGAGGAATGTCTTCCACAGTGGCTGGGAATGTTCTTACTACATTTGATTTGGGGGCCTACAAGAGGCCCCCTGAGGCGTTTCCCGCTACTAAAGGGTTGCCTCGTGGTAATTTTTACTGAAAATAGATTTTTTCATATAACATATTCTAATTATGATTCCCCTCCCCACTCCTCCTAAAGCTGCCTCACCCCCATCTTTTCTTGCTCTTTCTTATTAGAAAACAAGCAATAATCTTTAAAAAAGAAAATAAATGATAACATAAGATAAAAACAACAAACAGAAGAAAAAGAGCAAAGAAAAAGGGCAAGAAACACCTAGACATGCAGACACCCACATATTAGCAAACATAGAAATTCTATAAAAACACAAAATCAGAAGCTATATATAGGCAAAAGACCTGTAGGATAAGAAAAAAACAAATAAAAATAAAACAACAACAAAAATATACAAAATACACCACTCAGTTTATTTTGCTTTCACTATGGGCATACAGCCTGGTCTTAAGAGTGGCTTATATATATACCCACTGAGACAATATTGAACAGGCTAATTTTTCATTTATTTGTGCGTGGTTATCAACTAGGCTCAGGATATGGACTTGCATTCACACCTACCATAGCCCAGACCTGTACAGGCCTTGTTCATGCTGCCACTGTCTCTGTGAGTTCATATGTATATTAGTTGGGATAGAGAGATGGATTAAACATTAAAGGCTAGGCTCATAACCAAAACTCTAAGAGTTACTGTATTTAGAAGCCCTGTTCCCTTGTTGTTCACCATCCCTTATGGATCTTATAACCTCTCCACCTCCTCTTTTCAAGGGTTTCCTGAGCTGAGAGGAGAAGGATTTGATGGAGACATCCCATTTAGGACTGAATATTCTAAGGTCCTCCATTCTCTACACATTATCCAGCTATGGGTCTCTGTATTTATTCTCATCTACTGCAAGAAGAAGCTTCTCTGATAATGGCTGAGCAAGATAGTTATCTATGAGTATAGTGAATGTTGTTATGAATGATTTTGTTGCTATATTCCTTTAGCAGAACATTTCTTTTTTTCCCACTAGGTCCCTGGCCTAAACAGTGTCATGTTTCTGAACACCCAAGCAATGTTAGCAATGGATTCGATCTCATTGAGTGGGCCTTAAATTCAATCAGAGAGTGGTTCGTTACTCTTACAATGTTGGTGCCATTGCACTACTGCATCTTTGTAGTGTACTGTTGTAGATCAAAGGGTTTGTAGATGGGTTTGTGTTTACTCTTCTCCCTTTGTGGCATGTAGAGTTCCTTCAAGTATTCTTTACACTAGTCAGTAGGGGTAAAGATTCTAAGAGAGTGCCAACTCATGTTCTTCATTTTCAATGAGATGTGTAGGTGTTGTCTTCATGAATAGGGCCTTACCACTAGTTTGTGAAGAGAAATTAGTAAATAATCTTGGCAATATCTTGCAGTGTTTGGGGTTCTCATTGGGCCCCTTTGGCCAACAAGTTGATTAGATTTAACTTATTCCCAGTACTGGAATCTTTATTTGCCAACTGGATATGTCCAGCTGGGGCTCCATCTCCCATGTTATTTGGTGATTTCATTTAGATAATATTCCTATACATATGTATTTTTGGAAACTTCTGCTGTATTTGTTTTTCATGCAACTCCTCAAATGACCATTAATTTTAGCCGTCCCTCCATGTATTCATTCTCCCACCATCCTTTTCCTTCTCCCTCCCTGTTTGATCTTCTTGTTCCAGTACTGCTCTTAGATCCATAACTGTCTATTCTATTTGGTCTTCTTAGGGTGATCCAATCCTCCCCCAAGTCCCATACTCTATAACTAACCTTTGTGGTTATATAGATTATAACCTGATTATTGAAGGGTTAATAGTTACCATCTATAACTATATCTATATAAATGAACAGATAACATATTTATTATTTTGGATAATTTCTTTTCTTTTCTCATTCAGGATGATTTTTTTCTAGCTCTATCTAGTTTTCCTGTGAATTTCATGATTTCTTTTTTGTAACAACTGAGTACTTGTGTATAAATATACCCCATTTTCTCTATCAATTTATCCATTGACAGACATCTAGTCTGTTTCAAATATCTGACAGTTATGAATAAAGTAGCAATGAGCAAGTATCTTTTTAATAGGATAGCTAAAACAATCCTTAATAATAAAATAACTGCTGGAAGTATCACCATATCTGGCATCAAATTGCACTGCAGAGATATAGTACTAAAAACAGCATGGCATTGGCATTAAACCAGACACAATGATCAATGGAGTCAAATTCAAGATCTGAACAAAAATCCATACACCTACAGATACCTAAATTTTAATTAAAAAAAGCCAGAAGTACACACTTTAAAAAAGATCGCATTTTCAGCCAATGATGCTGGTCAAACTGGATGGCTGCACATAGAAGAATCCAGAGATTCACAATTATCATTCTTCATAAAACTCAATTCCAAATATAACAAAGACCTCAATAAAACAATGAAATGCACTGAACCAATGTAAGAGAAATTGGGAAATAGCCTTAAACTCATTGGCAAAGGAGATTTTCTGGACAAAACACTGATAGCACAGGTACTAAGCACAACAATTAATAAATAGGATCTCATGATATTGAAAAATTTCTGTATGGAAAAGTACATCCTCATTCAGACAAACTGTTAGGCTATAGAATGGGAAAAGACTTATACCAACTATACATCTGATGTAAGGATAATATCTAAAATGTCTAAATAACTCAAAAAGATCTGGACATCAAGAAAACAAACAATCCAATTTAAAAATAGAGTACAAATCTAAAAGAGAATTCTCAAAAGAGGAGACTCAAGTGGCTGAGAAGTGTCTAATGAAATGTTCTACATCCTTAGTCATCAGTGAAATGAAAATCAAAACTACTTTGAAATGTCATCTTACACCAGTCAGAATGTCATAGATCAATAAAATAAAGGTCAACTCATGTTGACAGGGAATGCGGAGTAAGGGGAATCACTCTTCCATTGTTGGTGGGAGTATGTGTTTGTACAGCCACCATGGAAATCTGTGTGACAGTTCCTCAACAAGGTAGGAACAGATCTACCTCAAGATACATCTGTATCACTCTTTAGCATATACTTAAAGGACTTTACATGTTCTCCAATTTTTTTTATTGTCTTTTAGTTTCTTTGTTTTCTACATAAATTTAAAAAGTCCCCCTCTTTAAGAATACTGTGGAGATATAGGTTAGTGGTTAAGAACATCTATTGCTCTTACACAGTGATAGGATTCAGTTCCCATCACCCACATAATTGTTCACAACCATCTGTAACTCCAGCTCCATGGGATCCAATACATTCTTCTCAGCAGGCACTTGACACATATGATTCACTTACATATGAGCAAGCAATATACTCATACACACAGGATAAAAAGCACTGATAGATGACGAGAAGGATTACATTGCATCTATACACCTACAGTTTAATGGGGGGAGTGTATTGTGAAGGGTTCTGCAGACAAACAGAACAGACTGATTGTGTATGTTGCATGTAAGACAGATTATGAGACTGGGCTTATGTTAATATTGATGCTAAGAAGCCATCTGCAATCTCACTTGCAAGGTGACGCAGTGGTTTAACTTACATGATTAAGCCAATGTCTGAAAGCTTGAGAACCAAGAGTGACAATGACCCAGGGAAGGAGATGCACATGTCCTAGATCAAGGAGAGCTCTGATTTATTTTTCTCAGTTGGACTCCCAACAGAATGTTTAATAATGCTGATCCTCAGTGGGAGAGGGCATTCTTATTTACTCAGTACAGTGATCCTAATGCCAACCTCTCCAGAAACACCTCACCTTCCCCCCACACAGGTAACTGGTCATCATTCTATTTTGCTTTTGGTATGTGTTCTTTATCTTCAGTTCTTGATAATTTGATTTATGTTATATTTCAGGATGGTAACTCTCTCTCTCTCTGGTAACTCTCTCTCTCTCTCTGCATGTTTATTATATGTGGTAGTCTCTCGCTAACTTAAATCTGCACATCTGTCTTTAGTAAAATTTTGGAAATTAATTGTAATCACTTTTCAAACTTTGTTTTTTATCTTTTATCCTGCTGTATTTCTTGTATTTATAGGCTGATAACAGTATTCAGGTATCCAAGGTTTACCATTTTCAAGTATTTTGTTTTTTCTATTCCTGCCATTCTTCATCTTGGATAATTTCCACTGTTCTATTTTAAAATTATCTTTCACTGCTGGAGAATAGAGAAGGGATAAATTTAGCTGTTAAATTCATCTATTTTGCTTTAGAATTTTATTTATTTGTTTTTGTTTTTTAGTTCTAGAATTTCTATACATTTACTTTGTGCTTCTCTTGTAATTTCCCATTCTTCTGGTGATGTGTTTAAATCTGCTTCTTAGGAGCAAAACTTAATGGATTTATTTCACATTGACACTTTGTTGACATTTTTAGGTTCTTGAAAATCAGGTAATCTTGTAATCTATCATAGACATCAAATGGAAGATCATGTCCATTAGTTAGTTTTCCCTAATAAATATGTGTTTATTTGCAACAGCAGTTGAATGTGTTTGGTTAGGCTATAAGCGCACCTTTAGTTACAGCATCCATCCTCATTTCTCATTTTTGTCTTCTAACTTTGTTGCTTTGGGTTTCTTTCTTTCTTTCTTTCTTTCTTTCTTTTTTTTTTTTTTTTTTTTGAGCCGATGATCAAACCCAGGGCCTTGTGCTTGCTAGGCAAGCACTCTACCACTGAGCTAAATCCCCAACCCCTGCTTTGGGTTTCTTAAATTGGAGTATTTAAAGGTCAACTAGGTCTTGATAGTCTGACCTCCTCCCTTCCAGAATCTGACTTTTCCAAGTTCCTCGGTTCCTTACTTTTCTTTCCTGGCTATTCTGGTAGATAAACAGTGGTTGTCTAGTTGTTTCAGCTGCTGCTTATGCACACACAATTTGGATTATATTTTAGTGGATAGCTATCCCAGCATTGGCCTGGAAGTTCCAACCCCCATTGAGGCTTCAGTAATGATCACGCCCACAAGGCGGGGCTGAGGAGGGAGCGGAAGACTGAGGAGGAAGAGGAGGTCGCTCTCTTGGTGCCGGGATGCTGGACGCTGGAGGTAGACCGAGCAGAGTTCTCCAGAGAACACCGCCGGACTGTGCTATACCTTTGCCAGACCCTGCAACCTACCCCTTCATTTGTAAGATAGCCCACAAAATAAACCTCCCTTTTAACTACGTGGAGTGGCCTAAATAATTTCACCAATATCTGGCACCCAATGTAGGGCAAGAATTTCCACCTCAAACCTGAGAAAAAAGATTCTAAAATGGAGCTAAAAACATCTTCCTAGTTGTCTCTCTCAAGTTAGCGGCAGCCTGCCAGTTTGAGATACTGTGGCGGGTTCCTGGCCTGTGCATCTGACCTGCAGTGTGGCAGAAATGAGAAGTCTACAAGGGACACTTTACTCTGCTGCATGGTGGATTTAACCTTTGCTAGTTAAAAAAAAAAAAAAAGTTTCTGGGCTATGCGCTGCTTTGATAGAACTGCTTCTGATAGTTGATGGTACACATGGCTCCAGACCCAGAGCTGGCGGTAAACTGTACCACCGCCATGTTGGAAAGCTGAGGTAGGTGGAGCCAGCAGCCACATGGTGTTTCAGTCTTACAAAGATGGATATTACACAGAGAATCTGGTTTATGTTGTCTTTGGGATTTTTAACCACAGAGAAAGATTTGATCGTAAAAGCTGTTGAGTTAAACAAATATGTAAATTTTAAAGGTACTTTGACTTCAAAATTTGGATATAAGGATATGTTGCTTTGGAAAAGAGTCTCTGCTTTTGTTTCCACAGAAAGCCAGAGGCTATGGATTTGTTCCAGATTAAGATACATCAGGTTTGATCAGCCAAGACCACCTGAAAGGTCTCTGATGACACCATGGCCCAGATGATCTGACATCCAGAATGGTTTCACGGCAACTGGCTCAGAGGTTCACCCTAATGGACTACTCCATAATCCTAAAATTTTCTTTGTATCCCCATAAGATACAGTGCCCCACTCCAGCAGGAAGTAGTAAGAGAAACTATGCTCACATTCCCAAAATTATCAAGCTGGCTTTGGAGATGGAATTGGCTCACTCCTTCTCTAAACCCAGACATATTGCTAAAAGAAAAGGTTAAGAGATTTTTGTGTCCCAAATCAGAAGAGCCCTCTGGTTTAGGACAGAGAAAAACCAATATTTTTATTTAAATCAGGTTGATTATAAATGCAATCTCTTTCTAAAGAAGAAAAGGGGATATGATACAGATATAATAGGAAGAAAGGGTAGATTAAGGAACTTACTTCTAAAGAGCAACAACTCATTTAAAATGTTTTACATTGGTATAGATTTTAGTCTATTGATACAAACTTAAAGTTAATTTTGTTATACTGTGTGTATATTTCTACTCTCGTTTGAGGTATTATGTTTTTATAGCTCATTTTAAATTGAAATGGATAATTAAAAACAGATTAATAATTAGTCATCTATGATAATCATTCTCATAGCCATGTTAGTTAAGTCTTCTAGATATGCATAGAGATGTTTCAGATAGATAGGTAAACTTCAAATACTTCAAAGACTTACAGAATATGGCATTTAAAATACTTTTAAAATTTAGACTTTCTGGACAGTGAGACATGTCTTCTCCTGGCAGCACTGATTTATTTCAGAGAGGAGGATGGGCATTGAAAACACTTAATATGGAATTTATCTTCACCTTGGCAAAGATAGCCATTTGGGCAAGAAACTGTTCTTGCCTGGACTGCTTGATCAACTGGACATACAGGACCCATAGAAAGGTGACCACTAAACTTTGCTTGACAAAATGGTCCTTCAGGTTCCTGCTTCGCAGAGGAAACTGCCAGACATTCTACAGGACACTGAGAGAAGTGATCGAGAGACTCTAACCCTGTAGGCTGAAGACAAATGCGCCAACTTTACAAAGGAACATTAGGTGACTACCCAGGCTGCCAGCTGTCTCTGTCTACTCTTGCAAAACTCCCAAAAGTTGCTTGCATCCTTCTCCTGGTTCTCAGGTAATATTATATCTTTCTAAGGTCTTTGATGTGGTTGAAGACTAGATAGTTATAATTTCCTCAGTTATGATAAAAGATAAGTTAGATATAAAACCTTAGACTCACAAGTATAAGATAGATAGGATATCTTCTTTAATATTGTAACTGTAATTCTTGCTTGATAATTGTTTTGTTATATGTAGTTGTACTATGTAAAAGTTAAAACCTTGCTAAAAAAAAAAAAAGAAAAGGGGAAGTGCTGTGGATATCACTCTGTGTAAATAAAGTTCTGATTGGCCAGTGGCCAGGCAGGAAGTATAGGCGGGACAAGAGAGAAGAGAATTCTGGGAAGTAGAAGGCTGGGGAGAGACACCGCCAGCCGCCGCCAAGAGAAGTAACATGTAAAGACACTGGTAAGCCACAAGCCATGTTGCAAAGTATAGATTAACAGAAATGGGTTAATTTAAGATAGAAGAAGTAGATAACAAGCAGCCTGCCACAGCCATACAGTTTATAAGCAATATAAGTTTCTGTGTGCTTTCTTGGTTGGGTCTGAGCGACTATGGGACTGGCAGGTAAGAGAGATTTGTCCTGACTGGGCCAGGCAGGAAAACTCTAACTACATTATATTTATTGGTAGACCATATTCTGGATGTATAAATGAATTTTTCTTTGGGCCACCAGCTCACAAAAATTAACATGGAGACTTATTACTATTTATCAAAGCTTGGCTTTAGCTTAGACTTGTCCTAGTAGCTTTTATAGCTTGATCCACATCTTTTAATTTATGTTCTTTTATATGTCTTGGTTACTTTATACTGTGCTACCTGTCTTACTTCCTCAATGTCTGGCTGGCAACTCTGCATTTCTTCTTCCCAGAGCTCTCTCTGTCCAGAAGTCCCTGCAATCCCTCTTGTCTAGCTATTGGCCATTTATCTTTTTATTAAACCAATCACAGTGACACATCTTCACACAGTGTAAAAGAATATTCTACAACAGGAATGTAAGAAGCTTACTTGTAGAGGTTCCTATTGCCTCCTGCCGTTGGTCTACATGAAATAGGGGTGTCTTTTATTCTGTCTGGGATTTTCATTATTTTAAATATATACTTTTGTCTATACAGTCCTCAGCTCACTAGCAATGGGGAATGCAGTCCTCTGCTCACATCTTGCTACACCAAAAGATGCAGAGAAAGAACTCTCATTGAAGTTGTGGGCTGTATGTAGTTGAAAAAGCTTACCTTCTAGAAACTCATTTTCTCTTTTTAGGAGGCCTTATTTTCCTAAAATTTCTACAAAATTACAAAATGGCATCACTAGCAAAGACCAACTATAGGAACATATGAGCTTGTGGGGGCGCTGCCAGATTCAAGATACAACAACTGGTGAATCAATATGAGATTTCTGACAACTACTATGAATGTCTACTATGTCATGCATTTTGTAAAAAGTGAAGGGCCCCAAGGACTCTTCCATAGACTCTGAGGACCTGTGTTACTCAGAACTCTAGTTAAAATTTGATTTGTAGCCTGAAATCTGTGCATCACTTTATGAGAGGGTACATAAATAAACAAACAAGCCAAACAGCCCAACAAATATAATAACTCAGCTTCTTATCCTTATGGACTAGTGTGCACTCTGTCTTTCAGTGTTTTCCATTTTATGTCCCCTCCCCTCATCCCTCTCTGCTTCTGTGGTCTTCCTAAACACTTTCACTGCAATACAGACCCCTCTCTTTTCTCCCTGGCAATAGTACAGCAAAAGACATATGGAAAAAAAAAAACTGCTGGAAATCAGTAATCCCCAGGATATGCAAATGAAAAGCATAATGAGATAATACTTTACCCAGTAAGTAATAATTATTATCAAAAACACAAAGAAAAGTGCTGATGTGATGAGGATATGGATAAAGGAGAATTGCTGTATATTGTTTGTGGGGATATAATTAGCACAATAGATGGGAGACAGTGTGTAGTTTTTCAAAACATAAATTATATATGCAACCTCACTTCAGGTATATTCTGGATACCAAAGAGACATTTGCTCACTGCAAGAGTCATCACAATAAGGAATAGAGACAACCTAAGTGTCTGTCCATTGAAAATGTTATTTAAAAAATGACACAGAATGACATTCATTCCTGTTCTGAAACAAATGGATGGAACTAGAGATCGTTGTGTAGAGTTCTGGGAACAGAAATCTCAGGACTGCAGGCACTCACTCACAAAATGAAGCTAAACTGTGTCCTCATAGAAGCTCAGAGTAGAGCTGAATTTAGCAGGGACTTGGGGAAAGTCAGGGTGTTGAGAGGATTAGGGAGGGCTGCTGAAGTAGCTGTATTTAGAAAGAAGGAATTCTTGAATGCTGTTACACTGTTGATATATATCAACAAAGCAAAGGTTTGGAATAACTTTGACATAAAAAAATGACCAATGTTTGATAAGACCCAGATTTCCCATGATTTAGTGAGGACCTAATGTATTCATGCATGGAAACATTACATGGGGCCCATGAAATAATAAATGTAGGTTTCATGTGTTTTGTGTCAGTTCAAATAAATTCAATTTACGATGATACTGTTAAAGGTTCCATAACATAAAACAGCCAGATTTAGCAGCACTGTCAGATAGATCATCAGGTCTTAACATCTTGGGCGTTGACCACCTGAATTAACACGAAGAAAGATTCATTGAGACATATTGAGAAGCTGACATTGCCAGGCCATGCTTCCTGATTTGAACAAAGACATGAACAAAAGCCCTGTGCCCAGCTTGTGTGTGAACACTGGGTAGAAAAGGTTATAACCCTTCCATGGTATAAAAGATGTTTCCTTCTAACTTTATACAATGTTATCTGTGATATTTCTTGCCTGAAATGTTCAATTCTTAAAATAAATATTTTTAATTTTAAAGTAAATATCACAGAACTTTTTTAGCTAACTCAACTAAGTATATAGTATCAGAGTTCTGATTTTAAGTTTATCATATATTTACATTACATCCATCTTAATAGTCTAGCCCAATCAGCTTCTATAGCCCTACATGTATAAATTATATATATATATATGTCATTTAAATATAATTGTTTTAACTTTATTATTTATCTTAAAATCTAGTACTTTCTAACATTTAAGATAATACATTTATTTTCTACAAATACAATTTTATTTATTATTTTATTTTTTATTGGAAATAGATTCTTTTGTCATATAATATATCCTAATTGTAGTTTTACCTAGGTCTCTGGGATATCTAGTCTTTGGTTCTTGGTTACCCAGGGTCAGGTATGGGTTCTTTCGTTTGGAGTGGGCCTTAAGTCAAATCAGACATTGGTTGGATGTACCACAAATCCTGTGCTACCATTGCTTTAGTGTATTTTGCAGGCAGGCCAGACTGTAGGCCAGATTTTGTGGTTGCATTTGTGTCCAAGTTTCTCTTTCAGTCGCCCGCAAAATACCTTCCCATAATAAAGAGACTAGAAGGAAGGGGTGAGAACTCCATGTACGCACCTGCTCTACTTCTCACTGTTCAATGAATTGTGTGGGTGTCGTCCTCAGCCATGGGTCCTCACTCTCAGTTTGTGGAGAGCAACCTTTTATCTTAGCAACAGCTTAGATTGTTTGGAATTTCCATGGGATCCCCTTGGCTAATAACTCAAATAAAGGCAATACAGTCCCTCCACTGTAAGCTTTGCCTGGCTACAAGAGATGATTAGTTGGGATTTTGTTTTCCTCCATGATTCTGTCCTTGTTAGGATCACCTTGCATAGATAACAGTAAGTTTCTACTGCACAAGGCCTCCATGGCACTTCCAGATGCCCCCTTCTAACAATTCCAGCCATTTAACCCTGGTCTCTCTTCCTCCACCCTATCCCCCACACCTGATCCCTCCTCCTGTCCCCACATGCCATCTGTCTGCTCTTAAAATCTATTGTTTCCCCTCTCAGGAAGATTCCTGTCCCCTTGTCAGACAACTCCTCTTTATCTAACCTTTCTGGACCTACAGATTGTAGCTTAGTTATCTAAGTTATAGTTATCTTATGATGAGTGAATACATGCCATTCTGTAGGCTGCTGTTGTGTTTTTTGTCTTAAAGAACCTTTTTAGTTTCATGAGGTTCCATTTATTAATTGTTGATCTTAGTGCCTTGCTATCAGTGTTCTGTTCAGAGTTGTCTCCAGTCAAGGCTGTTTCACACTTTCTCTTCTATCAGGTTCAGCGTGTCTGATTGGAGGTTGAGGCCTTTGATCTACTTGGACTTGAGCATTATGCAGGGTGATAAATATGAATCTATTTGCATTTTTCTACCTACAGCCAACCAGCTTGCTTCTTAAGACCATTTGCTTGAAATGTCTTTTTCCAATGCTTTTATCCTGAGGTAATACCAACTCTTTTTTTTTTTTTATTAAAAAATTTCAGGTTGGTGATTTAGCTCAGTGGTAGAGCACTTGTCTAGCAAGCAGGAGGCCCTGGGTTCGATCATCAGCTCAAAAACAAAAACAAAAACCAAAACCAAAAACAAAAACAAAAAATATTCCCACTAGCACCTGTTGGACTAGGAGAGCCCACAAACGCCAGTTGGACTAAGAGCTGCTCCTTGAGACAAATAATCCATCAGCACCGATTAGACCAAGAGCTCCCACTGGACCAAGAGTATTGATCAGACCAAGAGAGGCTCCCTCAGACACAGACACCACTTGTGCCAAGTGGAGAAACAGATGGGTAGACTCCAGTACAAAAATACAGTCAACAACATAAAAACCAATATGGCTCCATCAGAACCTACATCAGCAAGACCTAAACATCCCAACACAGAAGACACAGAGAAATCGACCTTAAAAATGACATTTTTACCAATTCTTGATGTTTAGGTGTGTTTCCTGGATGCAGCAAAAGGACAAATCCTATTTTCACATTCATTCTGTTAGTATACATTCTTTTACTGGTGAATTGAGACCATTGATGTTGATAGATATCAATGATCGATGATTGTTAATTCCAGATATTTCGTTGTTGTTGGTGCTCTTGTTGTTCTTGGCGGTGCTGGTGGTATGTGTGCACTTCTCTTTTTTTGGTTTTGCTGGTGTGAGATTATTTATTTCCTATGTTTTCATGAGTATAGTTAGCATCCTTCTTGGGTTGGAGTTTTCTTTCTAGCACCTTGTATGGGGCTGGATTTGTAGATAGATGTTGTATAAGTTTGACTTTAGCAGAGCATATCTTATTGTCTTCACCTACGGTCATTGAAAATTTTGATGTGTATAGTATTCTGGGCTGGCATCTGTCATCTTGTAGAGTCTGCATCACATCAGTCTAGCCCCTTATAGCTTTTAGAGTCTCCATTGTGAAGTCAAGTGTAATTCCAATAGATTTGTCTTTAGGTGTTACTTGGTCTTTTTTCCCATGTAGCTTTTAATATTTTTTTTTCTGTATGTTTAGTGTTTAGATTATTATGCCGTGAGGGGACTTTCTGGTCCAATCTCTTTGGTGTTCCATATGCTTCTTATATCTTTATAGGCATCTCCTTCTTTAGGTTAGGAAAAATTTCTTCTATGATTTTGTTGAAAATATTTTCTAAGCCTTTGAGCTGGGATTCTTCTTATTCCTTCTATACTTATTTTGCTTAGGCTTGGTATTTTCATAGTTTTGCAGATTTCCTGGGTATTTTATGTTAGGCATTTTTAGATTAAACATTTTCTTTGACTGAAGTATCAGTTTCTTCTATCATATCTTCAGTGCTCAAAATTGTCTCTTTCATTTCTTGCATTCTGTTGCTGAAGCTTGCCTCTGTAGTTTTTCTTCAAATTCCTAAAATTTTCATTTCCAGAATTTCTATAGTTTTGGTTTTCTTTATTGCTTATATTTCCAATTTCAGGCCTTGAACCGTTATTTATTTCCTTACACTGTTTGAGTTTTTTGGGTTCCTTTAAGGGATTTATTCATTTCCTCTTTAAGGACTCCTATTATATTCATAAAGGTTGTTTTAAAATATTTTTCTTGGGCTTCAGCTAAGTTGGAATATTCAGGGCATGATCTGATAAGTTAGCTGGACTCTAGTGTGACATATTGCCCTGGCTGTTGTTGATTATGTTTCTAAACTGGCATATTGGCATCTGGGTTTGGGATGATTTTAAGTCTAGGTGCTGATTTCTGGATTTGTTTGATGGGTGGGTATTTTGTTCCTTGGCTTCTGATACCTCTCTGGATTTTTGGATAGTGTGATGGCTGTATGTTTTCTGTTTTTATTGCCTGTTCAGCTGTCAGGTTTGCAGGGAATACCTGCTGTTGTTGAATTCTTGGATACTAAGATAAGTTTGGGTAAGGAAGGTTGGAAGGTAAAGTTTTTGTGATCCACAGGGGATGGGGTCAAAGAGAAAAGGAAAACCACAGCAGGTTTCCTGCTACAGAGCTGAGGATGAGACTGGGGGGATTGGACTCAGGAGTAGTAGGAGAGATGTGTGTCTGCCTTCAGCTTATTTGTGAACCTGCGAAGAGCTATCTTTGGGTTAGCAGCAGTTGTTTTCTGGAGTTGGGGTCTGGGACAAAGCAACAATTTGGGGGAGAGAGATTAGGAAGGAATAGCCTGTGGGATCCTCAGGAGATATGGGCAGGGGGAGGGAAGGCTGCAGTTTATGTTTTGTTGCATTGTCTAGGGCTATGACTGGGGGCTTGGGTTTGAAAGGACAGAGAGAGAGAGAGAGAGAGAGAGAGAGAGAGAGAGAGAGAGAGAGAGAGATCTGCATACCTGGTTTTCTGGCATACATGGCCCTTTCTATATTTAAAAAAACATTAACCTAATATTCTATACTCATTCATCCTTTATGTTAACTGACTTTAATTTTATAATATTATGCCTTTTGGGAATTTAGTCACATTGTTAATATTTATGGAGTATCCTTTGATTGAGAAATAATGACTTATAGAGAAGGTATAGACTTTCAATGACTGTTAATGTATTATTAATGAGTCAGGGAAACTAAAAATCCTCATTTATCTTGAAAATGAAATATTTATGATTATAAGCAATAGCATCTGTTTTCAGGTTCCTTCTAATAAAGAAACTAATTGAAGCCATTATTAATCATGTGCAAGTGAAAATGCTATAAATTTCTCAAATGGGGTTGCATTCTACTTTATTGGTCATTTGAATTCTTTTAACTTGTTAGAGTTATGGAGATTACCTAAGTTTTATGCCTATTACAGAACTGAATGAGAGTCAGAGAGCCATAATCTGACTGTTTTAACTAATTTCTACTGGGTTGGGAAGATAATTTACAAATGTAGACATATGCTTCTTTGACATTTCTAGTGATGTTCTAATGAATCTGTACTCAAGCTGAAAATTATTTTAATTTTCTGTGACCCATGAGAAGCTTGTGACTAGGATGTCCACACAGTATGAATACTCTTCTTTTTGTATATTGATGGATTAATGTTCTTACATTAAAAAAATACCAGCTAAATATTGTAGGGAGGATCAAACATCATTGACTGGTTTCACTTTGTCTTTTGCCTGAGGCTTCTCAGTACTGGAGAATGGTACAATGGCAGGTTTATTACATGGCTTTCAGACATACTAATATCATGTAAACCTATTTAGTGTAATAATCTGTGAAGTGGGTTGAATGCTTGTATGAGAAATTCTATGAGAACCATGCATGAAAACATACACTTTTTGAGTACAAAGCACAATGTAAAAAAGATGGGAAATATGACTTTTGTTTTTTTTAAAAAAAAAACTAAATATATTCTGGCAGATACTCTGTCTAGTATGATGAGCCATGATATCCACTTTACCTGAATTATGTCTTTTTCCATCTCCTGGTACTAACCATATCATATTCAAAATGTACCAGGCAGAGTTTTAGGCTAAATGTAGTCATTAAGATTTATTTTTCCCATTTAAAATTCTACTTTTCCACTTGAGAAATGCCATGCTAAGAACACATACTGGCAGGTGATTGAGGGATCCATTCCAAAACAACATAGAAGGCAAATGAATTCTTGAGGGAAAATTAAATTAGAAGGACTGGATTTATTAGAAGGTATATACGCTTGGAGGAATTTGTCTCTTAGCAAGTCTGCTCTTAGCTGGATAAACTAGATTTATCACAACTATCTTGTCTTGTCAATGAATTCAAAAGCAAGAAATATTAAAATATGTGTTGCCATTAAATAGAAAATGCAACAACTGGTATAGAGGAAATGTGGTGACTGACATCACCTTGACAGCTATAAAAGAATGAGAAGGGTTTGGAAGACTATTGTAAAGCTATTTCTGTCATGTAATGCTTTCAAAGTCAAAAGTATTCATGTAAAAATGAATACAAATTACATTCATTTCTTGTTTAACTTTACTGCAGTCAGAGCAAAGAAGCATAGCTAAAGTAGAATATAACACACACACACACACACACACACACACACACACACACACACACACACCTGAAAAATGATTCCCAAACAGTTTTAATTAACTTTGGGTTCTACTGTCTCCTAAGTATATTACAACAAAGATAAGACATTAGATGTATAGCCTGGAGCTAGGATGGCTAAATTTGGATGATGCTTTTTGTTTTGCTAACCACCCACACTGGAGATTTTCTATGAGTGAGCATTCCCTTGAATGTCCTTCATTAGGTGACTGAATTAAAAGAAAAGGGGAGGGGCATTAATTCCAACTATTCCAGTAGACATCAGAGAACCCAAAGGAAGAGGCAAAGACACAGGATTACATTAGAAGATTGCTTCCATCTGATATTTATCTTGAAATATATGGCCAACAAAATCAGAAACTAAAGGAACACAGTTATTTAATTTGTACATTTGATCAATCATGGTTTCTAACAGATATGCAGAAAATGACCTAGGAATTATACAGCTAATGAAACAAGATTCACCAACACCAGAATTTTAAGTATATAAATTATAAATAAATTATTCTAGAAGTCCAAAGACAATTTAAAACTAGTACAGATTGCCACAAGCTTCATTGAATAAAAATATTATTTGGATACTTCTGACCAGATGATATAATATAGTGTTGTTTTGGAGAAGGAAAATAAACCAAAACACCAAGTAAATAGTGTTGTTTGGGATATAGGAGGTAGAGAGAACTCTAGGCCTTTTGTATAGTGTGGAACAATAAGCCAAGACATGGCATTCCAAATCTTAGCTGGGTAGCAAGGCCTTCCCATTGGGCCTGCCAATCTTCTCTCCAGGTACTATCATAAAGAAATATGATGGTGGTGGCGCACGCCTATAATCCCAGCACTCAGGAGGCAGAGGCAGGTGGATCTCTGTGAGCTAGTCTAGGACAGGCTTGAAAGCTACAGAGAAACCCTGTCTTGAAAAAACAAACAAACAAACAAACAAACAAAAAAGGCTTGGAGATTTAGCTCAGTGGTAGAGCACTTGCCTAGCAAGCTCAAGGCCCTGGGTTCGATCCAAAAAAAAAAAAAAAAGAAAAAAGAAAAAAGAAATATGTGAAATAAAGAGGAACGTGAGAAGTGATGTTTTATGGGCAACTAGTTGAAGACATACTTATCAAGTTTCATGGAATTTACTTGGTTGTTAAAATTATTGTACTCAAGATAGAGTATTATGATTGAGCTGAGGTTGAAACCTTCTCAGTGTTCTGTGTGGAGTGCAGAGCAGAACAGAGAGTGATAGAATCTCAAAAGAACATTCTTGCCCCTTCTCTCTCATGCTTAGAAAAGAGTTGGTTAGTACAGTTTAGTAATGGAATATTAAATAATGGCTGAAAAAATGAAGCTTTTAGTAAACCTGTATTATCAAAATAGGGCACTGCTATGAGTTTGATGATATAGAGAAGAAGCACAAAGATTTATGTGTACACGAATGTGAAGAAGTCTTGTGACAGGGTTCCTTCCAGATAATGATGGACATATTGCATTATACTGTAATTCTGTTTTCCTAGAACAATTATTAAGTGTGTTGATAGTGTTAGCTAAGCCTGTGTTTCAGTGCTAGCAATCATATAGAAAAGTACATTAGATTGAAGAATGATTACATTACTACAATAAAAAGTTATTGGAGCTTAATTAAAACAAGTAGAAACTCCATGAACTCATACAGACAGAGATATTGCAGAGACAATTAACACTTTGAAATGATACAGAATCATTAGATCTCCTCTACAAACTTGCTTTGAAATTTGCTTGCATCCTAATCCTACAAAGAAATGAGTACCATTTAGACATGGTTGCAAAATTATCTTTCATAAACCATTGGCTGAAACAAGTGGTCTTACTGGATCCAATATAGAAACATTTCTCATCAAAGCATTTTAGGATATTTTTCCCTTCTGCAAATGGGTAATGAAGACCCCCCTCCAAAAAAAAAAAAAAAAAAAAAAGACTCATGCACTAGCCTGTGGTTTAAGTAAGGGTAAGAGCTATACTTCTGTTATTTTATTTCCTTTTTTCACTGCAATCTTTTTCTCAGGTGGTTCATGATCTATTTTCTCCATACATTAGACTTCAAAAGGAGATCAGTTCTAAGAGACGTCTGCTATAAAATTTTCATCTGTCAGCACGTTTATCGGAAACATTTTTTCTTACTGCTTTATGACAATAATTTCATGGGCACATGCATAGCCTTTTCATACCTTGTCACCCAGTTCCCCATTCACACGGTAACAATGTGTGACGGTGGCATAAAAAGAGATAAAAAAAATAGTGTTCTGAACTACATGATAGTGAAGGCAAAGGGATGCTGTAAAAGCGTCATTGACTGGCAAAAAGCTCAGTTTTGCCCTTCAGGCAAAGTTGTAACGGAACATCAAGGCACTTGGAATACTCGACTTCTTCCACCCACTGAGATCAGCATATGTTTCTTTTTCTTGTTTCATTTTGTCTTCCTTTTCCTTCCCTGGTTCCCCTGTGCATACTTACGTGGTGTTCAGAAGGGTGTTCAAAGCTTCCAGGTCTGCAGAAGGCTGCTGATACTGTTTATTTATGCATTTAGTATGGTGGAGGGAAGAATCTTCAGGGGGCATACAGGGGCTCTCGGCAGTGAATAGCTGCTTTTACAGGAGGGGGAGAATCATTCTTTTTTCCTGAGCATGTGGCCAATAGTAGGATTCCTATGCTCCAGCAGACAACCCCACCTTTGAGCACATATGGACAACACTATCTGAAATTAGTGTGTGATAAAACAAAGCAAGATGACGTTGGAATGGATGCATGTTGAAAGGTAACTGGGAGAAGTTGGGGAGGAAATTGAAAGTATATAATATTTTACTTACATACATATTTACATGTATGACATTTTCAAGAATAAGGGAATTATTCAAAAAATGAAGATTTCAAGTGTTTTTATATGCACGTGTGGGGAGGGTAAGTAAGCGCACATTCATGCAAGTGCCCCTGGAGGCCAGAGGTCAAAGATCCTGCAAGAACTGGAGTTATAAGCAGTTGCAAGCGGTCTGACATGGGTGTTGTGCATCAAATCTGAGTTCTCTACAAAGGCACTATGTTCTCTTAAGTGCTGCACCATTTCTTTGGCTGCTTAATTTAACATTTTATTTTATTATTTTATATTGACATTGGACACTTGTCCCAGTAGTTACCGTGTTCCACAAAGAGCTTTTACATGCTCTCCTAGGTTTCCAAAATCCCAATTACTAATTCACTTTGTACCCTGGAAGCTCAGCCAAGATGATTATTTTTCTTCTTTAACATTGTATTATTCTCAACCAATATAAGTGATTTATTTGTTCAGGTCAGTCTTTTACCATTTAGATGATACTGCCTGCATATATGATGATAACTTGAAACCATTCCTTCTGATACTCTGAGCAGTGCAGTTGGAATTTCTGCAGAAAAGACCAGATAAGGAATAAAGCACATAGCATCCTTCCTACCTGAGGCATCTAAGTGCTCAGTTGATATGGAACACTATAAAATAAACTATGGCACCTCTATTTTGGTCCAAGAAATAGTAATAAGTAGTTCAGCCAAGTGACAACATTAAATATTATGCGCAATTTTGTTTAGAAGGCTACCATTTGTAATGCCCCAATTGACTGAGATTGAGGATTTCTAAACATAGATTTCTGTGTATTAATTAATTAACTAATTAATTTGTCTTGACTTTTTGGAGTAAATCAGACATCCTATTGCTTATGACTTAATATGGGTGACTTAAGGAATTATGACTAAGTATATAAAAGTTAAGAAGTTAATTGAAATGCCTTATCTCATATTGGATTTTAGGTATCTCCAGAATCTACACGGTTTGTGATAGATATCTATAGATCCTTGTGAAACAGAGCAGGTAGGTAAATTTTAATGTCCTGTTTATCCTTTCATGCTTGGTTATCCAATCTGGAAGCAATGATAGTAACAGAAGTATTTTACTTTAAAGCCCACAAAGGAATTGCAAAACTTGATGCTTCTCAGTACAGTTTTGTGGTTTTCATGCTTATCAAGAAAACATGAAGAGAAAAACATCAGTGGAACAAGGTTAGAGTTGAAGTCAACTCTCCAGCATTTCTCCTTACTAATTTGTCAATGTAATTGACAAACTGCCCAAGTCATAAGAGAATCAAGGTCTCTAACTATACAATCTGCTAGAAACCATTTTATGTGTTTGCCCACTTCAAACTGGATTCCCAGGCACTTACAGTTAATATATTTTATGAATATTGTCTTCCTAGCAAAGTAGTAAAATTCATCCTGTGTACTTTCAAAATACTTAGATGATTATCATGAAATGCACATTAAACCAAGTTACAGCCTAAATTGTCTTCATCATTTAAATACTGTTTTTACGATGTCTCTGTAATTTTTATGTTGCATTAAATCCGTGATGCCTTTGTTGTGTTGAAGGTAGAACTGAATATTGTTTAATAAACACCAAACCTTCAGAGATAAGTTCTGAGGGCATAAATAGTGTAATTTGGATGGGATGTTATTTATTTTAAGATAGAGATTTAGGTAGATTAATAGATCTCTTATGCTTTTATAATTATGAAGTCTAGTTCATAAGTTCTGTCTTTTACTTAAGAGTCTTTCCCAAATTTTTAAATTATTTCTTTGAGAGTTTTATTTAATACGTTTTGAATATATTCATCCACATCTTCCACTTCTTTTTCTATTTATAACTTCTATCTCTATTCAGCCAATTTTGTATCTTATTGATTCTTTGAAATAAATAGAGATCAATTTGTAGTACCCAAATATTGATGGATTTGTTGTCTTCTGTTAAGAAGTAGTTGAGTTACCAGGGGCTATACTCTTATAGAAAACTGTGTCTCCCTCTCCCAGCAACTAACAGTTCCACAGTGTAGGATAATATTCTATGCGCACATCCTCTCTCCATTCTGGGAGTCTTGTCTACTTTGGGCTTTACAAGTTTTGTACATTCTGTCACAATTTCTATGCGTTCATGTGTGCAGGTGTCCAACTTTGTCCAGAAGATGTTTTCTTATAGCCATTTACTGCCTCTTACATTCTTTCTGTCCTTCTGCAATGATCCCTGAGGCATGGATGAGCTATTCACATTGTATATGTTCCCTGTAGGGCTAATCATTCTTTGTCTCTTATTCTCTGTAAATTGACTGTTTGTAGGTTACTGTTAATTGTAATCTAATACAAATAGAAGCTTCTCAGATGAGGGATGTCTTAGTTAGGGTTTCTATTGCTGTGAAGAGACACCATGATCACAACAATGCTTATGAAGGAAAGTATTTAATTGGTGTGGCTCCCTTACAGTTTCAGAAACTTAGTCTATTATCATCATGACAGGGAGCATGGAAGTGTGAAGGCAGACATGCTATCTACATCTTGATCAAAAGGCAAAAGGATGTGGACTGTGACAATGGGGGTGGTATCTTAAGTATAGGATCCACAAGATCACTAATACCAATACTATAATACTAGCATTCAAAAATTTTAAAATTCCAGATTTTATAAATTCCACAGCCTTTGGAAATTCAAACACTTAAACTTTGAAAAGTCTCTTTTAAAATCTAAAAACTGTAGGCTCCTGTAAAATCAAAAATAAATGAAACACTTTCTTACTTCAGGAGGGCATAGTCATGACTAAATCAAAGCAAAACCAAATCTTAATGGTACAAATAACTCAGTGTCTAGTTATCTGGGATTCATTCAAGGTCTCTTGGGCTCCTTCACCTCTCCAGCTCGAAGGTCTGCAGTACACACAGCTTATCTCCTAGATTCCTGCTGGCTCAGCTCCACTGCTGCTGCTGTTCTTGTTGGTCAGCCCATAACATTGGCATCTCTAAAATTTGTGGGTCCATTGCTCCTATTGGGATGCCCTTTCACTGACAGCCTCTCTTCAGAGATTCCAGTCTTACCACCCCATTGTCAAGCCTTTGCCACTCACTCTCCACTGGTCTCCAAAAGCAGCCCAAACTGGATGACTCTTATACTACCATGTTTTGCTGTCAGGACAAATTGCAACCTTGACCATATGTAGAACACAGCTTCTCTGTGTGCTGACCCTTAGGAAATAGTTCCCATAAGATTTTACCTCAATGATGCTGGTCTCTTCTTAATCACCACCAATTTTTCATCTCCAGCTTACCAGCATTGAGCATCCCAACAAAATAAAGGTTTTCCTTTAGTAGATCTGGTCAGATCAACAAAACGTTAATCCAGAATAAGAAATGGACCCAATTGAGTCTTAAAACTTCCCCCTGAAACTTCACAAGCCAGGCCTCCATGGTCTTTGTTGTCCTCAACATCCTTATCTTCCAAGCACTTACACCATAGTCCACTGAAATCTCAACACTCAATGGCTTTTCTCGACCCAAATTCCAAGGCCCTTCCACAGTCTTCACTAAACACATGGTCAGGTATCTCAGAGCACTAACCCACTATCTTGGTACCAACTTCTGTCTTAGTCTGTGTTCTGCTGCTCTGGTAAACACCACGATCAAAAGCAAGTTTTGAGGAGTAGGTCTGTTTTGCTTACATGTCTACCTTGTAGTTAATCATTGAAGGAAATCAGGACACTAAGAAAGTAAGTTACTTATGGTCATACTCTTATACCCCAAATTGTACCAAAATACACAAAATCATGGGTCAGAAAAATTTATTAACAGGAAGAAACAATTACATGGATCAATTACAATAAAAATATCCAAAGTTTTGATATATGACTGTATAACTTCAGAATGGGAAACATTATTGTAAGTTAATAATTTATATCTATATATCTATCTTTACACAGATGGAAAGTGAATAAGCTGTTTTATATTCTTTACTTTTATTAGTGTCACAGTACCTTTTGTAATGTGCCTGGATCATTATTCAGAGTTTTTAAAACATTTCACAAATTGCACAGAATCCCCCGTAGACATTATCTTACGTGTGCCACAGTAGTATGACTTTTCCTCTCTTTTCTGGAAACCAAAGGGATTATTCTAATGTTTGCCAATTATAACTTCATTTGCTCTCCACTTTTTACCCCAGTTTTTATTGTTTGAGAATTTAATGCACACATACAACGTGTTTTGATCAAATCTACTACTCTGTTCCTTCCTTTCCATTTCTTGTCCTGTATTCCTCTCCATTTTCCCCTCCCAACTTCATGTACACTTTTGTTAAAATTTCCCAGTCTACTCAGTGCTGGCTATGCGTATTTGGCTAACGGATAGTCTACTGAAGCATGGGTAGCCAACCCATCAGGACTGCATTCCTGAAAAAAAAAAGAAAAAAAAAAAAACCTGACTCTTCCTACTCTAGCAACCATCAGTTGATAAAAGCTCCCTAAGGATGGGACTTCATGAGGCCCTCTCCCATCCACGCTAGGATTTGGCTGTCTTAGTCTTCTGTTGCTATTTTATACACATCCCCTAGGAGGGTCATTGTAAAGAGTATTTCAAAACAAAGGAGATTAACCTTAACTAATACATCATGTAAAATTGATCATACACTTGAAAAATGCTTATTTTTAAAAGAGAGACATAAAGAGAGGAATAAAATGTCAAATATACATTTTAGAATAATTTATTAGCTAACTGGGATTCCTAAACTGAAAAAAAATAGATAAGATTTGGAAAGTAGAAATAAAGTTTGGCCAACCAACTGTTCAGAAGAAAAGGAGAAAATGTAATCAAAAGTTTGGGTGCAAATACTTCAATTAGAAATATACAAACATGCCAGGCGGTGGTGGTGCACACCTTTAATCCCAGCACTCAGGAGGCAGAGCCAGGTGGAGCTTCGTGAGTTTGAGGCCAGCCTGGGCTACCAAGTGAGTTCCAGGAAAGGTGCAAAGCTACACAGAGAAACCCTGTCTCAAAAAACAAAAACAAACAAACAAACAAAAAACAAAAAAAGAAAGAAATATACAAACATGATAAACTATGTTGTACATAATAAATATCATAATTTTATTAGCTTTCTAGTTTTGTTGGGAATAAATATATATTATGTCCAGAGTTAGAAAATCAGTGTGCCAATGACTGTGCACTATTGTATAATGGGAACACTTAGGACTTAAACACCCAGCAGTATCCAATTTAGAAACTCATCACAGATATTCTCAGAAGTGTGTCCCTTAGCTAATTCTAGATCTGACCAACCATCACAGAACTTAAAAACAAAGTATGATAGAGTATATTTTTGTTATCATCTATAAAATGTTATGTAATATTCAAAATGAAACCTTTGTTTCAGAGAAGTGAGAACACGTTTTGTGCAAGAAAGTAGCAATTATATGATAGGGAGAATTTAGTCAGTTTTCACTATTATGGTAGTTAAAAATAAAGCATTATTACTGAAACTCAATACATAACACAAATAGTTAATATTTACTAGTTGTATTTATGCTGTTCTAAGCATGTTAGTTATTGATCAACCTCAGAAGGTGGGTATCATGCCTTGCATTATATTAGTGAAGATACTGAGTCAAAGCTAGATAAAATACAATATTGCACATGGATGGTAAATAGTAGATACAAAGTTGTTATTTAGACTGAGCTATGGAGATTCACTACAGCTTCCACTCTGCCTTGAAGCTAGTTTTAGAGGTGCATGGGAGACTGGGAGACAATGAACAGTGCAGAGTGTATGGTATGAGGTTTTCCCAGATGGAATCACATTTTGCCTATCGTTATCAATTTTGAAGATGTAAATTAAATCCTCAAAACAAAGCTAATCAATTTTAAACAACTAAGGTTTCCTTGGTGATTAATTCAACTCATGGCTGCTATAGGTTTCTTTCTGGGGTGTATTGTCACCCATTATGAAATCTGTGAAATAGGCAACAGGCTTTTATACAGTCTTGTGTGCCAGGCACCTTTCAAATAATTTCCTTATAATCTTGGCTGATTTCTGGGGGGAAATACAGGATTGTGTTTAAATTATAGGAACAAGGAGTTTAATGATGTTCCCCATTGACTATATACATACACACAATGCACCAAACAACTTTACAAATTCAAACACATTCCTTTCTAAACAGGTATCAATAATGTACATTTATCATTTTTACAGTATTAGCATATCAAAACAATCTTTCTTTCAAATGTAGCATTTTTGCTTAATATTCTGAGAAATTATATTTTTAAATGTTTGGGGAATTTTTTTTTATAAAGTACAATCACATATAACTCTGGGAGAACATAGTCTAGAAAAGTGGTTCTCAACCTGAGGGACATGACCCCTTTGGAGCGGTCACATTTTCGATATTCTGCATATCAGATATTTACATTACAATTCAAAGCAGTAGCAAAAGTACAGTTATGAAGTAGCAATGAAATATATTTATGTTTGTGAATTCACCACAACATGAGGAACTATATTAAAGGATTGCAACATTAGGAAGTCTGAGAACCAGTTCTCTAGGGAATTTCTCTGTGATAGGTGAGATGTTACTAATGTCGAATCCATTCCTAACTACTAAGTTCCTGTTCTCCTCAACTGTTCCTAGTGAGTTGGCATGACAATTTTTTTCCTATTAGACACAAATGGCAATTATGTAACCCTGATTTCTTCAATCATTTTATTAGAGAGCTCATTTCTGGCACAACTCTTGAGAAAATACCTTGAAGATGAATTAAAGTGAGCGGGTATTTATATTGGCTCACATTGTCAAGAGTTTTAATGTATGGTTGGTTACCTAGCTCTTGATTTCTTCACAATAATAAAATAGTTCATCATATATGCAAGATGCTATCACAGTGGGGGTTCACTGAAAACAGTGAAGAATGGAGGTGGGTAGGAGGGATGGGGAGAAAGACAGATAGACAGACAGACACACAGAGGGGCAATGAGTGGAATGGGGGATCTGGGGATCAAAGGCATGCGTGTTCCTCGTGATTTACTCCTTTCAATTAGAGGTCACTTCCTAAAGTTTCCCTTATATATTCAAAATCGTGCCACTAGCTAGGGACTGTATGTTAACGTAAACTTAAGAGGGACATTTAATAGCTAAACCATAACAATAATTTTATAACATTACTAATGCTATTAACACTATTTATTTTCTTTTGCACCAGGCTTTAAGATATAAGCTCTATTCTTATACTGTAAAGAACTAAATTACAAACAAATCATGTCAAAAATAAGCATCTTGCCTGCAATTTTGTCAGTTAAATCCTATTGCAAGAAAATTAAATAATATCTTAGGTGATTTAGAGTTTTATATTATTATTAAGGTACAAGGAAAACTTCAAATTTCTAAGATCTCTGCAGTTCCTGTGTACAAATGATAGGCCACTAATACACTATTTTAGGCATTTTGAAAAATGTGATTTGTTTTATGCTTGAGAGTCCAGAGTGTTACAAAGGAGAAAGACTAAAAGAAATCCACCAACTATTACAAGTAGCAGAAGTGGGATCTGAGCCAAACAGTTTAACTCTAAGGGCTTTACTACTTAAACTGCCTGCTTTGAAAAAAATTGAAAACCAGTTTACTATACAGGAAGGAGAGAAGGAGAGGAGAGATTCTTTTTTTCTTTTCTTTTCTTTTTCTTTTCTTTTTTTTTTTTTTTTTTTTGAGACAGGGTTTCTCTGTGTAGTTTTGGTGCCTAGATCTTGCTCTATAGACCAGGCTGGCCTTGAACTCACAGAGATCTGCCAGGCACTGCCTCCCAAGTGTTAGGATTAAAGGTATGCACCACCACCCACTCAGCAGGAGAGATTCTGAAGACACAAAATGAATGATGTTTTCAATTGTAACAAAAAAAAAAAAAATCACACATGAACAGTTCCTTCATTAGTTTGACAGGATTGTGTACCATAACTCTGAGAGAATGAAAATGAATTATAACATATTCATTAGTGATAAATTAAAATGTTAATTAGTATTTGACAAGCAATGCCTTAGGAGGCAGGATGGAGCAGGGTTGTTCATAGGAGAAAAGATGTTGAGAAAAGAAATTCAAAACAACATTTTGGTTTCTACAAAAATATAATGAGAGAATAAACAAAAAATGGGAGGCTCATGCTCAGGGATTAGATCCAAGTGTGTTGGCCTTGCTGGATATCTGTTTCCCTCTGACAAAGGGTACATGGTGGCTTTTGTTATTATTGCAGCTTCTGATTTTTGCCTCTGACCTTGACCGCTCCCTGACTCTGAGAATGCTCTTTGTTTTCTCTGGAAATACAGGTTAATTCTATCACATTGTCACAGAAAATTTTAGAATGTAGAATTCACTTCACCTTCATAACTGCAGTGTTTGAAAGTTATTACTTCTCTGGACCATAATACACTACTAGCAAGAGTGATGTCCCATTATGTGTTGAGCAGGATCCAATGTTCCCAGCATAGGTCTGTCTTTAACTGTGTGTTTGATCTGCTGTCTCTTACCAAAAGAATTAAACATTTTCATTACACCAAAGTAGATTTTTTTACATTTATATTTCATTTTATTTTTAAGTGTGTGTGTGTGTGTGTGTGTGTGTGTGTGTGTGTGTGTGTGTGTGTGTTGTGCACTCAGAAACCAGAAGAGGACATCAGAGCCTCTACTGGAATTTTTGGTGTTATAAGCTGCCTGATGAGGGTTCTGGGATCTGAGCTTCTGTTCCCTGCAAGAGCAGTGCTTTATCTTAATTGTTGAGCCATTTCCCCAGGCCTTTAACCAGAAAATCTTAAAAGTTACCAGTTAGAAGGTATTTCCAAGTTCAATGTAAAAATAAACTGATTTGTAGGCCATGATGTATTTCAAGACTAGTATCTACTAAAACCAATTAAGTAAATATGTATTGTCTCCTTCGATGCTTCCGATTTAATTGATTTAATTAAGCACATTCCATGTCCAGTCTAGTCAAATGATGATACACAGACTTGTGAGTTAAAATTAAATACAAGAATCCCAACCAAAAAAAGAAATAAATAAAATAAAATAAAAAATATATAATATTCTATTTTATGTAGGGTATTACGTTGTTTGAAGAAAAGACATCAAGTAGAAGATGTATGTGCAATTCACAGAATTGATTTGAATTTTTTGAGATAGCTGACAGATTAGTTTTCTCTATAATATTACTTAAAAGTTTGTAAATATGCTTTCCCTCAAAGTAGTGAACCAAACGATTTCCATGAAGTTTTAAAGAGTTTTGAGGGTGTGAACATGACCCCTACAATGTAGCTGAAAAAGAAAGACATGAGTAAGAATGGGAAGAGAATTAATTAAGAAAAACGGAGAATTGTTCTAAGGAATAGAAGTCAGAATAGAATTAAAGAGCATGGAGATGTAGGTCAAAGCAGAAGGCTATGTATTTGTTCAGCAGAACTGAAACTGAGTGAAACAACAGGAAAAAAAAAACTAAACAAACAACAAGGGCAGGTAGATGGTCAGAATGTTTTCAGTTAATTTTGTGGGCAAGTTTGAAAACCAGAACTATTTGAGGAACAGTTCATTACATGGAGCTTAACACCAGTGAAAGTCAAGACAGATCCCAGGCTATTCACCATATGATTAGGGAAAAAAAGGAGGGTTCTTTTTGTTAAGCTATGGCACAACAATATTATTTTTTGTGATCAATAAGAGGAATGGAATTTCCTATAGTGATTTGGAGAGGTTGTAAGACATGTGAGTCTTATGAGAAGAAAATTATAACAAAATTCTGCTATCTTGCTTAATTTTTTAGTTCTTTCTATATTCTGAATATTAAGCTTCTCTCAGATAGCTTGTAAAACCCTTTTCCCATTTGGTAGGCTGTCTCTTTACTCAGTTTACTATCTCCTTTCCTGTACAGAGATTTTTAATACATGGGGTCCAATTTGTTAATTGTTGTTTTATTTCCTAAGTGACTGGAGTGCTATTTAGAATGTCCTTACATATTCCCTAGACTTTACAATGTTTTCCCTTCTTTATTCTTCAGCAACTTCAGGCTTACATGAAGGTCTTTGACCATTTATAGTTTGTAGCCGGAAGTTTTCCTGTGTCCCAGCTGGCCAGCATTCAGGACAAATCTCTCGCACTCACGTCTCCCAAGCAAGCACACAGAGGCTTATATTAAGTAAAACTGCTTGGCAATTAGCTCAAGCTTCTTACTGAATAGCTCTTAAACTTAAATCAACCCATAATTCTTATTTGTGCTTAGCTATGTGGCTTGGTATCATTTCTCAGTTCTGCCTTGTCATCTTGCTTCCTCTGCAACTGTCTGGCAATTCCTAACTCAGTCCTTCCTCTTTCAAAGGTTCTCCTCATCTGTTCACCCCACCTGCACTTCCTGCCCGGCTACTGGCCAGTGTATTATTAAGTGAGTGTGCAAGAGCATTATCGCACTGCATTTCTCCTTTTCTGTCTAATCAAAAAGGAAGGTTTTAACTTTAGCATAGTAAATTTACATATAATGGAAGAGTTATCAAGCAAGAATTACAGTTACAGTATGTAGTCAATTTGTATTTGGCAAAATTAAAGAAAATCATCTATCTATCCTATATTTATGACTCAAGTTTCATATCTAATTTATCTTTTATCATAACTGATGAAAATTACAATCATAACTATATAGTCTTCAATTACATCAAAGATCTCAGAAGGATATAATATTACCTAAGTAAACAGGAAGCACACTCTAAGCAACTTCCAAAAATCTAGAATGGCAGAGACAGCTGGCTCCCTGGACTATCACCCAAAATTTCTCTGCAATGTTGTGGCATCCATCTTCAGCTTGTGGGTCTAGAGATTTAAGTCACTTCTATATGAGTCCCATAGAATAATCTGAGATCTCCTCTGCAAAGTAGGAACCTGAAGGACCATTTCATCTTGCAAAGTTCAGTGATCACCTTCCCATGAGTCCGGCATGTCAAGTTTATATAATATATTATCAGCAGTCCAGACAAGAGCAGTTTCTTGTCCAAATGGCTATTTTTGCCAAGAAGAAAATAAACTCCATATGGAGTGTCTTTCACACCCATCTTTCTCTTTTAAGTAAATCAGTGCTGCTGGGAGAAGATGTGTCTCACTGTCCAGATCACCTAAGATTTTAAGACATTTTAAATGGCATATTCTGTAGGTCTTTGAAGTGTTTCAAGATTACCTACCTAATTGAAATATATGTATATATACCTAGAAAACTTAACTAACATGACTGTCAGTGTGCTTATCATAGATGACTAATTATTAATCTGTATTTCTTTTTTCTTTCTTTCTTTTTTTTTTCTTGAGACAGGGTTTCTCTGTGCAGCTTTGCGCCTTTCCTGGAACTCACTCTGTAGTCTAGGCTGGTCTCGAACTCAAGAGATAAACCTGCTTCTGCCTCCCGAATGCTGGGATTAAAGGCGTGTGCCACCACCGCCCGGCTTAATCTGTATTTCTTTTTTTTTAATTTATTATATTTATGTTTTAATTTTACACATCAGCCATGGGTTCCCCTGTCCTCCCCACTTCCGCCACTGCCTCCACCTTCCCCCCAGCCCCTCCCTTCCATTCCCATCTCCTCCAGGGCCAAGACTCCCCTGGGGATTCATTTAAACCTGGTGGATTTGGTACAAGCAGGTCCAGTCCCCTCCTACCAGGCTGAGCAAAGTGTCCCTGTGTAAACACAAGGTTCCAAACAGCCAGCTCATGCACTAAGGACAGGTCCGGGTTCCGCTGCCTGGGTGTCTCCCAAACAGTTCAAGCTATTCAATTGTCTCACTTATCCAGAGGGCCTACTCCAGCTGGGGGCTCCACAGCCGTTGGGTTCATAATTCATGTGCTTCCATTTGTTTGACTGTTTGTCCCTGTGCTTTTCCAATATTGGTCTCAACAATTCACACTCTTAAAGTCCCCCTCCTCCTTCTCCACAATTGGACTCCTGGAACTCCACCTGGGGCCTGGCCTTGGATCTCTGAATCCACCTCCATCAGTTATTGGATGAGCGTTCCAGCACAACCGTTAGGGTGTTTGGCCATCTGATCACCACACTAGGTCAGATCAGGCTTTCTCTTGACCATTGTCAGCAGTCTACAGAGGTTGTATCATTGTGGATTTCTGGGGACCTCTCCAGCACTCTGCCTATTCCTGTTCTCATGTGGTCTTCATTTATTATGGTCTGTTATTCCTTGTTCTCCCTTTCTGTTCTTGATCCAGCTGGGATCTCCTGCTCCCCTAAGCTTTCTTTCCCTTGAACCTTGCCCTTCATTACTCCCACTGTCATCTAGGTTGTTCATGGAGATCTCATCCATTTCTCTGTCATTGGGTGATCCCTGGGTCTTTCCTATGGTCCCGTTTTCTAGGTAGCCTCCCTGGAGTTGTATAGCAGTCTAGTCATCTTTGTTTTACATCTAGTATCCTCCTATGAGTGAGTACATACCATGTTCATCCTTCTGAGTTTGGGTTACCTCACTCAGGATGATTTTTTCTAGCTCCATCCATTTGAATGCAAACCTCATGATGTCATTGTTTTTCTCTGCTGAGTAGTACTCCATTGTGTATATGTACCATATTTTCTCTATCCATTCTTCAGTCGAAGGGCATCTAGGTTGTTTCCAGGTTCTGGCTATTACAAACAATACTGATATGAACATAGCTGAGCAAATGCCCTTGTGGTATGATTGAGCATTCCTTGGGTATATGCCCAAGAGTGCTACAGCTGGGTCTTGGAGGAGATGGATTCCCAGTTTTCTAAGGAAGCGCCATATTGATTTCCAAAGTGTCTGTACAAGCTTGTATTTCCACCAGCAGTGGAGGAGAGTTCCCCTTGGTCCACATCCTCTCCAGAATAAGCTCTCTTCTGTGTTTTTTATCTTAACCATTCTGACAGGTGTAAGGTGGTATCTCAGAGTTGTTTTGATTTGCATTTCCCAGATAATTAGGGATGTTGAGCAATTCCTTTAATGTCTTTCAGCCACTTGAACTTCCTCTATTGAGAATTCTCTGTTTAGTTCTATAGCCCATTTCTTAATTGGACTGTTGGGCATTTTGATGTCTAATTTCTTGAGTTCTTTATAAATTCTGGGTATCAGCCCTCTGTCAGATGTGGGGTTGGTGAAGACCTTTTCCCATTCTGTAGGCTGTCACTTTGTCTTGTTGACCATGTCCTTTGTTCTACAAAAGCCTCTCAGTTTCAACAGGTCCCATTGATTGATTGTTTCTCTCAGTGTCTGTGCTACTGGTGTTATATTTAGAAAGTGCACTCTGGTGCCAATGCATTCAAGACTACTTCCTACTTTCTCTTCTATCAGGTTCAGAGTAACTGGATTTATGTTGAGATCTTTGATCCACTTGGACTTAAGTTTTGAGCACTGTGACAGATATGGATCTATTTGCAGCCTTCTACACATTGACATCCAGCTATGCAAGCACCATTTGTTGAAGATGCTTTCTTTTTTCCATTGTACATTTTTGGCTTCTTTGTCAAAAATTATATGTTCATAGGTTTGTGGGTTAATGTCAGGGTCTTCAATTTGATTCCATTGGTCCAAATGTCAGTTTTTATGCCAGTACCAAGCTGTTTTTATTATGGTAGCTCTATAGTAGAGCTTGAGGTTGGGGGTCGTGATGCCTCCAGAGGTTGTTTTATTGTACAGGATTCTTTTGGCTATAGTTGGTTTTTTGTTTTTCCATATGAAGTTGAATATTATTCTATCCAGATCTTTGAAGAATTGTGTTGGTAATTTGATGGGGATTGCATTGAATCTGTAGATTGCTTTTGGTAGGATTGCAATTTTTACTATGTTAATCCTGCCTATCCATGAGCATGGGTGACCTTTCCATTTTCTTACATCTTCTTCAATTTCTTTTTCAGGGACTTAAAGTTCTTGTCATATAGGTCCTTCACATGCTTAGTTAGAGTAAATACAAGGTATTTTATATCATTTGTGGCTATTGTAAAGGGTGATGTATCTCTGATTTTCTTCTCAGCCTGTTTGTCTATTGTATATCGGAGGGCTACTGATTTTTTTTTTTTTTTGAGTTGATCTTGTATCCTGCTGTGTTGCTGAAGGTGTTTATAAGCTGTATCAGTTCCTTGGTTGAATTTTTGGGGTCACTCATGTATACTATCATGTCATCTGCAAATAGGGAAAGCTTGACTTCTTCTTTTACAATTTGTATCCCCTTAATCTACTTATGTTGTTTTACTGCTCTGGCTAGAACTTCAAGTACTATATTGAATAAGTATGGGGAGAGGCGAAAGCCTTGCCTTTTTCCTGATTTTAGTGGTATTCCTTGTTTTCTCTCCATTTAATTTGATGTTGGCTGTTGGCTTGCTGTAGATTGTCTTTATTATGTTTAGGTATGTTCCCTGTATTCCTGATCGCTCCAAGACCTTTATCATGAAGGGGTGTTGGCAAAGGTTTTGTCAAATGCCTTTTCTGCATCTAGTGAGATGATCATGTGTTTTTTTTTTTCTTTGAGTTTGTTTATATGGTGTATTACATTGATGGACTTCCATATGTTGAACCACCCTTGCATCCCTGGAATGAAGCCTATTTGATCATGGTGGATAATTGTTTTGATATGTTCTTGTAGTCTGTTTGCCAGTATTTTATTGATTATTTTTGCATTAATGTTCATGAGGGAGATTGGTCTGTAGTTCTCTTTCTTTGTTGCATCTTTGATTGGTTTAGGAATCAGGGTAATTGTAGCCTGTACATTATAATTTTAAATGAGTTGTGTAAAACAGTACCTTAAACAAGAGTGGAAATATACATACAGTATAACAAAATTAACTTTAAATTTGTATCAATAAACTAAAAATCTATAGCATTGTAAAACATTTTTAGCAAGTGTTACTCTTTAAAAGTAGATTCAAAAATTTATCCTTTCATCCTATTATATCTATATCAATAGTTGATTCCTGTGCAGGATGAGAGATATGGATCTTTTTTCATACTTTACATGAAGATATCAAATTTTCCAACACCACTTTTTGAATGAAAATGCTGTCTTTACTCCGGTGTTTGTTTTTTTGGCCTGTAAAATATCAGGTCCTGTAGCAGGAATCTTAAAAGTTCTTATTAATGAAATCAAATCCAAGGCCAGTTATTGGGGTGAATGCTGTAAGATCAGAGAAGCAGAACAAACCACAGTTTCCTCACCTCGCCAGTCCCTCAGCTGGTCTTGTTTCCTCAGACTGCAAACTTCTGAGTCCTCATCCCAATGGCTCTCAGCTGAATTGTGCTGCTCCAAAGCATTAAAGCTAACCCAGCCGAATGCTTAATTAACTAAATGCTTAATTAACTACATGCTTTACTTACTTAGTTCCTGGTACTCATGCCTTATAAACCTTTCTCTTTCTTCCCCCACTCCCTGGGATTAAAGGTTGGGTTTCTGGGATTAAAGGCATTAAAGTTCATTGTAGTGTTCCACTGATATGGATATCTGCTTTTCTGCCAGTATCACATGGTTTTGTTTGTTCATTTGTTTACTATGGCTTTGTGATGCTTAGCTTGCTATATTCTTTTTATTTGGTTAAATACTCCAGTTTATGGAATGCTATCACCCAAACGTTCATATCCCCTTTCTCAATAATTTAATTTATATAATTCTTCATAGGTATATCCAAAGGCTTGTTTAAAAGATAATTCTAGAACCTATCAGGTTGGCAATCATTCAATATAAGCTGTTACAAATAGTGTTTTGTTTAATCCCCATGAGTTTGCATAGTTTTGAAATTTCTCTTCTAACTTTTCCATCATGATCTGATAGAATGTAAGAAGTTAGTTCAATTTTCTTTTGTTTCTTGAGAGTAGCTTTGTGTCATAATATACAATCTACTTTAAATAAAGTTGAATGGGTCACTGAGAACAAAATATGTTTTCTTCAGTGTTTGAATGGAATATGCTACAGGTGTTGGCTAAATACATTTTATCTATGATTCCTTTAATTCCAGTGCTCCCTTAATAACTTTTTGATTAGATTCCACGCATGTTGTGTAAGACTATGGCATTGAAACCCCCCATGAATACTGTGTTAGAATTAATCCTTGAGTTTACATCTAGTAGAATTTTAAAAATGAAATTACACTTACCTATTTTGGTGGCTAAATGTTTATAATTGTAATGCCAGTTTGATGGATTGATCTCTTTTTGTGAATGGACTGGGTATTTTTTTTTAATATACTGACTAGTTTTGGTGCGAGTCTAGGTTGTGACATACTAGAGTAGCAACATCTATCTCTGTAAGTTTCCTTTTCTTAGAATATAATTTTCTATCCTTTCACCCTAAGGTAGTGCCTATGTTTGAAGTGAGGTGTGTTTCTTGGAGTCAGCAAATAAATGGATCCTGATAATTTGTGGCTAAATGATTGAGAAACTGAAACCTTTGAAGCTCAAAGTTACTATTTAAGGTATGTGTTAATTATTATCTTCTGTTGTCTTTGTTTGTTTGTTTTGTTTGTTTGTTTGTTTGCTTGATTTGGTTTTGTTTTTGTTTCCTCCCTGAACCTTGTTTGCCACACTATTATTCGAATATATCTTCTCCCTGTATCCTCTCTGTATTTTATCATTCTCCATCTTCTCTAGAACCGGTTTAAATTCACTTAATTCAATTTTAGGATGAAATAATTTTCTTGCTCCACAACAGATTTTTTTATAGCAATCTGTGTTGGAAGCTGTGGTCTTTTAGAACTCCAACTACATCATTCTTAGCATTTCTGGCTTTTAGAGTTTCTGCTACAAAGGCAGCTATTATCCTGATGGGCTTGGTTTAAATGTTACCTGTTTTCTATTTTCTATCTTTTGATACACTATCTTTGTTCTGTCTATTTAAACATGACACCTTTTAACCATAATATGAAGTTGGAAGTTTATTTCTGTTCCTGCCTAAAGTTTTTGTGTCTCTTGTACACAAATAGGCCTCCTTTTTTCTTATATTTAAGTGTTTTCTACCATAATTACATTTATAATAACATTGTATGCCTTTTTTCATGGAATTCTCTCCTCCTTCTATTCTCATAATTAAGAGATTTGATTGTTTTCTCAAATTTCATGCATCCTAATCATGAATTGTTTTTATTTTATCGTTGTCCTATACATCATGTTCTAATTTCTCTATTTTGTCTTGATCCCATGGTATTCTGTTATCTGGGATCTTATCACTTGTTGAGGCTTTTTATTTGATTTAATTAATTTTTCATTGACAGAATTTGTTTCGCTTTTTTTTTTTTCATCAGTAATCCTATCCCTTTATTTACATTACCATTCCAAATGGGAGGAGGGAGAACATAAGGAGGAAATACTCAACCAAAGCAAGGTGAAATCTAGCAGGACAAATTCTAAATTTGGCAACTCCATGTTTGATGGTAAAGGGTTTATTAGATGGATTTTGTTTTCCAGATTTACTGACTGTGACATACGCCATACCATGTCTAAGCTCTCCTTGGTAGATACCCCCACAGCTGTGGATCACTAACATATTGTGGTCTCCAGTACAATCCAAACTTCAAGTTCACAGCTTCACACAATGACGTTTCCCAGCCATCAGTCAAGGACTTCCCTGCCACATACCTGGCCTCAGTGGCTTTCCTTAACTAAAAAGAAAGATTCCATAACTTCCTTACTGCATTATTTCTAAACCCTGAACCACGTGGCCAATGCTGACAACTTTGGTGTCTCCTTGGGGCTAGACCTGGGCCCCTTTCTTGATTTATATTTGTATAAGCATTAGGTTGTTGATGTTCTCCATTGCTACTCATGTTTTTCTTGAATTCCTTTCCACAAACTAGCTGGGTGTGGTCTTGCCCTGGGGTTACCACTGTTTTTTCCATCCAGTACCAGGCCTTTCTCATCTGCTTTAGCTCAGGACTTTGTTCCAATATTACATTTCTTGTTTTTCTTTTTGTCCTCAAACTGTACATTTGTTATTGACCCTTTTGTTCCGTGTGATTGCAGACCTGCATGAGTTTTCACTAATAACCATGTGACAGACTCAATACTAGGCTTTCTTGAAATCTCCTCTGTCAGTGACATTGCTCCAAAACTCTTCAATTTAAACCTTCAGCATATTTAGGACCATGGCAAAATCAACCACATTTTTGTCAAAATTTGACAAGAATGGTCTTCAGTACTATTCCCTTCTGAAACCTCTTTGTTGCCATAGTTCAAATCATATTCAGAACTACTGTCTACCATGTTCCTCTAGAATGGTCCATTAAGCACCACTTAAAGGTTTCAACCACTTTTTTAGTTCAAATTCCCCAAATCTTCAGTATTCCTCCAAACAACGGCATGGTCATAATAATAACACCGTTCTTGCTACCAACTTCTCTCTTCTTCATGGTTACTATTGTTATGAGGAGAAATCATAACAAAGACAACTCAAAATATGCATTTCATTTGGGGCTTTGCTTAGAGTTTCCAATGATTAGTCTATGATCATCATGGCAGGAAGCATTGTGGCCTGCAAGTATGGCATTGGATAAGTAGCTGAGAGCTTTGCATTCTGATCTGCAGATAGCAGGCAGAGAGAGACTGGGTCTGGAGTGGCTTTTGAAACCTCAAAACTCACCCACCTACAATGACCCACTTCCTCCAATAAAGTCATACCTAATCCTTCCCAAACATTTCACTAACATGGGACCAAACATACAAACACATGAGCCTATGGGAGACATTTTCATTCAGACTACAACCTCTATTTATATTGGTTCTATTTTTCATGAATTTATGCCTTACAAATGGTTACACTGCCAATTATCATCACATTGGGGATTAGAATGTAACTTTATAAACTTTGAAGGCTATAAGTATTCAAATTGTAATATAGAATGGCTTAAATATAAATGACTACATGTTGTGCTTGTCAAGGCTTCAGAGACTGAGACAACTGAGGGAATAAAGGAATAATAGGCATTCAGTCACACAGAAAAGCTGGTATGAGGTGGGCTGCACTGGTTGTGTTAGAGAGCACCAGCTTTAGAACAGCCTGGAAACTTGGAATGCATCAGAATTGAGGAGGTGGGTTTATGGTATACAACTTTAAAAGGAGGCAGACTTAGCTAATCTTGGTAGGAGGTTTCTGTAGGGGAGCTGTGTGTAGTCATCATGGGGGAGGAAGATGTACTTTATAGTTTTTACATATGCTGTCAGCATTCATGATGGGACCACAAAAAGGCTTTATATTCCTCCTGTGCCTCATCAGTAGGTATCTTTGGCACTCCTATATGTCTGTGAGGCTTTGGTGCCCTTGCCTGTGTCAAAAATTACACATTCACTCAAAGGCTTCCACTTCCCACATTGAAATGTCTCTGATTACAGATCATGACTTGAAAAAGAATATGCGACTTGAAAACAGTCCTCATATCAAAGTTCATTCAGATACTGCCATGACAAGTCTACACATAACTCCTTTCTTTGCATGCTTGCCAAGCAGGTTAGCTGCTGGCTTTAAATGGTATGAGGTTTCTTGTCCCAGTGTTATTTAAAAAAAAAAAAAAGAAACATAAAACAAAAACAAAACAAAACAAAAACCCTGAAAAGTCTATTCTATAAAGTGGATCAATTAATGATTTCAAAAGTGTTTTTAATGGTGGGGTATATTTAGTACTTACACCTAGCAATGGGACTTCTAAAATACCAACTTTTAACTTCTGAAATTAAATCAGTTCTGTGACTAAATCTGATGGCAGTGTTACGACCGGTACAGCAGCTTGAATTGCTCATTAATGCCTCTTAGAAAAAGGATAAAAATTTAATGTTCTTTGAAAACACAGCAAAAAAAAAAAAAAAAAAATCCATTTAACTCAGTCATGATGCTGGTTGTAAAGAAGAAAAAATATGTATTTTTATGTCTAGATAATGAAAAGCAAAACATAGGGAAAGAAAGGTCAATAGTAATTAAATGAATTGAAAGCAAAGAAATCAAAGTCTAAATGTGAAACAACAAATGCAGCTCATTTAAGGTTATATGTGGTATTGTTAATAATATATGATTCAGTGAAAATTGCTAAGAAAATATATTTAATGTGCTGTTTACTACACTAAAATTGATTGCATCATAGAAGGATAGATTAATTTGTTTGACTATAGGAATAATTTCCCTATAAACAAATATGCAGTTTACTTTAAATTCATATAGTGAAATATCTATGTCTTGTTCTACAGTTTAAACTTTAGCCTTTTTACCTTATTTTCTGGGAGGTTTAGACATTGGCAACTGGGGCTCCATTGACCCCATTCCTTATGTGTTATTTATTACTCCTCCTTTTCAAGTCAAGTCATCCAGAATTCTGCTATCTTGATACTGACTGCCAATCTTTCATTAAAATTTACCATGTACTTAGTGGGTGGTTATGGAGTGTCACGTATTATTCTAGATGCTAGTCATAAAGCAATGAACCATGCATATAGATTCTCTACCCACAGGAAGTTTTCATTCTGATGGAAAATATAGGCACAAATGTGTAAACCTACCCCACCCTGCAGCCATTTTCAAATAATCACTCAGAGGCTTATATTAATTATAAACGTTTGGCCAATGGCTCAGACTTATTATTATTAGCTAACTCTTACATTTAAATTAACCCATATTTTTAATCTATGCTTTGCTACAAGGTTGGTGGATTTTTCCTCACTTTTATATGTATTGCTTTTTTGGTGGCAGTCTGGCATCTCCCCCAACTCCACCTTTTCTCTTCCCAGAATTTGCCTAGTCTGGCTCTTGAGCTCAATCCCTTCCTGCCCAGCTATCACCAATCAGCTTTATTACTAACAATGAACATAATCCACATCACAAATGCACTGTTAGAAGGCATTTGTCTTCCTTTGCAACTAACACTGGCTTGAGTTAAACTTCTGACAGAGCTCTGGCTGTCCTTGGTCCTAATTGCATTTGCTTTAATCATCAGAAAGCAAATTTTGTGGGGGAGGGATTGTTCATTGCTGTCAAAATTTTGTATTGAAGCTGTGGCAGAGCACAACACAAAATGAATAGAAAAAGAAATACCTCCTAAGCTTTCTAGATACCAAAAAGTACATGTAATATTTTCAAACCTACTTTCTGTTAGAGATGAAGTTGATTCTCCACCATAGATAGTTCTATGGGTAAAACATTGTTTGTTTTGTTGGTTTTGTTTTGCTTTGCTTTGCTTTGTTTCCTGTATATTGTAGGAAATCATCTAGCAGTGACACTGGCTTTTCTTACTGTATCAAAGCTGCATCTCTATCTCCAGTTTTTTGATAAGCATACATTTTCAGATGTCCACTGGGAGATTATACTCACCTCAGACTCTTTGGCTGAGACTCCTCACTGGGACTTCTTCTCAACATATTCCCATTGTTCCCCAAACCCAAAGCTCTGTAACTGCTCCTCATACTTCACATTCTTTCATTCTATTTTGAATGGTCACAGTATATTTATAGCTCCAAAGTACCTCATTTCTGTGAGTAGATGCTTGACTAGCAACAATAATAGTTTTTGACAAAGTAACTGTTTTGTTTGGACATTATCTATACTTCAGTTGAATTAACCAGGGTGCTATATCTTCATTATCCTTTAATTTTTGCAATGGGCTTATAACATGGTGACTGATACTTTTGTTGTGTATTCCACAGCTTTCATAGCAAATGAATAACTTTCTGTAGACCTCTTTCTTGGTGCTCATCAAAGTGTAATAGAAATATGATCACATATTTTATTTATAAAGTATAGATTTGTTGTCCTTTGCTTCTCTGGAGATCATTTCTTCTTATTGCCTTATAATGATCCCATTGATGAGCAACCTATCATCAAGAGTATAGATCTGTCTTGGTGTTTTATTGTAGTATTATGAATGGTATTGACATTAAGTTGCCCCGGGAGAGAGAAATTTCTGTATTTGATTGAAAATAATGTTTATAATATATTTTGATCACCTTTTCCCTTCCCCAATTCCTCTCCAAACCCTTCTCATCTCTCTACCCTTTAGAGTTATGTTCTATTTCTCACTCTTTCAAATAGACCCATCAAAGCAAACAAAAGCTACCCCCAAAATAAAAACAGACAAAACAACAATAGTGAAAATGAAAATGAGAAGTACAAAATCACAAGTCAGGAAGTGTTGTCTTCAGCATTAGGGCCTTACTAACAGGCTGTGGAGAGCAATCAGTAGCCTTGGTAACAACCTGTGTTTTTGAGGGTTTCCATCGGGCCACTGAGAGGAAAAGCTTAACAAGATGTAACCCATTCCTGGCATTGGAGGCTTTACTTGGTGGCATGCAATTGAGGTGTTGTCTCCCCCACAATTTAGTGATTCTTCTTATATATTAATATATATTTTAGGATGGTCCTATGCTAGTAGATTTCCATATGATTTTTTAATTGGCCAGTCTTTGTTAATGGTTCCTCCCCACATTTCTTCTTTTATCCTGATCTTCCCTATACAGCCCCATTTAATCTTCTAATTCTAGTTTTCCCTCTGTCTCTCTATAACACTATATTCTATTTTCCCTTTCTGAAGAATTCTCATCTCTTTTCTAGTCCCTTACTGTGTACCTAACTTCTATGACTAGTCAGATTATAGAATATATCTTGAATTTGAATAATTTGAATATATTTTAACATATACTGTGTTTGTCTTTCTGGGTTTGGAATTATTTTTTCTAGTTCCATTCATTTATCTGCAAGTTTCATGAGGTCATTGATTTTTACTACTGAGTAATACTCCACTGGGTAAATGTACCATGTTTTCTTTATCCATTCTTCATTTGAGGGGCATCTAGGCTGTTTCCAGGATCTGGCTATTAAAAATAATGCTGTTATGAACATAGCTGAGTAAGTGTCCTTGTGGTGTGATTGAGCATCCTTTGGGTATATATGCCCAAGATTGAAGTAGATTGATTCCCAGCTTTCTGAAAAACCACCATTCTGATTTCCAAAGTGACTGTACAAGTTTGCACTCCTACCAGCATGGAGGAGTGTTCCCCTTACTCCACATTCTCTCCAACATAAGCTGTCATCAATGTTTTTGATCTTGGCTATTCTGACAGGTGTAAGATGGTATCTTCCCAGTGAAGCTAGGTAACAAGGAGGACCCAACAGGGACACACATGGATTGGCTTGGGAAGGGGATATTGTGGTGGGTATTGTGTTCCTGAAATATTGTGTGTTCCCTGAAATAAACATATCTGGGGTCAGAGAACAGACAGCCACTAGAACAGAACCAGAAACGGTGGCTAGAAAATGGGAAGAGTAAGCCATAACAGAAGTTGGGCGGTGGTGGTACACACCTTTAATCCCAGCACTTAGGAGACAGAGCTAGCTGGATCTCTGAGTTCAAGGCCACTTTAGAAACAGCTAAGCATGGTGACCCACGCCTTTAATCCCAGAAACACAACCTTTAATCCCAGGGAGTGGGGGCAGAAAGGGAAAAGTACATAAGGCGTGAGGAACAGGAATTAGGGGAGAAAAAAGCATGTAGTGAGTAAAGCATTGGGCTGGTTAAGCATTCAGGCTTTTGAGCACAGTTCAGCTGAGAGCCATTGGGATGAGGATTCAGAAACTTGCAGTCTGAGGAAACAAGACCAGCTGAGGAACTGGTGAGGTGAGAAAACTGTGGCTTGTTCTGCTTCTCTGATCTTCCAGCAATCACCCCAATAACTGGCCTCGGGTTTGGTTTCATTAATAAGACCTTTTAAGTTTCCAACTACAGGATATAGGTAAGATCTCCTGGATACAGATAAGATCTCCTAGGAGTGGGAAGGGAAGAGCAAGGGGTATGGAGGATGAGAACATGAGGGAACTGGAAGTTTGAGTTGGTGGGAGCCATTATGGGGTTAGGAGAAACCTGGTACTACAAAAATTCCCAGGAATCCACAAGGATGACCCTAACTAAGACTTCTAACAATAGTGGAGAGGGCGCTTGAACTGGCCTTCTCCTGTAATCAGATTGGTGACTACCTTAATTGTCACCATAGAACCTTCAACCAGTAACTGATAAAGCAGATACAGAGATCTACAGCCAAGTACTGGGCTAAGCTCCTGAAGTCCAGTGGAAGAGGAGTAGGAGGTATTATATCAGCAAAGTGGTGGGGGGGGGGAGGTCAAGATAATGATGGGGAAACCCACAGAGACAGCTCCTAGTAGGAGCTCATGGACTCTGGACTGACAGTTGTAGAGCCTGCATGGGACTCAACTAGGCCCTCTTAATGCAAATAACAGTTGTGTGGCTTGGTCTGTTTGTGGGAGCCCCTGGCAGTGGGACTAGAATTTATCCCTGGTGCATGAACTGGCTTTTGGAGCCCATTCCCTGTGGTGGGATACCTTGCTCAGCCTTGATGCAGGAGGAAAGCGCTTGGTCCTTCCTCAACTTGATTTGCCAGGCTGTTTTGACTTTCTAGGAGAACCTTACCCTCTCTGAGGACTGGATGGGGAGTGGAGGTGAAGAAAAGGTATAGGGTAGGAAGGGAGAATTGTGGTTGGTATGTAAAATCAAATAAATTTAAAATAGAAAAAAAACTAAATAAAGCCTAACATGATATTAATCCTATGGATCTGAACTGCTTCTTGTCTTAGTCAGGGTTTCTATTGCTATGAAGAGACACCATGGCCACAGCAACTCTTACTACAAGTAATAGGGAGAGGCTTTCACTCTAGGTCTGGTTTGAGCATATATGAAACCTCAAAGCCTGCTTCCACAGTGACACACTTATTCCAACAAGGCCATAGCTACTCCAACAAGACCACACCTCTAATGGTGCCACTCCTTATGGGCCAAGCATTCAAACAAATGAGTTTATGGAAGCCTTACCTATTCAAACCACCTCATCTCTCTCAGGAGGAGATTTTCTAGCCCCATTCATTTATCAGTGTATGTCATAATTTTGTTTTTCTTAAGAGATGAATAATTTTCCATTGTATAAATATAATAGAGTTCCATTATTCTCTCATCAGTTGGTGGACATCTTGGTTGTTTCCAATTTCTGTCTATGAAGAATAGAGGAGCAGTGGACATGGATGAGCAAGTGTTTCTGTAGTAGAATGCAGAGTCTTTCGGGGATGTGTCCAAGAGTGATATAGCTCAATCTTGAGGTGGATCTCTATACAGCTTCCAGAGGAATCACCACACTGATTTCTTTAGTGGCTGTACCAGTTTCCAGTCACACCAGCAAAGGGTGAGTGTTCACCTTACTCCAAATCCTCCCCAGCGTGAGTTATCTTTTTTTTTAGTGATCTCGTCAATCATGACAGGGATAAGATAAAATCTCAAAGTAGCTTTAGTTTACATGTTTCCTGATGACTAAGGATGTTGAATATTTCTCTAGCTATTTCTCATCCATTTGTGTTTCCTCTTTTGAGAACTCTCTGTTCAGTTCTGTATCTTATTTTTCAATTGGATTATTTGCTTTCTTGGCACTCAGGGCTTTTTTGTACTTTTTATATTTTAAATGTTAACCCTCTGTCAGATGTATAATTTGCAAAGATCTTTTCCCCATTGGGTAGGCTTATGCTTTGCTTGAATGATTATGTCCTTTGACATACAAAAGCTTTTCAGATTTATGAGGTCCAATTTACTGATTTTTTGTTATAGTGTCTGTATTTATCAGTACCCTACTAGAGTTCAAGCCCACTTCCCACTTGTTTTATATCATGTTCAGAGTACCTGTATTTATGTTTAGCTCCTTGGTTCATTTGAAGTTGAGTTTTGTTTAGACGGATGGATAAACATGGATCTATTTCCATCCTTTATTCACAGCTATGTAGTTTGTTCAGCCCCATTTGATGGAGATGCTATGTTTTCTCCAGTGTGGATTTTTTGGTTAAAAAAAAGAAAAAGAAAAAGAAAATCTGGTTTCCATAGGTACATGAACTTACGTCTGGGACTTCAATTTGATTCAGTTAATCCATGTGACTATTAGTATACCAATGCCATGCTCTTTTTATTACCATAGTTCTGTAGTACAACTTGGGAGGGTGACATCCCCAATAGTTCTCTTATTATTCAGATTTATTTACCTATTGTGGAAATTTTTTGGATTCTATATGAAGTTTAAATTGTGTTTCTATTTCTATGAAGAATTGTGTTGGATTTAAATGTGGATTGTGTTGAATCTATTGATTGCTTTTGGTAGATTTATCATTTGTGCAATATTAATCCTACTGATCCATGGGCATGGGACATCTTTTCACTTTCTAGTATCTCCTTCAGTTTCTTCAGTGTTTTAAAATGTTAGTATACAAGCCTTTCACTTGCTTGATTAGAGTTATCAGAAGATTTTCCTTTGAGGGTACTCAAATGGTTACAATTTCCTTGATTTCTTTCTCAGTCCATTTGTACATAGGAAGGCTACTGATTTTGTGTGTTATTTTTGCACCTTGCTGCTTTTCTGAAACATTTTTATAAGTTGTCAAAGTATTCTGATGGAGTGATTTGGTCTAATTGGAGACAAATATTACAGACTTGGGTGTGTAAATTATTGGAACAAAATATTCCTGGTTTTCATTGTAGCGCTTTATATTTTCTTTCTGTGCTTGAAAGAATAGTCATTGTAGTATTTAACTTTTTACTAGCAATAGGAAAGAGAAAGGTGTAATTCTATCATAAGCAATAACCATGGGTATATTCATAATCTGTCAATACACACCATAGCTGCCCAGCAATACAGCTTAATTTTAGCCTTGCATTAAGCTATGTTTGCATATGTATTTCATCCAGTTGTCTCTTTCTTGACTTAGTGTAATGGATACATGTTACATGTTTGTCATCTGTGTGTATGTGGTGGTAGAGTTTGCAAAGGCTCAAAGGTCTGAAGCAAGATCTTTCCAGTATTATAGGCGCTTCTTTTTGTATCCAAGATAATTGCTTAAGTTACAGTCTTGATATCCAAACTGAATGCAATCCAGGTTTTAGTAGCGACCATAACACTATGTAAGTGCTGGCTCTCTCTCTCTCTGTCTTGGTCTCTCTTTCTCTTGATTCATGAATTGTTAATTTTATGTATAAAGTTAACTCTTACCTGTTATGACTCACAGGTTTGATTTTTATGTTTCATTTAGACATACAGTTAAATACTGTCACGCATATAGGAAAGTCTCTCTTTTGAAGATTATATTATTATTTCACAAAACTAAAATGTTTAAGATACTTATTTTATAACAGAAGAATTTTCTAGGAAACATTTGAGTGTCAAGCCCAGGGGTTCTGGCTGAGCTTTGCTTTATTATAAACTAAATGTTGTCTTCCAGCCACTTTAGAAGATGAAAGTCTTAACAAAATTTCAAGGAAAAATATTGAAACTCAGCAGTAGCATGATCAAGCCTATGTAACTAATGATCATGGGCTTTTCTTTCTACTTCTTTTCTTATCCATAGTATATTATCTAACTGCTTTATTATGTTTTATTTTATAGCTTAGGTAAACATGAGCTTCAGCCTGAAGTAAAATGACTATTATGTAATGATGAATTTTAATGGGTATCTAGTACAAAATGTGGATTATTCTAAAATACTAAATTGGAGCCATAAGCCATCTTCCTGTAGGATTTTCTGCAAGTTGCCAGCTCCTTTATCCTAAAATGCATGAAGATAACAAAAAATTGATAAATCTAAATTGCAGATGGGTTTTCCCGTTCTCTCATTTCATTCATTTTTAATGCAGACAATAGGATCTTTGGGACTTGTAGCCATAGTTGACAGCTTTTTCATGTTTATTTGGATAGTGAGTTAAGCTTCAGTTTGGATTAGAGTCACTTTTTCCAAGAAGTCACTTGTAACTCATGCATGTTTTAGTGGCTAACATGTGAGCAAGCAAGTTTTACATCTTTCTTGTGATTGACCCTGTTCTCCATGGACATCCTTTTGTAAACCACAGGTTCAGTTTTCATTTGATTTTATTCTAAAATAGTCCGTTATGTTTCTGTTTTTAGAAAGTTATATCTGGAGGAGGTAAACACGAACAAGAAACTATCAAAGTTAAATATCATTAAAAAATTTAAAAGCAAATGTTTATGAAAATAACATATATATGTGAGTTTAGCATCTGAGAACTGGTCCCTGACATTCTACACACTGCATTCTGCAAATAAATGCCTGCTGGGTCATTTAAGAACACAAATCCATACACTCCTCCTAAAGAGTACAGGGAGTCTCACCATCAAGAAATCTGTTATTTAGTGTTATACACTCCATGCCTATTTCCTCCACTGCAAAACAATATTTATTATGGGTATTTGCTGAGTTGGAAAAACTATTTTACATAATATACATTTTTCCTGTGAAATTTCATGTAAACAATTTCCTTTGTCCTGCATCCTCTGTATCTCATGTTGATTTTCCAGCTAACTCACCTTCTTACTTACTATTTTGTGAGATGTATGTTAGGCATGGACATTGGAAAACCAAAATATGATCAGGATGACTGAATGAAAAACTCCTCTTTTCCCTTATACTCTTGGACATGAGGCCTGTTACCTCCTCTAGAGCAGATCTTGGCTTTGAGGTTTATCTCAATACATGATCAAGGCTTTGCCAATACCTAGAGTACTTATGATGCATTTATTATTGTCGCCATTTTTTTGTGTGATTTCTTTCTATGCAAAGGTATACTACTGTTGACTCAGCATTTTTGAACTTTGGCTATTGTGTGAAATTCATTGGCTTATCCTTCCAGTACAACCAAACTCTAGAGCACCAGTTTTCAACCTGAAGTCCCAACCCCTTATGGGTCACATATCAAATATCTTGCATATAAGATATTTACATTAAGATTCATAACAGTAGCAGAATTACAGTTACGAAGTAGCAACAAAAATAATTTTATGACTGGGGATCATCACAACATGAAGAACTGTAATAAAGGGTCACAGGATTAGGAAGGCCGAGGACCACTTCCTCAGTCTTACTTTACTAAACATCACTGCAAAACACTGAAGACAGCTTATGCTGGAGAGGATGTGGACCAAGAGGAACTCTCCTCCACTGCTGGTGGGAATGCAAGCTTGCACAGCCACTTTGGAAATCAATATGGCGCTTCTTTAGAAAACTGGGAATCCATCTCCCCCAAGACCCAGCTGTAGCACTCTTGGGCATATACCCAAGGAATGCTCAATCATACCACAAGGACATTTGCTCAGCTATGTTCATATCAGCATTGTTTGTAATAGCCAGAACCTTGGAACAACCTAGATGCCCTTCAACTGAAGAATGGATAAAGAAAATATGGTACATATACACAATGGAGTACTACTCAGCAGAGAAAAACAATGAGATCAAGAGGTTTGCAGGCAAATTGATGGATCTAGAAAAAAAATCATCCTGAGTGAGGTAACACAGACTCAAAAAGATAAAAATGGTATGTACTCACTCATAGTAGGATACTAGATGTAAAACAAAGATGATTAGACTGCTACTCACATTCCAGGGAGGCTACTTAGAAAACAGGACCCTAAGAAAGACACAGGGATCATCCAATGACAGAGAAATGTATGAGAACTACATGAATGACCTGAACATGAGTGGGGGTAATGAAGGGCAAGGCTTGAGGGAAAGAGAGCTTAGGGGAGCAGGAGATCCCAGCTGGATCAAGAACAGAATGGGAGAACAAGGAATAACAGACCATGATAAATGAAGACCACATGAGACCAGGAAGAAGCAAAATGCTAGAGAGGTCCCCAGAAATCCACAATGATACCTCCACTGGAGACTACTGGCAATGGACAAGAGAAAGCCCGAACTGACCTAGTCTGGTGTCAGATGGCCAAACACCCTAATTGTCATGCTAGAACTCTAATCCAATAACTGATGGAGGTGGATGCAGAGATCCTCGGCCAGGCCCCAGGTGGAGCTCCAGGAGTCCAATTAGCGAGAAAGAGAAGGGATTGTATGAGTGAGAACTGTTGAGACCAAGATTAGAAAAAGCACAGGGACAAATAGCCAAACTAATGGAAACACATGAATTATGACTCAAAAGCTGTGGAGCCCCCAACTAGATCAGGCCCTCTGGATAAGTGAGACAACTGAATTGCTTGAACTTTTTGGGAGGCATCCAGGCAGTGGGACCCAGACCTGTCCTTAGTGCATGAGCTGGCTGTTTGGAACATGGGGCTTGTGTGGGGACACTTTGCTCAGCCTGGAAGGAGGGGTCTGGACCTGCCTGTACTGAATCTACCAGGTTGAGCTAAATCCCCAGGGGAGTCTTTGACATGGAGGAGATGGAATGGAGAGGATGGGATGGGGGGAAGGCAGGGCAGGAGGGGGGAGGACAGGGGGAACCTATGGCCGATATGTAAAATTAAAACACAAATATCCATATTAAAAAAAGAAGTCCTGTAAAGGTCAAAAAATTGATCTTGGAATTTTCCTAAGATCTTAACCCTGAATAATTGTGTATTGTTGGTACAAAGCTATAAATTTGTCACTTGCTCCACTAACCAAAAGCCACCAGGGAACAAGGGATTCTCTTCAGAGTACTATGACACTCCTGGTCTTGATTATTATGCACAAAATATATGAAATATTTCACTCTTGTGTCTGTTACCAATGAGATTTCGAATTCAACTAGATTTCATCTGTCCAGAAATAGAAAAATTAAAGAATTTAATATACAGGTCTGTTCTGCACTATTGTAAAGAATCCAGCTGATTGGTTGCTCTGGGTTACCAGAACAATCCAAATACTATCTATTACTGACATTAAAAGAAAATCCCACTTGCTCAAAAATGGTAGGACTGATAAAATGTGTTTTTAGTTTGAAGTTGTTTTTTATTGATATTTGAACTTAGAAATGGAAACATATGCTACCATGTGAATGAAAGTATAATAGCAAATTAATATTGAGTAACAGAATTAGAATTGCCTACTAATATATAGCTATTTGCTTAACTACACAGCATAGAAATTAAGCTCTTGCAGAAATGATTTGAGTTATTGAGGGAAAACGACCTCAAGAATCCAAGATTCTGGAATGTAGAAGCCAACATTCTGTTACAGTTCACCACAAGAGAGAATTACATTGAGTCAAATGTGGACAAGACAGGCAGAGGGCAATTGTCAGGATGCAGAGAAACAAACAACAACAACAAAAAAATTGGGTACCCTGAAAAAAAAGTACTGAGAGCCATGGACCCACAGGTATACAGAATTTGAGAGACTAACATCATTATTCACCTTTTCAACATTCATTGAAATCCCAAAGTATTTGGTGAAAGATTCTTAGAAACTCAGTTGAATTTTGAAAACCAACAGAGTTATCATGTGTCTCTTGGTCAACAAGTGGTGAATAAGGAAGCATGGGGCCTGCCAAAAGTTGTTGAGGCAGCAGTCAATACAAGCAGATGATATCTGAGAGTTAAACTGATGAGTTCGGTCAAAGTGAGATAGGCATTCACAATTTCCCCAGATTTTACTACACTCTCAAGTGATCTTGTTCAATGATTGATAAAGTGATCTTCTTTCTAATAAAGAGCAGGATTCATTCTATCTGAAAGAAGATAATACTGTTTCAAAAATTTAAATGTTTCTGCTTAGTACTTGGTATTCAAAGAAAAGTTAGGATATAAAATACAAGGATTTTTAAAAAGCCTAGAAGCTGGATGGTGGAGGAACACATTTTTTTCTTCATTTTTCTTTATTAAGAAATTTTCTACTCACTCCACATGCTATCTACAGACCCCCCTCCTTCCTCCTCCCACCTCCCCCAGCCCTCTTTCCCAAGCCACCCCAAAGTGGGAAGGGGCTTGGACCTGCCTAGGCTCAGTGTGCTGCAGGCACACACTTTTAATCCAGTGCTGGTAGGTGGAGTCAGACAGATCTCAGTGAGCTTAAGGCCAGCCTGGTCTACGAAGCAAGTTCCAGGACTGTTACACAGAGAAACCCTGTCTCAAAAAACAAAACAAAACAAAGAAACAAACAAAAAGCCTAGATTAAAAAAAAAAAAAAACAACAACACCTAGATACCCTCAAAGCACAGTTAGTATTTATGTAGTTGAGACCAGACTTCCATTTGTGATTGACAGTTCTGAAAACATTCATGATGATGTGAATAATTTTATCAAGGACCTGTTAAGAATTTGGAAAGAAACAAATGGAAGTTATTGAGCTAAAAATGGCAATAAGAAAAACTTACTAACAGACAATGGACTGGGCAATAATAAATACGTGATTAAAATTACCAAGTAAGAGATGCTGGGCTGAGGAAGGATAGAAGCATGTACAAACAATATGAGAAATGTAAGAGACACTCAAGACCCCGAGAAGATAATGAACATGCATGTGAATGGCATGCCAGAGAGATGGGTAAACAAAGACAGAAATGGTGTTTGAAGACATAATGAAGTATTATTGTAACTTATGAAAACTTTCAAGCTCCACAAATTAGAGGGACTATAGATCACAAGCATATTAGTTATGAAGAGCTTCATACCTTACTTGAGTGCACTGTAATTATCTTGAGAACTAGTTATAAATGAAAACAAGTGAGGTGATGGTTTTTAAGCTGCATAGAATTGAAACTCCATGTGAAAATATGTTTGTGTGTAAGGAAAGGTTTATGCCTCCTGGGTATGTTTTTGTTTGTGTCAACTTGAATGTGAGTGAACACCCACATGTGTGTATGTGCTTGTGTGGGAGAAGGTTAGAGGTCAACAACAGTATCTTCTTCTATTACCATCCTCATTTTTTTTTTTTTTTTTTTTGAGACAGCATTTCTCAATGTACCTGGAGATCACAAATTTGTTAACACCAGCTGGGCTGGCTAGAAGCCTGCAGGATCCTCTTGTCACTGGCATGTTGACTTTTTGCTTTTTTTGTTTTGTTTTGTTTCATTTTTTTTGTTTTGTTTTTTTGTTTTTTTGAGTCAGGGTTTCTCTGTGTAGCTTTGCACTTTTCCTGGAACTCACTTTGGAGACCAGGCTGGCCTCGAACTCACAGAGATCCTGCCTCTGCCTCCCGAGTGCTGGGATTAAAGACGTGTGCCACCACCGCCCGGCACCTTTTTTGTTTTTGTTTTTTGGGTTTTTTTCCCCTTCTTTCTTGATGAGTGTGGGTGATTCAACTTTGGTCCTCATGATTACACAACAATCTTCTTACCAATGAGACCTGACCATCTCTCCAGTCCTAAAAATATCTTTAAGTTTTCAAAATTGCATTTATTTACTTTGCATGTATATGGATGTGTGAAGGTCAGAGGACAGCTTGTAGAAGGTGGTTCTCTTCACATTGTGGTCTGCAGACTTGCCAAAAAATATGTTTACTCATCAAGTCATCTCACTGATCCCAAAATGTAGTTTAAAAGATGATGCCAATGTATTTCCATGCAAAAGAAAGTAAATAAATAATCGTCAGTAGGCATAGACTTAAAGAAAACTAAACTAAATGGGAATTTATAATAAAGAATTGATTGATCATAATTTGAAACCATAAAACATATGGCTGGATAAAGGTTTTAGAAAATTAGTTATACAGGATGCTATTAATTGTTCAAAATGTTAAATGAAAATAGATCAATAATAAAATACTTCATAGAGATAATGAAAGAACATAAAATACATGGAATAAACACAAAGCCAGAGGAAAAACTAAATATAGAGCCTGATATATCAAAACCAAATACATTTAGAAGCGAGTGATAAAAGGATCTAATTAGAATTAAAAGTGAGACTGTCTTTAAAAAATGTTTGCATCCAAAAATAATTTAAATATAGTGATGAAGTAAAGGTAAAACTGTGAGTTGGGAAGAGAGATCATGCCCTAAACAACAAACAAACAAACAAACAAACAAACAAACAGAACCATAAACAAAAATTGAGTATCTCAGTAGAAGCTTCATAGTCTTAATGACAAGAAACATGGCAATTCATGATGATATAAGAGTTAATTGGACAGAATTATATCCTGGCAGTGTGTGTGTGTGAGCAAAGTAACAAGAAGGATATAGAATGTATAAAAGATAATAGATTCAATGAGTAATGATACACATAGAACTACAGCAAGAAACAGTGATGAAGTCTCAGTGGCTGATAGACAGGGAGACACACTGCATCAAATCAATAAATGTGGATGATATATCAAACAGGTAGGTATTTTTAAACTCTGTCCACACAAATAACAGATTATAGCATATTTTCAAGATAAAACAAAACATATTTTGGAAAATGCTCCATGAGCAGTTGAGATAGGTTTGCATTTATTGATTGCTTGCAAACAGGAAATCTAACCCCTAAAATATTCTGTAAGTCAACATGAATTGAACTGCTGCAAATCTAAACTTGTTTAATATTGGTAAAACATGGTTAGGAAAAATATCTAAAATATCATATGTTTGTGGTGATATTGTGTTCCCCAAAATATTGTGCACCCTAATAAATGTATCTGGGGTCAGAGAACAGACAGCCACTAGACATACATAGAAGCCAGAAAATGGTGGCACTCACATCTTTAATCCTAGTATTCCAGAGGCAGAAATCTCTCTGGATCTCTGAGTTCAAGGCCACATTAGAAACAGCCAGGCATCGTGGCACACTCTTTTAATCCCAAGAAGTGACCTTTTAATCCCAGGGAGTGATAGCAAAAAGTAGAAAGATATATAAGGCATGAAGACCAGAAACTAGAAGCATTTGGCTGGTAAAGCATTTGGCTGGTAAAGCATTTGGTTGGTTAAGCTTTCAGGCTTTGGAGCAACAGTTCAGCTGAGATTCATTTGGATAAGAACTCAGAGGCTTTCAGTCTAAGGAAATAAGACCAGCTGAGGAATTGGAGAGGTGGAGTAGCTGTGGCTTGTTCTGCTTCTCCAATCTTCCAGCATTCACCCCAATCCCTGGCTCAGGTTTGATTTCATTAATTAGACTCTTCAAGATTCATGCTACATATGTTAAAATTAAGTTTATAAATACACAATGTATGTAGGTATCCATTCCATGTAGGTATCCATCATGAGAACTTAGATGGAAACAGTTACAACCATGGAATGTAGAAGGAGGAAGATAACATAAGAATAAACCTTGTGAAACAAAATAGAGTTCAAATCAAAGAGCAACAATTAAGCTGCATCAAAGATGGCTCTATGAAAGCATATACAATTTATTTGCTCATGGAAAGAATGGGAATAAAGAGAAATCAAGGGGATGGAGGAAGGGGAGGAAAAACACATTACCATTACTCAGAGTTCCCTGACTAGTTCTCACTGTAGCTCTCCATGTGTCATTTCTCATTGACTCTTTTATAAATTCTCCATCCTGGTTGCTATTTCGCTGTGACAAGAAACCTCAGTCAGTACAACATTACAGTTATAGAATATGAGTATCTATTAAACCGTATTTCAATGATAAGTTTACAACTGTGTGTGGAATGCATAATCTACTCTGAGGATCCGATATCCTAAAGCTGAGGAAAAAGGAATAAAAATCTACCTCATCATTTTGTATTACATTGACTAAAATTTCAGCTATTTATCTTCACTAAAGAATATCCCCCAAACACTGAGCACAGATATTACAACAATCTCATATGAAAGAGTGTTCTTGAATGAAGAAGAATAAGAAACATTTATAAATCATTTTAAAGGGCTATCATAACATTCATACCAAATTATGATGAGATATAAAAAATAAGGACAATATGGGATCATTCCTCTCATAAAATGGGTGTTAAGGCAATAGCGGTTGCAAGAAGAAATACTCCAGCAATGGACTACATAAAAAAGCCTTCAGGATCAAAGTGCATTATCCTCCAGGGAACTAGAAAAGGAACAAACTCCAAGGCACTGTAAAGCAGGAGGATTGCTATAAGGCCTGGGCTATACAGAGACTCCATCTCAAAATCAACCAATCAACAAGTAGATAAGTAAATAAGTAATTCTAAATGCAAAGCTGGCACTGTCCCCTTCTATACTAGGATTTTTTTTTTTCTGACTTGAACTTGCGAAGGTCTTGCTAATTGACATCACAATCACTGTGAATTTAGAGGTGGCAACTGCCCTGTTTGGTCCAGAAAACATTGGACTTTTGGAAACCATCCTCTACCTCTGGCTTTTACAGTCTTTCTGTTTCTTGTCTGAGGTCCCCTGAAGCTTGAATGGAGGGGCGTGATACCTACGCCAGTTGAGACTGTGTAGTTTACATTCTCTTGTCTGTAACGTGGACCAGTCAGTGTTAATTGGCATCTCCTGCTAGAAGAAGATGTTCTGATGGGTATTGAGGGATGCAATGTTCTATGGACAGAGGAACAAGCCATTGGTAGTCATGAAATTTAAATATCAGGGGCATCTTAAATACTCTTCAGGAAAAACAGATGATAAGTAATGTAAATCTGGTTTTAACACTGTCTGTAAAAATGTGGATTTAGACTGTCATTGAATTCTTCCTGGTAAAACAGGAACCCATGAGAGCATGGAAACACAGGAACTCAACTGTGAATTCACATGGTTTATATTGAACATTCTGTCCCCTTTTACTATTTCTTATAAAACCACGGTAGGTGGTGTTTTTCTATAGGGAGGCAGTCGACTCACATAAAAGAAAAGAAAGCCAGAAATGATTCAAAAGAGGGACAAAGCAAATTCCCTGTAGCCAAACAGGAAACGATCATGGTGCTACTTGTGTTGAAAGCCCAGACAGTACACAGCCCACACCAAAACACGAGAGTAAGATAGTGCCTAAGAGGATAAAACAGAAAATTAGAATAGCTAATTATTATTAGGCTTGTTATAAAACTGTAAGCTGAAGCCAGCAAATTTATTTAAATATGCAAAGAATACTAAACAAATGCAAAAGTAAAATGAAACTGTAATTAACTCTGAGGAAAAAAAACTAAAAAAAGTTATGCAGTGAACAATATTGCACAGGTATAATGCCAGATAACCTGATTGTAGATTAAATCAAAAGTAAATCTAATTGTGTTAGGGAGCTGGGAAGGGGGAAGGGGAAGCCAGTCAAATAGGATCATTACTTACCAAGTTAAGTAGTTATTTTATAATTGTGAATGGTAAACACTTAGTAGACAGCAGAAGCATAACATTTAAAGTTTTGAAGTATCTACATGTAAGAATTTCCAAAATACAAATAAATTATGAAGATAAGAAACAAAATAATGGCACATAAATTGTGGTGAGACAATGAGAGAATAAATTTGGGACCATTTTATCTACAGAGCTGTTTCTCCTGGGTTAAGCCATTTTTTAATAAACCCTCTAGTTCTTATTATTGCCAGAAACTTCCTTCATGGAAGGACATATGTCCACATAGTAACAACTGTCTTAAATATCACTCATTTTAAAAAAAGCTATTGAATGTTAACATAAGTGGAATAATAATTTATTCATCATTGTATAAACTTAGAGTTGTTTGATTAGCTTTAGTATTCAAACCCTGGACTTATTGGGAATGAAAATACCAAGTAAAGCAAGACATGACTATATTCTTTGTGGTATGGTGCTCAAATAGGGCACACCTCACTTACCTCAGTTTATATGTTTCCAGCCCTCCTCTTCTCCACAGCTCTTTGTACTCTACACAATAATGGAGCATTGGCCAATTAAAAGATCTCCATTTTTTATTGTAAATTACTCTTTTTTATCATGCATATTTAGGCCAGGGTTATTCCCTTGATAGCTTTTGAATTATATAGGTGGAGTGATAATATTATCTCTGAAGTTAATTTTGAATTCTAGAGGGAGATTGCCAAAACTTCTGGTAGAAACACTAGGACTCTGTTGTGTTAACACTGTCTACTACTAAGGAATTGTACCTGATATCCTTTGTCCATCCCTCTTCAAATGACATCTGGCATCATGTGTTCCTTCCTTCATGAATTATCAGAGATGATACTTAGATGAGAATGATTCATCAGCCATGATGGCATTTTCTTAATTCCAGAATATTTATCTTTTTTTTTTTTGGTTTTTAGAGACAGGGTTTCTCTGTGTAGCTTTTCACTTTTCCTGGATCTCGCTCTGTAGACCAGGCTGGCCTTGAACTCACAAAGATCCGCCTGGCTCTGCCTCCCAAGTGCTGGGATTAAAGGCGTGCGCCACCAATGCCAGGCCTATTATAGGGTTCTGGTCCTGCAGATAGTTGCTCAGGTGATGCACCCCTGCATTGAGTCATCTTTTTCACTATTTTCTGGCACCTTTCCTTCGACAGTCGTGGAAGGGTTCAAAGGAAAAGCAAGAGTAGGCAGGGCCAAATGGTAAAAACTTTATATGTAGTAATGTCTTGCTAGTCAAAGTTAACTAACTGGATAAGACCAGGTTCAAGAACCTGAATGACAGGCTCCATCTCTTGAGAGAAAGCTGCAGCATAGTGTAGCCATGTTTTTTCTTTACTTGACTGTATGCTTTAATAATGGTGATGGACACACACACACACACACACACACACACACACACACACACACAAATACACACATACACACACACACACAAACACACACATACACACACACACATCAATCAATCTACATCAGCAGTGCTTTTTTCATGTCATTTTTTGCCCCTTTTCCTACACTAGGGTCAGAATACAGTGTCTACACTCATTACACAATATACCATCTTCCTCCAAGTTCCTATGGATTATAGACATTCAATACTGAAGGGGCATGCATATAACACAACTAAACTCTGTTTAAATAATGAGATGACTCTTATTTAAAAATCAGATATAGGCTTGTTTTCTTCAGGTTGACTAAACACACATGCAACCTTTCTTCTAAGAAAAATAATTCAGTTTTCTAACAGACTTGTTTATGATCATTCTATTTTGTGTTGTTATTATTTCTCTTTCCTGGATTGCACTACATTTTATTCCCAAATAAGACACTGCAGCACATACACCTTTTGCACCCTACAGGATACATTTCCATTGAAGGACTGAAATCTCCTGTTAGAAAAGGAGGCAGACACAAGCTGCTGTAGCACCATTTCCAGGGAATCTGATTCCCTACTCCTATCTTTTTAGACACCAGACACAACAGTGCTTAACATACATACATGCCGGTGAAACACTCATACAAATAAAATAAAATAAATAAATGTAATTTAAAGAAAAAAGAAGAGACTGTGAGGGAGAAAACACTATATACACTATCCACTGCTGTCAATCTTCTTGGCTGTTAAACTACAGCAGAAATAAATCACAGGTAACTAAGAAAAAAATGAATATTTTTCAAATCACACAGAGAATTAAAATCTTTTTATAGTGTAACTGTATTTGGAAATATCATTAAATATTGCTTTAATTAAAAATAGCCCTGTGAGATACTATTTAAAATGAATAATTGGTGTGTATTTGGTTTTGTTCATCTAATGTGGAAATCGTGTCTGATTTTTGCCACCTTTAGTCTTGTAGTTCAATAAAGGAGTTATAAAACTTGGTCTGTATATATAGTCTTGATATTTAATACCAAAGAATACCACACTAGATAGACAATTCATAATTGATGGCCCAAGTGTTTCCCTGGGTAGCAGCTTTTCCCTGTGAAGGGATTAAAAACCTTTAATAGACCTAGAAATCAAGAAATAAAGATGAGAGAGAAGAATAGATTAGTTAGTTTTTCTAGACTTCTGAAAAGCAGATTGATTATGTACTTTCTGTGTTTAGTTTCACTATCAATAACACAAAATGTCTATTGAATTAAATTTAAAAGAAAGAAATACCTTTTAAATCAAGCTAGTAATTTTTCTATGCTCAGAAAGTGTACTTTCCATTCTTCCTTTAAAAAGAAGCGAAACATTCCCTGTCCTGAAAGATGACAAAATGTCATTAGAATGTAAATACAACCAAGGACATTCTCTTATATCAAATTGAAGCTGTGTACATGTACAAATTCAAGGGCTTGTCAATTCAAATCATCTTTTTCTGTAAGGTTCCATGACTGAAGGAGCTACATCATGTTGGCTAGATACATGTACATAATATTGATAATAAAATTAGTGAGAATTTAAATGCATTGCAGTTTCCCTATAATTTCAATAAAGAATAGCATTTTCAAATTATAGTATTAATATCTAATTTGTATATTAATAAGAATTTTAAGTTTTATATGACTATTTCATGTATGTGTACTTAAAATGAGAAATAGAGTGGCGTCTTTGAAACAATCTTTGGTATCCTATTTACATCAAGGCATCTCAACATTTGTTTTGATAAATTCAATGTTATTTTCAAGAGGAAACCTAATAGAGTATAATAAAAATTAAGTTAAATAATCTGATTTTGTTACATTAAGGGGAAGAAAATTTTGGTTTGTATACCATTAGGAAAAAATTTCAGATTGTTTGGCTATTTGTCCCTGTGCTTTTCCAATCTTGCTCTCAACAATTCACACTCTTACAGTCTCTGCTCTTTCTCGACAATTGGACTCCTAGAGCTCTACCTGGGGCTTGGCTGAGGATCTCTGCATCCACTTCCATCAGTTATTGGATGAGAGTTCCAGCACAACTGTTAGGGTGTTTGGCCATCTGATCATCAGACTAGGTCAGTTCAGGCTTTCTCTTGAACATTGCCAGTAGTCTACAGTGGATGGATGTATCATTGTGGATTTGTGGGGACCTCTCTAGCACTTTGCTTCTTCCTGTTCTCATGTGGTCTTCATGGAAAGTGAAGCCTCTAACAATTTCTTCAAAATTATACAGCAAAGATTCTAAATGAGGTATATCTTCATGGTTTGAATCTATGGGTCTATAAAAGGTTACAAGTGGCCTAATAAACATCTTTACATGTCTGGATTGTAGACCTAAAAGCATTTTGAGATTCCCAATTCTTGCCAAACCTGGAGTTTTGAACTGAGCAAAGTGGAGAAGAACAAATCATCATTTCCACATGTGTCAGTGGTTACGTGTGTCAATGACTACTTATGTCAGCCATCATATGTGTCAATTATCATGTATGTCACTCACCACATGTGGTAATGGTCATGTGTGTCAGTGATATTCGAAAAATTTCTACCAAGGCTGTCTGGTATCTCTCAGACCTAAAGAGATGTGAAGAATACTACTAACCATTTTTTAGTCCTGGAAGCGTGAATTTCAACTTCAACATGAATTACCCAAAGCATTTAGCATTTGGATTACTCAAACCTGCAGTTTAAGTGAGGGATTTCTTTTCCCTCCCAAAGTAGCACATGAAATTTTTATGGAAAATGAATTCAATTTTCCCTTGATTATTCTTTTAAAACACATTCACGTTGCTAGAGTTAATTTTGAGGAATTGGTCCTTCATGTTCCTTGTTTTATAATAGCATAATATCCTAACGTTGTAGCTAAGGGGATGAAAAGCTGTGGTGTACTTTGCTTTGGGTCAGACCGACTTCACATTCTCAAGAACAAGTACAGGCAGAAAGGAAAACAGCTAGAAATGGTTTTGTAGCTCAAAGAGCAGCCTTAGGTGGTCACTTCCGGTTACTTTCTTGTGTTTCCCTTTTCTTTGTTTCTTTCTTTCTTTCTTCCTTCCTTCCTTTCCTCTTCCTTCCTTCTTCCTTCATTCCTTCCTTTCTCTCTTCTTCCCCCCAACTCCCGGAGCTGAGGACTGAATCCACAGCCTTGAGCTTGCTAGGCAAGCGCTCTACCACTGAGCTAAATCCCCAACCCTTCTCCCTTCTTTTCCTTCTTTTTTTCTTCTTCCTTCCTTCCTTCCTTCCTTCCTTCCTTCCTTCCTTCCTTCCTTCCTTCCTTCCTTCATTTCTTCTCCTTTTTTTTTTTCTGTACCAAAAGATCATGAACACAGTACTTTCACATATTCACAGCTGAGGGTAGAAACAAGAAATGAAAATGAACGGCTCCATTCAGGAGTTGACAGTAAACAGAATTTCTTACCTTTGACATCTGCATTAACTCAGCTGAAGGTACCATTCACTCTCAGGGCAGTTGTCCTTTGGGTTTTGATTCCTTATCAACATAGGGTAGGCTACTATTCTCATCTCAGTAGAGGAAAAAGAGGAACGGGGAGTTGGGCTTTGACAATTTCTTTTCCTTTGGTCAATTTCCTCCATAGTTTATTTCCACAGCAATCTCTTGCCCATGCCTAGCTTTGAATACACAGGTAATGTATATTTCATATAAAGTCCATGAGGTAGTCTGTCTGGCATACAGATAAATCTAGAGAGCCACAGTCATGGGAAATATGATGAAAGTGATCAAGAACTTGCTAAATGAAAATGGCTATTCCATGAAAGAAGGATAGTGAAACATGGCACAAATAAGGAAGTGGGGAAGCAAGTACGATGTTTACCTATGAGAGCTGGCATTACAGATTTTACATTCATCATAAGTAGCTTGAGTTATTTCAATAATGAGGGATTTCCAAGGTTTTAAAATTTAAAAAAAAAATTGAAGTATTATTTCTTTTGTAGGAAAACTACTTGTAGTGGAATAGGGAAAATAGATTTTAAAGGGACATGGCTACAAGTTTACACAGGAGCTGGTGTGTGTGATTCAGTGGTATGTAAGAGCACAGACCTCCGTATACTGTATGTCTCAGAGCAGAAGTGATTTGAGATGCAGAGGAAGTAGAATGGAAGCTGTTTGTGGGTGTACTACCATTTCCCAGGAAGACTACTATGGATGAAACCATGAGAGAGCAATAGCTTGTCTCAAAACAGCTTACCATCGAGTGGGAAACTAAACATGTAAATGAACAGCAATGGTGAGGCTTCAGTGTTCTGACAGAAAACACCCAAGGATAAGCCAACTTCTGCTTTGTTTAATAATGCTCTCCATGTTTGTTTGCTGGTCTTCTTTTCTTCTGCTGCTGCACACTGACATTGAGCTATTTTATACACGTCTTGAAAAGATTGTTTTCTTACCTTACAGCTTCCTTCCTGCCCATTCATCTGAACCACTTTTCCTACAATCTCATCCTGAGATGTTACTGTTTTCTGAGAGTATGCTTCTGAACTGATAAATTCAGCAATCCTGATTCTCTAACCATTTCACTGGGTGGCGATATCTGAAATCTGGACACTTGATAGTGGGGAATGAATGGAAGAGCAGTTAACATAGACAGAATCATTCTTCATGGTTTTAGCCTTCTGCTGGGCAAGACGTTCCATCCATGATTAGTGTTCCCATAGTATGTGGAAACAAGCATAATACAAAGGATGTTGTCATGTAGCAGTTGATAATCATCCTTCCTGTGTCTTTTTGTTTTGTTTTTTTGTTTTGTTTTCAGTCATTCTTAGCCTCTCTCTGACTGAATACAAATTAATTTTTATTGCCCTGCCACTTTGGGTATAGTGGTACCCAAGGCAGTTATGACAATCCTCTGCTGTTTTTTTCTTACCTATTTATAACTTTTGGTAAATGGGGGAAAAAAGAATCAGAACCTGTAGCAGTTAACTCTGGAAGGCATACCAGCCTTCTCTTACTAGATAGATAAAACTTTATTAATTTCTAGTAGAAGTAAGCAGGCTACCATTTATGGCACAGGATACATTCACGCCAACAATATTTAGTGTAGTGGGAATTGTCCTAATTATGTCCTAGGTCTCTCTCTCTCTCTCTCTCTCTCTCTCTCTCTCTCTCTCTCTCTCTCCCTCTCCCCCTCTCTCTCTCTCTCCCCTCTCTCTCTGTCTCCATATATATGTATGATACATATATATGGCAAAATTTCTATTAAGTTATTCTGTATTGTATTCTACAACTTAAGAGTCTCATTTGCTCATTTTGGTTTGAAATTACTGAATTTTTGTGGAAAGCATTAAAATTACATATAACTTTAGAGCAATATGACCAACATTTGATAAAGGTGGTTTACTATAAAATGAACGAATATTATCACAACATGCAAATATTTGCAGGAATAATAATATATCCCAAGATAGTCATATGAAAGCTGCTAATATCCTATCTACAAAATTTAATCATCACCAAAGTATATTGTTTAAATTTATTTTATTTTTGTCAAAATGTTCTAAACCACATACAAAATTCTTTTTGTTTGTTTGTTTGTTTTGTTTTTGTTTTTCAAGGCAGGGTTTCTCTGTGTAGTTTTGGTACCTGTCCTGGAACTCACTCTATAGACCAGGTTGTCCTCAACTCACAGAGATTTGCCTGGCTCAGCCTCTTGAGTGCTGGGATTGAAGGCATGAGACAAAACCACCTGTTGAGTTGGTACTTTTATAATGATAAAATACTAGTAATATAACAGGACAGAAATCTTCTTTTAAAGCTATTTGGACAAGAAGAAATATACTGAGATGGTGGTTACTTGGATACTAGGAAGTTTGTTTTTATTTCTAACTATTCCAAATGTTTGTTAGGCATAAGTTTTTACCCTTGAACTCAGGGTGTGGGTGGGTTCTACAATGTTCAGTTTCTATTCTAGTTTAATAGTTTCAAATTTAAAATAGTCAGTGATGGAATTCCCAAGAGCTCAAATAATCAGTGTCAAAGGGGTGAAGTTTCTGTGAGCTGTTGATAGAATGTATATTCTCAGTTTTTTGAGTGGAATATTCTGCAGATATATGTTGGATCCATTTGAGGTATGACATAATTTAATCCTTAGATTTTTCTAATTATTTATATTTATTCACATATGCACAACAATATTAGCTAAAGAAAAAGATTAGTTTGCCAGAGAGCAGAAGTTTGAGAGAATACAGATTAGAAGGAGGGGTAGGGGTTGTGATGTAATTAAATAAAAAATGAGAAAGGTAGAATGTAGATGTAACCGTCTTTTTAAATAAGAAACACAGAGCCAGTTGCAGAGTTAAAACCCAAGAGGTCAGAGCAATAGCTGAGAGCCTTACCCTTCACTGCTTCTGCTGTCTTTCCTCTCTGCAAGAGACCTACTTCTGTGTGTCCTGTCTTTTTTATAGACTTTTTGTTCTGTTTTCTCATTGATTATAAACCCAGCCATATGACCTCCTCATCACTGCCTGTCTGTCAGACCTCCAGGTCTTCTGTGATTGGTATTGAGATTAAAGGTGTGTGTCTGCCATGCTGGCTGTGTCCTTGAACACACAGAGATCTACCTAGCTCTGCTTCCCAAGTGCTGGTATTAAAGGCGTGCACCACCACCGCCCAGCTTCTGCTCTGGCTTGCTCTGACCTCAAGGCAACTTTATTAACATATAAATAAAATCACATTTCAATATAAATAAAATATCACTATAGTAGAATATTTAAAATTTGGTAGTAGCAGATCAAGAAAAGTCAAGAGTGCAAAGAGAGAGACAGAGACAGAGAGAGATAGACAGATAGATTCTGTTCTGTCTATTCTGTCCATCCAGTGTCTACAGTACACAGTAGACAAGAAACTCAGAGTCCCACGAAATCCGAGAGCAGGGAACAAATTATGAGAAAAGCTTTCAGGACCTCTGTCTACCATAGACTCTGGAGTGAGGTTTCCTTGGATGTAATAGGTATATTTCAATAGTAAAATACTAAATATACTGACCTAGACTTCAAATCTAGAGCAAAAGAAATAACAAAAAACTAGAGAAACATTGTCATAGTATTTTTTTTCTTATTGTGTCTTCATAGTCTTACCTGTTCTTTTTCTGCATGTTATATGGCCCAGGAACCCCCTAATATATATGTATATATGCACGTATACACATTGATATAATAGATGAGCATTTGATATATATGCATGTATGTAGACATATGTTAGTTAATATTTATGTATATACAAAGAAAGAGATTGCAATTTGCATTTTTCTAAGTAGGACACTATTCTCATATTGAACTATTTGAGAAATCCAATTAAAAATAATGATAAAATTTTCAGGAAGTAATCTGAGACTGAGATCAGTTCTAAAACAAACAATAGTTTATTAGAGACAAGTGAGAGACACAGTGGGAGCCAGGTAGACTTTAAAACAACAGTCCTCATATGTTTTCTATAACTAAATTTTTTTGTATGTATACATACATGCATATACTATTGCCTTTATCTTATTTCCTCTCTAGAAAATACTAGATTCAAGCTGAAAGATGACTGACAACTAAATAATTGTCTTGAGTAGAATAGAAATACAGAGTTATCAAGGCTGGGTTGATAGAATGCTTCTGGAAATCTTAAAGTCGATGAGGATTTCCTGCAACAGGCACTGGGAAGAAGAGAAGAGAGTTAATGCCTGATTAGAGTAAAATTTCAGTGAGATATTTATAAACTCTGTAAAATGCTACCCTTTGAAAACATATTATTAGCTATCCACTTTTCATTATTATGACAAAAACAATTTAGACCCAGGGCAAAGACGAATTCAGTCCTTGGTACCCAGCTCTCCTTGGCCCCAAAAATATTCTAAGTTACTCTTTCTTAGGTTGTGTTTAGAAATAATGTATAGTCTTTATGGAAACTCAATGTAAAATAGCAAGTATATCCTACAAGTATTATATATCTGCGCAGACACACACTGTGTACAAGTTACACCTATAAAACTCAATGTTCCTTGAGTCCCTTTGATATTGAAAACCTGGCTCATATTTGTCTTTGCTCCACAATAATAAATGCATTTTAATATGCTCATCATGTTTTTTACTAGTTGTATAAAAGCCATTTATCACTTAGGCTATCAATCGCTGCACCTCATTTCAGATAATGGGCAAATTCAATTCTGTTTAGAGCTAAAAGAATGCTTGTAATTGAGCCTCTTTGATATGCAAAGGAAAGCTACTTTCCTATCTGCCCCTCCAATGTGGCCTTTAATCTGAATGCACATGATAATTCTCTGGCTTTTGCCCACAGCTACTTTCCAGATGGGAGAAGTGTAGCTCACCTTAGCAAGAGACAAATAGTTTCCACTTCCCCAAAGGTGTTATCTACTCTGCTACAGATAAAGAGTGTAAACCTGACTCACTGGCAGCAGCCCATCAGGAGAAATGTATCTAGAAATTCCCCCTTAGGAGACAAAACTCAGTTGAAAACAACATCTGAAACACCTGAAAAGAGAGAGAGAGAGCAGACTGCATTAACTAATTTGAGCACAGAGGACAGATATCAAGCAGAAATACCATCTTCTTCAGCATTTTCCTTCTATTCATCCTGCTGCTATTTTTTTTTTTTGAGAACTTCATACATGAGCACTGAATCTACATCACCCCTGCCATCCTTACCCCTTCCAGCTACTTCCATGCTCCCCTTCCAAATTTTTGACTTCTTTAATTAATATTAATGCATATATATGTTTGTATATGCATACACATACACATATACATACAAATGCACAAACACATACACATGCACCTACACATACACACGTACATGCATGGACCACATGAATTTGGACAAAATATGTGGGAGGTCTTTCCTGGAGAATATTGATTTTCCTACTCTGAGCATCCATTGACCAACTTTAGCTCTTCCTCTAGGTGTAGAACGTTGTGGAATTTCCCTGTCCACACTGGCATACAAATTAGCCTTCTTGGTATGTAATTCTTGATCAGGCGACCATATTTTTGATATTTTCTAGGTGTAGTTCTCCTGTCATGTATAAAGAAAAGACACTATCTGGCAACAGACATTTGGATCCTTTGTCTCTTAGTTCTTTTCATCATCTCTTTGGTGATGTTCACACTAAGTCTTAGGTGTTGGGGTTCCATCGTAGATGTAACAGTTGTCGTCAAACATTCCCTATCCAAGGATTTTCTGCTTCTTGACATGTTGTGACTCTCTCTGTAATAGTCTTCATGAATTGCAAAAAGATTATTTGGTGAGGGTTAAGAGGTATGGAGTAGTCAGAAAACACAAAGTACTTTCCATGTTCTCATTGTACCCTTTGTGTTTTGTTTTGTTATATTTGTCTTATTGTTTCATTTTTTCAATTGTTTGTCTTAATTTTCATTTATTTTTTTTTGAGATCTGGGAGGAATTGAGGGAGAGGAAATGTGATCAAAATATATTGTATGAAAAGAGTTTTAGATAAAAACTAAGTGCAAAAACTTAAGTGAAATAAAGACATATCTATGAGATAGAAAATTCATTAAAGACCTTTTTATTTCACCTCAATTTGTAAAATTACATATTGCTTAATAAATAGAGACCAATAGAAAATACTAAATATTTAGGCTACAATTAGAACTAATGTTAGTGTAGAAATTGGCAGTAGTAGGCTCCTTTCTTGTGTGTATGATTTCTCCAGTCATGGGTTGATGGCTAGATTTATGGAACAAAACATGAATTCTTTCCACTCAGTGGGCATTTTGTAACAAATGGAGACTGTTACAGAGGTCCATGGCATGTGAGAATTCAGAAAATACATGAATTTAGGATGCTCAATCCAAATTGATGTATCTGCCATGGAACTCTTATATTTCTGGCTTACAGAAAAGCACTGAAGAGAGGCTAGAAAGATTGTAAGAGCCAGAGGCTACCTTTATATTCCGGGAAGTAACCAAGGACAATGGCAGAGCCCATATGGTTTTGGAGTCTGTTATATTTCTCTGACCAACAATTGAAAGGGGTGTTTCCCATACCTGAAACTGAGGTTTTCATTTGATAGTTTATGGTTCTTGAGAGGAGAATGATCCTTTTCTATGGCATAACTCTATTGAACACACACACACACACACACACACACACACACACACACACACACACACATTTTAAGTAGGGTTATAAAATAGTGTGTGTCTCTATGGCTTTTTCAAATAGCTTTAGTGTTACTTATTTGTGTTAGTATAAAGACTTGAGGATACTTATTTTATACTATGTTTTTTAACATTCTTTTTTCCTCTCACATTGCTCTAGTTTGGGGGTTGAGAATGTCTTCATAGCTAACTCCCATGTCTGTTTGACGTGGTGTATGTCATTTTGAATTTTGAAGACATAAGTGTACCTAATAGAATCTCTCAATTCTTAAATGAGAAGACACACTTAGATTTTGCATGTTTTCCATGACAATGACAAAGGAAGCACATAGACTAAGCATTTGAGTGATGTATTACTTTGATTTTTTAATTAAGACTGCACAGTATGTGCTTTACTGTCACAAAAATACTCCATACTTGACCCTACAAGTTTCAGCCTCTTATACTAAAAATGTGATTTTATAGCAATAAGCCTTAATTGTGTTACCATATATAGCAAAGAAAGTCAGAGTTGTGACTGCTGATTAAAATCTCCCTGTAATCATCTGTATAATGCCTCATTTGGAAAAGCACTTTGCTCTATGTATAATTTAAGTATAAACTTTTATACTTAAATAAAATAATAAACTGTCCATCTGATTACAGAATTTGATTACAGATTATATTGATTGTTATCTGTTCATTGTATTAACCATTATAAATCAAATTTTTGTACCTGTTTTCAATTTATCAGTTCTATTATTTATACTTATGATGAATTCACAATCAAATAACCAATTATAATATTTATTTGTTAAGTGAGACATAATTTAATGGCCATTAATTGTTAAAACTATGGCACTTTCCTAATGTGGAATATTTTGAATCTTTTGATTTTAATCACATGACTATTTTGGGAACTTGATCTCAAGGTTAATGAACATGAAAATGAAAGGTAAAATGTTGGAAACCTTTTCAGCATCATTGCAAAGACTTTTCTGGGGTCCATCAGAATGCCCTCATGACTAATGTTCTCTACGGTACCTTTAAACTTTATCCAGCATACATGGCGAAATAGCACAGCATGTCCTGCCGTTTACTAACAGCTGTTTAGTGAATTTTGTACTTTAATATGATGACTAATATTTGTCAACTTCACTGTAGTTAAGAGTCACCCAGGACAAAATCTCCAGTGTTTCCACTGAGTTTTTCCTGAGAAGGGGTGATGTACTTGGAGTGTGGACATCACAACCTATGGGTTGTGAGGAATATGCAGATTGAACAGAAGGATGAAAGATGAAAGTTATTCATCTGTCTTTGGGCTCATTGTGACCAACAACCATGCTTCTTCCGTGATGGACTCTGAGCCATAATATAACCTTTTTTAAAATGGTGTCTGTCTGGTGCTTTGCTATAGCAATGAATAAACAGTAGCTAACACACCCACATTGTTCTCTAGTGCATATGCCTTTATTTCCTTAAACATTTGTTTTTCTACATACGGGTTTTGTTTGCTGGCTTTTTTTCCTTTCTGTGCATAATTTCTTTCATTCATGACAACAAGAAACTGCATCACCAAGGTCTGAGTTCCCTGGGTGACCCCCACAGCAATATCAAATTTATTAAGGAAACAGGGGACAACCTTACTGAGTGTTGCTCATAGAGACTATGTATAAATTAATTAAATTTGAAGGTTAAAATATACGGATTTTAATGGTAATTGATGATTTGGCATAAAATTTTACTGAGTGAATTATTTAATCCCAATAATTTTTCTTTCACCTCAGTTTAATTTTCAAATTTCAGAATTTAAATTATTGTCACTTTTTTTCCTTCCCAAACACTGAAATTATCCTTGTTTCTTTGTGTTGTATGGTCAGTCTACTTAAAGCAAATGATTTAATGATTACTAAAATTTTGCATAATCACTCATGTCTCTCCTTCCCCTATTATCCTATTACTGAGTGGCAGGATCCATTAGAGCTGGTGTATGAATAAGCGAGAGAAGGTGTGGATCTGTAGAAAGAAAATATCACTTAGAAACTTAGGCATTTCTTATTTTCATAGCTTCCTAGACACAGTGGCATACTTTGAATTATAATAGTGATTCTTTTGGTCTTTTCTCTACATGTCACATATTGTTAAGGATCACTAGATGAGATGTATTTCTTTCTAAATATGAGTGTATATCCATGAGATTTCAAATGTGATTAACATGATGAATGAAATAAACCTATGTTATGAAATAATTATTGAATTAGTGCATCATTTTATAGTAATATTGTACATAATATTGAATTCCATGGAGATCTAATCAGGGACCTTCTATTTTAGCTTCCAAAGTAGATTCTTAAAATCTAGGTCTGGTCTTCAGGAACCAATATAGTTTGAGGAGCCCACAATGACTGACTGATGTTGATAGTGTTAATAATATACATGAAAATTAAGGGTTTAGGGAAATGGCACATTAAGAACACTTTATTCATAAACATGAGTAACTAAGTTCAAATCTCCAGAACCCACATAAAACACCAGGCATATCTGAGGGCACATCTGAAATCCCAGGACTGTGGGATGCAGACAAGTTGTATGCTGCAGCCTCCTGGTTCTCAGTTTTGTTCCATATTCAGTGAGAGACCTTTCTTCCCTTTATCTAATGGAGTAATTCAGAGAGCAATAGATCAGGATGCCAGGCATCCTTCTCTGGTCTCTGCCTAAACAGTGGCTTTACAACATCAAACCACATGTGCACACACACCCCATACGTGTACCACACATTGTTGTGGAATATTAAGATGTATCACATTTGTTTGTGCTGTGGATCATGTGTTTAGTGATGCAAAGATGTGTTGCATTCTTTTATGTTGCATTTGTTTAACTCTGTGAAGCTGTGTTACTGTGCCTGTCTAAAACACCTGATGGTCTAATAAAGAGCTGAATGGCCAATAGTGAGGCAGGAGAAAGAATAGGTGGGGCCGGCAGTCAGAGAGAATAAATAGAATGAGAAATCTGGGAGGAGAAGGGAAGAAGAGCAAGAGGGATCAAGGAGGAGATCGGGGGTCAGCCACCCAGCTACACAACCAGCTGTGGAGTAAGAGTGAAAGTAAGATACATAGAAGAAAAGGAAAAAGTCCAGAGGCAAAAGGTATATGGGATAATTTAAGGAAATCTGGCTAGAAACAAGCCAAGCTAAGGCTGGGCATTTACAAGTAATCATAAGCCTCCATGTGTATTTATTTAGGAGATGAGTGGCAGGTCCTGAAAAGGGATAAAAAAATAACCAACAACAATTCATATTCCCATAATAAAAAAAAAAAACACTTTCAAAGATGCTTTGCTGTATTTTCGTAAATCAGATATCAAAAAATTACTTGCCACCATGATATAATTTACATACAGGAGTCTGTCAGAGGTTTTTTTTACAAGAAATAACAAGTTTGAAAGAACATTTTCAAGAAATAACATCCAGGAATTTGTGCTATTTTACTTTTACAAATAACAACTGATTAATTATGAGTTTATTTTCTATGGATCTATGTAAACTATCTAAGATAAATCCATCTTATCCAATGACACAGTTCCAAGTATATGGCCTGCAAGGTTGATGTCAGAAAATCATCCTCATTACCCTTTAACCTATTCATTGAAAAAGAATCTCTTAATAAAGTTTTCCTTGCAGGTCCGCTGTTTCTTTCTGATGTTAAAATGATAAGGCCCACCATGCCTACTTGGTTCTTGGGACTCAAATTTGGAACCTCAAACTTGAAGGTAAAACTCTTCTAATATTTCTGAGCCATCTTCTGAAAACCTCATGAGATATTTTCAAGAATTCATAGTTGTGGTCACAACTATCTTAATCTAAGATGCTAAAATTTATCAACTGATGTAATTAATTGTAACAAAAATTAATTGCTCAGTAAATTTTATCACTCACATTATCAGGATAGCATGATGTTTCAGTGCAGAAAAAAATCAGAGGTATAAAGCAGTCTTCTATTCCAATTTCTAAAGTAGCTCTTTGGACATTGTGCACTACATCTCAATCTTAATCTTGACAATTACTTTTATTTGTAATACAAAAATGATTTATCTGAGCCATACAAAATTTACAACTTTTTGATTGCAAATTATTTGCAAGGAATGGGTTGCCAGATCTGCAGCTCATTAGGAAGCAAGAATAATATCATTTTACTAAAAAAGTCTGTTACAATCTACATTAATTATATATCAATATAACTATAATAATGGAAAACATTTTATTCAGTTAATATATAGTAAAAGATTTATAGACACACAATATAAAGAATCAATGCATGAATGTCAATACTATTTACAGTACTACATATATTTAATGTTAAGCAACTGATGAATCTTTGGTTTTGTTTCTTTCTTCACTCCTAAGAACAGCAGCTATGTTAGGAGTTGTATGTATTATTCATGCAGATATGTCATACAGTACTGCCAGTCTTTGTTGTCCCTGGATGTCTGGATCACTATCCCAGCCTCTCACTTACCTTCCTGAAAAATGTTGTCAGTGTCCCAGCCAGTTCATTTGTAAGTTCCCAATGCCTACCTCAGGCATCTTCCTAAGGAGTCTGTCTCTTCAGCAGATATTAAAGAGTTTCCTGCTGGCAACTCTCAACCTGTAGTTCTTCACTAAACTACCCCATGATCTGTACACTAGAACCATAACCTTTATAGTAAGGGGTAAATCTCAGTCGTGGGGAAAGGTTATCTGGCCCAAATTTGTTTTTCTTTACTTTGGTACTATATCTCAGTTCTGGGAGTAATACGATGCTTTGTGTATGTGCTGACCTTTCACTCATCAAATCCTCTATTCTCTGTAGCTATTCCTCTGTTTCTAGCTAATAGTACTTTTAATTAAACATTAATTGTTTAAATCCTTCTAGGGTGCATAAGCATATTTATACTTAGTTACATTTCTCACAGTTTCATTATCTCAACCTGAAAATACGGAAAATAATTAGAGCTTTGCAAATATATAAAATGCTTTCACATTTTAAGAACAAAGAACTCCATCAATACGCCTAAGGACTAAAGTTTTCAAATTCAATTTGCACACACTGATCTTAATGTTTGTACTGTCTTGTCATGGCATTAAGCATATTCATTTCTATAATACATGAGATAATGTGAAGAAATTGATAACGTACTTCCTTGACTACTGAGCCAGAGAATGTTTTTGTAACTTGTTCAAAGTTTTACATGCATCAAGGAGGAAACTGGATATTAAATTGAACTTTTTTGGATATTAATTTTATTGTTATTACAAAATTGTGCTTGTATGCTTTCTTTACAGGCCTTAGACTGTATACATGTCCTGAGACAAGGCAATAAAACAGAAAATAACCAAATTTCCCATTAGTTTTTGTAAATCTTTATTTTCTTCCTGATTCATGTTTCTTTATATCACACATCCCTTTTCTTTGACCTACTTTCAGCACCAGAAAAATAATCAACATAAAATTCCGTTTCTTCCAGTCGTCTGCTATTTGGAGAGAGCAACATTTTAATGTAATAGAATAAAATACTGATTTTGTCATCTCCTTTTGCATGTTATAATTATTGCAGAATTGCATATGCAAGTGTCTTTAATGTTGTCTCTCACAGTGATCATTACTGTAAACACTGAATCTGTGATAAGAATTCATCACAATGAAGCTTGGGAAATAACACATAACTCCATAGTTGATTTTTCTCCTGCTTTGTGGTTTAGGTGAGGCTAACTACTTGTAATGTTATAAGACAGAAAATGGAATAAAGTCCAAGATGGACCAAAGAACATCTGCTTTTGGAAGGTAAATTGTGAATGTGTAGATCTGGTGGTCTTTCATGTAAAAGCAGGCGTGTGATTGAAAGTTCCGAGTGATTTATGAGAGTCTATGAGGTGCTGGTAATTATCCAGATAGAAAACTATTAGAACTGTGATTATCAACCTAGGGGCTGCAGGTCTTTGGAGGTTAAATGACCCTTTCACAGGGACACCTAAGACCATCAGTAAACACAGATATTTGCATTGCTATTCATAACAGTAACAAAATCACAGTTATGAAGTAGCAACAAAAATAATTCTATGGCTTGGGATCACCACAAACCTGAGGAATTGCATTAAAGTGTCCCAGCGTTAGGAAGGTTGAGAACCACTGATTAAGAATATAGATATAGGAAAAGATCAATGTTGATATTAGTGCTGGTCTAAAACTATAGAACTGGCCTTTTTTTTCTTTTTAATGGAAAATAGATTTTTTTCATACAAGAGATTCTGATTGTGGCTTCTCCTCCCCCAACTCCTCCCATTTTCCCTCCACTTCCCCTCCCATCTGGATCCATACCCTTTCTGTATCTCCTTAGGAAAAAACAAAAAAACAAAAACAAAAACAAAAAACCAAAATGGACATCTATGAAATAGCAATAATATTTAAAAAAAAAAAAGAAAAGAAAAAAATCAGGCTAGGACAAAACAAACATAAGCAAAATAGTCAAAGAAAAATAAATAAATAAAAATCATGAGAAACACATAGACTCGTGGACACACATGACCCCATATTTATGGAATTCCATATAAACAGAGAACTGGAGGCCTAGCCTCCTTGAACAAAACAGCACTTGCTGAACAAGCTGTCAGACAGCAGATGTCTCCAGGAGAGGGCACAGGGAGATGGCTGGCAGTGTTTGTCCTAGAGCTCATGTTAACATGGACCAGGTTTGGCCTTTGAGTTCCAGCTTGGGGATCTTGGTAAAGTTATTGACGATCTCCTTACATTGAGTTTTTCATCTATAAGCTGGGCATACAAATACTCCAAATATCAGAGTATGTTTTTGAGGACTATTCAAAGTGCTTGAGCATAGAAACTCTGTTCATTAGTGACTTCAGTAGACACTGTAAGTCTGTCATTGTCACGGTTGGTGACATAAAATGTATCAGAAATCAGTGCTTTCAGAGAATTTCTGGTAAGAAACTCCTATCATTGCGTTTTAATTAATGTACAACATGGTACCTGAAGATAAATGAAAATCATTAGGAATATTATATGAAGAGAGAGAGCTTAGTTTCTGCACTGATGGGTATTAATCATGAAGAAACAAAGTGCAGTTAGGATGTGAGCTAGGATGGAGCAAAACTTGGCTTCTGTTTATGTAAGAACATGATCAGTAAATGCCAGGCCAGCCTCTAAATCTAGCTAGTCTTTTTGTCTGTGTTTAAATGTCAAGAATTTTCCCTTGGCTGCTTGGAATATATCAGAAACTACCTAAACCAATGTAAGATATTTTAATTCAGTTTGTTCTAAGTCCTATTCATGAGTGTTAATGTTGTTATATGAGGTGTTTCTGTATTTTTGGTATAAAATAAGCATCATGATTTGTGTGTGTGTGTGTGTGTGTGTGTGTGTGTGCGCGCGCATGCGTGCGTGCGCGCATGCTACTTGCCCACAGTTCATGATAGTTGACACATAGTGAATATGGAATCTGAATAATTTATTCTCTTAAGAATTTCCCCAAGTCACAGACTTTTTATAATGCATGCTTTCATGTTAATTACATATGGTCATCTTCTCTTGCATCTAGAAGCTTTGAAGAACTTTTTCAGTAAGAGCCAAGTTCCACATTGAAAAAAAATGTTTTACCCTCAAACCCCATAAAGCAGAATAATATGCCATGGTTCATAGATAATGAATATAGCAGAAATCATCCATCCTCTCTTACTCCAATTGACAATAGAAAATAGCATATCAGACAAAATAACAGCATCAAGATTGTTTTTCTAAAAGGGATCGTTTTAATAATGCATTTTTTTCTGGAAATAAACCACCAGAAAAAAATCTGAAAATTGATTTAAAATAAGCAATCCTGTACTGAATCCACCAGGTTTAAATGAATCCACAGGGGTGCCTTGATCCTGGAGGACATAGGAATGGAGGGGAGGGGCTGGAGGGAAGGTGGGGATGGGTGTGGGAGGGGAGAGGACAGGGGAAACCATGGCTGATGTATAAAATTTAAAACACATAATAATAAAGAAAAATAATAATAAAAAAAATAAATGAAAATAAATACCAAAAAAGAAAGGATGTAATGTAGGGCAAAAATAAAGATGCTTAAAATAAAAAAAAAAGTTATGGAGTAGGATTGTTTAGTATTATTTTAAAAATCAGCAAAACAAAAAATTAGTAAATCTGTTTGTTAAAGTATATCAACACAGATTCATGTGTATAGAACTAAGTGAGACTTGGCTAGAAAACGTATTGGTATGAACGACTATCATAAATATTCAGACAATGAAAATCTGTGTTATAGAATACACTTTTACTTCACTTATGCACACAAGTGTGTGTGTGTGTGTGTGTGTGTGTGTGTGTGTGTGTGTATGTGTGTGTATGCCCACAGGGTGCACACTCCCAAACTCACACGCAAACACAAACATTTTATATTGCTAGAAAACTGAAGACAGTGATGAAATTACTAAGAGTAGAGTGTTTATCATTTGGTTGTAGGATAATTGACGGCTTGAACTTTCTTCCTGACCTCACCTCTAAATTTCAGTTGAATATACCAGAGATGCAATATTTCATGACACAAAAAAGTATTATTTAATAGTGTGATCAATGCCTCCTACTGTTTACATACTTTCCTAGGTGAAAAGACAGATCAAGCTAATATCTGAGAATCATTCAGCTTAGGAGGAAAGTATAGCTGTACATTCACTCATTATGAGTGCATACTTATACTACACATGGGCATAGCACACTGAACAACCAGAGCCTAGGTTTTAATGAAGCTGGGAAATCCGTCTCTGTGGACAAATGTTTATGATTTTGCTTAAAGCTTGAGTTTAGCAGAGGTTGTTTTCAAAAGAAAATCTCAGGAGAATCTCAGGGGTGAAGGGCTGCCATGGGAAAAAGCATGGTACCTGAACATATCTGCATAGTCAGCAAAAAGACAGACCCATAGGTGAAACTCAGCTAGGCTTGTTTGCAGGCGCCCTGTGCAGTATGGTCTATAAGCTGAATAATGATGCTGGGCTTCACCCTCATGGCTAAGGAAGCATTTAAAAGCATGGCTTAACTTGCGTTTGCTATCGTAAATGATCACACTGACTGCTGACCACAGAACAAAACAAAGAACAGGAATCAAACCTGAGAAATGTCTGAGGATATTATTTTTAGTAATCCTGGCAAGAAGGCTAACAAAACAGAAAACTGGCAAGTGAGGAATAGACAAAATCAAGAGATATTTAGGAATTATGCTGGAAAGGTTTGGGGTGTGTTGGGCACGGAGTATCAGAAGAACAAGATTATGCTTTGAGCACAGACAACTAAGTGCAACCCATACAATAAAAATTCCAATTCAAACAGAAGGAAAATGTTATTAAGCCATTGCCATCAGCAATCGAGTTTCATGAAATTTCCAGAACTGCCACCCAAGCAAATCCCAAACTGCAATCCAGAACAAATCAGAATAATCTAAATACTATATGGATGCTGGAATGGGTGATGAGTTTAGGTATAATTAAGATCCATAAGACATCCTTTGGGTTTCTGTGGCTATACAAAATTCCTAATAGGACCAGCTGGGGTCTTTGCTGTGACTACATGGAATTTCAGCATTTGGGGTTGGCAATCTTGTATTTTTTTTTTCTTGGGATAAATGCTGATTCTGAACATTCTCCCTAGCACATTTCCTCTAAGAAAATAGCCATCGAAAGGTCAGCTTCTTGGTGAACCAAGTAGCATCACTTCAGCGAGTTCTCATTTTCCACCGAGAGACAGACAGATTTTTCTCAGGACTATTTCTGTCTGCAGTTTTGATGCCTAAAACCACTGGATTTAGTTGATCTGTCTTCCAAAATTAGTAGTGGGCTGGTAATGTTGGTATTGAGGATAAAAGCACCCTTTTCAAAAGTGAATCCCTATATAATTATGGCATTGGGCTGTCGGATCTTGTAATTGGTCTTTGGGTAATTTTGATCATACTCTAATCTTATGGGTAAAATCCAGTGTTGCATTAGACAGAGATGGCTCCATCTAGATCTTCAGATGTGCCTTCAGTTGTATTGGTAAATACAGAAGTCAGCATCCAGTCTGCTGCTATCTGCAAGTTTAAAAAGTATGTATAAATCCCTCTTCTGAAATAAAAATAGTCTCAAAACAAAATCTGCTAATTATGAAGCAAGAGCACAGAAACACTAATTACAGGCAGATTAAAAATTCTGTTTGCAGGCCTGTATGTGTCCTTTTTATTCATTTGGATTTGCCTCTCCCTATATGTGAAGCTAAGGAACTCCTGCTGTGTCTTTAGACTGTTAGGAAAACTCCTGGAAATGGACAAGACTGAGAGCATTCTTAACTTCAAAGTGAGGCATTAACCCTAACACAACAGTGTTGTGCATGGAGAAAGACTTGAGTTGAGAAAACAACACAAAACAAACTTTACGTCTAATTTGCATTATAGTGTTTGTGAAACAAATGATTTACAAAGGAAAATTAAAGCAGAAGGTACTAAAAATGTATGGGTTGGGTACTATGAACAATTACTTTTAAAATTAAAATTTCAGGATATAGCAGAAACAAGCATGCAGAACATGTGGTATTGTCTGTTTTGAGTGTTCCTCTGCTCCTTAGCACTGTGGGGAGACAATGAAAGGTTCTGTTGTACTCACTCTATGGAATGCCTAATGCATTGACACTAACAGATAGATACAAGGGGGCTATGTAAGGAAGAACCTCCACTAATTCTCTGCTGTCAGGCTCCTAGTGGTTTCTTTTACCTGTCTAGAAGATCAGAGGTCTTAGATGGTTAATCTGTATTTATTGGATCAGACTATGTATCAGAAGGAAACCTGTTAGAAAAACCAAATACAACAGACAAATTCCAGCTCTCAGAGAAAGTGAAATTGTTTTTAGGGTATGTGTGGAAGCTTGTGTTTTCACTTTGAAGCATTTTAAATAACTGATCCATACATATTCAAGTTATGTTCTTCCTATAAACTGACACAAAATGGAGAAAAATGAAAACATTCCAGTTATGAATAAAACCCAATAGAGATAGATGATAGATAGGCAGACAGACAGACAAATGGCAGACAGACAGACACACAGGTAATAGACAGATGATAAGTAGATGATAGGTGATAGATAGATGATAAAATGTCAGATAGGTAGATAGATAGATAGATAGATAGATAGATAGATAGGTAGATAGATAGATAGATAGGTAGGTAGGTAGGTAGGTAGATAGACAGACATGAGAGACTGTCAGACAGATAGATGGATAGATGGAAACACTGCCCCCCCCCCAACACACACATACACATTCACAATCTAAAGTGTTAGCACATTGAAATTAAACCAAACATGGGAAAAATGCCCAAAACAACATCCGTGCAAGGATGTGTTTGAAATGCACAGCCAGGGGTGTACTAGCACGCTTCAGTGGAAGCAAAATGCAGACAATTCAATGAGAAAACCTAGTTTCCTTTCTAGGACAATTGAAATGGAGGAGCCTTTCAGCCTGCCCAGCCACATATTAATTTTTACTGTGAGCCATAAGGCTAGACAGAAACTCATGCTGTGTGTGAATTCATTTGCAGATCTACAGTGTGAATCTGAAACATTTCAAATTCATGTTCAGACCAAAACTTGTTTTAGTGTAGCTCAGATGGCTTCAATTTCTTACTTGATCATAATCTAACATCTGCAGTTATTTTAGTGGGTCTTCATTATTTTTTACTTTCTTTCCAGAATTTTCATTGTTAGTATGTCACTGCGCCATATCTTTTAAAAATAACTTATCGTTTTGGTAAGTGATAAAGACATTGGTTGGTAAACTACTTAATGCTATGCCTGAGGGATCACAGGAAGTCCCCTGCAGGCCAAGGATGAGTGTTTAAGGCTGCTGTCATCCTCACCTGCTGAGTTCATCCTCCTGTTAGCTTCATGAAGAAAGTTTGAAAGCATTACAATATAACTTGTGATTCTAAGAAAGTTTGTTTCTTGATTATTTTTTTCAAATATTTGTCTCTTTTATTCTCTATACATTGTTCTTCATTACAGATCTCTTGGGAAATCAAGAAGCAGAATGGAATCAGTAGAGAAAGGAAAAGAAAGGTAGACAGTTCATATACTCTAGACATTCTAGAGGTGTTATATAAAACCTCTAAAATGACAAGGTGATATTTTTTTGAGTGCTCCTAAATTACCAGTTGTGGTGTTTATTTTATTCCTTCTAAAAAAAAGCCCCCAAAATAAATAATCAGGCAATGTAGCAGACTTTGCAATTAAAATTTATTTATTACTGATTTACTTAGTCAACATTTATTGAGCATATATTATCATAAATAGTTCATACCTTGGAAATCTCCACACACTGTAGGGGAAGACATAATATTAAAGCACAATTTCCTTTCAAAGATAAGAAATGGTGCATAAGGAATAATTGAAACTCTGACATCAAGGAAAAAAAGCATAAATTCAGATAAAGAAGAACTCTTTCTATTTGTTGTGACTACTCATACTTTGGCTATACAGCCAATTGGAAGTCAACATGCTGGGATAAATGAGACTGATTCAAATACCGAAAGAAAGAAAGAAAGAAAGAAAGAAAGAAAGAAAGAAAGAAAGAAAGAAAGAAAGAAAGAAAGAAGGAAGGAAGGAAGGAAGGAAGGAAGGAAGGAAGGAAGGAAGGAAGGAAGGAAAGAAAGAAAGAAAGAAAGAAAGAAAGAAAGAAAGAAAGAAAGAAAGAAAAAGGAAGGAAGGAAGGAAGGAAGGAAGGAAGGAAGGAAGGAAGGAAGATGCATTGCTTCCATGAGCAGATTTCAAATGTTTTAATAATAAGCAACTATTATGATAATGAAATTCATCATATAGAGTAAAAAGAAAAAGGACTGTTATTAAATAGTAAAACATAGACATCAGATGGGTGAATGAAACCGACTAAAAGTCTAGAAGGGTTGGGGGTTTAACTGAATGGTGGAGCCATTACCTCTCATAGGATAGGTTCTCAGCACTGGAAATAAAGCAGATCTAGGAAGTAATATTGCTCATCTGTAGCTACAAAAATGAAGTAGAAAGTGAGATGTGCGCCACAAGATTTCAAAAACAATTGACAGTATCAACATAGGACAACTATAAAGCTTCCATTCGACAAGTTCTTGCTGATTCAAAAGAGGAAAGTAAAAGTGAAATTGTAATCTTATTTACAATCAAAAAGAACATTGATGGCATTTTCTTTTTTAAAATACAAGTGATGTTTGCCATTAGCCCTGCTTTTCTGATAAAACAAAACAAAAGCTTTCTAGTCTTCCATGACTTATTCTGAAATTATGATTGATTTCCTGCCTGAGTATTTACATGTATATCTTTAAAGAGTTGTGTCTTTCTGTTTTTATCATTTTTAATGAAACACAGGCATTCAAAGTCACCATGGTCTTTTAATTGTCTTCAAAATTAAAAAGGGGATTTTGATTTGAAGTGAAGTATGACAAACTTGAACTGAATGTTATTCAATGCAGATAGTAGGTACAATGGCATTTATCTCAATGCTGTCTCTACGTCTGACTGTGTGTGCAGTTTTCTGAAACAAAAAGATTGGATACTAAATGCACTTATCTTAGGAATAAACATGTAGGATCCACATGAATTGCCTATCAAGTCCACTGACAAGCACTAACAATTTTTTTTTTTTTTAATTAGGAAACAAAGGACTGTGTGCATAGAGCTGTCAATAAGGAAAAAAAAAACTTCTGTAAAACTAACACAAGTGATTTACAATTTTAGTAGAAGCATATCTTTTTATGCTCATTGAAGGATGTTTAAAATATACTTGAAAACATTAGTATGCTAGAATATTCATGAAGAAAATCAATAGGAAATACTTGCATTGATACAGGTTGTGCTCTATTACAGCCCTGACTTCCCTCAAGCTCTAAGAACTTGAATATAATAGAGAGGCTATTAAAATAGCAAAATAACAACATGAAAAAAATAAACAGAAAAGAAAGTTACTGTATTCTGAGAAAACTAGTCTTTCACGGCTGGGTAAGTAGATATGCGGGTAAAGTGCTTGCTGCTTAAACATGAGGATTTGAATTTAGATCTCCATGACCTATGTAATAAGCTTGGTGTGGCAGAACACTGCTGTAATAACAGTTTTGGAGAGGCAAAGACAAAGTATCTTAGGTTGCTTACTGGACAGCCAGCCTAGAGTAGTGGGTGATGTCCCTATTTCAAAAATGTAAGTAGAGAGATATCTCTATGGATGATGCTGACCTACAATTACAAAGCATTGTAAGGGAATGAATTACTCAGAATATAATTTTAGAAACATTGCCTTGTAACTGGAATAAAAACCAAATGAGATTCCTAAAGTAATTTTTCTAAAGGAAATGCAAACAAAAGTGAATGTCGATAAGAAAAAATTGATGGAGCAAAAATATATTAAGAAATTTTATGGACTCCTGTGTTGAGGGAGATATTTGCAAAATAAATTAGAACAAAAAATAAAAAGTTATAGTCAGTAGAATTAGCAACAGAAAACTTTTAAAATATTTTTGAAGCAAATAAATAAAAAAAATTAAAAAACAACAATGCAACTTTTAATGTGTGTCTTGTTCAAACATAAGAGAAAGGTCAATAATTACATATAGGAATCTTATACTTTTACTTTCAGATAGTAAAACAACAGAATGGAAGAAAAGTGTTTTTAAAAAATAAAACTAATTGTTTACTCTGAGAATAGTATCTAGACACTGATAGGCACTCCTGATAACTAACAGATAGAACCAAAATGGAGAGTAATTCTAGTTCAGAATTGACTGGGAATTTCTCATGAAACCCTACCTGCATGCACACCCAAAGGAAAACAGAAAAAACTTGGATGGATGCTGTATTTATTGATTGACATGACAAGAACAGGGGGCTGAGACCTGTGAGAAAATGCTGATCCCAAAATTCAGTTCCCAAGCTATCATGTGCTAGCTCTGAGGAGACCAACTGGACATCCGGCATCAGCTGGAATCTTCAAGGGGATGGGAGACAAGAGAAAAGACCTTAAAAGCAACCTGGAACATGAAGGCCATTGAGCAAAATGTGAAAAAGAATAAAGAATAGACCGATATGTGACTTCTCAATGAAAACAATGGAATATAGAGACAAGGAAAACATTTCTAAAAAATAAAATTAGCTAGACATTGAAAGAAATACATCTCATATATACTTTTAAGGTGGATGGTATAACTGAAGACTTAATGTCAAATGTGATTACTCCAGATGGACGGAGAGGGACAGAGAGAAAATGAATGGAACTATCATATTAATGGACCACATTATTGTGTGAAGTTAATATATGTTAATAAAAGAGAAAAGGTAATATACTTTGAAAGCACTGAAAAAAATTCTCAAATCGTACATATTTAGATAAAATTCAGGATGATAGAAACACAGATGCATCTCTAAAGAGAATAGTCATGAAAATTTATATTGATAGCTGAAGTAGTGAGTTATGCAAGCTAATATACTAAATGTCATATAAAATAAATATATCTCAGAGTCATTTAAATTTACATTTCCCTGATGATTAGGGATGTTGAGTAATTCAATTCCTTAAACGTCTTTTAGCCATTTGAGCTTCCTCTGTTGAGAATTCTCTGTTTAGCTCTATAGCCCACTTCTTAATTGGACTGTTGGGCATTTTGATGTCTAATTTCTTGAGTTCTTTATATATTCTGGATTTGAGCTCTCTGTCAGATGTGGGGTTGGTGAAGAAATTTCCCCATTCTGTAGGCTTTCGCTTTGACTTGTTGACCGTGTCCTTTGCTCTACAAAAGATTCTCAGTTTCAAGAAGTCCCATTGATTAATTGTTTCTCTCAGTGTCTGTGCTACTGGTGTTATATTTAGGAAGTGATCTGTAAAACACTATTAATAACAAAAAACATGGACTTTAATAAGAAAATATGTCATTGTCAGTAGATATTATATTATAATAGTAACAATGATACCAATCATAACACCATAGTTCTTATCAGTTTAAGATATATCACACTGCATATTAGAGAGTATCTAGAAACTAATTTTGGGGTTTTAAAGTACTATAGCAAAAACACTGTAATGAAATATGTGATTCTGTGTACCATATTGAGAAAAGAGGTTCACTTTACTCATGGGGTGGAAGGCACAGGGTCATGGTTCTGATATTATCTTGGCTCTGGTGAGATCATCCAAGCATGAGGCATCATAATATTGACAGTGTGTCTGAGAGAGTAACAACATATTAGTAGACATGAACTGTTTTTTATCTTAGCCATTCTGACAGGTGTAAGGTGGTATCTCAGAGTCGTTTTGATTTGCATTTCCTGGATAATTAGGGAGGTTGAGCAATTCCTTTAATGTCTTTCAGCCATTTGAACTTCCTCTGTGGAGAATTCTCTGTTTAGTTCTATAGCTCATTTCTTAATTGGACTGTTGGGCATTTTGATGTCTAATTTCTTGAGTTCTTTATAAATTCTGGATATCAGCCCTCTGTCAGATGTGGGGTTGGTGAAGACCTTTTCCCATTCTGTAGGCTGTCACTTTGTGTTGTAGACTGTGTCCTTTGCTCTACAAAAGCTTCAAAGTTTCAACAGGTCCCATTGATTGATTGTTTCTCTCAGTGTCTGTGCTACTGGTGTTATATTTAGAAAGTGCTCTCTGGTGCCAATGCGTTCAAGACTACTTCCTACTTTCTATTCTATCAGGTTCAGAGAAACTGGATTTATGTTGAGGTCTTTGAGTTTTGTGCATGGTGACAGACATGGATCTATTTGCAGCCTTCTACACATTGACATCCAGTTATTCCAGCACCATTTATTGAAGATGCTTTCTTTTCTCCATTGTACATTTTTGGCTTCTTTGTCAAAAACTATATGTTCATAGGTGTGCGGGTTAATGTCAGGGTCTTCAATTCCATTCCATTTGTCCACATGTCGGTTTTTATGTCAGTACCAAGCTGTTTTTATTACAGTAGCTCTATAGTAGAGCTTGAGGTCGGGGATTGTGATGCCTCCAGAGGTTGTTTTATTGTACAGGATTCTTTTGGCTATCCTGGTTTTTTTGTTTTTCCATATGAAGTTGAGTATTATTCTTTCCAGGTCTGTGAAGAATTGTGTTGGTAATTTGATGGGGATTGCGTTGAATCTGTAGATTGCTTTTGGTAAGATCGCCATTTTTACTATGTTAATCCTGCCTATCCATGAGCATGGGAGGTCTTTCCATTTTCTGACATCTTCTTCAATTTCTTTTTCAGGGACTTAAAGTTCTTGTCATATAGGTCCTTCACATGCTTAGTTAGAGTAACCCTAAGGTATTTTATATCATTTGTGGCTACTGGAAAGGGTGATGTATCTCTGATTTTCTTCTCAGCCTGTTTGTCTATTGTATATAGGAGGGCTACTAATTTTTTTGAGTTGATCTTGTATCTTGCTATGTTGCTGAAGGTATTTATTAGCTGTATCAGTTCTTTGGTTGAATTTTTGGGGTCACTCATGTATACTATCCTGTCATTTGCAAACAGGGAAAACTTGACTTCTTCCTTTCCAATTTGTATATCCTTAATCTCCTTATGTTGTCTTATAGCTCTGGCTAGAACTTCAAAGTACTATATTGAATAAGTAGGGGGAGAGGGGACAGCCTTGCCTTGTTCCTGATTTTAGTGGTATTGCTTTGAGTTTCTCTCCATTTAATTTGATGTTGGCTGTTGGCTTGCTGTAGATTGCCTTTATGATGTTTAGGTATGTTCCCTGTATTCCTGATCACTCCAAGACCTTTATCATGAAGGGATGTTGGATTTTGTCAAATGCCTTTTCTGCATCTAGTGAGATGATCATGTGTTTTTTTTTTTCTTTCAGTTTGTTTATATGGTGTATTAAATTGATGGACTTTTGTATGTTGAACCACTCCTGCATCCCTGGGATGATGGTGGATAATTGTTTTGATGTGTTTGTGGAGTCTGTTTGCCAATATTTTATTGAGTATTTTTACATCAATGATCATGAGGGAGATTGGTCTGTAGTTCTCTTTCTTTGTTGCATCTTTGTTTGGTTTAGTGATCAGGGTAATTGTAGCCTCATAGAATGAGTTTGGTAATCTTCCTTCTGCTTCTATTGTGTGGAACAATTTAAAGAGTATTGGTATTAAGTCTTTGAAGATCTGGTAGAATTCTGCAGTGAAACCATCTGGTCCTGGGCTTTTTTTGGTTGGGAGACTTTTAATGACTGATTCTATTTCCTTAGGGGTTATTGGACTATTTAAATCGTTTATCTGGTCTTGATTTAACTTAGGTATGTGGTACCTATCCAGAAAATTATCCATTTCTTTTAGATTTTCCAGTTTATAGAGTAGAGGTTTTTGAAGTATGACCTGATGATTCTCTGGATTTCCTCATTGTCTAAGGAAACTCGTTTTAATGAGTTTCTTAGGAAGAGTAGGTAGGACAGTGAATTTGGTTAAATGAACTCAGATTTCAAGACTTAACACCCAGAAAGGAATAAGCAAGCACAGGCCTCATTTACAGCTTGCTTTCTTATTTTATTTTATGTTTGCTTCCTAACCTTTCTCCCTCCTTCTCTTCATTCCTTCCTTTATTTTTTTAAAATTTTTTCTTTATATTTGTGTTTTAATTTTACACATCAGCCATGTGTTGCCCTGTCCTCCTCCCTCCCATCCCCACCTCCACCTTTCCCTCAAGCCTTTCCCCTCCATTCCCATCTCCTCCAAGACCAAGACTCCCCTGGGGATTCATTTAAACCTGGTGGATTCAGTACAGGCAGGAGACAATTAAATAGCTTGAACTGTTTGGGAGGCACCCAGGCAGTGGGACTGGGACCTGTCCTTAGTGCATGAGCTGGCTGTTTGGAACCTTGGGTTCACACAGGGACACTTGGCTCAGCCTGGAATGAGGGGACTGGACCTGCCTGTACTGAATCATTTCTTCTTTTCTTACTTTCTTTTCATCTCTTTCTTTTCCTTTTATTCATCTATCTATCTATCTATCTATAATGTATTTATTTATTTAATTTATTGTCTTTCTCTCTTTTTTTTCTTTTGAGACAGGATCCAATCAGCCAAGGCGGTCTTTAATTCATGCTAATCTTACTTAGCCTCTCACACTGGGATTTCAAGAAATTGCAAGAGGCATGACATCTGGCTTTAGAGTATTTCTTGATTAAAGAAACAATGCTAATGGAAAGGGAGAGGCTCTTCATCTGTACTGTCCAATACCATAGCCACTATCAATACAACAGCCACTGTCCGGCACTACAGCTATTAGTGTGTGGCTTTCCAAGTGCACTGCCCAATACAACAGTCACTGGTCATATGGTATGGATTTAATCATTTGGAATAAGGTTAGTCTAAAATAAGCTATATTTTGACTATACAATGTACATTAGTTTTTGAGAACTAATCATGAATATGTTATTAAATAATTATGAATGCTTTTTACGTTGCTTTAATATCAAATAATAATATGCATGGTGCACTGGGTTCAATGAATTGTTAGTTATAACCTTACCCATGTTTCTTTACTTTTTAAATAACTTACCTATTAGAAAAAATTAATTGCCTCTATGTCTTAGATTGTGTTTCTAATAATACAATTCTGTTCTACCAAGTCATTGAGTTTAGATCTCCTGAGCTAACGCATAATTAACTATAGAATATTTTTCTCTTCCCTATACGTGTTTCCAGAGACAAATGAATTTACCTTAAAGACATAAATAAGCATTTGCTATTCTAACAATATAAAAATAAGGTCAAGTAAACATCAAGTCCCTTCTAACTTTTCAGTATTCCCATGAAATATCAACAGCAATTGCCAAATCTTTACATGGAAATTTGTAAATCTATTTGTTTAGAAGGATAAAAGGCTAAGAATAGATACAACTAAAAGTCATTACATCACGTCCTTTGCATGAGATGGACTGGAGGGATGGGAAAGGAAAATTGCCACCAGACATTAAGGCACAATAAATAGTATTTGAGACTGAAAAATATTGACCAACAGACAAAATAAGACATGGGCACTAGACTATGCTTTACAATCTGATAAATAACAAGTTGATTTTGGAGATCATTGCAGTATGAAGAAGTCATTCAATGTGGGTGACTGAACAATTAATTGGCCACATAAATTATATTCTTAAATTGAATTCTTTCTTCCCACTATACCAAAAAAAAAACCCCAAAACAAAAAACAAAACAAACAAACAAACAAAAAACCCCAAATGACTAGTACTAAGATGTAGCATGAATCTTAACAGGAGTCTTATTAATAAGATCAAACCCGAGGCCAGTTATTGGGGTGAATGCTGGAAGATCAGAGACACAGAACAAGCCACAGCTTCCTCACCTCACCAGTTCCTCAGCTGGTCTTCAATCCTTAAATATCTTTCTTTTTCTGCCGTCAGTCCCTGGGATTAAAAACTCTATTTTTGGGATTAAAGGTATCACCATGCTGGCTGTATCCTTGAACACACAGTGATTCACCTGGCTTTGCCTCCCAAGTGCTGGGATTAAAGGCGTGCACCACCACCGCCCAACTTCTGCTATGGCTTACTCTTCCCATTTTCTGGCCACCATTTGTGGCTCTGTATCTAGTGGCTGTCTGTTTTTGACCCCAGATAAGTTTATTAGGGTGCACAATATTGTGGGGAACACAATACCTCCACAAAGATACTTAAAATGTTCAGAATAGAAAATAACTTCAAAATGTGTTAAGAATTAAGATGTTGGCAAATCCCATTGCATATCAATTAAATTCTTCTGTTCAACAAGGAATCCTGAAGACAAACTGATGAAATGAGAAATGATTACAGTACATGAACAGACTATCATATTACTGAGTGAAGGTCAAAAACTCAGTACAATAGGAAGGAAAGAATTTGAATGTTCCATGTAGAAGAAACACACGTGTCCTCATGAAAATCACGTTTTAATTCATTAGTGATGAAGGATATACAAATTACCCCTTGATAACTCCTTTACACTCATAAAGTGCCTCACCATTATTAAAAAGGTAAACAAACCAGGTATCAGAAAAGGAAGAAATCAATCAATTCCTGGCTAAAGTACACATAAAATCAGAAATATGAAG